>NW_023144633.1:1587669-2187669 GCF_012932325.1 Thrips palmi
GGCGGAACGGACCGGGGGTGGGGGGCTGTTTGAGGTAGGCAGGGGTGTGGGAGGGGAGCGCCAGCCCAGCCAGAGTGCGATAGAGCAGGACAGACATTGTATCGAGGTGCCGCTCGCGCCAATTCGTGTATTCTGTGGGGAGAAAGGGGCGAAGACGCCGCGGGGGAGGGGGGGGGGGGCTCGCGTAATCCCCCGGCGGGCTGAAAGGGGGTCCACTTGAAGGCGGCTCGGCTCGCGAGCGCGCCCCGCCTTGCATGGGTTATGAGGCCGAGTACCGCCGAATTGGGATTAGGCTAAGCTGATTTGGATCAGAAACACGCGCACAGCGCTGCGGAGCGTGGCGGAGCGTGGCGCCACGGTGTAGCGGCGCCGCGGAGTGCGAGAATTAATTCAAGCTCCTCTGCGCTGCGGGCGGCGCGGGGCGGCGTCCCGTGGCGTCCCCCGGAGGAGGGCGTCTTGTGGGGACAGCAGCACTCGCAAGCAGGGCGCGCTGACCTGCACGGCCGGGGTCTCGGCGTCGGGGGAGAGGGGGGGCACAGCTCGGCCAGTAAGTTACACCCTCTCGATGGGCCAGGATGCACGCGCGGCGATATTTTGCTGCAGGAATGAGGAGGAACTAGAAATTCCCCATTTTTTTTTGGGGGGGGGGAGGGCACGTCACAAAAGGCTGCTGAAGGCGGTGCGGGGGTTCACTAGTGGCAAGCTTGTGAAAAGGTGCTTTTCCGTTTTAGACTTCTCTCTCTCTCTCTCTCTCTCTCTCTCTCTCTCTCTCTCTCTCTCTCTCTCCTCATTCGCTGCGCTGATTGCTTTGTTACGCACGTGACTCCAAACGTTTCGTCCCCCCCCCCCCCCCAGCCTTACAGCAGGCCTCCGCTCTCCTTTCCACCTCCTCAAACAGCTCACGCACGCACACGCACACACACACACACAGCCAAATGCACACAATACAAGCCACCGTTTTGCTCTCTTTCGCGGCCCAGGTCGGGCGGGCCGGGCCCAGCAGCAGTATAACGCCCCCTTTGCCAGCTATTCACGTTTTTCCGCGAAAGGGTTTCCGCCACCGCCGGTTTCCCGCTAGAGCTCTTCGCTAAAAATTAAATTCAAAAACTTTTCCCTCATTTTTTTTTGTTAAAAAATCGTTTGTGTTTTGATATGAAATAAAAAAAAAAAGAAAAACAGACACACGTGCACATGTTGATATTTCCTCAGTTCACTCACACGTCGGACCGCTGTGGATGCTCGTATTTCTCTGTACGTCAACCGCGTTTACACTCCGCCATGGCAACGCCACCACAAACACACACACACACACACACACACACACACACGCACACACACACACACACACACAATGCGCTCGCACCACACTTTGCACCGCAAATACCCGGCGGAATACCGGAATGCCAAGCATGGCCGAGTCCGGTTCATCAGGCGGGTGCGGTGGGGCCACCACCCTACACACACGGCTACACTGTAGGGGCAGAGGCAAGGCAGAGGCAGCAGCTGGGAGGAGTGAGTGTCTCGCCGACCCGGGCCTGGCGGCCTGGCGGTCTGGCCTGGCGGGCCTACAGACCGTTGCGTTGTTGTTCCACGAACCCGCAGTAAATATGCTGTCACTGTTCGGCGGGTCTGCCTGCCTCCTGCCGCCTACGTTCGTACGCGACAAGGGGCGGCCGGGGAAGTCGCCCTAATGTGGAGGGGGAACAAGCGCCCAAAGGTAGACAACTTAAAATTTTTAAAACACACACAGAGAAGCACCAGCCACGTTGAGGTGTCAGCTAGCTTTTAAAAGGTAATATTAGAAAATTATCAAAGAAAATTTTAGGACAAAAAAATTACATACAAAAAAATAGGTTGAGAAAAAATTGATAAAAAAAAGACAAAAAAAGTTTGCGAGCAAAAAATAGAACAAGAAAAAATTACATGTAAAACTGTTAAATTATGGGAATTTTAGTTCCATTCTGTGGGTCATAACTCGCATAAATCAGAAAACGCGTGTTGGAGCCCACTCCGAGTAGTGTAACCAGTAATGGGCGAGTGTGCCTCCTCCTCCCTTTTCCGCTACACTCTTTACTGCCCTCCCCCGCGGCTTTACGGGTGTGCCTGCTGGCCCGGCGGCCCGCCCTCTGCCGCTAATAAGCTCACGTCCGCGAACAGGCCGTCAAAACCCCGCGGCTGAAATACGGTGTGGTGCAGCACCTACCAGCACGGCCGGCATGGCAGTGGTAATCCGCTTTGCGCTCGCTTGGCGCGCGCCTCGCCACTCCTCCGCCCTGCATGTGTGATAAAAAGCCGTGCGGCCCATTTTTTTGCCCGTTCCGAAGTCTCGTTCGCGGCGGCGCGGCTGTGACCCAGACCTGGCGGCGGGAGGAGGGGGGGCCTCATTTATCGCCTTTTACGGCACTTCGCAAACGACGAACGCCCGACCCACATGGGGGACCCGGCGGGCCTCGTGGGGTAGTGGGGGCGGTACGTGTGGGGGATCCATGTCTGACAGTCACACACGACAGTTGTACCCCCGCGCAAGTGGTGTGATGCGCCCCCAGGGAGGCGCCCCCGTGCCCCCCACCCCCCACTATAAATCCCTCAGCCCTGGTTAAGTCTGCCGCTGCCCTGCTGCTGCCCTGCTGCAGGGGCGGGTCCCGGCGGGTCAACCGGTGTGAGGGGAGGAGGTGTCCCCAGGTCCCCCCACCCCGCCCGCAGCCCTGGGCCATTCCGTAGAATTGGTGCATTTCACTCCCCCTGATGGCCCCCCTAACCTTATTTTCCCGCCGTTGCGCTCCAAGCGCTCTCATCACGGCGACGGCTTTGAGGTTAGTTCGGCTTAGTCGCCCGGATTACCGTTTGGTTTGCATTCTCGGAAAGGACGCGAAAGATATTTCAAACACGTTTTCTTTTTCGGCCAATCGCTCGCACGGAGACCCGATGAGACCCCCGAGCCACGCGCCGAGAAGTTGGGCCGACGGCGTGAAAACTTTGGCCAAATCGCGGGGCTTACGCAACTACTGCTCACGGATACGCAATAAAATTATTCCGGGGTCTTAATTCGCGGCGTCGGGTTGCCGCCCTGAGCAAGGCTAGCGAGACCAGACCGACGCACCGGATGAGAGATCTTATTATCATACAACAGCTCGGCGGGGGTCTTGGCTGGCGCGGCCTGGCGGGGGGAAGGGGGCAGGGTAAGCAGGTGAGTCTAGAAAGTGACTCCAGAACTCCACCGCAACAGCATCAGCAGCAACTGCGAGGCTTGCTGCCAGTCCCGCCAGCCCACTGTGCCGCCCACAGACAAGGCGCTGAAAAACAAAACGCAGCCAAGAAAGTTGGCGGCAGTTGCTCAAATTTTTAGTGTCATGACAATGCATGCTGCTTGAACAAAACACGGAGACATACCGTTCTTTTGCACGCTCTTTGTCCAAAAAAAAAAAAAAAAAAAAAAAAAAACGGGACGGGCCAAAAACGAGCACGGCGCAGCTTCGCCATTTTAAATTTGTTTTATGGGATGGTTGAAGGAGGTTGCCCGTGCATGCACCCCGTCTGCCAATCCGCCGGCGCTGCCCGGTGCTGTGCCCAGTGTGCCCCTCCAAGCCGTTCGCCACGGCGACGAGTGCGAGGGAGAGGAGAGGGACAGGCGTTCCTTCCAGCGTGCTTCCAGCGTGCTTCCAGCGTGCTTCCAGCGTGCTTCCAGCGTGCTTCCAGCGTGCTTCCAGCGTGCTTCCAGCGTGCTTCCAGCGTGCTTCCAGCGTGCTTCCAGCGTGCTTCCAGCGTGCTTCCAGCGTGCTTCCAGCGTGCTTCCAGCGTGCTTCCAGCGTGCTTCCAGCGTGCTTCCAGCGTGCTTCCAGCGTGCTTCCAGCGTGCTTCCAGCGTGCTTCCAGCGTGCTTCCAGCGTGCTTCCAGCGTGCTTCCAGCCCCAAACTGAATATTCAGATTGAGACGACGCGGTCTTGACGTTCCCACGAGCGGCCCGCTCTGTTAATTAGGATGGAAATCATAAAATCAAACCGTAGGGCGCAGGCCGGGGGGCCGTAAGGGGGGGGGGGGAGCCAAAGCCGCTGACACCAGCAGATCGTCGCGACGGCCGGAGGGTGATGGGGCGCTTCATGGGGGGCGTGGGGAGGGGACTGATTTGGCGGGGGGGAGGGGGTTAAGTGGTGATGAAGGTGAGTCGAGATTACACTCCGTCGCCGAAAAAAAATCTGGAGTAAAGACGGATGATGAGTCGCAAACCTGACCGGCTTATCTTTCGGTAAACTCCTGAGAGTCTTATCTACGGCCGAGTCGGTGGCTCAGTTGGTTACGACGCCGCTTAGCGGTTCCACATCGCGCTGGCTCGGGTTCAACTCCCGGCTGGGGCGTGCCTCCGCTTGTAACTCGTCCGTCCGCAAGCAGTCAGTCTACATCGGACGAG
Organism: Thrips palmi; assembly: GCF_012932325.1. NCBI lineage: Eukaryota > Metazoa > Arthropoda > Insecta > Thysanoptera > Thripidae > Thrips > Thrips palmi. Next base: position 1,592,075 of record NW_023144633.1, read on the forward strand.
CTGCCTGCGATGGCCTTAGCGCCCACCAAAGGCTGGCGTCCCACGTCAAAACAACGCCTCCCTGGAAAAGCCTTCCCTTTCCCGCGAGCCAAAAGTGTAGGCCGTGTGTGCGTGCGTGCCCCGCGAGGAGCGGTTCGGTTTGTGGAGCTGAATTGTTGGCACGCTGTTTGGAGGCGGGCGAGGCCCGAAGCCGAAGCAGTCCCACACTCATTTCAGTTCGACTTGGACAGTTTCGCGGCCGCAAGCGCCGAGTGGGGCACGCTTGGAGCGCCGCTTGGGGCGTTGTCGTGCAACGATTCCCCCCCCCCCCTCTCTTTCGCGTCGAACACGGACCCAGCAGGCCCACCGACTGCTTCGGAAAACAGTCAAGTTTCGGTTGCATTCAACTTGGCCGTTGTTGACGACGACAACACATCTTGCTGACTCAGCGGGTAATCAAAGGACCCGCTTTAACTTATCCGCAGCCAATCGTCAGTCTTCCTTTCATCCCGATCACGAAATCCCGTTCAAAACCCGGCCGACGACACAAACGGCAGCTCGGACGCATTAATTTCACGGACGTCAAACCTCGTTCAATTACCGAAGTGGAACTGCTGCTGCGGGTTGACTATCCTCCAGGAGCTGGAGCAACCTCAGCCCGCCCCGCCCCGCCCCGCGCTAGGCCTCCCTGGCGGCTCAATGCAGCGCAAACACAATCCCCTCTGCTTGGTCGGCGGGTTTGTGCAAGGGACTAGGGCCCGCCAGGCCCGCTAGGGCTGGGTCCGCTAGGTCCGCTAGGCCCAGCCTGGGCGTGGTGGCGAAGTAGAGGCGGGGCCTGTGGCCGAGGGCCCCAGGCTCCAAGATGTGTACTTCGCGAACCACGCCGTGTCAAACGGCATCCGGAGAGTCTGATGGCGACCGGTCTTGATTCAACAAGAGAATCAAATTAATGCCCGAGGCTGCAGCCCAAGACGGTCCGGGAACTGGAGGCTGCGACGCGACGTCAGGTGGACTCGCTTTGCTGGGAACTATGCAGACCAAAGACGCGGCGAAAAAACTAGGAGGCTGGTTGCAGAGACGGCGGTCCGAGCCAGAGTCCTAGTCCCCTCGATCTTCCAGGTGCAAATAGACCCCGAGCCTATAGAGTCCGGGCCCAGACTTTGGTGTAACCAGGTCAAACAAGTTGGGCCGGAATTTACGACACTGGAAACAATCTCGTTGCGAAAGCCTCGCGAAAAAAGAATCCGCTGCAGGGAAGCCGCCCCATCATTCCAAGTTTTAACAAGCCGCCGTTAAGGGCCCCAAGTTGGCCTTCGAAGGGCGAGAATCTTATTTACTTTTCCGGATGATTTGCCCCGCGATAAGCTGAGTGGCCAATTAATGCGCTAATAAACTCGAGGGACGAAATCGCGCGAGCGACTCGCCAAGGCTGGGCTTAACAGTGGAGGGACCGCCCCCCCCTCCCCCTTTCGACGCGCGGTCAGGCCAACCGAGAAACCCTGCGCCCCCGAAACACTTTTGTTGAGCTGGTTATCGAGTCACTGCCTAACCGCAGACACACACGCGCGCGCGCGCGCGCGCACACACACACACACACACACACACACACACACACAGTGTAGTCGAAGGCGCGGCTGGCATGAATCTTCCCCGCCCTAGAGTGGCGGGGGTTTAGTTAGACACGGCGTAATCCGGCAGGGTGTTGTTGGCCGACTTCGACAGCCGTTCGTGCGAACTGGCTGGCAAAATACGTTGCCTATAGGCATTTATTTCTGTAACGTGTGAACCCGCACCTTGCAGTGCATGGGTGAGAGGCGATTTTTCAAACACTACGGTCTCTCCCCCCCCCTCCCCGCGCCTCATGCCCGGCTGGGTCTGTCACCCCGCCTTTGAAACCTGCGGGACACCCACCCCCTACCCCCTCCACGGGACTCGTCACTCCGTCATTGCATTTATGCCAACGCCCCAAAGGGATGCGGTTTTGCGGCCAGAATCTATTTAGAAGCTTGTTTGAAGCAAAGTGTGCGCCTCCCTCTCCCTCTGTGTGTGTGTGTGTGTGTGTGTGTGTGTTTATTCCTTCGCTCTCTACTTCGCACCCGCGCGAGCCACACGGCAAAATTGAAGCACCCGTTTCGCGCCACTTTTTCTCTTCCCTCTGCGACGCGACAAAGCGACCATTAAAAAGAGAAGGGGTAGCAGCACGCGCGGGCATGCGTGGCGCGTGGAAAAGAGCCCGGCACAGCCCGGGTAGCGAGCGTGGCCGGCGGGTTGCGCAGACAACCCACTCGCCGAAAGAAGAAAAACAAGTGAAAAACTAAACTGAAAAATAAAATAAAACGGGATGATTAGTCAGGCGGGCTGATTCGAGCAGCACGCGCCGAGTGACTATTACCGAGAGGAAGCTGATTATTAAAAAGTTAGCGCCGATGAGGCTTGCCTGGTCGGTCTGCCTGGCTGGTCCGGCCGGGGCTTCTGCTTCGCTGTCAGCATTTCTTCCGAATTAATTAAAACTCGGAGCAGACCGCGGCCGAACAGAGTGAACAGAGCGAGTGCTGGCCGGGGCCCGCTTGTTTTCGGTCGCTGTCGTTTCGAGGGAGGGTTTCGAGGGACCTGGAGTTTTCGGAGCTGTTTAGGGCGTGGGCAGACAGCCACGCTCCCTGTTCTGGCTTGAAAATCACCACGAAAAGCTGAGGCCGCGCGGGGACTCGAACCCACGACCTTTGTCGCCGCAGGCCGCGACGCTGACCACTCACCTGCGCGCACGGCGACGTCCCTGCTGACCACCTGGCCCACGCTGTTGCTGAGCACGCAGCGGTACACGCCCCAGTGGATGTCCTGGCGGAAGGCGGCGGCCTGGAAGGGCGGGAAGACGAGCGAGCCGTTCTCCAGGAGGTGGCGCACGCCGGGCACGGTGCGCACCGCGGTCCCGGGTTCGCCTCCCAGCAGCTGCCGCCACTCGACGCGCGGCGCGGGGTTGCCCCTGCCCGCGCACTCCACGGCCGCTCCGCTCTCGTTGGTCAGGTCCACGCGCGCGGCGGGCTCCTGCGTGAAGCTGGGGCCCTGGCTGTCGTACGTCCCGGCGGCGCCTGGCGACAAACAGAGAACGGGTTGTTGTGAGGCTGCAGTGGGCCAGAAGACCGGTGGAGGCGGCCAAAATCCCGGACGCGTTTTGAGCTCCAGAGTCGCTAAATGGAACTCGAACCGAACGTGTGACCCCACCAATGGATTGTTCTCCGAACGAGGAATCCATTGGTGGGGTCACACGTTCGGTTCGAGTCCCATTTAGCGACTCTGGAGCCCAAAACGCGTGCGGGATTTTGGCCGCCTCTGTGTGGCGGACAGGGAAGTTGCTGGGGCGTTCGGCGGGCTGGACGTGGCCTCGCAAAGCACCAGGATGCTGGGCGTGACACGTCGGCGACAACGCGTGCGAGCGAGATGGCGCACTTTGTCCACACTGCCCGCGCCACACGCTGCCGAGTCATTCCCCGGATTGATGTCTCGCTGTCTCTCTCGCACTCGCGGGGACGCCCGTAAGGCCCGTGCGGGTGCGAGAGAGACAGAGAAGGATGCGTGCCGTCGTCGCGCAGCTGCTGTGATTCCCTTCCCCGAACCCGTCCGCGACTACAATGGGCTGCACACTGCAGCGCCCCGCGCGGCCATCGGCGGAAACAACCCAACCTGGCCGAGCCCGGCCGAGCCCGGCCGAGCATCCATTACGGATTCACCGTCTGCTGCGCACTGCCACGCACTGCTGCGCCATCCGTCATCCAGCAGGCTGTCTAGCTCCGTCTCCTTCGCACTCACGGGGGCCCCAGGGTGCCGTAGGGGTGCGAGAGAGAGGGGCAGAGCGACGAAAGCACCACCGTTTCGGAGGCAGCCAGCCTGGGCCTGGCGGCCTGGCGCGCCGCGTGGTGCGTCAGATCTGATGCGAAGTTTGGGCGAATACCGCCTTGGCCGCGCCGCCGCCGAGGCCGCCGAGCCTTTGGTGTGGAGGGGTAGGAAGACCCCCGCGGGGGCTCCGTCCGGCCCTTTGTGTTTCCCTGGCAGGGCTGGCAGGCAGCCTGGCAGCGAGCAATCAGTTGGCCCCGCGGTTCGCACGGTTCGCACGCCGGGCTGAGGGGCTCAGTGCGGGGCCGCCGGCCTCCACGACCTCCGGGGCGAGGTGCTGTAGGCCCCGAGGGCTTCCACGACCTTCCACGGGGCTTCCAGGGGCCCAGGGGCCTGCGGCAGGGCGCGACGGGGACGCCACCGAGGAGCTCATGACGGACCAATGCCGCTTTTGACTTTGACTGTACCGTCCGTGACTGTACCCTGTCCAGAGCCAACCACGGCCGTTTGCCGCGGAGTGTACAGCGTTGTCGTGCAGACCACTTAGTGCTCCCCGTCCGCTCCTCTGACATTATTGGCTTCTTCCAGAGAGAAGTCGACGACTGTGGAAGCCAATATAACGGTCCCCGTCCCGGCCCAGCCGGCCGTCCTGGAAGCGGATCTACCACAATGGCGGCCGGCCGGGGGACAGTTATGCCGCGTGTGTGGTTGAGCCGGAACCGTGTTTACCTTGTTTACCTTGCAATTCGATATTTCGGCCACAAAGCGAATTACGTCCTGACCCTCCACTCCGGGGAAGAAAAGGAGAGAAAGGGGATATGGCACTGTGCAAAAAAAGACGTATCGAAGGGGCAGTTGTTGATACAGATGTCAGTCGAGGACAGAACTGTCGGGACGTGGTTTTGCTGGAGTCAAAAGTCGAACAGAGGCGAAACCGATTTGCAGTAAAGCTTTGTTGTTCGCCGGCCTCGACAGGCGGCTACTCCATTCTTTGACCGTGGCTCGGAGGAGCTGAGCCCGGCCACCGGACACGAGTTGACACACATATTTTAGGTGCTGGAAATCCTCTTGGCCAGCCTCGGGCGGGAGAGGCGGCCGCGAAGTAAGCTCTCTGCAGGGCTTGGTGTCCTGGAGGACCGGTGGGGGGGGGGGGGGGGGAAGTCCAGTCCGGCCGAGTCCGGCTGCACGGAACGACCGGGTGCAAGGCCCATTGCCCCGGGCTGGGCCATGGGGCTGGGCCATGAGGCTGGGCCATGAGACTGGGCCGGCCCGGTCCTCGTATTGTCGAACCCCAGCGCGCCCAGCCAACCCTCAGGCCAGCTCCAGGGCTCCAGGACTCCAGGCTCCAGCTTCCGTCTTCCGTTCCGCAGTTTTATAGTGCCGTGTGCAGGTACAGGTTGCGACTCACAGGTTCAGCTTCGGGTAAGGGGGTTCCCTTTGCACTCTCGAAACGTCACAAACTTGTTTTGGCTTTACAAACACAACAGTTTGTTTTGACAAATTCTTCGTACAACGAACTAAACTGTTTGCACAGCTCAGATGCTGAAAATACTTTGTCAGGTTTTAAGAGTGTAGTCTCAGCTAGTTTCGTCTCAGGTTCACGACCCGCACAATCAATCCGACGTATCGACCACCCTATCTGGGGAGCCGCGTCGCTGCCGAAAAGTCGGAGGCTCAAAAAGTGGCCTCTCTGTTTTTTGCCGCCACAACTCGAGCCCAAAGCAATTTATTTGTCGGGGCTTCGTCCTGATTGAATGAGTCAAGGGGCGCAAACGGCACCGCGCGTCAGCGCTCACGTCACTTTTTTGTTTCGACTTCGTTGTTGTTGTTGTTGTTGTTGTTGTGTAGTTGCCGAATCCCCGCAACGCTGGGCGGTCGCGGTGGAGCCCCGGTCGCAGAGGCGGAAATCACGAATCGACCAGCGGAAATCGAAGCCACGACGAAATGGATTGGAGCGCTGGTAACATCCCCGTCCCGTGGCGGTGAAGAGGGTCGGCAACCCATGCAGCGCACAGCCCGCCAGCCCCGCCAGCCCCGCCAGGCCCACCAACCGTGCAGCAGCGGGCCACAGCGGGCCATAGCGGGCACGGCCAAAGGCGTCTGACGAGCAGGCCGGCAGGTTAATTTACCCTCCTCAGCAAATAGTTGGCACCACTACCACCACGTGGCCGCGCCGGGCCGGGTGGCCACCCTAGCTAAGGCCGAGATGGCGCGCACACACACACACACTGCCCCGGTACTGCTGATCCCGCCACAAGGCCGCTGCTGGCATCCACGTGGGGGAGGGGGGGGGGAGATCGAAAAGGGGTGGAGAGGCGGGGTTACTCGTTGGGTTAGAAAGCAATGCCTCTTCGTGCGGCAAGAACGAAACTAACACGTGTGTCACTGGTTTACCGGTTCGAACCGACCTGCCTCGACCACCACATTGCGCTAATTTGGCCCCGGCGGTCTGTCCGGCCGCGGCGTCCGGGGCTGGCGTTGGATTAGAGGCTGGCGGGCCGCTTTTGGCCGGCCTGGCCCCGCCCGGCCTCGGCCCCGGCAGGCCGGCCGCCCTAGGCCCCGCGGGGAGGCACTGGCAAGGACGCCGTCGAAGAGGAGAGGCCGCGTGCGAAGACGAGCACGTCGACGCGCACGCAGTCCTGGCCGTCTGCCTTTGCGGCTCGCTTTGCGCCAATCTCGGATTACAAAAGTTGCCCGCGGCGCCACTTGCTGCCCCACTGGAAGAATCGGAGGGAAAGCGAGAGTGGGAGGGAGAGAGAGAGGTCATGAATCAAAGTTGGGCCATCGAAGCGAGATAAGCAGGTCCAGGGCAAAAAGGAAGTTTTAATAGACTGCGCCGCCGTGATATCGTTTGGCGTGCTGCCTTGCTTGATGTCTGGCGGTGCCTTTGCCTTTCAAGTGGGTGCGCTTTGCCCCCCCCCCCTCGCGCCAGGAGGAAACAGGTGGAAACCCTAACCTCACAATTCGTCCACCCCCACCCCCCGGACTCATTGCCCACTAAACGCCGGTAGGTGCGAGTAGATCGCGCCAAGCCACACACACACACGCACGCAAACTGTCCAACTCGCAGCCCCCTCCTCCGGAGGATGTAGTGTTGCCACCGGGCGGCAATGTAGCGTTGCCACCCCGCCGCGACGGCATGCCGTGTGCACACAGCAGCGCATTTGCCGCCACGTATTCTCTCGGCGCGGCGCGAAACAACGACAACCCTCTCCCCCTCCTCCTCCTCAACCCCACTGCCCTCCTGACCCGGATGCGCGCCGGCAGATGTACCTTTTTTTCCGGCCGTGATAGCAAGAGTTTTATGTCGCGAGTACACGGCGTTCGAGGCACTGCGGTGTCGGCGGTGCTGTGCGCGCTTGGTGTGTGTGTGTGTGTGTGTGTGTGTGTGTGTGTGTGTGTGTGTGTGTGTTTTGGTGCGCGTGTTCTCGCCACCTGCGCGCTGAAAAGAAGAACGAGAGGGGAACACACCGCCGCCATTTACACACACACAGCGGCACCCAGCGGCAACACACCGACGGTTTCGGTAGCACTGCAAAGCGAGTGGCACCCCGCCTGCAGCGTCTGCACTGCCTGCAGCCACACTCGAGACGCGAATCGCAATGAGAGGATAATTAACAATTACGCAACACACACGGTGTGGTGGCAGCCTCCGGGCTCGGCCAGCTCCAGTGCGCCCCCCCACTCCAGGAAGAACGAACTTCACCTCCCCACCTGAGTCGGTCGGCGGCGACCAGGATGCCACGAAGGATGGAGAGGTGGCCGGGGTTCGTCCGGGGTGGCCGCGGCCGACAGCCCCACTCCCTGCATACCCCCTCTCTCCACGGCCTCCCACTCCACGCACCCATCCCCCACCCCCACCCACTCCCCACTCCGGCCGGGCCACTCTTGAAGCCTCCCCGCCGTCGCCATAGGCAACCTCCGAGACACGGGTGCACTGGCCTCACAAACAACAACAACAAGAAGCGAGTCGCGGGCGCTGCTTTTGTTTGTGTTGTTGTTCGGTTTTTTTTCGAGTGTGCGCGCGTGTCGAAGCGAGGCGTGATGTGGCGAGGCGCAGATTCGGCCAATGAGCGGCGAGACTCGGCCGGCCTCGGCGGAGAGCCGGATCGGGAAGTCGGTCAGGGGAGGAAGGGGGTTACAGTGACGTGGCCTCTCGCTCCAGCTTGGCGCCATCAGTTAAAAGCGAGAGAGAGAAAAAATACTGGTGTGCGCGTTTAATTGCTGCGCTGCATGAAGCCTGTCTGTCTGTCTGACTTTCACTTTCGCGCGGCATTTTGCGAGTCGCGCTTCGCTGCTTATCGCCCGGCGTGTCACGAAGGTGGGCGTGCGTCGCGTGGAGAGAGACAGAGATGGAGCTCCGGGGAGTTAAATGTTGGAGGGGGGGAGGATTCATGGCGCGGAATGCGGGCCGCCGTGTGAGCCGTGCGGCGGCAAAAGAATCCATCATTTTGATATGCGACATTCTTTTGCACACAGCCCGCGGCGTATCGCGCAGTTCGTCCGTCCGTCTGTCCGCCCGTCTGTCCGCCCGTCTGTCTTTCACTATCGCGGCAACAGTTTGTCGCGGGCTGGATTGATGGCTCGATGAGCGCGGGGAAACATTAACACGCAACTACGCCCCCCCTCCCACTCCATCCTGATACACTCTCAGTTACTGCATTTTTTGACAATTTCCCTCTTCTGGTCTTTTTGAAAAAATGTTCAATCTCACTTGTGCTGGAATTCCCCGGCTTCCGTGGCTTTCCTCCCTCGAATTCCTGCACACGACAAACGACCTTGCTTTCAAAAAAAGAAAACAAGAACACAAAAAGGAAAACAAAGAAAGGAGGGAAGAGCGAGAGAGCGCAGACAAAGACGAAAACAAGAAAAAATGTGAAAAAGGGATTGGACGACGCGAGTGCGATGTACCAGTACACGGGACGTAATCGCCGTGCTTATTGCCGTGGAGGCACTGTAGGCAGCGCGCTGGGTTTTACAGTGTGATTAGCGCTGCCATCGCGCGGACTGTGTGGCCGATCTTTGTGCGTCATCACACAATACGGCAGCAGGAGGCCCACGCAGACAGACAGACAGACAGACAGACAGACAGGCAGTCAGTCTCCACTCGTCAGGACGACTGTTGGTCGCGGTGCGTGCTGCAGGGATCCCGAGGCGCGTAATTTAGCCGGCACACTGCGAAAAAAAAAACCAAAAAAGCTCAGCTCATGCGGTCCATTCTTGCGTGTTGTTGTTGTTTCAAAAGGGACTGACGCGTTGTCGGGGACGACGCCACAAAGGCGGCAAGGCGGCGCGTTTCTTTCAGCCACCAAAGCCGAGGACTGGCGGGCAGAATGGAGCGGAGCGGAGCGCCAGGTTGGCCGCGGAGATCGTGTTTCAGACCGAGTCCCGCAGTGCCAGCGACTCGGACGAGCCGCCGTCCCGGACCGTCCCGGACGAGCCGGCCCGGACGGCACGCGCGACGCCAAACAATTTCATTCGCGACCGAAAAGAAAGCCCGCTGGAAAAATCTTGACGCCGAGGGGCCGCCGCGGCCGTTTTATTCCGCAGAGAAACAAAAAAGAATTATACAGAAAGGGAAAAAAAGCGTCCATTACAGCCCCGCGCTCCTCCCCCTTCCCCTCGGCGGAGACTAAGACGGAGCGACCATAGTTAATTTCCCGGCGCCGTTTAACGCGGTTGAGGCTTGGCGCCATGGCGCCAGCGGCAGTTAGGGACACTGCTGCGGAATTTGAATCATCGGCCGGACTGCTTGCTTCGTTTTCACCGCTCGGCTGCAGTTTCACTCCGACAGTTTGCAAATTTTTTTTGCAAAATTGTTCCACAGACCTGCGCCCTTTCCCGGGAAATTATTTCGGCTTTCGGCATTCTCCGCGAGGCGCATAACTGCATAGGCGAATGATGCGGCGCGGAACAATGTGGAACTCGCGGCGGCAAAGAGGGAATAACGAATTTCCGATTAGTTAAAACAAAAACAACCGGGTGAAAAATGAGAGATACAAAATGAGAGATTCAACCGCCGAGCTGTAACCAGATAGCGGCGCCACCGCATTCCGGGTCAATTTTCACTGACGCGAGATATTGCGGCGTGGCGGCTAGAACGCTGCAATTCTTGGCACCGTTTCATGCCTCGCCGTGCGTCTCGGGGAGGGGGGCCTGGAACACACCGCCGTGCCCCGTATGGCCCTTATAGCCATTTATTACGTAATATCCGCGACGCACCTCCAGGCACTCTGCCCCCCCCCCCCCCCCCCCCGGACGTCCTGGAAACGGCCCCGGAGGACTCGCGGCGCGGCCGAGCGGCGCCGAGAAAACTGTGTCGGACTCTTGGAGCGGTTGGAGTACCGCGCACTGGTACTCCAGGCGGTTAGAGTCCACCACACGAGAACCCTTTTTCACAGTGTGCCTGGATTTGTTGTCAAATTAGCGCGTCATAAACAGCGGCTGTGATGAATCCCGACCGCGAGCAGCGTTTCCTCGAAATGAATCCTCGCGGGGCGGCCGGCTTGTACCGCCCCCTCGTTAGCACCGCGTAGCACCGCCTGCCGCGGCCTGCACTGCGAAATGAGGGGGGACCGACAAAGCAGTGGAGTGGCCGCGCCCCTGGCCGCTGCCAATGGGCTCGCTGTTGAGGTATGCTTGATTACCACCCTTCGCCGGGGCGGCGGGGCACGGCGGGGCCAGCAGTAAAGCAGTGGAGGAACAATGGGGGCGGAGCTGGGGGGGGGGGGGGAGGGCCTCCTCCAAAGGGGGGTACAGTGGAAACAGGGCGTAACACACAAGTACGTATCCTTGCACGCGACTTAAAAGCCCCCGCCGTGTAGAGATAAAGGGAATACACAAAGCAGGGCGTCTGCTCCGCCCCAGAGAGGCGGGGGCCGGGCCGTGCCGGGTCTCGCCGAGCCCGCAGCGAACAGCCACCAGCCCCGAAGGAAGGCCGCTTTTCGGCTATTTAAGGCTCTTGAGTTGGCGAGCGTGGAGTGCCGTGTGGCACACTGAGGCAGACGTTGAAGTTCACTCCGAAGAAGGACGAAAATTCTGACACGAATCAGAGTACGCTGACGATTGGGTCTGAAGCGCCCGCGCAACTCCGGGTAGGCCAGCCCGCCGCACACGCGTGTCACGGCTCTGCCTACTCTGTCTCCGTAAGGCGCCCCGACGGAGCGACATGCACTGTTATTGGACTCCCAAGGTGCGCCGTAGTGTCGAAAGGGTTGTCGACCTCAGCGTTCTGGGAGTGACCTCGAGAGCAAAGCCCAGAGAGCTTAGGAGGCAGGCTGAGGTTGGCAACCCTATCGACACTGGAACATCCACCGGCGTATTTGGCAACACTGAACCGGCCCGGTGGCCGGATGGCCTCTCTAGAGGCGTTCTAGAGTTGCCGCTCGTCCGTGATTGTGTGATTGTGTGTGCCGCGGGGCAATCGGGACCTGTTTGCCCGCTCACAATTTGATACGGGGCAACCGAAAGCGGGTGAGTCGGGGCGGGTCTGCGTCAACACGGAGCCTTGCCCGGGATCACTCGACGCGCTGTCGAATGAACCCCTCGGCGGGGATCCCGATCCTAACCTAACCTCGGGCCTGGCCCGGCCGTGAGGTGTCTGCCCCCATCAAACAGCCGCGAGCAACAGTCGCGGGCATGAATATTGCATCGTGGTCATGTTCTCATGTCATGCGGCGGTGAAGGCAGGAGGGAGGGGGGGGGGATTATGGAGGGTGCTGTATTGTGGCCGATTCCGTCCAAGAGGCTGTAGTGTAGGTACCAGACAGCCCAGGGGAGGGCTCTGCCGGCTCTGACAGTCACTGTTCCGGCCCTCGGCGCCCAGGCGCGCTCGGGACTCGACTAGGGTATTTGGGTAGGATAGTTGGATAGTTCGCGCTGTCTACACTGGGGAACAGCGGCCAACCGCCCGGCCGGGGCCAAGGGGGGTTGGCTTCATAATCAAATCGATTGGAATCTAGTTGATTTCTCCAGAGAGACGTAAAATTCACTATCAGTTCCTCCTCGTAAATCAACCCTATCGGGTCGAAACCTTCAGGTACGTTTTCTCCGAGTGTTCTCCTCTCAGTGCCTCCACAGCCAATGCGTTGGGCGTGATTCGCCAAAGACTCTCGGCGCCGCGCCGGGCCGCGCCCTGCCGTGTCAACACGAGGGAATAAACATTGTCTTTGTGCGCCGCGCCCTATGGCACCTCTTTATTCATAAAAGCAGCAACAAAAACAAGACAGGAAAAACAGAACGCGAGGAAGGTGCGTGAGTGGGGGCCTTGTCTTGGGCGCGCCGTCACCGCGCCACACTTCCTTCTGCTGCCTGTTTGTCCAGTGTATCGACGGCCTGACAGTGGCGTGGGCCTTGTCACTCCTCGTGACCCGCCAATGAGTGCGAGGGAGACAGACGGCGTCAAGGAAAGGCTGCCGTCCTGGCAGTGTACCGTCCGCCTCGTCGCGACCATAATATTCGTTTTCCTTTTGAAGTCCTTTTGTTTTTACAACTCCGGAAACGACAGTTTTCACGGCGTTGGCCGCATTGTGGCCGTGCCTGCGGCCTGTGAGGTCGGGGGGGGGAGGCTGGAACGGAGGCTGGAACGCACGAAATTCAAGTGGCACGGCACGCATTCGCGCCACTCTAATGCTCCACGCTCCCTCTTTCCGTGTTGGTCGTTTTTCGGTCGACCCGAGTCGAGGCCGCCAGTCGCCAGTGCGTGTCAATACCCCCCCCCCCTCCTCTTTTCCTCTTCGGCAGTCGTTCATCACCCTCGCAGCCACTGCAGCCCCTCAGGTCGCCTTGTCTCGTCCACTCCGAATCCCTCATCCACCTTAATCTCGAGAGAGACAAAAAAAGAAATAATTTAAAGCCCGTCTCGAGGAAGACGAAGACACGCGGCTTCTTCCCGCCCCTTTTCTTCAGTCCTCTCTTCATTTGTTTGCTTTAAAACGGGGTGTGGAAACTAATCAAGGTGGGTAGGACGAGGCCCGGCCCAGCCCGTCTGTTTGCTAGTGGGTGTGATTGTGCCCCCCCCCCCCCCGCCAGCCACTACTTAGAGAAGCGAAACTTTGTCCATTCTGACCGCAGCGCCCTGCTTCACGTCACGTCGCCCTCGGAAAACCTTTTCCCGCGCTTTTCCGAATCCGAAACAGCCACCGGATTGGCCGCGCAGCTGCTTCGACCGCCACAGCGCGGCATTTATAGCGTGTAAGTATCGCGCGTCAAACTCGCTCTCGCAAACTTTTCGCGGCGAGTCCGAAAGTGTCGCAGGTGGCTAACGTGCGTGTCGGACGGCACATTTGCAGCTACACTCTCGGAAAACCGAAAAAAACGGTGAAATTCCTGTAGGAACTGAAAGAGCAGGGAGTCTGCTGTGTCCTTTCTTCTCGTTCGTTGTGCGCTTGGAGTGCACGAAGTTCGCAGTCGCTCGGCTGTCTTCCTCCCCGTTTCGGACCGAGGACCTCCCGTCCCGACGTGCCCGCCTCGTCCTGCATCCTCGTTGCAACACGTAAGAGCAGCCACAACACTGCACCAAGTTGGACGCCTTGTTTAATGAAAGTGACATTTAATTAGACCAGTACCAACTTTTCTTGACCTAGCTGCGCAGTCTTTGCTGTCTCTCTCTCCCCTCTTGTTTGTCCGTCCTCCTCGCCGGCTGAGCCGAACTTGCTTATTTTTGTCTTTCGCGGCAATGCAGGAAGTTCGAGTCCTCGTTAGTCGGACCGAGTCGTCGTCGCGGCAAAGTTTGGAAACGCCGCCAGTGTCGTCATACAAGCACATATTCTAGGAAAAATATTGCTCTCTCAATTAGGGGGACTTTTCCAAGGAAGTCCAAAATGCGGTTTCCTGGACAAAAGCACTTAAAAAACCTCTGACGATATTAACTTTTCGATTGTGGGAAGAAAAATTACTTTTTTGTGATAACATTTATGATTTGTCACTGATATTGATCAAAACGATTTCTAGGTACCGATAAATGTTGTTACGAGTGCCCTAACTCACTGCCGCCAACAGTGTGCCCTTATCGCTCGTGATTCAGGGTGACATGGCGGCGCCGCCTTTTCCCTGGCCGTGTGAGTGCGTGGACCTGAAGTGGAAGGCGGTGTTCCGCGCGTTTCATCGCACGAGTGAAGCTGTTAAAGGCTGCCGCGGTAGGAGGCGGGGGTGGGGGAGTGGGGGGAGTGGGGGTGGCCCTACGCCGCACCAAACACACACCTGCCCGACAAAAGCACACATTTTTAAGCATGGAAGAGCAAAACGTTGTTTTGGCCGGCTAACAGTGCCGCCGCGGCTCCCCAGCAGCGCCCCCTCCTTGTCCCCCCGTCCCAGTTCCTCCAAGAATGGAAGCATTAAAAATAATTAACAGGCTCCCCCACCAACAGCCACTCCCGGCCAGCCGAAAGCAGAGGAATATTATTTGCGCGCGTTTGGGGAGTGGTTGCGACGAGTGGCAGTGGTAAGGTGGCACCAAAAAAAGGGGGGGTCACAACGCTGCAAAGTGAGGTAAATGTGGCTCAGATCCTCCAGCGACGTTGAACCGGGATAGAGGAATGGTTTTGAGGAAGACAGTGGGCAGCATAATTGAGAGAGAAAGAAATCCAAAAGACGAGCGCAAGAGGGAGAATGAGAGACAGATAAGGAGTTCAAGGGTGCGAGTACCGGGCGTGCAATGACGCGACGTTTGGCAAGAACGGCACTGTTAACGGGTGCTGATAAGGTAAGTAGCGCTGTGGAAAAGTGGCTGAGATGGGACAAAGCGAACACACACACACACACAGCGTGGCGAGTCCTCTGTAAACACCCCTCCGTTGGCTGCGCTGCGCCAGCTATGCATTTCCCGCGAAAGGCAAGCCGGCAGCTTTCTCGGCGGACATTAGTGATAATATCATAAAGCCGCCGTCTTTCGCCTTCTTAAAAGAACGCGACAAAAAAGACAATTAAGGGCAGAAAACGGCAGCGCCAGCAGCGTCGCTGCGCTTTTTGCCGGACTCGGAGGGGAGAGGGGGCAGGGTACCTCAGCAAAGCAATGGTAAAGACAATACAAGCCTGCTTGGAAGAAAAGGAAAGAAGGCGTAAAAGCAAACCCCTGCTGACAATGAAGTCCGCTCCTGTTTTTTGGGCGTTTGGTGGTGGCAGGCCGCGGCGGGACGGTTGAAACGTGAAATGTGCTCCGCACTGACACACCTTGGTCATGCCCTCGTTATTAATGTGCTCCGGGCGGTGCCGGGACCGGGACGGAACCAGGCCGGAACTTTGCCCCGCCATGCAGCACTTTCGTCAGCAAGAAGTCCCCTTCAAAGCGCTCCGCTCCTTTGGCCGTCCGTTGTCGCCCCAAACCGCACCGCCTCCGCCGGTACCCTCTACTTGGAGGTCCGCAGGCGGGCGGACACCGTCGCTCCGTCTCTGTTGCACCCACGGGGTTGCTGCGCAGGAGAGCGAAGAGACGACCCTGCGGAACCCGCCAACAGAATCCTTTTTGCGTCCCGCATATTTTTGGTGCTTTTCAATGCAGGGCGAGGCGACACCCGCGTCCAAAACCGCATCCCACCCACCTGCCGCGCGCACCTGGCTGGCTGGGCCTGGTTGGGCCAGCTGGCTCGTTAGCGTGTAGGTGCAAATTACCCCGCCTCGAATCAGCAGCCCCGATCGGGGCGCGCAGTGAAGACGCCGTGCGGGCACCGGGCCAGGGGCCGCTTCCAAGGCGTGCGTCGTCCGAACGTCAGGACGGTCTGCTTTTCGGCGAGGAGCGCCGCCGCCAACGATAAATTTGGCGCAAGGCAATCTCTCGGAGTCACCGTTCCCTACATTTCCTGCAGTTGACTTCATTTCCTGCAGTTGCCTGCATTTCCTGCGGTTGCCTTTATTTCCTGCTGTTGACTGCACTTCCTGCATTGCCTTGCACCGCTCGCCGACAGGGAGCTGGGTCTTTTCGGGGCACGCGTCGCTGGGTCACAGCGTGCGGTAACGACTGCTGCCCATAACAAGGTGGTTCAAACGAAAGGGCGAGGGCGGTGGTTAAGGGCCTGCCTGCCGGGAAACGAAGTCGCCGGCCAAAGGCGGCCAGAGGCGGCCAAAGGGTGCGAAAGACCCTCGGACCGGCCACCCTCCCCGCCCCTGCGGTCTACAGCGGCTCCTCTAGATCCAGCCGGGGGTGGGCAGCAGCCCGGGGGACCGGCCCGGGGGGCATTATATAAGGAAGAATGGTTATAACTGCGGGAAAGGCTGAACCCGGGAGGGCGTCGTTTCAGCAGGGCCGAGGAGTAGGTAGGCCGCCGGGGTCCTCGCAGTCAGCACCGACTTGTTTTTGTTTTCCAGAAGAAAGAAGGAGACTCTTGAAGAAACCTTCAGCTGCACTGATGTGTTCTTACGCAGTGCAACAAGAACTTCGATGTGCAGATTGTTGTTCAAAGGCAATCTATGTGCACGATCGATGTCTCGCGCTTCGTATTAATTAGTGACACGTCCTCGCGGCCTGTCTCGGTCGCGCTAAATAATTGGTGCACCAGAAAGTGCAGCTGGTATAACCGTGTGCTGGTAGCGCGGTGGAGCATTCAGTGGATGGAGCATCATGCTATCAGAGCTATGCCCGTGCCACGGCGCCATTCCTTGTACTCGCGACGTCTCCAAGTTCACTCCAAAGCTGGCTGGGCGACTAGTTCTACGGTGAGGTCCTCATCAGCATCGTGCCCACCGACCCATGCACTTTTAAGCCCTCCTCACATTGGAGCCAAGTCGAACCGCGCGGGCAACTTTGCAGCCGGGACTGCAACACCAGCTCGAGCGCTGTCGCAGCGGGCAGACGACGCGCGTGCTCCTTGGAGGCGAACATCAACACGGTGCCGTCCGAAAGACGGCTTCAAGGCGCCGGGGAAGGCAGGAGGGTGGTCCTTATCTTCCTCAGACACGCACCCACACGGAAGCTCCACCCCGCCCTACTCGCCGGCCACTGCAAGGTGCAATGACACTGCGAAAAAGAGGTTTACTTCTGTTTATAATCCTTTTGCCAGCTAGCATCGTACGTTACGGAATTCCGCTTGCCCCGTTGCTGCCCACCTTGCAACAAGCCGGTTATTAATTTTGCTCTATTCTTTTCACCCACTGAATATCGCTGCAGGGCTGCGGTCCACGCCGCTTGGCTGCTCCGCCTTCATTGAACGTTCTTCAAGAAAAGTCAACAGAGAGGGGAGGGGGAGTAAAGCCTCCAGTGATGCAAGACATTGAGGAAAGCCCCATAAGTTGTAAGCTCCACTGCGATGTCTTCCGGCTTGGCCGGAATTTCGCCGCAACGACCCTGCCCTAAGTAATGGGCCCAGACACGGCGGGGAGCACCTCGACCGTTATAGTTTGATGCTCTGCCACCGGGGATTGTTTCGCTGCACTGCAAACGGTTAAAACAGAACCCACAAAAATTAAATAAAAGCGAAAACCTGGGCGGGAGGCAGTCTCGAACCCAGGCGCAGCGCGTGAACAAGGGGCAAATTAATCAAGGAAGGCAGAGCTGAACTGCGTATGGGTGGAGCCGGGGGCGGGAATACTTTAAAATGCGCCCATTAATTATGTGGCTCGTGTTTTTGTTGGACGCGCCGGTTTTTGTTTTTATCCCGGGGACAGAAGTGGTGGCTGAGGGGCAGGGAGAGTACCCGCACCGGAGGTTCCTAACGTTGGGCTCGAGGGATTTTCTTCAACGGCTCAAAAGATTTAATACTCCAGCGATTATGGAAACTGTGCCAGAGGCTATAGAGCCGACACGAACTAGTCTGTCACAAAGCTGAAACAAGGAGGGAAACCCGACAAAAACGACGGAATCAAATAACGAGTCGGGTGGCGTGCAGGTAAAGCGACCGCCTGCTCATTTCGACACCTGCAGGTGCGAACGCGCCCACGTCCTCTCAGTGGCCGGGGCACCGACCGGGGCATGCACGCTGGCGTGAGGGAGACCAAACAACGATGACGTCAAGACAATTGGATGCGATCCCCGAAGCGCAAACACAAACACGGGTGCAGCCTGCCATGCGTGTATTTTGTGTGCCGCAAACTAAATCAACTGGTTGATGGGGCGCCCCCCGCCCTGTGTACAGTGTACGTATTGCGTGATTGAATTGTGATTGCCGAGGGAGTATCGTGCTGGGACCGTGACCGCAACAGCGGTCACCCTCTCAGTAAGTCTGAGCCGGAGAGAGAGAGAGCAGCTAACCCAGGGCCAAGTGCTTGTCTCGACGTGTGTAACTTTACCGAGCGGCGTGTGCAAACAAGGGCCAGGGGGAACGCTATTAAAAGTAGGCCGTGAAAGGCGTGGAAAAAAAACGGTGGCTGCGAATATAACGTCAAAAGGACGCGCATAATTTGTGGATGAGTCACACGCAGATATATAGGCCTCCCTTGCTGAAAGCAGCAGAATTTCCCAAGTGGGGAGTTAGGTCTGGCAGCATCAACTTGGCCCCTCCCCATCTACATATCACTCCCCCCGTCCCTTCAGGGTCCCTTCAGGGTCAGGGGCTGCGTCAAACGGGCAAAAACGAGGAAAACAAAAGCAAGAGCATCCTTTGGCGCCAAGCTCACCCACCGACCGCTTCCGTCCGCACTGCCCGCGCTCACCTGCGCAAACAAACAAGTTTCAAATGTAAACAAAGAAGAGGCATAATCAGCAGGAGTAATCACGCCTCGTCCAGCTTCAGCGTGGCATATCTCGAGCAAAGTGAGTCACGTGGAGACATGTAGGCATAGCTCCTCGCTGAGATAATCCAAAAGCAAAACGCCCGCTAGTCACAAAGCCCCGTCGTATTGCAAACTTGCAAGACCCAGTTTTTGTTGCTGGTACGTGCAGAGGGAGGGAAGAACCGTGCAGCTACGTGAAGGGCCTCGCTGTTATTTCCATTATCTTGTTCGAGAACTCGTTTTTCCGGGGGTATCATGTCGCTATCAGCGGCGCGGTGGCCCCAGACAACTTGCGCGGGTCACTGACATGCAAAACGGTGGAGGGAAGGAAAAGGGGGAGTGTACTCTCAACAATCTGGTGCATCAAAAAGTTCAGATATTCAATGATGAGACGATAAGGAGACCTGGATAAACAAGCGCTTTTTCGCAATTCAAGTTTTGCTGGAAGGCAAGCGGCGAAGTGTGGACCAGACGCCGGTTGCGGTGGCGGAAGGGGTAGGAGGTGTGGATGTTCGCTGGTAGTGGATGACACTGATATGTTACGGTCAAAGACGAGCAGTCGCCTCCCCCGCCTCCCTCCCCATTGCTTCCGATCCATCTAGCGGGTTCAATTCACTGCCGCTTCCAATGTCCGGAATGTATTGCACAAGATATTTTGAGGCCAGGGGGAGGGGTGGGGGTGGGTGCGGTCGTACCAAGTGGCGCGCGCTAACGCGGCCAACACACCGCAACAACACAGAAACTGTTTTGAATGTTGAACTGTGGCGAAATGAGGTTAGTGTAAACATGAAATGTTGTTTTTTCGGTCGGCCCGTTTTGACGCGGGCGTTTGGCAGTGTGCACTGGGCCCACGCTCCGCTGCGCCCGTATCGCTCAACGTCAGTCCGGCCGCGTGTCAGTGAGTCAGTCAGTCGGTCCGTCAGACAGCCAGAGGGGAGTCCGGCCTCGGGCAGGAGGAGGCCGGCATGACAGGCGAGACTTTTGTTTCATCTCGATGATTGTCGAGGCCGACGCCCCCGGCCACCGAGATATCGAACGCGCACACGCGTCTTCGACGCCCGTTAGCGGCCGCTGCTTTTTCTCTCTCCCCGCGGTGCTCTTTTATTGTAACGCTTGTCGCATCGTTATTTCCGCTGCTGTTGACACAGGCGGGCGTCACGGCCCAGGCCGCAGTGCGCGCCGTAAAAACGTGCTATTCGCAGAGCGGGGGCCATTCGCAGCGCGCTATTTGCAGCCCATCGCGTAATCCGTGCTAATTAACGACTGGAAACAAAGGCCGTGGCGTGCGTGGCGTGTAGCCCCGCGGCAGTGTAGGCACGCACAGCGCGGCCGGGGAAAGAGCAGCAGATGCGGCAGAGATTACAGCCGGCAGATTGACAAGACGAGCCCAGCAGATGCAGAGGATGATGCCCGTGGGAGAGGGAACGCTCCAGGAAACGGCGAGATCCAGCGATGTATTTACTGGGAGTAAAAACAAATGGGGAAACGCGCGCGAGCTCTCGTTCCTGCCTCGACATTATTCAGAGCAAACTGGGAGGAAGCAGGGAGGCAAGGAGTGGGAAAAAGTGTAGCATGTTGTAGAATGCGGACGCCGGGGCAGGCAAAGCAGCCAGGCACGGCCCTAGTGCAAGCACAACACGTAGTCTGCATAAATATCGCTGCAGGAAGTCCAGGAACCCTCCAATAACTCGCCGGCACCGTGCGGCACCGTGCCTATACGCCAGCACGCGCCCTACACCCTGCCCGACCTTTCCTTCGGCTTGCGTTATGCCCCCGGACACCTCCGCGGCCCTGTCTGCCCGAGGCCCTTCCACGCCAAGCCCACTTCCTCCAAGCTCTTCTCAGATTTTTAACAGCTGCCTGACCTTTGACTCTCCAATGACAGCGTTTTAATTTCCAATTTGACATCCTTTTTTGCTGCCATTGTTTTTTGAGCTGCAAATTGAGTCAACTACCGGTCCAGCACTGCCGAAAGTAGGTTTGGACCGATTAAGCGTGCAGAATCCCCTTCCTTCCACCGGCAGCAGGGCGAGGTCTGCATTCCTGGACGAGCCCCAGCTGCCCTGGCCTGCCCTGGCACTACTGGGCAGCGCCCTCGGCCGCCCTTCGCCCCCGGACGGATGCCGGGCAATACTTCAACGCCAAGTGGATGCACGCGCCGCCAGCTGCGCGCATCCGCTTTATTCCGAAAACCTTTCCTAAATTTTTCCCTCACAAAACGCGAGAAAAAAACATCGCTTGGAACGGGGTGCCTCCGCGCACTTCACAGATGCCTTCGCGTGCAATAACAAGAGGTCGGCAATCGAATTCACAAACGCAGTCCTTCACCGCTGGCCGGGTTTGCGCCCGCCATCACCGCCGACGCGTCGGCGGCACTGGAATTTCGCTTAGTCCCTCTGCGTGCGGCTATGCTGACGGGTCGCGACCCCTCCCTGTCCGGAGCAGGGTAGGCAACCCACACACGCCGTCAGCCAAATTTCCCAAATAAGTTCTCGGCCGAGGCGGCTTTCCAGTCGAGTTGATGGCGCGTTGCAGACAAGGGAGTGAGAGAGAGGGAGAGAGAGGGGGAGCGAAATAAGAGAGACAGAGGGCAGACCTGACACGCATGCAAGATGAGCGAGTAATAATGCAATGAGGCCCGCAGTCTGCGCGCCGCGCCGCCCTGTCGACACTGGAAGCTAGCGGAGCCAGCGAAGCCAGCGAAGCCAGCGAAGCCTCTTCAGCAGCCGCAGCACACCACCCCACCCCCTTTACCCCCTCCACAGCCAGAGTCGCCGCTGTGTATTATATTTGATTGCGCAACCTTAGCAAGCCCACCTAGTTGGCAGTCGCCATCTGTGCGTGTTTCTGTGTGTGTGGGCGTGTAGATCGAGGCTCTCTATGTGGATGTGTGTCCGTGTGTGTGTGTGTGTGTGTGTGTGTGAGAGTGAGATCTGGACCAGCGCGCCCCCCCGGGCTGGCTTCGAGTGTGGCAAAGCAGAAGGGGCGCTTAGGGATTCGAACACCACAGACCACTAACCTCTCCGGACTCTGACCCTCCCCCTCCCCCTGGCCTTGCACTCCATCTCCCACTTTTCTGTTCCATTCTGCTTCGGCCCAGGCAATCACCTGCGCGGCCCCACCGTTCACCTTCGGCAAGCACACTCACACAGCCACATTCACATACTCGCAAGCCCCGACCAACGCATACGGCCTGCCCAAATCGCCCGGATCCTGCATGCCAGGCGTGGTGCGCGGTGCGTGCCAGCCAGCCTGGAACCTGCTTCACCCTTTTGGCCCTGCTCGGAACCAGTGAGGGGGTTTTCCGGTCCAGCAGGCCCATGGCAACAACGCAGGTGGGCCGAAATGAACAGCGCAAGACAAAGACAGCGAAGATGCCTCTTTGCTCTCCTGCTCCCTCGCTCCCTTGCCTCGGCTGGGCCGAACACGCGGCCCGGCAAAGAAGCTTGCGGGAAAACTTTATTGACAGGAAACAGATTGGCGGGTCTTGGTGTGGGGGTCGCGTGGTCCATATTGTATGAGGGAGGCCTCGCCGGCTTATTATAGCACATTCCAACAACAAAAACAACAAAGCAGTGTTCAATATGTCTTTTGTTCTTCGTGCTCAGCTGCCTTGCCAAAGCAGGCCAAAGCAAGCACCGGTGTGTTATGGAGTCGTTTCCTCTCTCTCGCGGGTTCTAGCACTGCACTACTTAAGGGCCAGCTTCCGGCGGGCTGCCCTCCACCCGGAGGGCAAGGGCTCGAGGGAGAGGGGAGCTCAATGGAGGCAGGCGTGGAAAAACACGTCGGGTGGGGTGGGTGAGAAAGGGACACATGTATTTGCAGTGGGGTGACGCTGGGCACACGTGTGGCGCACGGGGAGGGGCGAAGGCGTGTGCCAGCCGCGAGTCAGATTTCACGCGCTGCATGCCGTCACTTTGACGCTCGCCGCCTGTTTCCCACAGTGTGCTCATTTTGGGCGAAACCCCGGCGGAACTAGTTCGGTGTCACTGTGACGTCACAGGCCGTGCATCAAGGATTCCAAATTACCTGGCCGCCCCCGTGCCGCCTCCGCCCCCGCCGCCACCGCTGGGACGGACTGCGTCCGGGACTCTCTGGACCGCAGCGAAGTAGTGGTCAGCCCGACTCCGGCTCGGCTCCCTGGCGGCCCCGCCCTGCCGGGCTGCTGGGCTCTCCGCCCGCCGGGACCTCGACTCGGCTCGCCATGGGCAGTTGCGGGCAGCCCCCTCAAATCGATTCGGCAAATGTTTGTTTAGTTGTTCTCCATAGCGCGGCAGCACGGCAGTCGCTGTTTGACGCCGACTGTACCCCTTTCGCAAGCCAGCCCGGTGGCTCTCAGGGCACTCCCACTGCGGAAACGCGCCAAAAAAGGTGCAAAGCCTCCAGTGTGCGCGTGTGTGAGAGAGACAGAAAATGAGTAGGATGAATCTCACTAACGCACTTGCTTGACCCTTAAGAAATTCAGTTCTCGGGCAGTTTCTTTCGCAACATGACGATGCGAACTTCAACAACCATTTCTGTTTTTCTGCTTACGCTGTGGAAACTAAAGTGTAAACTGCACTCAAAAAAAATTTCAATACAAAATTCTGTAACATGGTTACGCAGTAATTTCCACTACAAATGTTACAGAATTTTGTATCAGCACTGATACAAAATTTTGTACCACGCGATACGGTAAACTGTTTCCCGGTTACAGAATTCTGCAATGCAAAAATCATAAAAATTTGTCGTTTTATAAACAAAATTTGAACCTCAACGATCGTTCGTTCCTATACATTCGCTCCGTCGCTCCTGTACTCCCGAACACCCGGAGAAACCGAACTGCGTTCTCCGGAACCGAACCCCGGTCCCCCGCATTGCCAGCTCGGCATGCTACCGCTTGCGCCACAGCGCCGTATGGGGAGGCATGCCTCAGACTGTCGATGACACCGAGCGGGCACGCTGCATACCCAGGTAGTGGTGGGAAACGAGCCCTGCGGCGCGACAGTTAGAGTTCCTGGCCCGAAGCTTCTAAAGTACCATGCCCCACGTTAGGACTTTTCGCCCGATCAACTGTGATGTTAAAATTAAGCTCGTAATTTGACTTTAAATTTGCGTTATTAATTTTTGCATCAGACGATATGTAAACTTGTAACAATATGTTACGGTTTTCTGTATCAGTTACAGTTATTTGCATAAAGATCGCATTTTTACATGGAACTATATCACTGATTGTGAATATTGAAACAAAAAGTACAGAATTTTGTTTCAGTTTTAGAATTTTGAAGCACTGATTCGTAAATTCGTAACATTCTTGACGTGATACAAAATTTAGGATCAAGGATACAAATTTTTGTATCCGACTGACGTGTTACAGAATTTTGTATCAAGATCGTTACAAAATCCTATATTATTTTTTAGAGTGTGGCTGAGCGGTGCGTGGTTATCTCAGCTAGGCAGCAGCACAAGCAGTTCAAATTAAACAAAGAGAATAAATTAAAGATCGGCGCGGCTGGCGCGTCGCCAGGGTTTGATGCAGTGTCCTGGCAGTGTGCTACCACTGCTACAGTGGCGCGGGAGGGTCGCCGTGAGACTAAAATATGGATGGGGCATTAGTTATCCGAATCCGTTGAAGGGTCAGCTGGGGAGGCCATCTGTCAGAGCCTCGACCTCCGTCACGGCACTGGCCACTGGACCGCTGGAAGGGCCAGGGTTGGGTCCAGCGGGGCGGGGCCGAACCGCGAACCATGTTGAGGAGATTTCGCGGTCTCCATGCATCACGGAGCGTTTAAACACCCGGCCGATATGAGCTAAGCAGAACGCCGCTTGATGTACAGGGTGCAGGGCTGGGACCGGCCGAACTTGACCAAACCGAACGGCCGACCCTCGTTAATCTGCCGCCTAGGGCGGGCCTAGGAGAGCGTTCGACTGGGTTTGCTTTCGCACAGTGGGACGCACCGTCCGCCACACCGAAAACGGTAATTGGCGCACACGAGGAAATCGCCGCACAGCAGGTCGATTCCAGGCGCAGCTCTCTCTCTCTCTCTCTCTCTCTCTCTCTCTCTCTCTCTCTCTCTCTCTCTCTCTCTCTCTCTCTCTCTCGGCCTGGAGCGCCCCATGCGAGAGACAGTGACGAGAGCTGTGTTTCCCGGGAAAAACGGCAAACGGATCCAGTCGATACTGACCCGTGCGAGCCTTAGGCCAGACGGCGGAGTGGGAGTGAGAGAGCGCCGCGCCGCCGGTAGCAGGCGAGCTCGTCGCAATCTCGGCCCGACACTGTTACGGAGCAAAGCCCTTTACGGCGCCCATTTTTTTCCTGCGAATGACACATAACTACATACTTACGCTGCGAATGGGGCAGGGAAGGCTGGACTTGGCGGGCAGCACACCAACACACGCACACAGTGTTGCAGCGCCAGACTCATTAAAAGGCTCAAAAATCCTACTTTACGGCACCAACAGTGCAGCGGGGCTCGTCTCGCCGCCTCCTTGGGTAACTCCGCCCGGTCGGCTGATTGCGTGAGGCAATTTTTCCACGCGGTTGAACAGTGGTGAATCGTCCCGGCAAGCGCTGCGCTCGGGATATTTTCGAAAAGTTTTATTTTTTTTTCTCGTCAGTCGAAGCGTTTGATTTTTGTGCTCGGCGTGATGGGGTCTTTAAGCGGCGCGACGGCAGATGGCAGCCCCACCACGAGGACAACCACTCCGAGGTGCCGGGGAGCAGTAAACTTTTAGACCCGCACTCGGGGAGCAAGCCGGGCGAGCCAAGTGAGCTGCCGGGGCCGGGCAAGCCAGCGAGCAGTAGCCGTTTTTGGCCGTGAGATACGATCTGGGTGCGGGTAGTTGGGGAGTAGGTTCAAGCAAAAGGGGTGAAGCGGCGGTCGTGGTGGTGGTGGCGGAGCAGGACGGATGAATAAGAGGAAAAAGAAGAAATTAAAGAATTGGAAAGGGGTTTGTGTGGGAGGGGAGGGTGCGGGGCCGTAAACGACGAGGGGGAGGCTGAGTGTGCGTGTGTGTGTGCGTGTGTGTGTGTGCGTGTGTGTGAAGATGGAGGAATGAGTGGGGAAGCTGGTTAAGCGGGGCCGGACTCAAGGGGGTGGAACGCAGACTGGTGTCAGGTCCATGCGGGGGACCCGAGCTCTGTGCTGTTACCGCCTGAAAGAGGCTGCGTTCGCGCGCGCGCACACACACACACACACACACACACACACACACACACAGAGGGCGACGGAATGAGCACGCCTTATCAGCAGATCAAACGTCCTCGCCCTGTGTGCGTTCCACCGCGTTCTGCCGCCGCGTTCCGAATCGGGGCCACTCGAACCGCCAGCCGCCACCTCGTTTGTAGAGGATTAAGTATCACACAGAAAAAAAAGGACGAAGAAAAAAAATATTGCGGGTACCACTTGCCGAATTTTGAGAGTATAATCACTTGGCAAATTTTGAGAGCACAACTTTGGCAGACTTTAAGAGTACCACTTGGAAAACTTGAAGAGTACTAGGCCTGTCGAAAGAAAAACATAAAGACGGAAAAAGGCGGGAAAAATAACCGGACGCCACAATGCAAGGGGGCTTCCAATAAAAGCGCAGCGACTTGGACGCCTCCAGCCGCGCCGTGCCGCGCCGTCTAGACGCGAAATAACAATTCGAGGGAGGTCAACTCTCTCTCTCTCTCTCTCTCTCTCTCTCTCTCTCTCTCTCTCTCTCTCTCTCTCTCTCTCTCTCTCTCTCTCCCGAATCGTTGAGGGCGCTTCCTTCTTTCGGCATAATTATTTCACGTGTCGGCAGCTGCCACGCCTCGGCCCGCCTCGGCACGCCTCTCTGCCCGTTTGCTGTTTTCATTGCGGCGCCAAATTCAAAGTCCCTCGCGGCGCCGGTGAGTGGCGCGCCTTTTTTCACGCCTCGCGCGCGTGTGTGTGAGTGTGTGTGTGTGTGTGTGTGTGTGTGAGTGAGAGAGAGAGAGAGAGAGAGGAGAGAGAGAGAGAGAGCACAGGCGCCATGTTCCCTAGGACCCTCACGACGTAGGGAGGTCGCACCATCCGCACACAGATACATAAACATACACACACACACACACGTGGGCCCACACAAACACAGAAGAAAAAGCCCCGATTTCCGCATTGCTTTTCCCTTGGCACACATTTTACTCTAAACACACATAACACGCACACACACCAACACACACACACACACACACACACACAACACCAACCCACACACGCGCGCTCTCAACTTTTGTCGACCACATAAAAACAGCCTCCCCGAACGTTTATGTTAAGTCCGATGTGAATATAATGCGCCACCAAATTGGCCCCCTTCTCCCTTTAATACATCTCCATTGCCAAGTTTGCCAAGTCCACTTTTTCCCGCCAAAAGAGGGCGCGGTTTGTTTTCTTTCCGAACGTGCGTTATGCGGCGCCAACGGACACGGCATCAGTTGGGCTGGGGGGGGGGGGGAGCAACGCGTTCGGAACGGGCAGTGGTCGTTCCCCCGCCGCCTATGGACCGTCTGTTTATTATGCAAGTATATCTTTTTAGGGGCGGTATAGGAAGCGGCAGTAAAGTAACACGCAGTAAAGGTGGTGAGGGGAAAATTCAGTGAACATAAAGGACGACAAGCACGACCGGGGGGGGGGGCGTCTTCGCGAGGGGATTCCTTCGATAAAATCGTTTGCCGACGGGAAATACGGGACCAAACATAAACACATGCGCGCGGTCACACAAATACACTCTCTGACGATGCTGCTGCTGCTACAGAGGGCGCTCGCGCACACACACACAGCGCAAACACATTCACACACACGCACCCACACACGCGGGCTGCCACGCAGAGGTATGATTGGGGGCTTTTAAAAAGAGCGCCTGTCTGCCGGCTGGGCTCCCCTTTGTCGATGGGAATCGCAGCCCGGCGGCGGCAGCGCGGCGGCAGCACACTGTCGTTTTCGTCGCTCTGTCCCTCTCGCACCTAAACGGGCCGCCCCATGGGTGCGAGAGGGACAGAGCGACGAAAACGACTCTTAGAATCCGTCTGCAGCGCGGCGGCCTCTTTGGGCGGAACGCGGCGCGAGCATCTCCTCCGTTGCCTCTGTGGGACGGAGTGAGCCATTGTGAGGGCTGCCTCCGGACAGCGTCAAGGCGGTGTGGAAACAACCGCACAGCGTGAATCAGGGCATCGATTCTTCCTTTCGAGTGGCGAGGTGGAGTCTCCAGCCTGGAGGGTAGGCCAGGCAGTCCCACTCAGCCTCCCTGCTCCATTTTCGTGTTTTTCCTTTCTTTTTCTTTTTCCCCGTCCGCGCGGCGGCGGGGCCCTCCTTGGCCCCCCTGTCTGGCCTACCACTGACACACGACTCGCTGCACTGGCAAACCGTGCCGGCAAACCGTGCCGGCAGCGAGCACGGCTAGCAAGCGGAGCGCGGCGGTGGCGACAGTGGAGAAATTGAGGGTTGCTGCCGGAGCCCGAGCCGGCCTCCAGTGTTGCCACACTCGCAAAAAATTCCCACGGTGCACCACCGTCGAAAGGGATGCCAACATCATGGTGCTTACTAAGTGAAGTCCAGACAGCAAAGCCTATGAGACATTACCTAGGCTGAGGGGCAACCCTTGCGACACCGGTGCACTGTCGAAATTTTGGCAACACTGCGGCACGGCGCGTTGTCTGGGTAACGCACGGTTCATGGACTGTTTGCGAAACTTGCCGGCCTAACTGGAGAATATACGCGACCGTCACCTCCAGTGGCGCCTCGGCCCGGCCGGAGCAGCCTGCTTGCCGCTGGCTCGCCTGGTGCTGCTCCAGCCTGCTCCAGCCTGCCCCAGCCAGCAGCGCCGGGCCTGCCGGGCCGGGGCCTCACTTTGTAGACGACTTTCCATTGTAAATTTGTCGACGTGGCCCTGCGGTGCGGAACTTTACGGCTCGACACGGCAAGTTATTTGCGCGCGCAATTCGCAACAACATTTCCCCTCCCTTGTCCTCGCGTGCCCCCCTAGCCCGACTGCACGCCGGTCAAATAAAACGACGCGATAATTGCTTTTGTACGGTTCGGCTGTGTCCCCCACCCCACTCCTCCAAGGACATGTCGTCGCAAGACGCAGGATTAGGACACGAGCACAGCGGCACGAGTGGGCGCGCAAGCGGTCAGCAGCAGAGCGCGAGCAGTAAAGAAAATATGAACTCGGAAAAAAAATCCGGTGGGAGGACTCATGACGCCCGGTCCGGCCGCCTCGGGCCGCCAGATGGCGGCGTGTCGCATGGCGGACCGACGCCGCTGACGGAGCGACGCCGGCCGACTTAAAGACGCGCGCCAATTTGTTAGTTAAGTCCGGCTTGTGCGTTCCTTTAATCCGGACCATATATAAGGGGGGTGGGCCGGGCAGGGCCGGGCCGGGCGGGGTCCGCGGGGGGCCTCTGTCCGTGACAGAGTGACAAATGTCGCCGGACTCCCCCCCCCCTTCCCCTCACCGCCAACAGCCCGCTTCTTTTCCGAGCAGCGCGCTCGTTAAAGGAGGACGGAAAAACAAGAAGCCCCCATTTTGAGTCGAGCAGCACTCGCCCGCGGTGAGTGGTGTTTTAAAATGAAGGGTGCGTGTAGAGTTCTTTCGCTTGTTTTTTTTTTTTCGAGTTTATTGTTGAAAAGCGCGCGCGTTCGGCAGAGCTGCAGCGGCATTTCGTTTGGCGGCCCAGCGACTGCAGGGCAGGCAAGCCATTGGTGGCGACACACTGCAGGACTGCATTTCGGCTTGCACGGCCTCGTCCGCTCTTTGGGTCCCTTTTAAATTCCCCTCCTCCTGCTTCTCTATTTCCGCCGTGACGTTTCCACCTGCGCCGCATCGGCCGCACAGCCTGTTGCTCGGGCCGACATTCGTGGACCCGGCGGTGGCTCGGCGCGATGCACGTTTTCCTCTCCGGTTTAATTCATGTGCCGCCGCGTCGCACAGTGGGCCAGAAGACCGGTGGAGGCGGCAAAAATCCCGAACGCGTTTTGAGATCCAGAGTCGCTAAATGGGACTCGAACCTAACGTGTGACCTAACGTAAGTTAGCAGGTACGTTCGCCGTCAAACCGCCGCGACACACGCTATCTGTCGGCAAGCCCTCCTCCTTGTTGGTAAGGCGATTCAGAATGTATGCCGGGGCGCGCGTTGAGTCGCGAGGTTGGCGGAGGGGCGCCCGAATATCAAATATCACGTGCATGTCAGGGCGCGCCGCCGCGCCGCGCTCGCGCAAAGGCGAGCTGTGTAAACAATTCATACAGACGGATACATATTTACGTTCACGGTTTCAATGAGGGCCGCGAGACAGATGGGCGAAGGGCGGCGGCACGTGGAGGAGCGTGGGAGCATTGAGCGGCCGGCTTTGCCCAAAACTCCAGACGCGTTTTGTGCTCCAGAGTCGCTTAACTGGACTCGAACCGGACGTGTGACCCCACCAATGGATTCCTCGTTCGGAGAGCAATCCATTGGTGGGGTCACACGTCCGGTTCGAGTCCAGTTCAGCGACTCCGGAGCTGAAAACGCGTCCGGGATTTTGACGGCCTCCACAGGCCTTCTGGCCCACTGTGCCAGGCAGCCTCGCGAGGCTCATCACTTTTTTTTTTTGGCGAGGTGGAAAACGTTCCGCCTGTGTGCGAATTCGGTGGTGAGGGTACACAAACACCATACACACGTACCCCTCACACATCTACTCACCCGGGGCCCCCGCACACAAACATCCCAAACACACACACTCACACGCCGGGGGGACGTCCGTGCGACTCGGCCGAGTGTTTGTATTTGGCGGGTCATGTAGACCCCGCACTCCCCGTCCCGTCTCAGCTCACAAGCCCCACTAGGCGGCCCCGCCGAGGCCCTACCGAGGCCCTGCCCTGCCAAAATCAAGGCCCCGCCACGTCGTTTCCCATCCACAACATTATTGAAAGTTGGTGTCTCCGCCCAGACCCGCCCACTGGCAGAGGAAATCGAAACAAAGCGGTGCCATGCAACCAAAGCACCCCAAGTTTTCGCATCGCTGCCACGCCGTCGCCACGCCGTCGCCACCTCGGGCCTGGTCCTCGGGCGGCTATAGGGCCGAAAGGGCTTCGCCGCGCCAGCACACCGGATCCCCGTCTTGTTTACACCGGAAGGACGTCCCGACGCGGGGGAAAACAAGTCCTGGCCCACCTTGCCGCCTTCAAAATCACGACAAAAAAACAAGGCAACGCCCAAGAAAACTCTGCTTTTGACTGGGAACATTGTCAACAGTCATTAGAATGACAAGTGATACAAACCAATGGCAATTACACACGGGTCAATTTGAAAATAAAAATTAATTTTTTTGAACTGCGGCACGTCGAGGTGTAACCGGACCCGACGAAGACACTCTATTACTCCTCTTTATTTAGTGCGGATATCGGCCCTTTCATTCTTCCACTCTGTCCGCCCTTTATGCGCGTCCTCCCTTTCTTCATATTGCATTCTTCGTTCAAGTTGCCTGCCTCGCCGCCGCTTCCACTCTGCCTGCCGTCCGTCGGCCTTTTGTCCGAGGAGCCCCCCCCCCCTGGGGCATTCTCATGCCGCGCGAATAATTCTTCAAATTTCATCTGACCGCGGTTTGTCCCCTTTTATGCAGACGGCGAGGCCGCCATGCGGGAGGGACCCGCCCGGCTCGGCTCGGCCCGCCACGGCCCTCATTGCGAGGGCCTCATTTTCTGGATGCTTGGCTGCAGTTATACAAACCGTTGCTCGGCTTGCGTAAATGTTTCTGGCCGAGTGGGGACGCCCCGCCCCTCCTTTCCCTCTCCGGCTCTATTTCTTTGCCTCCCGGCGTCGCGACGCGTCGTCCCGGCGGCGCTTTCAGGCCGTGGCTTGGCGTGCCGCGGCCCCGCTCGACCTGAACGTTCGTTATGTGTACATACAGGGCTCTGCAGCGCGGTTTGCGCAGCCTCGGAATGCCTACCCTGCCAAGGCTGGGCAACGAGGCCATTCACTAAAAAAAATTTTTAAAAAAAAAAAAAAAAAAAAAATTTTTTTTTTTAAATTTAAAAAAAAATTTAAAAAAATTTAAAAATTAAAAACAAAACAATTTTTAATAAACACTTTTTATTTTTATTTTTTAAATCTGAAAGTAAGGAAATGCAGTGCTGCCCCTCACTTTTACAACCCGGAAGCTTCACGCGGACAGGCGGCGCGGGCACCGAAATTCCACCTGCTAGTGCGCAATACGCAGCACGCGGGACTAAATTGACCGTGTACGAGTGCAGCGGGCATCATGAGACCCCGTCTCGCTCGAGCTCGTTCCACACACACACAAACACACAGAGGGAAATCGATCTCGAGATGGGAATTCAAGTCTCGTCGCCGCGTCCGTGACGTAATCTCGGCGGCTCGACACGGCCCGGGTCGTCAGGCTGATCGGCCGGATCGACTTCATTCAATAACTACGGGGCCGCGGAAAGTGCCGGGCCGTGCCGAGCCGTGCCGGGCAGAGAGCGGCTGCAGGGCTGCAGGGCTGCAGGGGGCGCCTGCAAGACGGCGGGTAGGCCACGCACTGCCTTCTGCGTGCAGCGTTTGGCCTACACTGCCGTTCGCAGGGGCCCGGACGGAGACAAGGCTGATGCTTTGCTCTGCTTCTGAAAGTCTCTCACACCTCTAAGTATTTTCTTAACTGTTAATATATTTTCCACTTTGTTTCCCTGCTCCCTCCTCTAAAATCAGTCCCTAGTTCAAATTTCTCTCCTGTTTTCGAATGATTCTCGGGCGAAAGTTGGGGGGGAAACGGGAAAGCCGGCGACTGGGCGTCGACGGGCGTCGAGATTCGTCAGGCTTTGGCGGGTTGTTTACGCCGCCGGACGAAATGGCGCGCTGCGCTTCACCGCGGTGGCGAAGATGGTCCACTTCGGGAAAGATAAACACGCCGGGGCGCCGCGGGGCCGCAGGGGAAACGCCAACCACCGCGGGACTGCTGTGGACCCGACCAAACCAGACGACGCGCGACTTAACATTCGATTTTAACTTCCACTTTAACGCAAACGGCCAACACAACTCGCGGAACAAAAGGCTGCAAGTTAGATGAAGCCGAGGGAATAGCAAATACCGGCGGGGGGAGGGGGGAGCAATAGACACACGGGCACAGCCACGGCACTGCACGCCGAGGAGTCCCACGCTGTAAATCGAAGAGCGGTGGAGGGGGCGGGGACCTCGGGATGAGATCACACTCAGATATTCAGCCGAATCCGATACTAATCGGCTCACTTCCCGGGAAACCACTCGACCATGCGCCGCGCAGCGACAGGAAAGAAGTTCCGATCCCTTTCCCTTCCCCCTCCCCCCCCCCCCACTTTGCCCCACGGGGGGAGGGGGGGGGGGCGCCGCGAAGACTGTACGCCGCTCCGTAACCGTGCCCCCGCGTATCTCTGCTGCTCACGGCGCCGCTCTTCGGCTTGACGGCGCCGTAGTCTGTAGCTTCATTTCCGGCTCTCCCCCCCCCCTCCCCCGGCAGGGCCACGCCATACCCATCTCAGGCTGTTGGGACTTACCGCTGCTTTGCCAGTACGATACGGCGGTGGCCAACTAGTAGTAAGGGGGCAGTGTAAAGGCAGGGGGGAAGGGGGTTACATTTGACGGGGACGTGACTGCTCGGGGGCCGTCAGAGGCTTGCGCGGGCTTGCGGCTCGTAGGCGCGACGTGGCGGCTGCCAGAGACCTCATACCCCCGGGGTATTTGGTGCGCTGTGTCACGGACACGGGCACGCGCGCGCACCACGGCCCGGAAGGAGAGGAGGAAAAAAAACAGGAAGAAAGAGAGTTATCAATTTTGCACTCTGCTCCAGGGTGCCGGCGTCGCTACGTCAATGTCAAGTTGCTGAAAAAAAATAAGGGGTTGGAAAAGACACAAGTAACTCCACGAGGAAAGTGGTCCTCTTGGAAATGTGTCTGGAGAATTTTTCTGCCTGTGTAGGATCAGGGCGTGGGGAAGATGGACACGGACACAGCCACACACACAACAGCAGACGGGCGTGAAGTCTGGGGAT
This sequence comes from Thrips palmi, assembly GCF_012932325.1. Classification (NCBI taxonomy): domain Eukaryota; kingdom Metazoa; phylum Arthropoda; class Insecta; order Thysanoptera; family Thripidae; genus Thrips; species Thrips palmi. Next base: position 1,625,500 of record NW_023144633.1, read on the forward strand.
TTCGGCAGGACACCCCACAATATTGTAATTGGGGAGGCCCGGGCCGGGTGCCCCGGGATAACCATGGGGCCGCATCCGGTCACTGTGCCGGACGGTCGGGGAAGGCCGAGGGAGGGGGAGGGGGAGACGGGGCGGCAGGACGGAGTACGTTTTAGGCGGGTTTGGCAAGGCGTGAGAAAATACAGCCTGGAATGACAACGTAACCGTGTTAGGTCCGTCCAGGTCGGCAGCCCCCTCTCCCCCTTCTCCGCGTCCACCCTTTTGCTCGAGCTTTTGCTCAAAATGTCGACCCCGTCCTAAGCCCTCCTGGCAACAGTGCGGGATTTCACGGCCCAGAAAAAGATCTCTCTTTGAAAAAAAAAATTACAGCCAAAGAGTTGTGAAAATTTCCGACAATTTAAGAAGTAAAGAAACTAGGTTACGTGTGGGGGAATCCATAACTTTGACCGGAAGTGAAAATCTTTGGGGCGAGCGTTTCCCCGCTTACACCGCGTCCCTCCCTATTTCCCGGAGAGTATTCCGGTCGTGGGCGAGCACGTCCTCCGCGGCGCCTTCCTCGCAGTGGCGTGGCGCGGCGTGGCGGCGCACGTGCTGTCCTTTCAATCTGCGCCTTTAGAGCGGGATGTAATTCCAATAAGGCCGCGCCGTGCCGTGCCGTGCCAGCCGACTCTAAACTCGGCGAAACAGAATGGAGGCAATGGCGGGCGTGCCCTGCCCTGCCCCGCCCCGCCCTGCCCGCCTTACCTCGTCATGCTCTAATTTCCTTTCGCCTCGCGTCCCCGTCGGGCCGGGCCAGGGCAGGGCAGGGCAGCGTGTCGCCGTGTCGGGCATATGTTATTTTCTTCCCCCCAGACAAAATGGAATGGACAAATAATGACGACATGACACGCAGGCAGGGCGTGATTTTGAGCGCGCGTGTGTTAGTGCATGAGAGATTGTCTTTGTGTGTGTGTGTGTGTGGCCAAGTCGCAGCCTTTCTGCGCCACACTGTGATTCCGTTCATACAGCTCCGCCTTCGCGCAACGGCACTCGCATTCCTCCCTCCTCCTCAGCAGCCACTCCAGTAACTACCCCCCCCCCCTTCTCGCAGCAGCTTCGAGGGAATGGGTGAACCGGTGCAGGGGGTTGCTTTTGAAATGAAACGCAGATAGTAACACTATTTTCTGGCTAGGCCGGGGGGCAGTAGTGCCACCGGTAAATTAGGTAGGTGGGGAAAGAAGCGGAGGGGGAGGGGGAGGGGGGGTTATCAGTGTGGGAGGTGGAGGGGGGTGATAAAAGGGCAGGTGACACCCGCAGAGAAGGCGCTGCTCCGAGCTCTATTACCGGCCGGGGTCCGCAGGAGAAGATGAGGGTCCCCCCGGGACGCCGCCAAGCAGCCCCCCCCCCCCTTTCCCCCCGCCACCACGCTTCACCACTCCGCAACTAGCAACATGGCGAGGGGACCCCGAATGCCCTACGGTGCGGAAATGAACAACATTGTCTCTGCCGAACGTGAAGCAAAGTTAGGGACAGGAGGACATTTTGCGCCCCCCCCCCCTATCCTCACCCCCCCTCGCCATTTTGTTGTTGCGACCTGTTGACTGCCTTGCAGCCGTGCAGCTTATTACGCACGGTTTATTTCTGCATTTTGTATCCCGCGAGTTCGTGTAAGCCCCCCTTTTTGGTCGCGCGGGCCGTGGGAACTCTGGACCGCCACCTCGTCGGCCTCGCTTCCCCGGTCGAGCGGCCAACACTTTCAATATTGAGATGACGCCACTTTGCCATGTAAATTGGGCATGAGGATAATCACATGGGGGCGTTCTGGCCCGCTTCGGGCTTCAGCTTCAGACCACCCCCCTCCCCCGCCGGGCCCTGCCTTCACACTCCCCAAGCCTAGCCGGCCTAGCCAGCCTAGCCAGCCCTCAGAATCCATTTCCGCAAATCCTATTGCTTGGACAAGGGGAACAGCAGGGCCTTTCCTATCCCCCCACAACACACAGAAAGGCACACAACACACACACACACACCGACGCGACTCACTCATAGACTCGTCAACTGGACCCTCTACAACGGCCCCCACTCACGCGACACCGGTCCGTCTCTCTGCGTCCGTCTGCCTGTCTTCTGTCCGCCTGCCCGTCCGTCCGTCCGTCCGTCCTCGCCTCCCCCTTTTATCTGTTCGTTCTCTGCCCCACATATCAAGCAAACAAAGAGGAAGGGGTAACAATGGAGGCGGCGAGGAAGAGAAACGCAGTACATATTTTTCCGCCGCCGCGTCGCACGGCGTTTCGCCGCGTGTCCCCGCCGCCTCCTTTTCAGGCCTTATCTGCCATTCTCCGAGTCCAGATGAAGACGGAGGGCGTGTGTGTGTGTGTGTGTGTCATTAAGCTTCGGTGTGGTTTCACTCGCGTCTCGCCATCATCGCGTTCGGGCCAATTCAGATCAAGGGGAGGGGAGGGAGGAAAAGGGGAGGGGGAAGGAGGGGGGGGGTTAGTGAAAGGCGGGAATTAGGGAGAGGGCAGCGGAAAGAGAGGCGCCCGGCTTTTTGGCGGCAACCGGAATCGAAAGAAGACCTCGTCGAGAAAAGAAGGATCCCTTTCATACACAGAGGGTGGAGTTCCTGGGGAGGTTCCTTCACGGCGAAAGCCAGTCCTTCAGACACCGCCCCCCCCCCTTTTCTGGAGCAGCACGGCGCGCGCGGAGCAGCGTGGTGTGTTGGAGAGTCAACACAACCACACCGCCAAAAAGGGACAAGTTTCGTCCTTTTCGAACGGCGCGTGGCGGTCACTCCCATGTTGTTGTTTAGTTTACGTTTTATTTATTTTCCCGCGCGGGTGCGCGGGAGTTCGCCCTTAAAAGTGCGAGGCGCGGAGTGATTCAAGCGACCGTTTTCCGCGGCTTTTTCGAAGAGAGAGAGCTTCCCCTCCCGTTTTCCCTGCCATTCCGTTCCGCCAGCGTTCCGGCCGTCTGCCTCAACTTTCACATGCCGGCGTCCCGACGCATCCCGACGTGCCGCGGAGACGCGCGAGTGGCGCATCGCACTATAAATCAGCGCCTTTCGCAGCGACGTGTTTTCGCGGGGCTTGTTTACTCTGTTTGCTCGCGACGCGTTGAAAGCGAAGGCTAAATGCTGAGTGCTCCACTCGACTCCATAATTAATTTCACTTTTCCCGCGAGCGCCCGAGTCCGCGAGGTAAAATGGTCGGATGTTGGCGATGGCGCGTCTCTCTTGTGCGGCACGCGTTGCAGCCGGCGCATTATTTAGCAGTGACAAGCAACCGGAAATCCTGGCGGCCCCAAACTGTCCAGCCTCCAAGCTCGAGGGAAATTTCCCTCCTTAGCATGATTGAAGGGAAATTTTCTACCGATGATGGTATCAGCCGAGGCAAATTTCTCGCTGAGTTGGGACAAAAATATGGGAGAGATATTTCCCGCAACCCTGACATAAGTAAGGGAGGGAAATTGCCCGCAATGCTGAAGGAAATAAGGGAGGGAAATTTACCGCCATGTAGGCAAGACTAAAACGTTTACTATTCCTGGCAGGGCTGTTACTCCGCTGCCGCGGTAAAGGCCGGAATGTGGTGAAAAAAAGTACAAGACGCGCGAGTAACGGCGGGGAACGTGTGAAGACGGTGTGTGGCACGCCACTGGCACGCCATTGCCGGGCGGGCCGGGCGGTCCAAGGCGCAGAGGCGTAGCGTGACGAAGGCGGATCGATCACGCCCAGTCACGCCACGTGTCACCAGTCACTCGTGACGTGCGTGTCACGCTCGCGTGACGAAGTCGGAAACCGCGCTCGGGCGGTAAAAAATAAAGTTGGAACGTCGCCGTTTGCGCGCGTGTCCGCTCGGGAAAGTTGTCCCCAAATTAATCAAGTCATAATCTCGAGAGTGGAGCGAGTACCTGGGTCCGCGAGAGCGGTGCACGGCAGTCCCGCAACGTACCTGCAAACAGAAAAGGCGGGGGTTTTAAATTAAGCAATTCAGAACGAGATTCGCGGCGGGCACACTGCAAATCCGCGACTGGCGGCCTGGCGGCACGGTTTCCGAAACAATGCTGACTTGTGTGTCTCGCGTCCCCACCCCATGCACGCCCATTGATCATTATTGGACATCATCATATTGTCGTCTGCAAAGCGCCCAACAGGTGGGGGCGGGCGGGCGGACGGGCCAGCCGCAGGCAGCCGGACAGACCGACCAGGCAGCCGGCCGGGCAGACCGCGCAGCCACCCGGACCACCAGACTAACGGCTAACCGGGGCATCCGAGCCCGTGAAGTTCATGAGGCTGCTCACTGTCGGGCTGGTTTATATCGGCCTCACTATCGGTTACCCCCCACCTCCCCCTCCCCCTCGCTTCCTGTCCTTTTTCGCCCTCCCCACCCAGTCATATATCCCGGGCAGCTTCCCGCACAGAACCGCTGACAACGCCAGACTTTGCCCAGTGACGCGGAAAAGTGGATGGATGGTGTGGCGGGCTGGGCGGGGTGGGGCGGGGCGGCGTGTAGTGGTGGGGCGGTGCGGGGCGACGTGTAGTGGCAGAGGCGCGGCGGCGCGTCGGGGTGATATCGGATGTGGCCATCGCCAGCAGGAATTTCGACAACATGGTGCCAACCAATTTTGTGTACATCGACACGAGAAAAAAAAAATCAGCGCGTGAAAAACAATAAATCCAATTCCACGCGGCCGCCGTGACGGGGGGTTGAACCCGCGTCCGCGCGACAATTTAGCGAAGGAAGGCTCGGCGCAGCGGGGCGCACGGCCGGGCTAACAACTGTGTGACTAGGCCAGGGGAAAAGGGGGAGGGGGCAGCAGGTGATGGCTGACGCCTAACGCGGGGTGTTTCCGCCTCGAGTCACTTTTTGCCGTGCGCACGTGTGTGTGTGTGTGTGGTGGTGTTGGTGTGCACGTGTTGGCCTGTTTGTGTGCGTGTGTGTGTGGCGGTGCGCCGTTTATACAGCACATCCACCGCAAACTAACTTGTAACAAGTTCTGTGCAGGGGTCGCCACCCCCTACCGCCGCTACCCCCCGCCAAGTTCGCTAACCAAAGTTGCGAGTTAAGTCAGGTTGAGTTTGGTCGGGCCGCGGCAGGGCGCAGGCGGGGGGAGTTCGGGGAATGGGATTGCAAGAAGATTGGGAAAGGTTGGGGCGTCACCGTCCCGGGGGAGCCCTACCGAACACTGTATTCATTCGTATAGCTTAATTTTCCCAAGACACTGTGTAAATCATCGCAGGCAGCCAACCTCCCGCTATGCTAGGGCAGCCCGCAGACTCCACGTCCCACCCAGAACATTCAACCCTTGCAAAATCACTCTTTACAGCACGGAATAAAAAAATGAAAGTTATTTTCGGTTGAATTGCTTGCGAGCAATGCAGCACACCCGACGAAGCGAGCCGTCCCGGTGACCCACTGTCGGCGGCGGGCGGCCGGGGAGTCGATGCGGGTCAAGCCACGGCCGAGCTGGACGCTGGTGAGGCTCCGCGGGCGATCGAGAAACGATAGTGGAGCAGGGCGGTGGATTGGAGGGGGGGGGCTAGTCCCCGTCAAGAGCACTTGAAGCTGCAATCCGTCTCACGTCCTCAGCCGGAGCGATGAAGAAGGGGAGGAGCACTCGGAACAGAGCCCCTTCTTGTCTCCTTTTTTGAGGCGACCACTGCGTCAAGGAAGCGCCGCATCGGTCGGACACAGTATCCGTGTCTCCGTCGAGGTGTCTTCGACCTTCCAGGGGTACTGCCTGGAGCCTGCCGCCTGCAGCGTTGTGCCTCGGGGCTTCGGAGCCAATCAAGGCCTGAAGCCCCGGCAGCGCGCCCGTTCCTGGAGGCCCTGATTTGCGGCTGGAATTCGACTGCGATTCTGAAGCTCGTTACGGAGTGACACGACCACAGCCAGAAACAGGCATCGGCCGCAATGCCGGCAGGTTCGCCTCAACTGCCGTCAGAGCTGCCTCCACCTGGCGTTGCGCAGCCCGGACGGGTGTGAGCAGCTGGGACGACCGGGACGACTGGGACAACCGGGACGCACAGGTAGTCGTTTCTTCGTAACTTCTGGACAGCGGACGGCCCGTGCCAGGACGGGGCAGCCAAGCCAGCCGGGCCCGGCGGACAGTCTCCGCTGTTTTCCCGTGGGAAATTTAAGGCTGTTCCTGTCCCTTTGCCCGCGGGAGCGTCTAGCGTGTAACGCGCCGCTGCCCCGGCGCTGCCCCGGGCCGCGGAGACACGCGTCGAGGGCCGCCCGGGGCCCGGAGCCCCGCCCGGGGAAAAACGGCAGCACCGGACAACGCGGGGCAGCGCAGCGCGTTTAAAAGGGGACAGTCGGAATGATGTTTTATTAAAACCAGCAGTTTTTCCGCGGGAGTGACAGGGTGAATAATGGTTGTTTTTCTTCCCTAAACCGCAGTGCTTTCCTTCAGAAGTCGAGGGCGACGGTTTATTGTGTTTGTATTCCGGCACAAATATTTATCAGTAATATTGAAAAAGTATACAATTGTTCTGAGTTTTTTTTTTAATTTAAAATTGCAAAACAAACAAAATTTTCTGTTTTTTTTTTTTTTTTTTTTTTAAGAAACGCAAAATTTTGTTAGATCGAGCACAGTGCCGCTTTCTTTTTCATCACCTCCCTGTTTAATTTCGGCGCCAAATATTCCCCCAGCGACAACAGCCGTGTGCCGCTCCGCCGCTAGATGGCGCTCCAGTGCCGCCAGGGCAGTGCGCACACGTTCGTTCTCGCCCGCCTATTTGCAGTTGATTATCGCACTGCCGGGCGAAAGGGCGCGCAGTGCGAGCGAGTGAGAGAGAGACAGAGGAACGGCGGGGGCAAAGTAAAACTGTTTGCGGCGCTATACGCACGGCGCGAGGCGCAACGCAGCGCTGGCGGCCGACCAACATCATTATTCACAGGCAACTTTTTGACACCGGCCCAGGGTAAGCCAACAAGGCCGGTTTCCAGGTGATGCACACCCGGGCACACACTCACATGCGCCAACACAACGAAACTGGATTGGGAGGGGGGAGCTTCACGGGGAGTCATAGAAAGTCGAGTTCCCTGTCGGCTTCGCGTGCTTCAGACGCTTCCTTCCAGCCATTACGGAAATCCACCAGAGACAACTTTTCGGCCGTCTCAGTATTTCCGTGGTCGTGTACGGTTGCGGCTTATTTTGTCGTGGGAATGTCCGAAAATCCGGCGGCGGCGAGGCAGGGGTGCTTCATCGGGGCCTTGGCCAGGTGCAGTGGACAGGTGGACAGCGCGGACACAGCGCTGCCAAGGGGGAGGCTCCCGCCCGGCTGCAGTGAGTGACAGACAGCCGACAGACTACACTCGGACCACTTGCGCGCAGCGGGGCGCAGGCCACAGCAGGGGAGAAGGGACATCGTGAAAGCATGTAACCAACAGCTAAAATCGAACCACTCTGTTCGGCAGCCTGAAACAGAATCACCGACAGGACTTTCAAACGAGGCCGAGCTTGATGGAGCAGACTCGATGAATTATTTGTTTCTTGATTTGCGCAATGTTCCTGCTGGTTCAAGGCCAGCAACAATAATAATGGCTCGTTTACATAGTAGCGGGCCGTTTCGCTTTCAGTTCAGCGTGCTTTTGGTGAATGAGTTGCCGACAGTGTCGACCAGCCGCCTGACTCCGAGAGTCGCTTTCGTCGCTCTGTTTCCCTCGCTCCTAAAGGGAACGCCCCATGAGTGCGAGAGAGACTCGGAACCAGGAGCTGGCCGTGCCGCGCCGTGCCCTCCTTTTCCCGATGTCGCCGCGGGCAACAATCCATCAAACCGCGGTACACTGGCTTTGCAGAAAGAGGCGGTGGCAGGAGGGAGGGCGTTAGTGTTGCAGAGCTGCTGGTCCGGGCAACCAGCAAGTGCCTGCCTGGCCTGCTTTGCTCGACGATGCTGGTTCCCAAAGTCGCTTTCGTTTTGCTGTCCCTCAAGAGGCGTGCCATCTGGTTGCGATGTAGGCCACGCACAGGCCAGGGTGCGTGGCGGGTCGGCCTTCGCTGCAAGCTGGGGCGCGGCCGGTCACGTGGTCAGTAAACCGGAAGCCAGCGAGTCAAGGCCGAGGCTGCTTCCGGCACGGGGAGGGGGTTCTTCTGACCCACTGCCTGCATTGTCTGCCGCTTCCCGGCGAACATCATTTTTCTGTCACATTGTTTGCAGTGTGGCAACGAGAAAGGGGAGGGGGTTAAAGAGGGCCGCGGACCCTATTGGGGGCCCCTATCGCGATATTTATGCAGTTGGAGCTTTTCCAGGGGGGCGCGTTCGAATAGGGCGGGGCGGGGAGGGGTGGGTTGTCTGGCTCGCTAACGGGCAGGCTCGGCCTTGTGGGAGAGTGAGTGCGACAAAGGGACGGTCAGCGAGGCCACGAGGCTTGCCATCAAGCAATCCCACTCTCACCTGCCTCATCCACACCAGCACACCTCCGACCGACCCCGAGCGCGAAACTACAGGCTTTGCCAGTGAGAGTGGCTTGAGGTTACTGTTCAACATTGAGGCTGTTCATTATTCACAGGACGCCGATTCGCGGTTGGCGGTGGCCGTCGTTTCACTTATTCAGTGACGTGTCAATAGCGGCCCGGGCCGCGACCCACGGTTGGCAGGTGCGAACAGCGCTGACCCGGCCCGACGCAGCACAGCCTCTCTTCCTCCTGCCCAAACCATACACCCGATGAAACATTGAATTAGGACAGCGCCGAAAGCGATTTGAAAAAATAATAAAAATATACGACGGATCCCCTTGTGACTGTTCTCGCAGTCTGGTTCGTTGAATCCCGTTGGCTACTCCGCTGCGCCGCGTGCTGTGCACCACAGGGGGCTATCAGTCGCCATCCCACGAGCAGATAACGGCCGGCTCATTACGAGGGGCGAAAATGGGGCCTGTGTGTGTGCGTGTTCTGTCGCATGCTACCTCCGTACGCTGTGATTAGCCTACACGGGCTGTGAAAATGCTCCCCGCCCAGAACGGGAGGTTGTTCATGACGCGACTACCCTAGTAGCACAGATCAGTCGACAGATTGTCGGTCGACTGTCGGTGCCTCGACTTAAAATTGTCGATCGACTGTCGGCCCCGACGTTTCTCCGTCATCGAAATGGCCCAACTTCCGAGGTCGGACGACAGTCGGCGCCGATGATTTTTCGACATCGGAATCCGATGACATCTCGACATCACAAACTCGGCAGTCAACAGCCCCCCCCCCCCCCCCCCCCCAAAAAAAAAAAAAAAAATTAAATGCTTGAGTGATGTCGATGATCCGAGTGTTCCGAATTTCTTAGCACCCGCTTGCCTCGCCGGAAGGACGCTTCAGCGCCCGCCGCCGGTAGGAGTTGAACCACGGTCCCGTAGCATCGTAGCGCGGACGCTTACCCCGAGACTACCGGACTTGTTGAGGACGACGGCTGCGCGGCTCCGAGCACCTGCCCCGAGCGCGCCGCAGCGAGCTGCTGGCGCGCAGGGGTGGGGGTAGCGGCTCTCTACGTGCGGCTGCTGCGCGCGGTGGAGGGGGGTACGGCGCCGCACCAACGCAAGCCACGCCAACATCGGGACTTAGAATTTTCACGCGTCTTTGGAGCGCTTGCACCGTAGCGCCGGCGGCTTGTGAGGATTCCGCAACTTTTTGTTTTACGCTGAGCGGACTGGCTTCACCATCTGCCCTACGTGGCGCGGACCACTCACGAAGTCCCCGAGAAGCATCCGAGTACCCCTGTCTCTTAGAACGTTGAGTATAATCAACTCCCTCGCTTCCTAGCGCAGCGGTTCTCGACTTTGGAGTCGCGAAAAAAAATTGTGGTGTCGCGGCGATGTAGCTGGGGTCGCCTGGGGTCGCGGCGGTTTCCCAGCTGGCCTACAGGCCGAGCAGTGCCGGGAACATCAATTCGCGGAAACTGGAAAACCCACTGCCTGTTTGTCGCTGCATGGAAGGTTGAAGGCCTGCCAGCGCCGTGAGCAAGCGGGAAAACCCTTCTTGGAAGTGTAGGTAGGGGACGGGGATCAACTCTTTTGAGGTAAGGACTCCTCCTCCACGACCACGGCCGGTCGCCACCGATTCGTTATCGCTTGGTTGTCGGAAGCGCGATGGTCGGAGTTTCCTGAGATTTTCCGTATCGTGACAACATCAAGTTCGACAGCTTCTCGACAACGGCCAGTTGCCATCCAGTCGTTATCGTAGGGTTGTCGGGAGCGCGATAGTCGAAATTTTCACATCGCACTGGCATCGGCCCCGATAATTCCTCGACAACGGCCGTTCGTCTTCGACCGACTATCGCAGCGTTGTCGAGAGCGCGTTATCGGCCGGCCGATAGAATGGCGACATCGAGTCACCAAATGTCGACCGAGCGACAGTGCGACGACAGTCGCTCGACAAGCGAAATAACGTTATCGGCTATCGACGTGCCGATACAATTTCGACTGTCGATCGACAAGTCTGTGTTCCTAGGGTATACGGACGGCCACACGCTTTTGCGGGGGACTCTCGAGAATGACTGACTTGACAGGTTGGCGAACATGTCAACAGAGAGAGCGGGGGCGAAGACCTGCCTCTTGAGGGAGGGGCGGTCGGAGTGCCGCTGCTTAGCATGTAAATGAGGCAAATGTAGCAGCTACACACTCGAAACGCAAAAGCGCAAGCGTTTGCAGATTCACAGGTCGCCAAGCTGAGGGGCTTGCCGGGGCTTGCCGCAGCCCACAGCGCCGGGAAGCGGCAAAGACGGTCGGGCCGCATGTTTAGCATACGAGCTGGCCAGCTATCCGGCCAGCGTTACGTAATTTTTCCTATTTTCTAAGCGGCATTGCCTCCGCATTCACAGCGAACCCCTGATAGTTGAATCTCTTCCCTTCCCTTGCAGGTCCTTCTGGTGCTCGTGACCGCCATTACCGATCATTACACTCCAGTCGATGACGTAATGCGATTAAGATATCGCGCGCTCTGTCCCTCCGAGGGAAGGGGCCACCCCTGCGGTCAGGGGTGGGGAGGACTTGGTCGGCAGCCAAGCGACTTCGCCGGGCAACAGTCGCCCCGCCGTGGCGCGCGCCAGCCGCAGCCAGCCTCAATCGACATTCGCAGATCCAAAAATCTTGGCTCGGAGAATAATGGGGCAACAAACGGCTCCTTTCCCGCAGGCAGGCCTTTGGGGCTTTGGGGCTATTGGCAGGTCAGGCTGACGGACTAGACCGCCTTGAGCAACTGCGGCGTTGTACGGCAGGCCAGACCCTTGCCTAGCCGGTGACACTGCTAGGTCAATGCACCGGGAGTGCCTCGACCGGGAAAACATCAACCGGAAGTGCTTCAACCGGGAAAGCCTATACCGGAAGCGCCCCGCGTGAAGTGCCTCCATCGAGTCCGCAATTGAATTCGTTTTGGATATCTTACTCGGCGGCCCGGCTAAGTGACACTTTTATTGAAATCCTTTTGGACGCTGTCCCAGCCTGCCGCCGGCTCGCTCGGGCTCTTCGATGGGGTGGGGCCTCATCGCCGGATGTGATTCGGACGCATCCGAAGCGGCTCTTGTAGCAAGCCAGCCAGCCCCTCGGGGTGAAGTCGGGGGATTTCTGTGGCCCGCCCCCGACGTGCCCGCCCCCGCACGGCCCCCGCGGGCGTTGCGGCGTTGCGGTCTGGTTTTGGGGGCCGCATGCCGCATGCGCCCCGCTGGTCCGCGTCATCTTGATTTGTTTGCCTGAATTATTCAACGTGTGAGGCCGAATATTCGCGTGATGAATAAGGTGGAGATTGAATATTTCTCCGGGGCGCGGCAGCCCAGCACAGCCGGCTTGGCCAGAGGGAAAACAGAGGAAGACGGACTGCGCAAGGCACCGGCAAAGACCGCCCCGCCGGCCAGCCACCGCCTTTTCGTTTACTCCGAGCGAGACTGTCTGTAGGAAAAGCGGCATTTCACTCTGTCACGAAAACATAACGCATGGGGGACTTCCATTGAAAAAAAAAAAACAATACTGTCTTTTTGAGCCAAATTATTCCTTCAAGGAATAGCTTTATGTTTCTTGCCATGCGCAACGAAGCCCAATTTTTTTTTCAGCGTCGCGATGTTGTCGCAGACGGCATGCATTTTGTACTGTGCCTGCGCTTCGGTGCCGAGCCCCTGTCCTGTGCGACCGGGGCACGCCGGGCGGCAGGCAAGGCGTTCGGCCCGGGGCTGTGTGTCCAGCAAAGTGCGAGGGCCGTGTTTGTCTTGTGGGGGAGGGGGAGGGGATTGAGACAGCAGGCGAGAGGGGGAGGGGCCGAAGATGACGCGTGGGATTGGTGCAGGGGTGGACAGTAGTCAAGGTCAAGGGGCCGTGCACGGTGTGCGCTCACTACGTGACCGATTATGGCAAGGCTGTGTCATCCCAGTCACGAAGCGGGGCTCCAAAAGTAGCATCCAAGTCCGCGGGGCTGGGGCGGGCGGCGCCGAGGCCCCCAGGCAAGGTGTGGTCCCTCCGACCCGGGCGGCGGACGCAGCGGACGCCCCACTGGACACAGACACCGTCGCAAGGTTTTTGTTTATTTTCCGCTGCCCTGTTGTTTACCGTACAGTACCGCGGCACCAGCGCGGCGTTGGACTACGGCGTGTGTGCATCACCCCCAGCTGGGTCCGGCACGGCGCGGCACGGCACGCCTCGCTGACGCGAGGGCGTCGCCAGCACACCGTACACTGTGGCCCACCAGCAGCGAGGACTTGAGCGTGGCCGCGGGGAAAGATCGCAGATTGCATGCATGCGACCAGAGCCCTTGTTCGCGTTTGTGTGTGTGTGTGTGTGACCCGACGCGAAGTTTGTCCGGCCTGGGGACCAACTACCAGTAGTCCCTGGCCAACGGCGCCGGCGGCCCCGCCGCAAGAGGCTCGTAGTAGTGTATTGTTTTCAATAGTGTGATTAAAAAATTTTCAACAGCACGCGCGCGAAGAGGATTCCACCCATTGATTTGCGACGCACTTAGTTGATGGTAGATCGTGGTGGCCTAACCCAGTGCGTGTGTGGGAGTGACTGGAGAACCTCGCACAAAGAGGGGCGGTCTTGCTGCCGCGACAAGGGCTGGAGCAAAGAAGCAGGGCTTGGCGCACAAAAGATAGACAGGTACCCCCGGCATCAGTGTCTGCTCGCACAGAGTGCTTGCGTGTTTGTGTGTGTGTGTGTGTGTGTGTGTGGCGGCCGCCCTCCGTCTTCTCCGCCTGCGGCTGTTGGCACTCATTTGCTGTGTGAACAGAGAGGCAGCCAAGCCAGGCAAGCCGGGCCGTGGAGTGGTGCGGGAAGGCCTCGGCGTGGCTCGGCTCGTCGTGGCCTCGGCGCGGCCTCGGCGCGGCCCTCTCGGGGCTTCGTGACTCACGGAAGCGACGCACGGGGAGATGAAGCGGAGAGCGGGAGGGTCTTGGAGATGAGGAGGAGGCTTTGACCCCCCGCCAAACCGCGCTATGCACTCGCCTCTGCAGCCCTCCAAGGAGTCCCGAGAGTAACTCTGCCAGAGGGGCCCAGCCCGGCCTGGCTCTGTGTGATGTATATGCAGCTTGTGCGCCGGCACAACGTATCACCGGGTGCACAGTGGCACACCACGCTGGTAACCGGCTCGCTCTCAAAAAGATCAGGGAACGTTCCAACAGGAATTGGCCGCCCTAGACTTTGAGTAAAACTAAAAATAAAATGTGAAGGCAGAGGTAAAAATGCATCATGAAACCAATTTTTTAAATTTAAGACTATTTTTTTCGCAAGGCCACGTTTGGCGGCGAAGAGTGCCCCCTTTTTCCTGCGGTGCTGCACTGCTGCGCTTTAATTTTCTTGCCATTACGCCCCTATCTGCCTTGTTTGCCCGCTTTGCCCGCTTCGCCCGCGCTGCCCCTCCCAGGCTGCTGAGCCTAGCACTGCCGGAGGTGGGGCCAGCGGGCCGCTCGGGCCGGTCAAGCTGCCCCCCGGTGGGTAGGCAGCCCGTCCCACTCTGCATAAGTGCTGGTACCGCAAGCACCGGGGGGCTCTTTGAAACTCCCGGGCCGCAGCAGTGGGAGGGGAGTCGGGCGGGACGTCCGAGCGGGCGGTCGAGCACGCCAGAGGCACGCCTGCCAAAGGTGGCGGAAGTGGACGGAGTGTCGTCTGGGGTGTCTGGACCTGCAGCGTCGGTTCGAACGCAACCCAAAACCACAACCTTGCACAGTATGAGCTGCCGTCGTCAAAGAGACAGTGACTTCCTTTCACACTGACTGACCATCATCATCAGCCCTAGGTCTCAACAGACCCCTTCCCTTGAAACGCCAGTTTCTCCGGAGCGGCCCCGAGCTTTCGACAGTGTGGCTGCTTCTTCCAGGCGCTTCCAGGTCACGAGGAATGATTCCAGCGGGTCATTCCCGGCCGCGGAGGAGCACTACAACGAGGCGAGGAAGTCCCCGAGGACATCTGCGTCAGCCAAATAGGACGGAAGGCGGGAACCTCGGGCATTGGGGCCTGGCTGCCCCTGGCTGCCCCTGCCACTTGGAGGTCTGGAGGGCCGCAGCAGCCGGAGCTGAGCCAGGGCCGGGCCAGGGCCGGGCCAGGGCATCCCGGAGGAGAGGGCTAATGCTGTGTTCCCGCGTAGTACCGTGTTCGGAGCCGTTGCGGAAGTAAGCGGACCGTCTCATTACAACCATCAGAACATCCACAGCAAATGGCACTCTCCAAAAAGATTAGTTCCACGTTGTGTTTTCTAAAATACATTTCGCTCGTCTTCACGATAGGCTCGTCCTCAATCAAGGAAAAGTAAATATTAAAGGTTCGTGAGGTGTACCCCAGGCTTGAAATTCGATAACGCCCTCTATTTTTTGAAAGTTTTGCCCGAATAGACCCCACCGCATCCGTCATCCCGGGCCGCGATAAGAACGACGTCTGCGGAGACTCGACGCGCGGCGAAAGCAAGCAGGCGAGGCGCAAGCCTAACACACAAATGATGAGAACGTGTCGCGACTTCCTTCACATTAGCGTCACCACGCCGTGATTAATGGCGAGGAGGAAAAAGGACGCGTCCCGGGCGGCAGTCGAACCCGCCACACACGCGGAAAGAAAACCGTTTTCACCTTTGGTTGTTCTTGTTCTTTGTTTGCTTATTTTTTGGTTTTAACCTTTATCATCTTGGGTGGCTACTGCGCCCCATTTAACTGTGGTCAAAGCCTTCTATCAACGTCGACGTGTCTTGAAAATTTCACTTTCTTCAGAAATAAACATGCATCAATATTTCTCATTCTTTCCTTGTCCTGCTTGCGCACACCCAGACACTTGAGGAACACGTCGTTTTCCTAGGACACCGATTCCAGGCGTGTGAGTGACGGACGCCTAAATGACGACAGAGTACAGGTGAGCCCAGCATGCCGGCTGCAGCCCGCGTGACCCCCTTACGGTGACGCTGCGACTGACAGGCAGCCGGCCCGATAGAGCCCCGCGGCCAAGATAAGCAGGAGGGGACGGCAGCCAGCGGCAGCGAACGGCAGCGGGCACCAAGACGTCAAAACGAGGAAAACAAATCAACAAAAACAAAAGTAACGCACGGAAATCGGGGCACGTTGGGGGCACAGGTGGCGAGGATGCGTCATTTCGGATGCAAAGTCAAACACGAGGACCGTGAGCGCGGCTGCCAAGTGGTGCCGTGTCGCGCCGCGTCCGAAAGCGCGTCTCTCCCTCCCGTTTGCTCGGCAAGGGCCGCGCGCTGCCGTGCGCGCCCTCGAACGCGGTGTGGTGTCGCCGCTCGCGGTGTTGGCGGTGGTGCATCTGCCCGACCACGGCCCAGCCGCGTCCCGACCGCGAGATGGGCTTTCCCTGTCAGCCACAGCCGGGTGGCTCCGAGGAAGGAAATATTGCCGCGAGGACTGGGGCATGAATTCTATCTCCGTCGATTTAAAACGTAAAACGTGGTGGATAACGTGGTCGGATAGCATTTCCTGGTGATAAGAGTACCAAGAAAGTCGAATTTTGAAAAATCAATGTTGATACCTACCTCAAAATATTGGATTAAACAAAGTAGTGAGGATTGTTAAGTTTGGTCGTATTTACACATGCAAATGAATTTCACTTCTTCAACTCCACTTTCATTTCTCTCGACCGGTCCAGTCAAAAATCAGGTCGATCTTTTTTTGCACTGAACCGAATATCGAACGCGCCTTGCAGCCTGTGCCGCCCTTGCGAGGCCTTGGGGAGCACTCGGAGTAAAAAAGACTGACGTTTTCCGTTTTCACGCAATAACGCCTCCAGCGTGCCCGGCCCGGCCTGGGCCGCCACAGCGGGACTGCTCCGGGCCGCGCCCAGCCTCTGCGGTCATTAAGCGGTTTCTTTTGTGCGCGAGTCCGTTATCGATATTTTGTCCTTTTATTTTTCTCCCCGAAACTGTCCCCTCGCAATCATTCTCTCGATATGCCACGTTTTTATTGTTATCCCCCCTTCCCACCTCCGGCTTAATCTTTTTTCCTCCATTGTTGTCTCGGTTTTTGTTGCTGCGGCCGCGTTTACAGGATCAAATATACGCGCGCAGCTGCGCTCGCCAGTAAAAATCGGTTTTCCAGAGTCTGGTGCAGTATCTGCTCTCGGATACGATTTCAGCTGATTCTACTTGGCTCCATTTCGAGTAAGGCATGAACTGGTTTGCTCCAGACTGGGCGATCAGTGATTTAATCCAAATAATCCAGGTTTGGCAATATGTATCCACTGTTTTTGGCCAATGACTAAGTTCCCGTCCCAAACTAATGCACTCTCTACCTCTCTCAAGGCCCGCATTGTAAAAGCCAAATCCGGGACAGCTGCCAACAGATGCTTACGAGATGCCACTCGCTGCAGGGAGCGGCGGTCTAGTCTGGTCAACGGACCAGCAGAAGAGTGCGAGAGAGAGGGTGGATGAGAGACGGGCCAAGACAAGGGAGTGGGAGAGAGACGGAGCGGGACGGAAAGTTTCCGCGGGAGTTAAGCTTCGCGGAGACGACAAGCCGAGACGAGCGGCGCAAAGAAGGCGAGGTGGATTGAAAGCGGGAAGGGAAGACAGGATTGAGTGGGAGAGGGAGGGAGAGGGGAGACAGGAACTGTAAGGTAGGGCCGAAACGCGCTGCGAGGAAGAGGCAGATGGGACAGTAAGACTCCCGACGACAAACACTGTCCGTGTTCCCCTGGCCACACTGCTCGCCGAAACAAAATAAATGCTCAACTCTGTGAATATACACGGAAAATTTTTGGGGTACTGGCCGTGGACTCAGATGAGCACATGAAAACAATTTCAATCTGGACGAACACTACCCGAAATTAATAGTTGTGGGAAACATGTTCTTCCCATTGTCTCAGGCGACTTCACCCTCCAAAACTATGCCCTGCAACACGAGAGTCGTGAGGGTACGTCTGATTCCCGGACTCTGGTACACTGTCCGTAAACAGGGACTCAACTTGGCCGGGCTCACCAGCAGAAGCAACGTCGCGAAGAAGCGGCGGGAGACACGAGGGTGCGACGGAATTCATCGCAAAGTCTTGCTGTTGTTGGCGTCGCCAGTAATGAAGTACACACACAGGCAGCAGTCGTCGCGGTGGCAGGCGTCGCGGGCCGAGTTGGCGCAAGTTGCGCAAGTCAGCGCAAGTTCCGCAAGTTGGCGCAAGTCCGCCACGCACCTTGATTAATTCGTTACGCCAAAGGAATGGCGCGAAAAAAATTCAAATTGTGATGGGTCACTATTCAGGCGGCGACGCGCTCGGAATGAGTCTTTCAGGTTGCCGTGCTCGTTCTCTCTCCTCCTTTCATCGCTCTCTTTCTTGGTAGTATTTTCGCAGAACAAAGCGGTAATGAACCCGCATTTTATTTTCCGAATCTTTGCCTCGCCCCTTCCCTCACACGCACAGACGCCTACACACACGTAGCCACCTTGCACGGCTTGCCCCCAGGTGGGAAGCTTGCCATTTGTTCGGACACGGCCGGCGGGCTGATTGAACATCGATTCCATCGTTCTGTCTTGCTGGCCCGCGTTCCGTGCAGGTGCGAGGGAGGCGGAGAAACTTGGTCCGATGCATCTAATGGGCTGTCTGCGAGTTGGCGGACGTGCTCTCGGGACGGACCAATCAACTTGCTGGCCGCGCCACTGTATGGCCCCAGAACGAAAGCGCGCCAAAAGCGAGCCGGACCTCCCTTCCGCAATGCGAAAGCCCACTTTGGAAGATTCCAAATATGAGAAACGCAAACAGAAACTCGCCGAAACTCCATGTTTTTGCTAGATAGCGCGCAGAGTGCATGTGCCGAGAAAGGGGATACTTTGGTGCGTGTTGTTTACTTTAACTACCTTTCCCTAAAGCCCCAGCCCGGTGCGGGCCCGCTAACGCTTGGCGCGAGAATCCCTTGGCCGCTGGGGTAATAAACCAAAGGCAATAAGGTCCCTCGGGCCGCGACACGCTTCGGCCCGTGCGTCTGAAGGCGCTGGAACAATACGTGCCGGATACCACGACCGCCGCGGCGACCGCCCCACCCTTTGTCATGCCAACGAATGCACCCCCACCAGCCTGATCCTCTCCAGGCAGCGCTCCTTTGCAGGCGAGCCGGGTCTAGTCACGGCAGAGCCGAAATGTAATTACTGAAATCCGTGAACTATGTGCCAAGATCCAATCCGAACAGAAATTAGCTTGGTTCTGGTCGCCCCCTTTGTGGCCCGCGAATCGACGCGCGAGGCGAGAAAGGCCGCGCTGCGGTGCGCTGCGGTGCGAGGGGGCTGGATCCGCCCCTGGGTGCGACTGAAGGGGTCGCTCCGTCTCTGTCGCACTCATGGACCGCGCCGTACAGGGGTGCGACAGAGACCCCCGAGGAGCCGCTCGGCTGGCTAATAATCGGAGAGACACTCGGGAAAAGTTCGGACTCATTGATTATCATCGGGTTCAAGACGGCGAGGTCGGTAAGCCCGGCGGGCTCCCGCGGGCCGCGAACTCGCGCCGTTGCGTTTATCACGCCGTCTACTTTATTTCGGGGAGGATAATTTGACAAGTTTGCACTTTCCACGACCCCCGTGCCTCTGCGTGTTTCTTAAGGCAAGACTTCAAATTTCAGGGCGTCAAAACGAGGGTTAATTTTTAGATCGTTCTCTCTTCCCATGATTCTAATTCCTGCTCCAGTAGACTGGAAATTTAATTTTAAATTAGAAGTAAGTTTTAAGATACGGACGGGATAAATGTTTCGGCCAAGTCCAGCTTGTCGCAGAGTCAGAATGAACAGTGACTCCCTGGCTGTGCCTCGCTATTTTCATGCCGGCGAACTCATTACTTACTCATTGTTGCCCGCACAATTGGCCGCTCGATGTTGCGCCGTGTTTTGCACCTCGGATTTGACAATCCAGAGCGGACAGCGCACTGCCAAACTGTCTTTACCCTCCACTGTTGGCGGACTCGCTGCCACGCTGTCTCGGTCCTTTTGTCGCCGCCAGGTCAGGCCGCCCGGCTGCTAGCTCGCCGAATTAGAACCGGACTGTGGCTTTGCGACCCAAACCAACTCAAAACAACAACAATAACAACAATGACGGCGAGACCGCAGCAGCGCGCTACACATCGTCCGGATAAACCTCGGATAAAACGAATAAGATTCACTCCGCTTTGCCGCTGGCTGGCGTTGGCTGGCGCGGGCTAGGCCGGCCATTTGTGAGGCATATTTTGGAGGACGGATGTAAATAAAACCTGTTGCAACCCAATAAGCGGGACGCGGCGTGGCGAGGCGTCCCCGTGGGTCCAATTCAATTTCACGCAGCCATTCGGGCGGAGCAGATGTAATCTGTCTACAGCCAAAATAAAACAATATCGTCGTCGTCTCGCCCTGCAGTGGAGGCGCTCGGTCGACGGCCTGCCGGGGCCTCGTGCCGCCAGGGCTGTGTCGTCTTTGCTGAGTTCAGGCAGGTCAGACAGTTACACCACGTCCGGCCAGGTTACACAACTGCCTCCGCTCTTGGCAGTGTTGAAGCAAGTGTCTTCACTGCTAGGTGTTGTCCAGCTCTGTTGACGCTATCCCTGTTGGGTTAGGTCCTGTGTGTTTGTGCTGGCTTCTAATTGCTTCATTGTTATCGGATCGTCTCGCGGGCCACCCCACTGTGTATTTGGCTCCGCGCCGTGCCCGTCTGTACCACGCGAGAAGCAGACTCCCCCTGGAGTCTGCCGGCCCGCCCCTGCCGGCCCTGAAGGACGCGTCCCAGAAACCCTCTGCAATATTTAATACGATCGGCAATTGGGATCAGGGGAGGGGGCGGGGGGCCTCGGGGGCGGCGGGGGCCGTGGGGGTGGGCCAATGCCTTCACACCTCGTGCAAGGTTCGCGCCCTCGTAAAGTCCGCCGGGCCCTCCGTGCCTCCGTGGCGCAGTGCAGCTCTCTCTCTCTCTCTCTCTCTCTCTCTCTCTCTCTCTCTCTCTCTCTCTCTCTCTAGAAAGTCAACTAAGAGTGGGCGAAACGGCTTAGCCAGTACAATGCGGGGAAGTTGGATACACATTCGCCATGATGCACTTCCGAAAGTCTTCCAGAACGTCAGCCGCACTGACCGCCAAGGCGGCCAAAGCAAACACACCGGCCGGGCCGAAAACACCAGCAGGCCGGCTAATTTATTATTTTCCGAGGGTCCCTGCTGCAGCAGCAGCAGCACATTGCTGGCGGAGAACAAAGCCACGGCCCGGGCGGCGGGACGAGCCAGGGCCAGGCGACCCCATCCAATAGGGACGAGACCGGACCGAGAGGGTCCTCCTTGGAAGTTACACAAAGTGGGAGTGACCGGCCGCGGAAGTGCGAGGGGGGAGTGGGGGGGAGTGGGGGGGAGTGGGGGGCGTCCGACCGGAGCAATCAATTCGCCAATCCTTTATGAAGAGGGCCAGGCAGGGCGACGCGCATGCCGGCGGTATGAAGGCGGCCGGGGCATCCCGGAAGTCGCCGTAAACATAAAGCGGAGATAAACCTCGCGCCATATCAGTGGCGGGGAATGAACACCCCCAACTTTATGCCTCCTTTTCCGCGGCCACGCCGCACTTGACGCCGGCCGTGCACTAACCCCATTCGACTCCCCCTCCCCCCACCCCTCACCGCCATCAGTGCCAATTTGCACCCAAACCGCAGCACACTAGTTTACCCCTCCTCCCGGCCCACCCTTGGCGGGGCTGCATCTAGCCGCAGTGAAATATGGGGAGCGCCTAATTCGAGACGAGCAGATCGGCCGACCGAGCAGGAACGGCTGCAGCGCCAACAACAACAACAAGACCGGGAATGCAACAGCAACAAGACCGGGAATGCGGCTGCGGGTGGCCGCCGCGGTGTCCGGCCGTCCTTCGGAGGGAAATGGTAATCGAACGGCGGGTCGTTTAACCGCAAAACAGCAAGGCGGTGAGGTTGGTGGTGGGGGCGGGGTCGCCCCAAGTGCGGATTTACAATTCCAGCGAGCATTAGCAAACATGAAGAACGACACAAACAGATTGATGGCCCGACGGACGGGCGGACGCGGCTTCGTGACCCCGGAAGAGACTGACAGACAGACAGACAGACAGACAGACAGACGGACGGACAGACAGACAGACAGACAGACGGACGGACGGACAGACAGGCGGACAGGGACGGTGGACAGCACCGCGCCTTTGTGGCGTGCGGACAACAACCAACCACCTAGCCAGCCCGGCACGGCCCGGCCGGCCCGGCATCGCCTGCCATTGTTGTTGCTGGTCCGCTTTGTTGTTCTTGTTGATGCTGATGAAACATACCGCCTTCTCCGCGGGCATCTTCGCCGGGTACGGAGCCTCCTTATCAAGGGGCGTCTTGTCCACGCGGACGCCAGGGCAGGCCGGAGCCGTGCTGGAGCCGTGCTGGAGCGAGCGCATGCCTTTGTAGTCCGCGCAGCCCCATAGCCAGAACAGGCCAGGTGAGCCTCAGTCCTCGGCCTCCCTGCCCCCGGCCTGCGACGGCCCCCAGGCTTCGAGTGCAGCACCCGCCAGCGCGCTCCTGCCCGCTCCCTGCACCGAACGCGACGCGGCCGGCTGCTGGAGGCCGATTTAGTACGTCGCTCACGGCAGTTATTATTGGAAAGAGTTTCATCAACTCGACCAAATTAGTCAGTTCTTGTCGCGCCGACTTCGGCCAACGCACCGATAACTGAATCAAAACTTTTGCAAGGCGATAAAAACGGAAAACGGACTTCCAGAGTTACCGGACCCCCATAAAAAAAATTAACGGAGCCGTTTCATATGTAATTATTTTGCACGCAAGTTTTAACCACCCATTCGTTACGCGTTTCGCTTGCTTTACAAGGCGCTCGTAAAATTTAAAAACCGAAACAACCTTCGAAATTTTGTTAGTGTAGTAAGTGTAGTAAGTGTTATGAACCTGGGCGTGGCAACGCAAGCGCTCGTGCTTTGGAAAAAATAAAGAGTAACTGACCCCACCGTCGTTTGGCCGCTGCGAGCGCCCGGTAAAATGACGACCCACCGGACGGACACTGCGCGGCTCTGCGTTGTCCAGCGGCGCGGCGACTGTCTGGGGAAGACGCCGCGAGGGCGGCGCGGACGCGGCGCGGACGCGGCGCGCATTAAAACGGGATTACGACGTCTTTCACTTATTTTTACTGGCATCGCTCGGCCGGCCAAAGTTCGTGCCCTCGTTCCGTTTTATCGGCTGCCGAGACAAGGGCGCCACTCTCGGAGGCGGCCCGCTAAAGAACCCCAAGAGCCTCCGTGGCCAGGATTGGCCGCAGCTTCGGAGACAGTGTCCGCTCATCCCGCGCTGCATGCAGGAGACTCACTGCGAGAGGCGTCACTCTGTCTCTCTCGCACCCATACGGGTTGCCCCGAGTGCGAGAGACAGAGCGACGACTTTGTGAATCAGTCTGCCCCGCAATGGTGCACTCCACTGCTTTCTGCCCAGACTAACTCGAATCCGCGAGAGCCACGCACCTCTTTTCAGCGGCGGGGCGGGTGTGACACTGTGAAAAGGGGGTGGGGGATGGAACGGCCAGCAAAGAGCCAGCAGCAGTGCGAACTAACGGCAAGGGCAGTACCATGAAGTAGTGACAGAGAAGCAGGGCAGTCTGAGACAGGCATGAGTGGTATCGTGAAGCGGTGATAAAAAGCAATGCCATGAAGCGGAGTTCCATGAAGCGGAGTTCCATGAAGCGGAGTTCCATGAAGCGGAGTTCCATGAAGCGGAGTTCTATGAAGCGGAGTTCCATGAAGCGGGGTTCCATGAAGGCGAAGGCGTGAAAACGAAGGAAAGAGGTTCTGCAGGTGGGAGCGACAGAGAAACTTCCCCGACGATTCCACGTGCGGCCAATTACGGCGTGGCAAAGAAATAGACAAGAAAAGGCTCGATCCGCAAGGCGAGCACGTCGCCCAACTAACAGGCAAGTCGTCAATGCGAAAGGGTCGCCGTCGTCTTTCCGAGGCGTCGCTACACGTGGTACAAGTTTGAGGTTCCACGGAGTAAAAAGGCAATCACGAGGAAGGGCTGTTGTAAAAAATGTCAGCAGCCGCGACAGAATGGGCCAGGAGACCGGTGGAGGCGGCCAAAACTCTAGACGCGTTTTGAGCTCCAGAGTCGCTAAACGGGACTCGAACGGGATGTGTGACCCCACCAGTGGATTCCTCGTTCGGAGAGCAATCTATTGGTGGGGTCAAACATTAGGTTCGAAGCCCTTTTATCGGAGCTCAAAACGCGTCCGGGATTTCGGCCACCTCCGCCGGTCTTCTGGCCCACTGTGCACGGGGTAAAATTCACACCAGCGGCCGTCGACGGGCCGTCCAACACACTCGCAGCTTCACTCGCGGCTTCGTTTATTCATTCATTCAAATGCAGTATCAGTCCATAATAGGCCGAGGCTTGAAAAGCTTTCGGCCTTTTGTGGGGGCCATGCGCGGCCGGCGGGCCCCACAGCCCATGAATAATCGTTGCATTCGCACAATGCGCGGAGTATTGACAAAGTGGAGGTGATGTAACGCCGCAAACACCACCGCAATGTAAACGCGGCGAGTCGGCTGAGTGGCATGCACTGCCACCTCATGCTGACCCAACAACGTCGAACTTGGGCCCAAAAATACTGTGAACGGTGGGAGGCCTGAACCCTGGGCGTCCACATACTCGCTGGGGTTTCATTTATTTCTCCCGGGGCAGGCCAGTCAATAAGTAAGAGCCAAAATCGGGCGCAAGGGCTAAAGCCCCTTCGCCGGTCAACTCGCCGGCGAGCACAACTCCCCATTCCCTGGTTGACTCACGGGCCCTCTATACCGCTGTCGCGCGCACGCCGCAAGGACCAGGCCGCCCGGGCTCCAGTTCCTCGGACCCTTCATCCTTGAGGGCCGAGTTTTTAGTCCGTCTGGGAGTCCTGCTAGGGTTTCCGCCAAGGGAGCGGGGCCGGCGGGGCCACAACAGGGGGCAATGGATCCCCTGGCGCATTTCGCCTTTCGACACCCGAGCCGCGAGCCCAACCCAGCGCCCCACAGTGGGCCAGAAGACCGGTCCAGGCGGCCAAAACTCTCGGGCGTTTTGAGCTCCACAGTCACTGAGAGGGACTCGAATCGGACGTGTGACCCCACCAATGGATTGCTCTCCGAACGAGGAATCCATTGGTGGGGTCACACGTCCGGTTCGAGTCCCATTTACCGACTCGGAGCTCAAAACGCGTCTAGAGTTTCGGCCGCCTCCACCGGTCTTCTGGCCCACTGTGCGGCCCACCCCTTGCAAGGCCCCGCTCCAACTTTTTCTCCTTCATACACATCATCCCTTGGCCCCCGCCCCGCCGTCGGGCAGTAATTAATACTGGTGTCTTGAGCCAAGGGGCGCTGCCAGGGCGTTCCAGGGCGTTCCAGGGACATCCCGGAGGCTCCAGGAGCCGAGACAGCGCCAAGAGCCACCGCCCGTCTGCGATCTGCGAGCAGCGCGTGCCGCCCCGATCCGTGTTCGCAGCGACGGATGTCCGTTTACCACGTAACGCTCCGAGTCCACGCGCGGCCACCCACTGCCGGGACGAACGTCCATTTATTACGTAACGCTCCGCGCCGAGGTGCGCTCTGTCCCACCGGCGCCAGGGGCAGCACTAGGCAGCCCCAGGCAGCCGGGGGCTCTTCCGGGGGGGCTCACGAAGCAGAGGGGTAGGCTTTCGGGCAGAGATCCAGCGGTAAGGAGAACCCACTGTCTGGGAAACCAACATCATTTGCATAACATGAATGAGGGTCTGAGGGGGCTGTACGTAGAGTTGGGGAACCTTAGAGGCCGAAAATCGCTCGTGCGGCGCGGTGTCGCCCCGGCAGCCCCGCCAGCCCCGCCAGCAGCGCCGCGGAACCGAGTCCAACTCCGAGCTCCGCCCCACTGCTAGCCCCGGCCATGCCTCGGCCGGCCCCCAAGGGTTGATCCCGGCATAATGTGGCACGTCGCGGCACGCCCACGCAACGTTAAGTGTTTAATTCTCATTCAGGCGAACGAGCGGCGGCGCGGCAACGCGCGGCAACGCGCAGCATCGCCCCCTGGAGTCCGAAACTTAAGGAACAGTGGCGGACTGCCAAGCGGCGCCGCGCTCGCCAAGGAGGGCCCGGGGCGGAGAGATCACCTCGGCCGTCAGGCGCAGTCTGGGAGGGGGGGGGGACCGCTGTAAAATATCCCGCCTTTTAACTACTTTTGGTCACAGTCGCACACTTCGCACACGCGACTCGCCAACAGTGTGCACCGCGCCTTGCAGGCTTGCCAGCCTTGCTGCCAGATTGATTCGAGGTGGTGGGATGGGGTCGCCCAGGCCGGGCTCCAGGCCTCCCAGTCGCCTCCCTGCGATTGCCAACTCTCCCTCTCACAAGGCTCGCAGCGACGCAGCACGTCAAAGCTCCACGCCGAGCCGGGCCGGGTCGAGCCGAACCGAACCGGGCCGGGTCGAGCCGAGCCGAGCCGAGCCGGGGCCAGCCCGGGCCGGTTGCGCTCGCTACACGCTGGAATGAAAGCACTGATAGCGTCAAATATGCGACGATATTGCTCCGCTACTTGCCAATACGGCGGGCACGGCGGGCCCGGCGAGCCTGGAAACGGGGCCACTGGCAAACATGGAAGGCAGCACCTGACTGATCCCCGGCAGAGCGCGCCGGCCGCGCCGGCGGGCCACCAAAGAGCACGGGCAAAAAGATACGCTCCCTTTCCTTTTCGAAACCAGGAGGAAGAAAAAATGTTGGGGTCGCGGACACTGTTGGCTGGCAGACCCCGCGGTGTAGTGAAGTAGTTAATATTTATATTCCCCCGGGCAACGAGGATTTACTCGTGGAGCCCTCGTCCTTCGTCGCGTGATTTACAACGTCGTGTTTTTATTTCTTGTAAAAAAAAAGTTCATTGTTTTTATTTACATTTGTCTTTGTTTTCATCTTTAGCTTTGTTCGTCTGCTCTTTGCGTTAGTGCGAAGAAGCTGGTCGCTCTCGCACCGCCGAGGACGAGGCAGAGTACATTGAATGGAATCCTGGCAATTTTATTTCGATCGAAAGCAAAGTAACCGAAAGAGGAAAACACAAGCTCGTCGCCCTTTCCACGCGGGCGTTTTCCACTCGTCTGGTTCCGAGCGATTCTCGGATTCTCGGTACGTCCTAGCCCCCCACCCCTTTTCCACATTGCCGCGACCACACTGTAATGGAGAGCCCGGATTAATCACCCGAATGAACTCGCTACAGTATGAAACTGTGCGGACTGCGGGGTACGAAAAGAGGGAGGGGGTCGGTGGCGCAGTGCAGGTGCACGCGCAGGCCGGGCTGCTGCAGGGCGCCGCAGAGAGCCGTTTTCTGTCTCTCTCGCACTCGCGGGGCGTGCCGTAAGGGTGCGAGAGAGACAGAGAGAGGCCCTCGGCGTGCAGATGGTGCGCCGCCCGAACACGTCCGTCTCACTATTAATCAGAAGATGGGGCGACGGCGGCACGGCGCAGCCCGGCGCAGCCACGGACGCGCCAGATAGGTAATTACGTGTCGCGCTCGCACGGCAGTCGCCAGAGCCAAGAACAGCGCGAAAAAATCGTTTAAAATCTTTACTTTTTAATGACTTAAAGGGTTTTTTTTTAAGTTATTTGAGTGAAAAGCTCGTAAAAATGCTCGGGTTTTCCGGCCAGCCGCCCGGCAGGGTAGACCGGCCCGCAAGGCGCGCGTGGCGGCGCGTTGCCTACCCACTGTTCGTCGGGCGGCCGGCCGAGCCGAGGCGGGGCGTGCTTGGCAGGCACTTGCTTGCTGCTTTGGCTGCGGACTGGACCGGGCGGGTTGGGGGCCGCGGGAAAGACATGGAGGCTATGCTTCATGACAGTGGAGCCCGGCTGGGCGTAATGCGAGCGGACGGGCCGGTCCTGGCCGGCTTCAAGTTGTTCCTGCCCCGGCCGGCACACCGCAAGCCGTCGCAAAGTGGGCGGGGGCCGCCAAAACTCCAGACGCGTTTTGAGCTCCAGAGTCGCTAAACGGGACTCGAACCGAGCTCGTCCGGCGAGCAATCCATTGTTCGGTTCGAGCCCCATTTAGCGACTCTGGAGCTCAAAACGCGTCGGAGATTTTGACCGCCACCACCGGTCTTCCGGCCCACTGTGCGGCGGGGCCGGCGGACAGCCCCGGGCGCAGCGCGGCGGCGGGCGCTATTCCCCGCTGCTTTTCCAAATTCCAGACTTGAGATTTAGGAACGTTTATCAGCGTTTAACAGCGGAAGCATTAGCGCGGCCGCACCTCGCCTCGCAGTGCCGCAGCGCGCGAATAATTTATCTTTTCAGCCTTGCGGGTTTAATGAGGACTTTCCCATGAACCTCGCCCTCGCCTGGCGCCGCCCGTGAATTCAGCAAATTCAGTTTCATCAATTATTTCCACTTTTCTTTTGCGCGCGTTGCAGAAAAAGGGAGCGGGAAGGAAAGAACCGGTGCATGCGGTGCAGCGACGCATCGGCCCCATTTCGTCTGCTGTCTCTCTCGCACTCGCCGGCCGGCCGTAGGGAGCACCAAGGACAGAGCTAAGGAAAACGTTACGTCATAAGTGGACGATCCCTTTCGGCACGATTGCCGGTGGCAATCCCGGTTCCATCCGTGACACCCCCTCCCCCTCCTCTTGCAATCTGGCAGTGTGCTGGCCGGGCTGGCGGGGCTGGCAGCCAGCGCGTGTGCAACACTTAAGGCATCATTAGAGCCCCAACAAGGCTGAGCGCTGCGCGGGCACGCTCCCGCCCTCCAAGGGCCGAGCCCGGCCGCGCCGCACCCCGACGCCACCGCGCCCCGGGGCAGCCAGGCCAACACTTACGACGTGACGTCCTGGGCGTGCCTGCCTGCCTGCCTGCCTGCCTGCCTGGCTGCCTGCCTGCCTGCCTGCCTGGCTGCCTGCCTGCCTGCCTGCCTGCCTGCCTGCCTGCCTGCCTGCCTGCCTGCCTGCCTGCCTGCCTGCCTGGCTGCCCGCCTGCCTGCCTGCCTGCCTGCCTGCCTGCCTGCCTGGCTGCCTGCCTGCCTGCCTGGCTGCCTGCCTGCCTGCCTGCCTGCCTGGCTGCCTGCCCGCCTCCGCCGCCAGCCCGCCACTCTCTCGGCCTGTTTGTCTTGTTCTGCAAATTATTTTTCCCCTTCCGTCTCTGGGGGCTGCTCTGGAAGGCCGCTCTCTCTCTCTCTCCCACAGGGCTTTGCGCGGCGGTGCGAGAGAGACGGAGCGACGAAAGGGCTCTTCGGAATCAGCGCCCTCTGGTGTCTTTCTCCCCGAAAAGGCGCGAGCGCTCCAAGTTGTCGGGGGACACACGTTGACGCGGGGAGGGCAGGGGAGGGGAGCTTTGCACAGAGACCAGCGTCGCGTCGCTGTTTG
This sequence comes from Thrips palmi, assembly GCF_012932325.1. Lineage (NCBI taxonomy): Eukaryota > Metazoa > Arthropoda > Insecta > Thysanoptera > Thripidae > Thrips > Thrips palmi. The sequence continues at coordinate 1,654,191 of NW_023144633.1, forward strand.
TCGGTCAAAGTTTTATCGAAGCTCGGTGACTAATTTACGAGCGCCTCCCTGCCGTGCCGCCGAGCCGCCGCACAGTGGGCCAGAAGACCGCCGGAGGCGGCCGAAACTCTAGACGCGTTTCGAGCTCCTGAGTCGCTAAATGGGACGCGAACCGAACGTGTGGCCCCCCCAATGGACTGCTCTCCGAACGAGGAATCCATTGGTGGGGTCACACGTTCGGTTCGAGTCCCATTTAGCGACTCTGGAGCTCAAAACGCGTCTAGAGTTTCGGGCGCCTCCACCGGTCTTCTGGCCCACTGTGCGGCGGCGGTGACTTCCAAGGTGGCGGCCAAGTTCCTCGGAGACACGGCCCACTTGACCCCACCCCACCCTTCCCGGGATGCTCTCCAAGTGCCGCGATAAGAGCGCACCACGCGACCGAGACGAGAAGGCCTCCTCGCGCACTTTTTTTCGACGGAATTATTATTTTGGTGACGCAGCGCGTGCAGCCTATCGATGCCTTGAGATCATAAGATTTATATCAAGTCTTTGTCGTGCACCCCGACGCTTGGGATCAATCACAATTTTTTTATTAATATTTTTTGTCAATGTTTTATGTTGTTGTGATGTTTTTACACGGACAGTGGTTTCATACGACTCTTTGATTGTGTCACGAAGAAAAGAAAACACGGGCTCTTATTTTTCGATTTCGTCGAAAACATTAATGTCTTTCGGTCGGAAAAGAAGACAGCGAGAGGGAAAAACACACGAACGAGCGTAAAGAAAGAAGAACATTAAAAAAAGCGAGAAAGAAGAAGTAAAGGGTTGGGGCGAATAATTGGCAGGGGGAGACTAGCCCGAGGAAAGACTTGGGCGCATGGAGGGGGGGGGGGGTCCAGGTGAGCGGCGTGCCGCATCAGCAGGTCCTGCCGCCGGCACGCCACCCAGATTGCAGGCAGGCACTTGATTATTCGGCATCATGGGGCCGCCTTGCAGTGAGGCAAGCCGGCTCGTGCGGCCGGACGCATGGTAGAGAGAGAGAGAGAGATAGAGATTCGAAAAGAAGAAGAGAGACCAGCGAAGCGAGGTTCGCTATTGGTTGTGCCGCGAAGGACGGCCAGGACGACCAGGACGTGCAAGTGGAGGATGAGCAGCCCTGCACCCCCACCCCTCTGCAGCTACCCTCATAATCTTCACCTCCCCCACCCCCTTTTTCCGAGCTCTTAAAACACGTCATTAACCACGGCGGTGCGGCCTCACACAGAGAGAACGTGACTTCTGTACCCGTGCGAGAACCCGCCCTCTCTCTCTCTCTCTCTCTCTCTCTCTCTCTCTCTCTCTCTCTCTCTCTCTCTCTCTCTCTCTCCTCGACCCGATACGCCCTTTGAACCCCACATGACCACCTCCCCCTGCGCAGCACTCTGTCCCCTCGGCCGGGGAAAATATCGCGAAAGGCCGATAGAAACAGAAACGGCAGCCGGACGCAGTGCGCGACCCCTCGGCCCTGCCTGTCTGTCTGTCGGTGCGAGTGCAGGGTAGTGCCTCCCGGAGACGCGTCTCTCTCTCTCTCTCTCTCTCTCTCTCTCTCTCTCTCTCTCTTCTTCCGTACTGTCTGCACTGCTGCCGTTGGCCGGCACTCAAGTTACTGGGAAAATGCTAACTACCTGCGACAGTTAGGGGTCGTCGAGACGGGGTGCGGGGCGGCGCACGGGGGGGGGGGGGGGGGGGGGGGGGAAGGGGGTGCTGCGACGTGCCCAGCATGCCGGACCGGGTCGGTCGCCCTCGGTGGGGGGATGAAGGATTGTTTTGTTCGACGGCGACTCGATTTATCAATGGGCAATGTGAGGTTAAGAGGCAATGGCTGTGGGAACCAAGGCCCCCCCCTTCCCCCGCTCCGCCACCTGATTGTGCTGTTTGGCGCCGCAGCAGCCCCGCCGCGTGAGGTGCGAACCAGAAGAAAGTCTCGCCACGCTCGATTGGGTAGAAAATCGGCATAGATTTTTCTTGGCCGCTTTGCCTGCCTCCCCACACCCCCCCTTTTCCTTCCTTCACATCAACTTCTGCCAACGTCACTTCACGCCTGGCTACCCCCGGGCACCAGCATGTACACGATGACGGCGGGGAGAAAAAAACATCGCGCCCGTTTCAAACGACATAGACATTAGTCGCTGTGTGTTCTCTGTGTAATATCGCTCGGTGATTCCAGCTTGTTGCGGACGTCGGTGTCACGAGGACGAAAGCCCGCTCGGTCAGGCTGGCTGCAGTGGAGCTGCATCCGCAGCCGAGGTAGCGGACAGGGAAACGACGGGCGGCACGGCGCCGCACGGCCATCAACACGGAATCAGCATTATCAGCGCGTTGTAACGCAGCCGGCAGTGCAGTGGTGGCCACGGAGCCGGCCGGACGGGGCGCTCGGGCCGATTACGGATCCGGGGAGTGGTGTGGTGTCAACGGATTGGGGTTGTGTCCAGGCCAACGACAGTGGGGGCCGGGGGTGAGGACACTAGGCCACGCATTCGGCAGAATCGGAATTTAACTCCGGACCGCACTGGAAAATATTCGATGTCATTGGCGTGCTTTGCGGTTCCGTGATATTGCCTTGCGGTGGGATTTGCGGCGAAGCGGTGAAGCGGCCGGAGGAGATAAGCCAAACCAGCTCACTTTTCGGGAAAATTCGAAAATGCAACCGAAACGCACTGGAACTGAAACGGAAATACAAGCCGGTTTCCCTGGGGCGTTCTGAATCGCTCGGTGGGGCGTGGCTGGGCTTACTTTCCACCCGGTCTGTAGCGGCATGGGGCCGCCGGGCCACGCTAGCCGATGGCGTGTAGTGTAGGGCGGCCAGTTGGCCGCGCTGGGTGTATTGTGCGGTCCGATGTGCACTGGACCGCGAGGCCTGCAAGCGGGGCGGGGCGGGGCGGGGCGGGGCGGCCAGGATAACTATCAGCACGGGCTCCATTAGCTCCAACGCTTAAATCCGCCATAAACAAGGCATGGCTGGGCATCGCTGCATCGCCACGCCGACGCTGTAATCATGCCGCACCAGAATCCCAAACCGGACAAAAATCTGCCACGCCGCCGGCGGGGCTCGAACCCGCGACCTGCCACTCCAAAAAAAAAACCTCCGCTCACCGCACGGCGCAGGCAACGCAGCTGCTTCGCAGTGGACGCGCCGTCGGACTCACCTGCAAATAAAGAGAGAAACAGACTCCATTATTCGCAGTCCAGCTATTTGCAGCGCCGTGTCGCCAAAATAATGATTCGCTGGCAGTAATGGCGAGCCGACACGGCGTGGCACCTCGTAATAAGCCGAGCCGGGCCGAGCCGAGCCGAGCCGGGCCGAGCCGAGCCGAGCCGAGCCGAGCCGAGCCGAGCCGAGCCGAGCCGAGCCGAGCCGAGCCGGACCGAGCCGAGCCATAGGTGGGTCATCAGCGCAGCAGGGCGAGAGGCGGGAACGCGCAGCCGGGGACAAAAATGAAACAGGTTTCCACCTCTCCCTGTCCACTGTCCACCCGCCACCCCCTCTCCCACTATGCGCCGGGAGTGGATTGCAGGCTATTAGAATGCACGTGTGTGTGTGAGTGAGAGACTGCACTGTTAATGTGCACAATGAAAAGAGAAAGTTCGGTGCGTATTAAGGACGTAAGGGTGGCGGTCCATTTCGAGAAGGCTTTTCCGAATAAGCGTTGGCCCCGTCAGGCGTCGCCAGACTGCAGCCAGGTCAGGCAGGGCCACGCCAACACTAGCACAATAGCTTTTATTGCCCCCGACCGGGGAGGGGCAACGGCACCTCGCCTCCGGAGCTGGGCTCCGATGAGCAGCCGAGCAGTTTTGCTTGTCCGGCCAATCGGCTGGAATTTTTCTAAGTCCGTGTTCATAGTAAAATGACAATTTTTGACAACGCTACCAAAATGCTTGTCACGAAACGGTTCACATTTCAGTGTAGGTGTGAAATGCAGTTTGTCCTGCTTCGTCAAAATGATCGCTCGAATTCAAATTTTGCATGAATAGATCCAGAATTTTGTCCCGCGTGCATTGGTCATCGTTGCAAACATGTCAAGCGAAGCGTTAGAAATTTGACTCTCTGGACTAGGCCAGGTAGTCGCCCCCTGTCTATTGTGTCGAGGGCCTCATTCACTGCCGGCGGCTCGTCGCACCGAAGCGAGGATGGTGACAGGAGGATTTATTGCCCCTCAACCCCAAACAGAAATTTTTTGAACGGCCCGTTTTTCAGCGTCTAATCGGACAGAAATGGTCTCCTCGCAAAATCGCGGTTCCAATGATACTTTGAAAAATAGTCCTGCGACAATTTTGACCGAAGCTTCGACCTTCCGTTTTGCAAAAGTTGGAGATGGCTCCGCACTGGCTGCAGTCCGGTCCCAGACGGCGCGCGGCGGCAAGGGTCTGGGGCTCGCATTGTCCCCGCGAGGGCCTCGCCCGGCTACCTGCAGCGGGGGCTGCTTCGGAAACAACTCGGCGCGAGAAAGACAAGACATCGCTTGTCTCTCTCTTCTGTTGAAGGACCTGCAAAACTAGCCGCCTTTCGGAAAAACCTCCTGGATAAACCGTTTGTTCTAGCGACACGAAACTTTTTGCAATCAACAGAGGAAGGTCCTGGCTGTGTGGTAAAGGTTTTTCAACCTCCTCACTCTTGCACTTTTGTCGCTGCGCACTTTGGAAAAATGGCCTTTTTCAAGGCGTTCCAGGAGCTTTCCCTTGAACCCGATCGCCGTGAAAATTCTTCGCAACATACCTACAACCTTCATTAACCTGGGTGCAAAATTTTATTGAGCTTCTTCCATTGGTTCTCCCGGGATACTTTTCCGAAAAGGGCTAAAAACGCTAAATTTTCGAACTTGTAAGCATCGCCACGCTTAAACTATGCGTCGCAGGGAAAAACCGCTCGGCAGGATTAGAGAACACACCCAGCACTATCAAATGCCAAAAAATTTTTTTTGCCACCCGTACGCCCTTAAGGACTGAAACTGGGGCCGCCGCCCGCCGAGTCGGGGGCAGGCAGCGCGGCGCGCACACACGCCGTGCGTGCTGGCCTACCCGCAGCCCGCCGGGCGCCCAGCGCAGCCAGGCCAGCCTAGCCTAGCAGGCGAGACAAGGACGGACGGACTTTCACTCGCTTGCCTCGCTACACTGCTAGATTGGACACAACCAAATTTGCGAGAGAGAGAAAGAGAGGGGCTGTGTCGTCCGAGACCGTCGGCCTGTCCCAGGTCTGAAAATCCGCTCTGCCTACAGCGGATCCGCTTAGTCTTTACGGGATCCACTAAGGTCGTAGTGGATCCGCTATGCTTTTAGTGGATCCTCTATGGGGCACAGTGGATCCGCTTTGGCCGCACCGGATCCTCTACGATCCGCTAAGCACAGGATCCGCTGAGGCTATTCAGGATCCGCTCTGTACAGGATCCTCTAAAGCCATACCGGATCCACTAAAGCCATACCGGATCCGCTCAGCTCTACCGGATCCACTAACCTCAGCGGATCCTCTACGGATTTCCAAAAATAAAGAGGCTATAAAATCGAAAGTTTTTGGTATTTTGACCTCAAAATTGGTACAGGGTTTATTGATGAGAATTCACTAGGGCCATTTGAATATCATTGCAATTCAACAACATAACTTCGCTATCTTTAAAACCGCCGATGATAGCGACAAACGGATTGCAGATTCGGATCGGACTCGGTTTCATTAACCCGGAACACTCTTTTCAGAGTTTAAATTTCTTTTTATTGTCTTTCAAATAAAGGTTGCATTGTCGCTAAGAGGATCCACTAAGATCATACAAGATCCGCTAAGGACATCCTCTGTGGTTACCGTATCCGCTATGTTGACACCGGATCCGCTGTGTTGACACCGGATCCGCTTTAAAGGGGTAAATTTCACATCCGGTAAGAACGGGATCCGCTGCCACACACAGGATCCGGTTCGATACAGGATCCTGTGAGAAAGCGGATCCGGTGTGTGGCAGCGGATCCCGTTCTTACCGGATGTGAAATTTACCCCTTAGTAGCGGATTTTCAGACCTGGGTTGCACGAGGCACACCGAGGCGGCCAGGCGGGCCGCGGTGCAGGCCTGGGCCTCGGCCTGGGCCGTGCTGGGCCGTGCTGGGCGAGCCCCTTGGCGGACACCCCGGCCTGCCGATCCATCTCAGAACCGGGAACGATCACTCTGCCTGGAGGACGTCAGCGCTGGGCTTCGCGGGGGAGGGGGAGGGGGGGCGACAAGGCCGGAGTGGCGGAGGGACGACTTGTAGTGATGCTCGCCGCCATCTCCGCCCAAAATGGGAAAGCTATCCTTTTATTATTTCCCAACTTGCCACCGTCGTCGTCCTCGTCGTCCTCGTCGTCCTCGTCGTCCTCGTCGTCGCCATGCCTCGGCCCAGGCCGCCAGCGCCACGGCGTTCCTTCCATTTCGGCTTTCGGCGCCTTGCTTCACGCTTCCCTGAGATTACAGCAGCAAGCCACTCCCCTTTGTCTCGGGCTGGGGCTTCGGGACGCTGCCGGCAGTCTGATTCCGAGACTCGCTTTCGTCGCCCCGTCTCCCTCTCTCTCTCTCTCACGCCTACACGAGAGAGTGCGAGAGAGACGGAATGACCCTCGGAATCAGACTGCAGACGCCCAGACGCTGCCAAGCGGCAGGCAAGGCAGGCAAGGAAGGTGGTTGGAGTACCGCGACTCAGAAACAGGCTTCGCCGACGTTTAAGTCTTCGAGTTTTCCGAAACGTGGCCAGAATTCTAGACGCGTTTTGAGCTCCAGAGTCGCTAAATGGGCCTCGAATCGAACGTGTGACCCCACCAATGGATTGCTCTCCGAACGGGGGGATCCATTGGTGGGGTCACACGCTTGGTTCGAGGACCAGTTAGCGACTCTGGACTTCGAAACGCATTCAGAGTTTTTGCCGCCTGCGCCGGTCTTCTGGCCCACTGTCTGGCGGTTGTTTGTTCCCAGTGTAGTCCCGTTGTCCGAATGTTGCAAAATTGGGTGAGCCTGTCCGCTGAGCGCGTCGCACTCCCTCTGCCTTTTATTACTCTGTCGGCTGCTTTATCGACAGGGCGTGCGTGATGCATACAGGCATTTGCATCAGAGTGGGGCGCCGCGGCGCTGTTGCCGAACGGGCCGCGGCGGCGTCTACACCAGAAACCCCCCACCCCTTCCCACTTCATCCTCGCGCCACTCGCGGCAGCTGCAGTCTCATTCCGACAGTCGTCTTCGTCGCTCCGTCTCTCTCGCACCTGTACGGGACGCCCCGCGAGTGCGAGAGAGACAGAGCGACGAAGCCGAGCCAGTCCACTGGCTGGAGGGGCTTTCCTCCCCGGCAACTTGCAGCTTATCCGTCAGCCATCGACGTGGATGGGCGACGCGGCGGGCCGAGACAAAGCAACGCCCCCCCCCCTTTCCCCCCCCCTTTTTCCCCCCCCCCCCCCCCCCACACCCGCGCGACATTTCATGCCGAGCGGCGCGCAGGATTTTAGCAGCGCAGGAGCGCGCGGCGGACACGGAGACAACCGAATCGCCTCCCCCCCCCCTCCTCCAGATCGGCAGCTGCGCCCGCGCCGCCATCATCCTTACCGCTCAGCTGTTACTGGAGGGTGATAATGGCAGTGATTGAGCTTGATGATGGCTTATGTGCTGCGGGCGGGGCTGGGCGGGGGGGGGGGAGGCATCCCTCGCAGCGCATCGTCACTGCGAAGCCTCTCTTCGCCGCCGGCGACGCGGACCCACGCCGTGAAACGCGAAAAGCGCGCGTGGACTTCGCAACAAATACGCAGTTGTTGTTCCGAAACGGGGCGGCAAAAGAAAAGAGCAAACTTTTTTTTTTCAATGCGCGGGGGCGGCGGTTGGCGGGAGGTGGCGATGTCGGCTGCGCATCCTCTCGGCCCCAGCCACGCCACGCCACCCACGCCACGCCACGCCACGCCACGCCGCTGAACGTGCTCGTTTGGGCTCATTGTCACGCCCAGATTTTACTACTGCTGGATTTCGCTTCCCCCCCTTTTTTTTCTCTTCGCGCCTCTTTTTTTCGTTTTTCGTTTCTTTTCGGGAAAATTCGAAAATGCAACCGAAACGCACTGGAACTGAAACGGAAACAAGCCGGTTTCCCTGGGGCGTTCTGAATCGCTCGGTGGGGCGTGGCTGGGCTTACTTTCCACCCGGTCTGTAGCGGCATGGGGCCGCCGGGCCACGCTAGCCGATGGCGTGTAGTGTAGGGCGGCCAGTTGGCCGCGCTGGGGTATTGTGCGGTCCGATGTGCACTGGACCGCGAGGCCTGCAAGGGGCGGGGCGGGGCGGGGCGGGCGGGGCGGGGCGGGCGGGGCGGGGCGGGGCGGGGCGGGGCGGCCAGGATAACTATCAGCACGGGCTCCATTAGCTCCAACGCTTAAATCCGCCATAACAAGGCATGGCTGGGCATCGCTGCATCGCCACGCCGACGCTGTAATCATGCCGCACCAGAATCCCAAACCGGACAAAAATCTGCCGCGCCGCCGGCGGGGCTCGAACCCGCGACCTGCCACTCCAAAAAAAAAAAAACCTCCGTTCACCGCACGGCGCAGGCAACGCAGCCGCTTCGCAGTGGACGCGCCGTCGGACTCACCTGCAAATAAAGAGAGAAACAGACTCCATTATTCGCAGTCCAGCTATTTGCAGCGCCGTGTCGCCAAAATAATGATTCGCTGGCAGTAATGGCGAGCCGACACGGCGTGGCATCTCGTAATAAGCCGAGCCGAGCCGGGCCGAGCAGAGCCGAGCCGAGCCATAGGTGGGTCATCAGCGCAGCAGGGCGAGAGGCGGGAACGCGCAGCCGGGGACAAAAATGAAACAGGTTTCCACCTCTCCCTGTCCACTGTCCACCCGCCACCCCCTCTCCCACTATGCGCCGGGAGTGGATTGCAGGCTATTAGAATGCACGTGTGTGTGTGAGTGAGATACTGCACTGTTAATGTGCACAATGAAAAGAGAAAGTTGGGCGCGTATTAAGGACTGAAACTGGGGCCGCCGCCCGCCGAGTCGGGGGCAGGCAGCGCGGCGCGCACACACGCCGTGCGTGCTGGCCTACCCGCAGCCCGCCGGGCGCCCAGCGCAGCCAGGCCAGCCTAGCCCAGCAGGCGAGACAAGGACGGACTTTCACTCGCTTGCCTCGCTACACTGCTAGATTGGACACAACCAAATTTGCGAGAGAGAGAGAAAGAGAGGCTGTGTCGTCCGAGACCGTCGGCCTGTTGCACGAGGCACACCGAGGCGGCCAGGCGGGCCGCGGTGCAGGCCTGGGCCTCGGCCTGGGCCTCGGCCTGGGCCTCGGCCTGGGCCGTGCTGGGCGAGCCCCTTGGCGGACACCCCGGCCTGCCGATCCATCTCAGAACCGGGAACGATCACTCTGCCTGGAGGACGTCAGCGCTGGGCTTCGCGGGGGAGGGGGGGGGGCGACAAGGCCGGAGTGGCGGAGGGACGACTTGTAGTGATGCTCGCCGCCATCTCCGCCCAAAATGGGAAAGCTATCCTTTTATTATTTCCCAACTTGCCACCGTCGTCGTCCTCGTCGTCCTCGTCGTGGCCATGCCTCGGCCCAGGCCGCCAGCGCCACGACGTTCTTTCCATTTCGGCTTTCGGCGCCTTGCTTCACGCTTCCCTGAGATTACAGCAGCAAGCCACTCCCCTTTGTCTCGGGCTGGGGCTTCGGGACGCTGCCGGCAGGCTGATTCCGAGACTCGCTTTCGTCGCCCCGTCTCTCTCTCTCCCTCTCTGTCACGCCTACACGAGAGAGTGCGAGAGAGACGGAATGACCCTCGGAATCAGACTGCAGACGCCCAGACGCTGCCAAGCGGCAGGCAAGGCAGGCAAGGAAGGTGGTTGGAGTACCGCGACTCAGAAACAGGCTTCGCCGACGTTTAAGTCTTCGAGTTTTCCGAAACGTGGCCAGAATTCTAGACGCGTTTTGAGCTCCAGAGTCGCTAAATGGGCCTCGAATCGAACGTGTGACCCCACCAATGGATTGCTCTCCGAACGAGGAATCCATTGGTGGGGTCACACGCTTGGTTCGAGGACCAGTTAGCGACTCTGGACTTCGAAACGCATCCAGAGTTTTTGCCGCCTGCACCGGTCTTCTGGGCCACTGTCTGGCGGTTGTTTGTTCCCAGTGTAGTCCCGTTGTCCGAATGGTGCAAAAATTGGGTGAGCCTGTCCGCTGAGCGCGTCGCACTCCCTCTGCCTTTTATTACTCTGTCGGCTGCTTTATCGACAGGGCGTGCGTGATGCATACAGAGCATTTGCATCAGAGTGGGACGCCGCGGCGCTGTTGCCGAACGGGCCGCGGCGGCGTCTACACCAGAAAACCCCCCACCCCTTCCCACTTCATCCTCGCGCCAGCTCGCGGCAGCTGCAGTCTCATTCCGAGAGTCGTCTTCGTCGCTCCGTCTCTCTCGCACCTGTGGGCAACGCCCCGTGAGTGCGAGAGAGACAGAGCGACGAAACCGAGCCAGTCCACTGGCAGGAGGGGCTTCCCTCCCCGGCAACTTGCAGCTTATCCGTCAGCCATCGACGTGATGGGCGACGCGGCGGGCCGGACAAAGCAACGCCCCCCCCCCTTTCCCCCCCCCCCCCCGGCACACCGCGCGACATTTCATGCCGAGCGGCGCGCAAGGATTTTAGCAGCGCAGGAGCGCGCGGCGGACACGGAGACAACCGTATCGCCTCTCCCCCCCCCCCTCCTCCAGATCGGCAGCTGCTGCCCGCGCCGCCATCATCCTTACCGCTCAGCTGTTACTGGAGGATGATAATGGCAGTGATTGAGCTTGATGATGGTCATTATGTGCTGCGGGGCGGGGCTGGGCGGGGCGGGGGAGGGGAGGCATCCCTCGCAGCGCATCGTCACTGCGAAGCCTCTCTTCGCCGCCGGCGACGCGGACCCACACCGTGAAACGCGAAAAGCGCGCGTGGACTTCGCAACAAATACGCAGTTGTTGTTCCGAAGCGGGACGGCAAAAAGAAAAGAGCAAACTTTTTTTTTTCAATGCGCGGGGCGGCTGGTTGGCGGAGAGGTGGCGATGTCGGCTGCGCATCCCTCTCGGCCCCAGCCACGCCACGCCACGCCACGCCACGCCACGCCACGCCACGCGCGCCGCTGAATCGTGCTCGTTTGGGCTCATTGTCACGCCCAGATTTTACTACTGCTGGATTTCGCTTCCGCCCCCGTTTTTACTCTTCGCGCACTCTTTTTTTCGTTTTTCGTTTCTCCCTTTCCCTCCGGCTTGTTTTTAAAAAGTTGCCGTCGAGCACGCAGTCCGGCTCAATACCTTCGTTTTCCGAAGCGCGCAGCGACGCGACCCGCAGCGGCGACTGCGATCTGAAATCCAGCACGCGCGTGGTCTGGGGTTCAACTCCCGCCGACCGCCAATCTTTTTTTCTCTCTTCCCGTTTTTCCTTCTTCTTCTCCTTCCTTCTCTTTCTGGTTGGCACAAAGGCCCGGCCGTTCCTCTTTGCAAGTCGCGGCCCTTAATTAATGCTCACACTGACCCAAGCGCCGTTACTCATACCGCGACGAAAACCATCAAGGGGGAGAGAGAGAGAGGGAGAGAGAGAGAGAGAGAGAGAGAGAGAGAGAGAGAGAGAGAGAGAGAGAGAGAGAGAGAGAGAGAAGTGGGGGCACTGCATCATCAAAGGGTCGGCCCCTGATTGCCCCCATAGGCTGCATCATTCCGATAATCAAATTTGCCGGCCAGCGCGGCCGGCCCCGCCAGCCCCCTGACATTTCCAGTGGAGGGCACGGCCAGGTCGCCACGGGGCGGCATGGTGCGGCACGGTGCCCCCGCGGGGCATGCCGTCGTCGTGTTGGTGACGGTTAATCCGCCGCTCTAATCCGCCGACCGGCAGCGCGCGATATTCGCGATATTCAAAAAGAATCCCCGAGCGGGCGGCGCGGCGCGGCGGCACTTCGGGGACACGTTCGGGTTCGCGAGGCTCAATCATTCGGGCGGGGGGCTCATGACGATGCCCTCGCTCGTCGTGTACGCTTCAATTTGCGACAATTACACGTTTTAGTCTCGTAGCCGTGACGTGCGGACACAGTGGATAGCACCACGCACGTCACCATGACGTCACAAAGGTTGCAGTCACACTAAATTTTGAAATTTTAAAAAAATAGAGATTTTTAAAAAAATGGAAATTTTTCAAATTTTGAAAGTTATTTTTTTACATTGAGATTTTTTTTTAAATCTAGAGATGTTTTTAAGGATTAATAAAAAAATTCTTACAGAAGCCAAACACAATTTTTTTTCTTGTTTCAAAGAAAAATTTCCATAGGGCATAATGATTGCCCACCTCCGCTTTTGAGCGTGTAGCTTGGCGGCGGGGGGGGGGGAAAAGAGCCGCGGACGACAAAGAGACTGAAGACACAAAAAGGCATTCTCCGCGTGGCGCGGCGGCGCGGCGGCGCAGCGCGGCGTAGCGTCTCGATAGACAAGATGGATATTGCTGTTTGAAATGCGGCGCGACTTTTTGTTTCTCCGATCCGCCGCAAACAGCAATCAGCGCCACCGTCAACAGCGGAGCAGGCGGAGCAGCCTCAACCATATCATTGTCTCTGCGCCTCTCTCTCTCTCTCTCTCTCTCTCTCTCTCTCTCTCTCTCTCTCTCTCTCTCTCTCTCTCTCTCTCTCTCTCTCTCTCTCTCTCTCTCTCTCTCTCTCTCTCTCCTTTTTTTGAGCGCTCCTTTTCTCCCTGTGAGAAATAATTTCTTTCTGTCCCAGCACAGCGGCCGGCCTCGCCGGCTTTAAAGGCTCCATTACTCCTCCCCGCCTCGAAGCCACGACGGCGCCACTTCAAAATTTGTTTGAGCAGCCGGCGAAAAGAGTGATCCTCGTCCTTAGGGGTGAGGGAAGGGTGGGGGAAGGGGTGGGAAGGGGTGGGGAAGGGTTGGGGGAAGGGGTGGGGGAAGGGGTGGGGAAGGGGTGGAAAATCAGTGGGAAAGCCGGGCGGCCGGATTGGATAAGGGCTGAATCAGTGGGGACGGGTGTCATCTGGTGTTGGCCGGGCCTGGCCGGGCCTGGCCGGGCTGGTCACGCTCGGAGACTCCTCCTCGGGGACTGAGTAGAGGGCTGGCTGGGCTGCGGGTTGCAGGCCAAGAAGAGGCCCGAGAAGGGGGCAGGAAAAAGAACAGACGGGGCCTGCCGTGCGTCAAGCGGACGCACCACAGTGATTCCAGAGAGAGGGGGGGGGGCGCCCCCGCGATTCATAAAGGGCCTCTCTGCGCGGGAATACGGAGCGACCGATGAGGAAACAAACTGCCGAAGACGAGTGGCCCTTGTCGTTATTTACGGCCGAATCGGACGGATGCACGGCCATCCAAGGGCTGCCCGAGCGCTGCCCAAAGCCATTCGGACCGCGCACGCACATTCACTGGGCCAGTGGGGCGTCGAAGTGCGGGGAAGGCGGGCAGGGACGCTCGCCTGGGGCAGCAGCACATCCCATTCAGTTTGCACATCCAGGGTGGACTCACCTCTATGCATCTATCAGTGTTGCAACAAATTATTTACTAATTTTGCCTTTTTGTTTTCAGTCTTGGTCGCCGAGTGGTTCGGTGACGCTCATATTCGGGAAGGACGGTCAATGACACCGAGCCGTCTGCTTCACTCTGGCGGGGCAGCGCGCTGCCAAGACCGCCTTCTTTTGCCAGTCTTTTTTCGGTCTTTTCCTGTTAATTAATGCCGTGCTTCGCGCGCGCTGCTTCGCGCGCCGAGGCTGAGCAACGCCAGAGCGACGCTAGAGCGGCACTAGAGCGGCGTGACGGGGGGGGGTCTGGGCCATTATATGTCCTAATTGGTTCCGCGGTCCAATCCCATTAAATTGCCAGCAAGCTGTGTGGCTTAACACACGATTGGCCCACCCAGTGAGTGAACCCCTGCAGCCCGGCAGGCCGGCAGGCCCAGCCCGCCCCCCACTCCTAATTTTCACCATCCCCCCTCCCTTTCCCCCTCCACCTCCCCCTATAGACTGCCCCGCCCTGCTTTCTGCGGGTCTAGCTCCGCGCCATGCATACAAAATCGCGTTTACAGACATGTGTTCTTTGTGGTTGGCTCACACAGAGGTTGTGGTTTCCTTTCGTTATTTTTTTTTTTTCATTTCGTTTTCTACGACCGCCGCAGATTCGATTTTCTGGGCCGAGGGGAATACTTATTCCCGATGCTGGTTTGATGTTTGGGCTGGCCTAGATCCGGTCCAGATCCGGTCCAGATCCGGTCCAAGAGAAAGTAGTGGTCGACTCGGTCGAGGTTTTGAGGTTTCGGGGTTGGCAGCAGCGCCGTGCCGCCGTGTCGGATGGCAGGCATGTTTATCGCTCGGGCGACCGAACACATGCAGTTACTCAAAAAGGGGCTGGCTGGCTGGCTGGCAGCAGCGCGGCGAGGTTTTCGGGCTCATGTTCGCGTCATTCTTAAATTACATCTCCGGCCGCCATTACGGGAGTATTTATGCTCGCGGCGCCTCGCCCTGCAGGCCGCCTGCCTGCCAGCCTCGCCTGGCCACGGCACGTTCAAACACACCCCGCGCATTTTCGTGATGTATGGATACTAATTGAGATAATAACAGGAAGCGTTGGCTCCGCCGAGGGGGGAAAAAGGAACGAATTCAAATCGCCGCGCCCCCCCCGGGGGGGCCGAGCCGAGGCGGCCCAGGCGGAAAACGAACTAGCAGTTGCCGCTTGCTGTTATTGTTGCCCTTGTTGTTGTTGTTGTTGTTGTTGTTGTTGCTGCTGCTGACGACTGCCGCCACGCGAGCGGCCGAACGGCACGACTCAAGTTTCAAAGTGGGCGAATTAAGATAAGTTTACGGCCAATATCCGGGGGGACAGATCGCGCGCGCAAACGGGCCGGCATTCAAATTAGAAAAACACACGGCAGCGCGGGGCACGCGGCGCGGGGCAGTGCGGCAGTGCCAACCCGAGCTAAATTAATTCCCAAACGCCCCCGACGCACGCGAGCGTCACGCCGGGCCACGCTCGGCCACGCTCGGCAACGTTCGGCAACGCTCGGCACGCGAGGATCTCGTTTCGATGGCAATCAAACGGAGCGAGTGGATCTCCACCATCTTTGTTTTCGTGCCGTTTAGTTTGCGGTTTCGTTCCATTTTTTATTCTCTCCCCCCCCCCCTCTCTCTCTCTCTCTCTCTCCGGACTGCATGTGCGCCAAATTGCAGGGCAGCCACACCTCCGCCAGAGCGACAGAGAGAGAACGCGGTCGGCCGGTCTGCTCGCGCGGTGGGAAAATCGGCCCTCTTCCACTGGATTACGCCAACGGCTTCCCCTTTCCTAATATGAGAAATTGCGCGGCCCCCTCCGCCGCCGCGCGCGCAAGCCTCGCGATGCAATATATTTCCCAGCCGGTTTCGCCGAGAGTCGATGGAATTTATCCTAATTGCCCTGTTTCCAGTCGCGTGTGTGTGTGTGTGTACCTCGAGCGCGTACACGGCAGGCATAGCCACACTGTGGCCCAGTGGGTGTGTAGTAGTGTGTAGGGAATGCCGTGTGGTGGTGTCTGTCCGTTCGCATCCGCCTGGCCTGTTCGGCCCCGCGTTCCGGGTCGCCACAGGGCTTCCTAGCCTCGCTGCCAGGCCTCGCTTCCAGCAGGCAGACGTGCTGGAGCGGCTGGAGCGGGCGAGCAGGCAGCAGAGGGTTGTAATTTTACAGTGGCCCCACCCTCTTCTGCTTGTTTCTGCCGTTAGCACGTGGCGGGGCGGGGCGGGGCGGGGTGCGCCGTTCCGGCGGTGAGGTCAGGTCCGCCTACGCGCCCCGCCCCGCCCCGCCCCGCTCCGCCACGCCCCGCCGCGCGTGTAAATCAAAGTAAAATCATTTTACGGCAACGCATGAGCAAGCTGCTGCTGCCTCCGCCCTCTTCTAATCTTCCCCGCTCGCTCTGTCTCCGCGCGCCTTAAATCTCGGCAAAATTGCCTCCGGGCCATGCCAAAATTACGCGCCTCCCCGCCGCACCTGGTGGGAGTCGAACCGCGGCCCGGCAGGCGCCCCGGCGGCGGCGAGCGCCTGCGGGGTAGGCAGCGCGGGCGCTGCGGTGTCGCCGTGGTGCCTACCCCGGCTGTCGCAGGCGGCGCTGCAGCCCTGCAGCAGACAGATTCCGAGAGTCGTCTTCGTCGCTCTGTCTCTCTCGCACGTACACGGCGCGCCCCGTGAGTGCGAGAGAGACAGCGCGACGAAAACGACTCTCAGTCCGCCTGCAGCTGGCTCCGGAATAACACCGCCTGCTGACGCGCAGCTGTGCGGACGGACGCGGCGACGCGGCCAGACGAGGGCAGACGCCGCAGTGAATCTGCATCTGAATGTGTGTCGCCGAAACAAGTGCCCCCCCCCCCTCCGGTCCGCAAGCCGCAAGGTCCAGGCCGCTGCACCGGGCTGGCCGCGCTCTGGCCGCGCTCTGGCCGCGTAACACGACAAAAGCTGCTGTTTCATTTTAATTTGGGGAACCCCGAGGGGGGAGGGGGGACGCGGGGAAGGGGGACAGAGACCGGCAGGCCACGCTTATTCGCCGTAGTAGTGGAATTGCGTTTGCGCAATCTGCACTCTTTTATTCTCTCGGCCGGCTTTTCTTTTTGTCTCTCTCTGTCTCTGTTTCTGTCCCGTCGTCGCGTCCTCTCCCCTCGAGAGTTTCCTCCCGATCTTTTTTTTTTTTTGCTCCGTCTTAAAAATCAGGTTATTTCGGCAGCGCTAAGTGCGGCGCGGCAGGAAGCATTCGTCGTCGCGGACGGTCTCGGGGACCACCATTGTTTTCCCGGCGCCATGGGGCCGCACAGTGGGCCAGAAGACCGACGCAGCGGCCCCTCGGCATCGCAGGGCGCACGCTGACGTGTATTGCCCCCGTCACGGCGCGCTGGCGGGGCTGGCGGGGCTGGCAGCCGGACTTGGCCCCGTCAAGGACCCGTCGGCCCATTTTTATATGCCGCGGTAGTGACCGTCTATCAACGCAAAACGAATGAGATTTCCTCTCCAAAGTGACGGCACTTTCTGCTTTTTATTACACTTTACGACTCACACACACACACACACACTCGCTAACACGAACACACACAAGCACGCGTGCGGCGTGCATTTGCACACTCAATCTTGCCGGGCCTGGCCCCTCGCCGGGAACATCCATTGAAGGTCTCCCCCGTTTTATGGGAGACACCGAGCAAAATGTGGGACACTCGGAGAGAGAGAGAGATAGAGAGAGAGATCGGCCTCCTCGGAATTAATCGGCCCGATAGTCCGCAGGACTCCAGACGGAGTCCGACGAGTCGCTCCCGTTGCAATCCGGGGTTCAGACCGGATTTTGAATCACCGTGTGGAGGGGGGGGGGAGAGGAGGGTACGCGAGCCTTCGCCGAGGCCGTCATCCACAGGCGGCCAAGTTTACGCCGAGGAGAAGGTGAGCGTGGAGGAACATGCTCCGGGCTGGGGGGGGGGGGGGGTGAAACGGAAAGCAAGGTGGGGGGGGGAGGGGGAAGCCTCTCGGGAACCAACACAATGGAGATGAATAGGAGAAAGCGGAACGCCCGAGCAAAGTGCAGACGTTATGGCTCCTGCCGTGCCGCGCCGCGCCCTGCCGCGCCCTGCCGCGCCCTGCCGCGTCGGTGGGGAACATGATGGCTTTTTGTTCTTGCATTTTGTGATCCCCGAATGCCACTGAATGACCCGGGGGTCGGCGGCTTGCTCCGGTCCGAACAAGGGCGCCCCCCTCCCCGTCGGTTTATGCACAGTTTGAGGGCGCGCGGCGAATATACGCGCCGCGCATTTCGAATCCGCGCACTGGCGGCACAGAGACCTCCTCGGCACTGACCAACAAGCACAGGGATTCGCACCACGCCGTAAAAAACGTTTCACAGTATTTTCATTCATCCGCGTGAATCAAACGCCAAAAATTTGCGGTCGCGCAGTAAGCGAAGCCAAATTGAAAGCCCCGCGCACGCCTCGCACTCTCGCCGCCAAAGTAATACTTTTTCGATGCGGCGGTATACGGCGGTATTGGGGTACTCTCCCGGTATTACATGTTCTCCACGCGCCCCTCTTTCTTATTGCTTTCCATGAGTTAGGGGTATCACTGCCACTGCCTCGGCGGACCCGCGGGGGGAGGAGGGGGGGGGAGGGGGGGGGGGGGGGGGGAGGGGGGAGGAGGGGGAGGGGGGGGAGGAGGGGGAGGAGGGGGAGGAGGGGGAGGAGGGGGAGGGGGGGAGGGGGGGGGGAGGAGGGGGGGGAGGGGGGAGAGGGGGGGAGGGGGAGGAGGGGGAGGGGGGGGAGGGGGGGGAGGAGGGGGAGGGGGGGGGAGGAGGGGGAGGAGGGGAGGAGGGGAGGGGGGGGAGGAGGGGGGGGCAGGGGGGAAGAGGGAAAGGGGGAAGGGAGAGAGGGAGGCCGTCTGGCAGTTATGACGAGTACGAGAGAAGAAGTCGAGCAAGTGCATGGAGCGCGTAGCGTGGCGTGGCGTGGCGTCGTAGCGAGTCGCGGATATTCTGTTACGGCGACACGGCAGGGCGCTGGCGCGCTGGCAGTCTGGCGGGCCAGGCGGGCCGGACGGGCCGGGCCCTATAGAGAGGCCCTGCAGGGAGGCGGGCCGGGCGTCCTTCGGCATCCAGAGGCAGCCAGAGAGGCAGCCAGCCAACGGGGACCTCGCCGAGTTCCACGTCCGCTTTATGGAACGGCTGGCGGGGCTGGCGGGCCTGGCGGACGCCGGGCGGACGCGGCAGAGACGGCCGAGCCTGGACTCGCACTCCAAGGAAAACTTTCCGTATGATGGAGCAGATTCTGCTCTTTGGGATATCGCCATCCCGCGCATCGATTTGAAAACTCCGCGCGCTCGGGGGGGAGGGGGTGGGGGGATGCCCCAGGACCCAGGATGAAGGGTTGCGGTAGGTAAGAGCCACCACATTATTAGTGGAGGGGCGGTCGACGATAACTGTTCTTGTTTGTTAAACAACAACTGCTGGTCGTCGTGCAGCGAGTAGAGTAGTCCGGGGAAAGTCTTGGCACGGATTTTAGAGTGTGCTTCCCGCATAGCGCTTGGCAGAATCCGCGCGGAGTGCAACGCACGGCAACGCAGCACCTGACCCCGCGCTGCCGCACCAGGTGACCCTGCTGGCTGCCTGGCTGCCTGCCTGGCTGCTCGGTCGGGGTGGTCGGGACGCCTCGGCTCGTCCGCGGCCGCGCGCCCATAAATATCAATCAGGGACGGGGCCGCGCCGTAAATGACCTGAAATGAGGTAAAATGACGAGCGCGCTTGATAGATGGCTGGCGTGCATGCTTCGCGGCTGCCTGCCTGCCTGCGGGCTGCCAGCTCGGCCGTGCCGGCATGCGGCCGCCGGGGAGGAATGTACGCCATATCACACGCCGCCCCGCACCGGCCCGGGTTCGAACACCGGACGAATCGGCGGCACATTTTTCCGCTTAAGCGCCACTCTTCCGCGTGCGCGCCGCGGGGTTGCTCTTTTTCTGGCCGGCTAATTTGGCCGCTGCCAATCCCCAGCGACAGACCGGCCCGTCGGCCGCGTCGGCCGCGTCACTCCGAAGCGTGTCCGCCTGTCACATTGCGGGCGCCTCGCGTCCCTGCCAGTGTGCGACTGTTCCGTTTGACAGCTGCCGCTCGTACGCGCGGCGCGCAGCGCGCAGCAGCCTACAAAGTACGCGGCGGGCGTCCGCTCACGCCCTGCGACCGTCTATGCCAGTGCATGTCAGCGTGTGTGTGTGTGTGTGTGTGTGTGTGTCAGGCGAGTCGCACATATGGGCCCCAGATCTAGAGAAGGCGTTTCGTGCCGCTTGTTTGGCGCGGTGTCGCGACGGAGACACTGCTCACAGTGCACCAGACACACGCCCGCGGAGTCCTCTTCACAGTGGACCCGCTCGGCGGCAGTACGAGACAGTAATCAGCGACAACAAAAGCAACAACAACAACAACAACAACAACAACAAGAGCAACAGGGGCGGAAAGGTCGCGTCTCGATTGGACCGTTTCCGGCGCACCGTCGCTTGTCTTGGCCCCAGGAAATGATTTCCCGTTTTGCGTCTCGTCGTTAGCGCCGCGTTTATTGCAAATTCGGAGTCGTCGCGCTGCCTGCAGTGTCGTGTCTCTGTCTCCCTCGCCGCCACACGGGGCGCCCCCGCGAGTGCGAGAGAGACGGCGTGAGGGCGACCTTGGGGGTCCCGAGGGAACACGGCGGCAGCGAGGGGAACAGCGCCCTTCAAAGGGTTCCCAAAAAAAGGGGGGGCCATGGTTTGCCTGGTTCCCGTGGGGCGTGGCCCCCCCACCTGCAGACACCTAATTACACAGTAGGCGGCACCCCAAAATTCCCCCACCGCCCCCCACCACACACACACACACACACAAAACACCCCACAAAAAAAAAAAAGGAAAGGGATACAGCGGGGAGACAGGCCGCACACTTGTCAGGCTTCACGGTCCGGCCTGGGGTGCGGGCGGGAGAGCGAGAGAGAGAGAGAGGGGGAGAGAGAGAGAGGGGGGGCGGGGGGGGGGGGGGGTTGGACGGGTAAAGGAGAGGAGGGGACCCTCTGAAGTGTGCTGCTCTCCTTTTCCATCCGCTTGAACCATCGCGAGGCGTCCTCCACACACTTACCTTTTGTTTCGCTCTGTGTGTGGGTGTGGGTGTCAGAGAAAGAGGGGGGCGAGAAGAGAGAGAGAGAGAGAGAGAGAGATGAGGCGGCCAGGTGGGGACGACACCCACACCCCGGCACGTTCCCGCATGGCCTGTGAATGGCCGTGCGTATGCCTCAAGTGGAGTAAAACTCTCCCCTCTCTCTCCCCCTCCCCCTCCAGGCAGGTCAGCCTGTCTAATGCCCCTGGCCCAGGCGGGCACCCTCACCCTCCAGTTCCTGTTTCCGTTCGCCAGCCCTGAAGAAAGCTACTCAATTTCAGAACAAGCTCGTTAGCGGGAGGAAGGGGGGGAGACAGAGTGAGACGCACAAGGTGCAGTGGGGAGAGAGAGGCAGTGCGCAGTAGCCACCTGTCAAAGAGACACCGGCACCTCCTTTCATGAATTAATCCTACCTTCCTCCGCGGCTGCTCGCCTGCAAAACCAAACCAAACCAAACCGATCGCGAGGCCTTAATGGCGGTTCTCTCTCTCTCTCTCTCTGGCCTTTCAGTCCCAATCCGTCAGCCCGCCTCTTCTTTTGGCAGTGTCGCCGCCGCCTTTATCGGCGGCAGAGCGGCGCCGGAGAGGGCGCTTTTGTCGCTGTGTCTCTCTCGCACTCGCGGGGCGTCGCGTGCTGGCGCGAGAGGGACGGCCCTGTGCCGCTCGAGCCGCGGCTCGGCTCCACGGTTGGTTCCACTTGGCGGTCTTGGCGGCGCACTGAGAGTCGTCGCGCTGTCTCTCTCGCACTCACGGGCCGTGCCGTGCCGGTGCGAGAGAGACAGCGCGACGGGGGAAGGCCCATTGGAAACAGAGACGACACGTGGAGGATACGCGAGGCGCGAATCTCTGGCCCAGCAGGCTCACTCTCAACAGTGCTGCCTCTCCTTATGGTCCGCGGCGGTGCGAGAGAGAAGCGCGACGCTGTTCTCAATCACCCTTGAGGGGCACATTTTACTGGCACATTTTACTGTCGCTGATCCGGCCAGGGAGAGAGCGGCGAGATGCACCGGATCAAAACAAGCCTTCGGAATCCTCCGCCACTCCCCGCCTGGAAATAATTCAGCGAGTGTCTCTCTCTCTCCCCTCTCGCGGGCCGCTCGGACCACTGTTTGCACGCGTCGTGCGGATAATGGCGAGCGGTCCACTATTCACACCGCGGCCCGGTCTGCGAATAAGAGGACCGTCTGTTTTGCCCACCTTTCCCCTCTTCTTTGGCCTTTTATTACTTTCCCCTCCCCCTTTCTCCGGGCGTGAAATGGCGGGAATGAAAGAAATAAAATAAAGTGTTTTCGCACTCGGCGGCTAAGTCGCCCTCCCTTATTTTCGCCACTCGGAGACTCGGACCGCAATGGAAACAAATTACATAATAGTCGGGGCAAACGGAACGCCGTTTTCAGAAATAAAGGGCGGAGGGACGGATTTGTTGAAATAAAAGGGGGTCTCGAAAAGAGGAGGGAAAGAGTGCAGCGCACGTGAATACTCAGCTGTCTCTCTCTCTCTCTCTCTCTCTCTCTCTCTCTCTCTCTCTCTCTCTCTCTCTCTCTCTCTCTCTCTCTCTCCGCGAGTGAGACAGAGCACATGCAGGCCGGGGCGAGCGAATGGGGGAGAGGGGCGCCTGTTTGTCAGGTCTTCGGCAGAGCAGTGGAAGCAATGACTCCCAGACCCGCCGTGACCACTGCCCCTCCCCCCTCCCCTCTGCTTCTGCTCACGCGATACTTGCCACCAATGACCCGGCAGTCCGGTCCGCCAGTGTGCCGAGCCGAAGGCCGGACCGTTGCCGCTGCTCCCCCGGGACACAGTCCATTCCAGAGACTGTTCCACAGTGTTCCAGGTTGTTCCAGGTTGTTCCAGGCTGTTCCAGGCTGTTCCAGAGGTGCCAGGCCAGTGGCGTGGGCCGCGTGGGCCTAGCCCGGTCCTGGGAGGGGGCACCGGATACCTTGGCCGCGGTCCCTGGGGTTCGGCGGCCCGTGCGCCGCCACTGTGGGCCGCCGGTACGGGCAGACAATGGAGATCGAAGGTGCCCGGCCCCGCCCCGTTGTTGCTCCCAGCTTAGAGTTTAGAGCAAGAAAAATGCCGAAGGCCGGCGCCGTGCCGGACTGGCAGGTGTACTCCAACACCGGCACGCCGCGCCCCGCCCCGCCCCGCCGCGCCCCGCCGACACAGCGGCAGTCCACTGCAGGACGCAGGCCCGCAGCCGGTTGAACCAAGTTGGAGGTCACAATGGCCGCGTGATCGCGACGCCACGCTGGCCAGCCGTTCCACCGACCCTCCATAAATTGCCGGTCGAAGCCGAATTTGGGTCCGACGTCGCCGACGACGACGCGGAGTGCACGAAGCAAGTCTCCTCGCAGCATGGCCGCCAGCGCGCGCCAGCGCCGTCTGACCCGCCTGCCGGACCGAATAAAAATTACGGTCCCAACTTTCTGTCCCACGTCACATTGGCTATCCGGCTGGCCGGGGCTGGCCTGGGCTGGCCCTTGTTTGACTCGCAGACTCGATAAATCAAGTCGTCCTTCGTCCTTCGTCCCGCGTGCTCGGTTCGACGTCCGGGTCGCGTCCGGGGACGCCCATAGAGTCCGCCAGAGACGGCCGCGGCGACGTGGGACGTCCTGCTTCTAAATGGAAGTGGTCAGTGGCAGCAGGGGGAGGGGGGGGGGGCGCCGAGGGACACTCCCCCTCCGGCCTCGCCAGCGGTCGGGCACAATATGTAACAGCAGAGCAAATGAAGGGAAAGCCAGAAAATAAGGGGGCGATGAGAGATGGGTCCACGCGAAGACAGCGCGGGGGGTAAAAGAAGAGAGAAAACAAATGAAACACTAAAGGGAGCGGGACAAGTTTTGTCAAGAACAATTTGCTCGTCTCCTCGGCGAGAGAAAAGTTCGGACAATGGGGCGGGGCAGGGGGGGGGGGGGGGGGGGGGGTGGGTCCTCCGATACGAGCGGCGCCTCTAAATGGTTTCACCTTCGCATCACTCTGGAGGGGCCAGTGTCCTTCCTTTTCTAATCAGCTTGGTGCGCCGCT
The DNA here is from genome assembly GCF_012932325.1 of Thrips palmi. Lineage (NCBI taxonomy): Eukaryota > Metazoa > Arthropoda > Insecta > Thysanoptera > Thripidae > Thrips > Thrips palmi. The sequence continues at coordinate 1,677,816 of NW_023144633.1, forward strand.
GCAGGTAGAGAGACACGGTACGGTGGTGGAACTAACTCTCAAGCAGCAGCCATCGGCCTGGAGCCTGGAGATCGGCCTGGAGCTCCTGGAGCCCCTGGAGCCCCTGGAGCTGGAGGGCCTGCTCTTCAACATTACGGCTCGTCTGCTCCAAGCTCCGAGTTTGCCTGGCAAGTGGTGCTGCGGATCGGGATGTGAATGCCGAGATGGGGGGGGGGTGTAGAGAGTGGGGGCATATCAAAACACGGCTCGTGGGAGTGCCGGCGCGCAGCCCAACCCCACGTAAGCCTTGAGCACACGCCGAGGCGGCCCCAGGCGGCCACACACATGGCCGGCTCCACGAGGTGCAGGCAGGCCGAGGCGGGCGCAGGGACGCCCAGGATTACCAAGACCCCTCGGCCGGCACGGCCGCAGACCCGCAGACGACGAGACAGTGGCGTACCTAATCTTCGGGGGCACGGCCGGGGCACACAGCTCCCTTTGAAAAATCGTGTTTTGGGCCGACTTTAAGCAGCCACTGCGTCCGATCCAAGGCGGGCTTTCGTACTTTCTCAACGGGCATTTGGTCTTTGGACCTTCCTTTAGCATGCCTTTGTTACGGAGTGCGATTATCTGCCTTAGTTTGGGAGCAGTATTGCCGCAAAGTTGATCAAAACACGATTTTTCAGACATTTGTGACTGTTTTGATCAACTTTGCGGCAGTACTGCTCCCTAACTAAGGCAGATAATCGAACTCCGCAACAAAGGCATGCTAAAGGAAGGTCCAAAGACCAATTGCCCGTTGAGGGAGGACGAAATACCGCATCGGATCGGACACAGTGGCTGCTTAAAGTCGGCCCCAAACACGATTTTTCAAAGGCATTTTTGACTGTTTTGATCAACTTTGAGCCAACACTGCTCCCAAACGAAGGCAGATAATCGCACTCCGCAACAAAGGCATGCTAAAGGAAGGTCCAAAGACCAAATGCCCGTTGAGAAAGTACGAAAGCCCGCCTTGGATCGGACGCAGTGGCTGCTTAAAGTCGGCCCAAAACACGATTTTTAAGCAGTTTCCGCGAAATAATGTTCCCGGCAATGCTTGGCATGTATGCCAGCCGGGAAACCGCTGCGACCCCGAGGCGACCCCAGCCACCTCGCCGCGGCCCCTCCGCGACCCCATGGTTGAGATCCACTGTCCTACCCTTCCAGTCCAACTCTTGCGCTCTCAGAGCGCAGAAATTCCAGGAAGCCCTGAGTAGTCTTCCCGGAGAACTCCTCGAAAGCTCGCGAGGGAGCGGCGGGGCTCTGGCCTGGCCGGTGAGTGCACTGTAGGCCACGTTGCGATCGAAGAGGCCCATTAGCGTATTCTTCGCAGTGTGCCTCATTTTCGTCAATGACCCGCTTTGCAGCCGTGGCGGCGTGCCGTGGCGGTGGAGGTGGTCCTGTCTGCGGGCTCCTGTCCATTCAGTACAGCGCCAAGGGTCGGCAGAGGGAGGGGGAGGGGGAGGGAGGCAGCAATCACGAAATGGGCGCGAGGGACGCACTGGGCCACGCTGGGCCCCGTCAGGCCGCGCTCGAAAACTACCCCAACAACAACCCGGAATAAAAAGGGGGCCCGGCGGGCAGCGCGGCCGGCGGCCAGCGAGACGGCATTCAATTGGCACCGAAATAACACGGCCCGGCTAACGAGCTTGTAATTGGGCGCCCTTTCCCCCCCCCCCCCCCGCCCCCGCCGCCCCCGCCGCCCCCGCCGCTCGCCCACCTGCAACGCGACGACTTGGTAAAACGTGTTTCACAAAAATTACCCTCCCCACGTGCCTGCTGGTGTGGTGGCCGCCTGTGCGGCCGTCCGCCCCCGTCGCGGTCGTCCCACTCCCCCTCCTCCTCCTTCTCCTTCTTGTTCGCCTACCCTCGGCATTCCTGCACCGTCCTGCAGCATACGGACCGATCAGCGGTCAGCCTACTGAATGCAGACCGGCGGCACACTGCGAGGACTGCGCTCTGTCTCTCTCGCACTCGCGGGACGACCCCGGCCAGTGCGAGAGAGACCAATTCGGTCTGCAGCCCGGCGCTGCGTTCCAGTGGCGACGCGGGTCAGCGCGGCGGAGCGCACAGTGGGCCAGAAGGCCGGTGGAAGCGGCCCAAACTCCAGACGCGTTTCGAACTCCAGAGTCGCTAAGCAGGCCTCGAACTGAACGTGTGACCCCACCAATGGATTCCTCGTTCGGAGAGCAATCCATTGGTGGGGTCACACGTTCGGTTCGAGTCCTGCTCAGCGACTCTGGAGCTCAAAACGCGTCTGGAGTCTTGTCCGCTTCCACCGGCCTTCTGGCCCACTGTGGAGCGGCCGCAGCCCTGGGGGCCTGGGGGCCTGGGGCTTCCCCCCGCCCCCCCTGCGAGTTTTGGTTAGCCTGTCTGCAGCGCGCATTCCAACGTGCCCACACCGCCCTTTCCGGTCCGAATTTCCGTTTCCTCATCGCCCTCCTCCCCCCTTTTTCCGAGAAGGACCGTTTGCACCACTCCAAAGCGACGCTCGGCCCGTTCGGCCGACCGCCAAGCAGCGCCCTGCAGACCGATTCCATTCCCGTCTCTCTCGCACTCACGGGGCGTGCCGTGCGGGTGCGAGGGAGACGGAGCGACGAGAACGACTCCCGGAATCAGTGCGCAAGCCGGCCGCCGCCCCGCGTCGTATAAAACTTACATTCAATCCACTCCGACGGCACGGCCAGGCAGCCGGGCCTCGCAGAGCGCGCAGTGTGTGTTCCCAGAGACGCCGGCAAGAGACGCCGGCAAACTTTTCAACAGCGAAATATCAAAATAATTTTTTGTCATAATTTTACCTTTAAGTGTTTTTTTTTTATGATTTTTATTTAACTAGTATTTTTTTCACCACGGTACCAAAAATCCACTTTTGATACGGTTCAGACACGATCCGTGACACGAGAAAACAGCGAAAACGCTCGTGTGCCGCAAAGAGTGAAGTTATTCCCTGCGGTCGCGGCCGTGGAAGGGGGCGGGGGCGGGGCGGGGGCGGGGCGGGGGCGGGGCGGGGGGCTGGTTCGCCGCGCCCCGAGGCCGCTCCAGGGCGCGCCGCCTCCGGACTCACTGAGCTGCGATGGCGGAGCGCGGAGCAAAATAGCCAAATCTGTGACGCGTGAGAGCGAGCATCGCGCGGCGGCACCGCGGCCCGCGGGGAGGGGGGGGGTGGGGGTGGGGGCAGGGGCAGGATGCGCGCCAAATTCGAAATGGGAATGGTGGCGCGGACCGAGGCCGTGCTGGGCCGTGCTGCGTGCGTGGGTAGCGCGCCCACCGAGCCTGTTGTTGTTGTTGTTGTTGTTGTTGTTGTTGCGTGGTTCTCGGACGAACGCCCGGCAGGTAGGCAAGACGCGGCGAGACGCGCACCCCTGCCGAGCGGATTGCCTACCTCGCACGGCGCTCACTCGGCCGTGTGTGTGTGTGTGTGTGTGTGTGTGAAGCCCGCTGGGACGGGCGCAAGGTGGATTGTAGCAGCAAGGGCACGGGGTGGGGTGAGGAGGGCAGGTCGAGGCGGCGGGGCGGGGCGGGCAGGGTGCGCCCCCCAGGGCAGGTGGGATGGAGCAAGCGAGCCGTGCACACGATGTCACTCTGATAAAGTGGCTCCCGCCCCGCCCCCCCCCCCGCCCCGCCCCGCCCCGCCCTGCATGCGCACGGCTGCCCCCAGCAGGGCGGCCGCCCCCGTCCAAACTAGCCTGCCGCGTTTTAACGGAAGGTGCGAATGCGTGTGCGAATTTGTCTTCATCGCCACCAGCTTTGTGGACACCCACCCCTTGCGCCACCCTGGGCCCCCTCAACCCCCCGGCACGTCACGCGCGCGGTCACGGGCCCCACAGCCCGGCGCGGCACGGCGTGCGGTTAATGTGTGGCGGGGCGGGGCGGGGCGGGGCGGGGCGGGGCGGGGCGGGGCGCGGCGGGGCGGGGCGGGGCGTAGTTCGGCGTGCGTGCCTCACATATTCATGGAGATGAGGGTGAGGCGGGTGGCTCGCTGGCCGCTGGCCCTCGCCGGCCACACTCGCATGAATGTGCCCCCTGCCCTTTCGGCCCGCCGCCCCCGCCGCCCCCGCCGCCCCCGCCTGCTAGCCCTGCACACGCCAACATTCGTATTCGTATTTGCAGCGGAGCGGCGGAGGCGTCGTCGTCGCGATGCTTCCAAATCGAGCCGCGTCGCGCTAAAAATTGTCTCGGTAATTTCCGGTCGAGACGGGGAGGCGCGGCGCGGCACGGCGGCGTCGTCGTCTTGCCCGAGACTCTGTCTGACGCTCCGCGTCCCCGCCAACGCCAAGAACGCTGGCAGCGCGCAGCTCTCGGTCGCCCATGCCGCCCATGCCCTCAGCGCACCCCTCAAAACAGCAGCGGCGGCTTGGCGGCTTCGTGACCCGCGGAGAGCGCCACTCCAGTTCATCCGAGACCTGTCAAGCCGGCACCCCCCCCCCCCTCCACTTCCACCTCGCCGCGCCCAGACGACAACCCCCTTAACCCCGCCACTATCGCCTCCCCCTTTCCTTTCTACACACGTAACCTATAACCCCACTTATTCCCCCACCCTCCCCCTCCCCCCACCCGCCAACTGCTTTCGCCGCCCCAACGCATCTTCCTCGGAACAGGGCAATTTCCGGGCACAGCATCGCGGCACTTGGCCGCCCAGACGAGTCTGGCAGCCAGCGAGGCCAGATAGCCGCCGGACTGGCCGAGCAGGCAGCCAGGCAGCCAGCCTAAAGCCTGCGACCCACCAGCGCCTTGCATCCTCGACAAAACGTGAGCAAAATGTAGAAGCAAACGGCCAAACTGAAACAGACTTGGGAGTTGTCGCTCGCCTAGCCGTCTCGCACTCTTGGCTTTCTTCTACTACGTCTTTCTCTTTTTTTTCTCGTGTCTTGGGGGCCGGCCGAGGAGTTCAGAAAGCTCGCGAGGGGCCCCGAAAAGCCCATTCCTGCTAACAGTTTTTTTTTTTCAGTGAGGTTTCCGTGCTTTTTTTTTCGTCGAGCAGGAGCGCGCCCCAAACCGTATAAGCTGCCAGTGTCCCTATTTGTGCCAGCTCGTAAATTTTTACCGCATCCCCTGGCCCCGGCAGTTTACATTGCAAATTCGCGACGTTCCTGCCAAAATAATATACTGTCGCTGAATGGCTGGTGAGCTGCAGAAGGCGACCGGGCGGCGCTGGGCCGCACTGGGACGCACTCGGCGACGACCAAGGCCCGTCGTTCCTCCCACCCGCTCGTCATCAGCTCGGGGGCATAAACAACGCCGGGGGATTCGTAACTTTGCGAAATTCAACATTTTATGAGTCCGTATCTCCGCGAACGATGATTTACACGCTTTATGTGCAAGATGGGGCCGAGAATTTCCGAGAAAGTTTCGCACTTGGTTTTTGCTGCGCCATCAGCGAGCCAGGGGATGGCTCTTGTCACGTCAATCCAGCCTTTCCAGCTCGCATTCATGCTCCATCTCCCACTCACTGACTCACTGAGCGAGAGAGAGAGGCACTCACGGACGTGCGTCGGAATTTCATCGCTCTAGCGGACCTCTTGGGCATCGAACGGCCGCCCCGACCCAAGCACTGATTGCGGAGTGCGCCTCGCGATCGATCCACGCTCTCGAGTCGCCAAGCGGCAGCGGCGGCGGGTCCAAGCACCTGCAGCTGCAGGCCCTTGCAGGCGGGGATGAAGCCCCGCCACGCCGTAAATGGCCGCTGCCAATAAATCGCCCCTCTCTCTGTCTCTCTCGCACCGACACGAGACGCCCCGCGAGTGCGAGAGAGACAGACTGACGCGCTCCTCGGGCCAGGCCCGAGTTATGGCCGTTCGACTGCCAGCCAGGCAGCCAGGCAGGCACGACGCCTGCCGCGGCGGGCCCCTCCCCTCGCGGCCCCACGTGGGCCTCCGTCCTTGTCGCACCATATAATTTTGCGGCCGTAATGAGGCAGAGGGAGAGAGAGAGAGGGAGAGGGACGCGGACGTGTGCGGAGTACAAAACGCATGGGCAGGGCAAGGAAATCAAATTATTCCGTCGCGCGATGAAGATTGGTCGTGGGCGAGCTAATACGGCCGGGGGGTGGGGAGGGGGGGGGCACGGCACACTCTTCGGATTGGATTCGGCCCGTTCGCGCTGCCGTGCCGCGCCGCGCCCAGGTGGAGCAGCACCGAGAGGCGAGAGGCGCGAGGGATTAGTGCGCATTAGCATTGGACTCTTGGATCGGCGGGGCCCTCGTCGGGGTCGGGCTTGGGGTTGTCGAACGCGTCGAACGCGGTGCAAGCGATCCGACAAGCGAGCAACGACTGACGGCGCAAAGTGGCGCGCCACTCGTTACCACAGCGTGGCGGTTCGATGTCTCGATGTCGTCGCGCCGCCCAGTCGCCCTTCGCGTCGACCTCGCCCTTCGATTTCTCTCAGTTTTTCGTGTTTTTTTCGCTCAGGTTGTTATCGGCTTGTTCTACGCATCGCGGCGCTCCGCGCTGGCTGGCCCCGCTGGCCGGCGAGGTGGGGATTAACGGCTGGACCGGGTCTGGCCTGGCCTGGGCCCTGCAGGCCCTGCCGGGGGTCGTATCAGTGGGGGGCACACCACCCTCCCCGCTCCTCCAATCCCGGGCACCCAACTATCGCCCACGCCGCGCGCAGGCTGCCCCCTGGCCCACGGGGTGCGAAATATGGGGACTCACCTGGATGGTCGCCCAAGCCCCGTCCGGGGCCCCGGGTTCGACGCCCGCCCGGTGTTTAAACTGGGAGCCTTTTTGTCGCTCCGCTCGGTCCACACAGCCTTATTGCGAGCCGGCGGCAAGCAGCGGCCACCGTGAGCCATCAACAACAACAAGCACGACAACAAAAACGGAGAGGTAAACAAGCCCAGGGAGTGGCTCATCGGGTGCACTGCGCGCACGTCTCAACCCAAATTCCCAGAAACCGTGTTCTCTTTCACTCTCGCGTGGGCCATTTATTTGGAGCAATCGGCGTGCCCGGCCGGCCTGGTCCAGCACGGTCCGCTCCTCTGCGGCCCACTTTAATCTTCAACCCTCCCTTCCGGTGGCGCCGCAACAGCCGACCCCCCCTCCCCCTTCCCACACCGCTGGTCCTCTGCTCGGCGGGACGCCATCAGAAGCTGCACCGGGGAGAGCACCTGAGCCAATGTGATTCGAGCGAGGCCTCACTGCGGGCTGCGTCTCTGTCTCTCTGTCTCTCTCGCAATCGCGGCGCCTTCCCTCGGGGTGCGAGAGAGACAGCCTTCTGGTGGGACGGCGGTCCGGGCCGTCGCTAGCTTTGCGCAACTAACTGCCCGGGAAGAGTGATTCTGGCGAGATGACTCTCAGCGCGCGCCTCGGGCAGCGAGAACGTTCGACAAGGCGGTGGCGTTGCGCGACTGTACGCCAGGCTGCCCGCCGTCCCTCGTGAATGACTGGAATTTCGGAACTCTGTTTGCTCTTAAAAACGGCGCGCCGCTCCACCGCTCCGCTCGGCGGCCTCGGCCGTCAAGCTCCAGGAACGCCGTGTTTCTCCCGGCTCAAACTTCACCGGAAAATATTGCTGGCTGAGCCATCCGTCCCGCCCCATCCCCACTTAGCCGCGCCGTGCCGCGCCGTGCCGGGCCGGGCCGTGCCATTGTAAACCGCGGATTTTAAGACTTAGCCGCAAGTTTGGCGGCGAGGGAATCAGAGGCGGTGGCTCAAGTGGGGCTGGCGAAGCTGGCGAAGCGAACGGGGGCGGTGGAGGGGGCGTGGATGTGAACGCCAATGTGAGCGGTGAGCGTGGATCTGGATCAGGAAGAGAGAGAGAAGCGGGGAATGCGCCTCCGATCGACGGAAGGGAAGCCCCGACGGCCGGCGGCCCGTCTCCACAGCCCGAGATGGCTCCTCTATGCGCACAAGAAAAACTTTTCCCACTGCGGTTGTCCTCACTTGGCAAGGAAGGGAAGGCGGTGCCCCGGCGGTGCCCTGGCCGTGCCTTTCAAGGGGGCGGCCTTTCAGAAGGGGGCGGCGGCGGACTCCCGAGGGGCATGGGCCGCATGGGCGCAGACCAGAGTTGGGGCAATAACGCCGGATTTAATCGTCCTGGGACAAGGCCCCGACAAACAGACGCGGGCCATGCACCGTCATGGAGACCGACCGCGAGGCGACCGTGGTGGAGGCCGTGGTGGAGGCCGTGGTGGAGGCCGTGGTGGAGGCCGTGGTGGAGGCCGTGGTGGAGGCCGTGGTGGAGGCCGTGGTGGAGGCCGTGGTGGAGGCCGTGGTGGAGGCCGTGGTGGAGGCCGTGGTGGAGGCCGTGGTGGAGGCCGTGGTGGAGGCCGTGGTGGAGGCCGTGGTGGAGGCCGTGGCGGAGGCCGTGGTGGAGGCCGCCACGGAGGCGACGTATTATCGCTGGAGGACGCGTTTAAATCGTCCGGGAGGGAGGCGGGGCGGCGGGGGGCGGGGGCCCGTGGCGCCGACTGCACGGCCGCAGGGCCGCGAGGTCGAGGGGTCGCGAGGATGACGGGACGTCACCGCCTTGATGGCGCAAGACTCTCCCGACTGCGACGGCCGCTCCCCTCGTGCCTCGGCGGCCTCGGCGGCCTCGGCCCTAATATAGTCTGTCTGCTGTTAATTAATAACATGCCTGCCCAGTGCTGGTAAGGTTAGGGCCCAGTGCCGCCCCGCCGGCCCCGGCATGACATCAGAGATGAATGGAGATTGGAGTGGAAAGGGAGGGGAGCGCCGGCAAGTACGGAAATACGGAAATATGGCGGCTTGGGCTCAAAACGCGCCGGCCGGGGGGTGGGGGTGAGGGCGGGGTACGGCGGGCCGAAGCCGAAGCAGGGAAGGAAGGGTTGGCAACGACACTGCTTCGCCGTGCGGGTTGCGGCCACACATCGGGGCTGCACCGCGCTGCACCGCCGCCACCACCGCGCCAGCCTCATTCTCCACTCTCCGGCGAGGTGACTGCGGCCCGAGTCTCCGGCCTCCTGATGTCGAAGCAAACAGCCCGATCAAACAGTTTGTTGATTTAATATCCAGGCTCCTTCTGCCGCGGTGCGGCGGTGCGGCGCGCGGCGGAGGGCGCCGGGTAGCAGTCGGAGTGGTTACACGCCGGCACTGCCCCTGGCTCTGCCAACACCGCCCCGCCAGCGTTGCTACCTCATTCGTACCTCCGAACTACCCCAGAGAATGCCACGCGAGTGGGGATCATCCCCGGAAGCGGGTCCCACTTCCATAATGGACGACATTGTCTCGAAAATAAGTAATACGCGCTGCAGGCTGTCCTCATTATTATTTTCCGAGGCCCTAAAAGAGGGCGCAGCCTCCCTGCTGTCTCTCTCGCTCTGCAGGCGCGCAGCGCAGGGGCGCGAGAGAGACAGCGCGGAATCAGGCTGCACCCGCAGCCCGACCACCGCCGCCGGCCTGATGACTGACTCCGAGAGTCGTCGCTCTGTCTCTCTCGCACTCGAGGTGCGTCCCCGAAAGGTGCGAGAGAGACAGAGGCTGGCCGGGGGACGGTGCTGCCGCCGTTAGCCCCGTAATGTTGGTAATGTTCGCCTGCCTCTTGATGGCATTAAGACCCGTAATAAGCCCGGCGGAGCGCGGCGGAGCGCGGCGGAGCGCCAGGGCAAGCCAAGCCAAGCCCCGCGCTGTTTTCGCGAGATTCCTAAATAGTCGGAAGGTCGTTACTTCCTTCCCGTGGAGAAAAAGCCACGGCCAAACTCTATGAACGCAGCGCGCACATAACGACACCGTAAAAAAAAGGGCAGGCCAGAGGCCAGCAGACTGACTCTGAGGGTCGTTCTCGTCGCTCTGTCTCTCTCGCACTTGTGGGCGTCGCTTGTAGGTGCGATAGAGACAGTTGTGGGCGTCGCTTGTAGGTGCGATAGAGACAGTTGTGGGCGTCGCTTGTAGGTGCGAGAGAGACAGAGCGACGAGCCAGACACGTGAAACCGGCTGCCAAAGGAAGGGACGCTCTAGGCCGTGCGACGCCGTGCGACGGTCCGGTCCGACCGCGGAGGGGGAGAGAGAGAGAGAGGCTCCGTGTCCTTGTCCGCCGTCGCCTCGTTGTTGGCCGGGCTTTGCTTTGCTCTGCTGCTCTGCGTCGAGTTATTAGCGGCTCCGCCGTTTCGCGCTTGCCGCCGCCGTGACGACATAAACTTGTGGGAGTCACTTTCCCCTTGTTGGTCGGCTTAAACTTAATCAGAGTCTCATTTGGAGCCGACGCGACTGCGTGTCTCGCGGGGATCTTTCGCGGCCTCGCCGGGGATTTGGCGGAGCGGGGCGCAAGGGATGCGTGTTGGTTTCCACCCCGCCGAGCACGCAGTCAAGAAGTGGTGCCTGGCATCACAAAGAAAAGAAAAAAAATATACAAAAAATGTGAGTGAGAGGGAAAGAGACTCGGGCAATTCATCCCTCCCTGTCGTACGCAGGTGATTCCGTTACCAACGTCTCGACTCTTGGAGACGGGCAACGGCCGTCCCTCGCCCGCACGTTGTTACGCAGCGTCACGCAGTCGGGCCGACTCAACAAACTGCCGTCGCTACGGTAGATCGGTGCAAAAGTAGTAGCGGCGCACTCGGTGCCTGATTTTCTGTCTGGCAAATGACATCGGTCCGGCCGGGGCGCTCCGAGGGAACTGGTGCTTCATCTACCTGTGACGAAGACGACCGCCAGCAGCAGCACGCTGGCCGGCCAGGGCCGCGCCGGCCGCACCCCTCGTCCCATCTTCAGCGCCTGCAGCGCCATCAGCGTGCCGGCGTCTGCGGCATAGCACGGCGTCGGCCACAGGCGCCCGGCCTCCGCCAGCCCCTTCAGGGCCTTCAGGCCTCCACGAGGCACTGCAGGGAGGTGGGGTGCACGTCGACGTGGGTACACTGGGAGCTCGGTCGCTGCGCGTCAAGACGTTCGCGACGCCGCGTCGGTCGGCGCCACGTGGGGCTGGGCGTCGGCGAGGGCGTTGCGTAGCTGCGGACGGGGACTCGACGGGAAGGCAGTCTGCCGCCCACTGGATGCTCACGCCGCTCGCCGCTCACGCCGCCGGCGGCCCGGAGCCAAGCCCCTCGCCAGGCGGAGGGCGGAGGGGGCTGCGAGTGGGGTAGGGCGGGGGCGGGGGAGGTGCCGCCTGCCGCCGCGGGGTGGCCGAGGCAGGCCGAGGCAGGCCGAGGTTGGGGTAGGCGGCCAAGTCCTGCGGAGAGGGCCGTAGGCGTAGGCGTGGTTCTGTGACTTGAGGGCTTCACCGGACAGCGGCACGGATTGAGATGGTACCAAGTTTGGCGAAAGTTCGTGAAATAGACTTTTAGCGGACCCGAGAAGAAGAACAGAAGGAGAGCGGGCCGCCTCCGTGCGGGTCACAAAGAACAGACGATAGAGGATTGAAAAATCGCTTATGGTCTCTTAGAGGTCGATTCGCGTCATTTTGTCGGTGAAACTGAATATTTGGGACTCATCATTCCACCCTCCGCTCCCGTCGCTCCCGTCGCTACTCCGAGCGCCAAAGACTCTAACTACGTTTCAATAAATTTCTCATACACGAGAGCTAGTCTCGTGAGGGGAGTAGGGTTAGTCGTCTGCTTTTGCTGTCGTCTGCTCCCGCTAACACAATAACACAACAAGCTTAACATCTTAACATCAGCAAATATGTTAGTGAAACAAAATGCCAGAGGCCCATCATACTCCTGATGAGTGTATTCTTTAGGGATTTTATTACCCTCCCATTTTATTATATGTGGCAAGGCAAGTTGCTTTCCAGCACATTGTGTAGTCATTGCTTTGATCTGATCGACAGTACTGTGGTCTAATTATTTTGTGTCTTTTAGTTTATCGGACTGAGATATAAAATAATTATGTTTTTCATTTTCAGGAAACTATGCTTTCTCTCCCAGCCATTGACTGCTTCACATTACTTATTTCTGTACTATTCAGTGTAAAGTCGTCACAATCAGGGCGACATGGAGAGCAAACCTATGGCCTGTTCTGCAGAGAGTCATGGTATTGACATCCTAAATTTTTGCAATAATGAAGAAGTGTCACATTCTATTGTGGTTGTTGAAGGCAATGTGAAATCTTGTGGTAACAATTGTCAATCAAGGACTGTGACTGTGGACCGTTTCAGTAGGTCATGGTGTGCTCCCAATACAACAATTCACTATGTTTCAAAAACCTGTTATTTCAAATTCATTTTAAGATTAGAGAAAGGTGTTAATACATTCTCAATCAAATACTGTTCATTTTTAACAGAATTCACTCTGGTGTTTAAGCCTAGAAACACCTCTTTCTGCGTGCTACCACTTTATGTTATATGTAAAGGCCATGACGGACGTTTTCAGGCCCCTGAATACGAAGACAATTCAATTGACAGTGCCTGTGACAGGATAGATGTAGGAATTCGACTTGTGCAGTCTTTATTTGCAGAAAAACTGAAACAGGGTGGATTTGGCCGATGTACCTTCCAACTGCAGTCGGATACAAACCCTAAGGTTCCTGATGTAAATGTATTCTATAGTAATATTTCAGTTGATGATGCTCACTCGAAGCCAATGAAGGACTTGTGGGCGTCTCTTGCCAGAGAGATAATGAGCTCTCAGTTGGGAAATGAGAAGCACAAGTTTGTCGCATTTCTGTCTTCAACTTTCTACAACGGACAATCAGTCACGGGTAGTCGACCTTCTCATGACGACATTCTCAAATGCACTGATGGTTATGTGGCCATGGGTGGAGGGGGCCTAGCATTGATTGGTACTGGGTGCTTACATACCTGGGCAACTACAGTAGATGAAGTAGAACCACGGCTTATAAATAACACCAAAGTTGACAAAACCCTGTTTATGGATGACAGCAATTATCGGTCAGTTTTGAACATTTTCATTCATTTAAAAATAAATAAGTCAACTGATTTTGTGAAATAATTTTAAAACTTCTTACTTTTACAGAGGAACTTATGGAGGCTGCTATGCTTCTACTCTTGGTGCTACTTGTCATGAGATGGGTCATATTTTTGGTCTTGGCCATACAATTCATGGCATTATGGGTACAGAATACCACTTCATTCATCAAATGTTCCTAACTGCCGAAAATGAAGGCATGACTAATACACAGCTTATAGGAGTAGAAGATCCAAGCAAACCAAGTAACATACATGCTACACAGCTAGTAAAAGAACTGAAAGTTGACTGGAGTGTTTCTGACCACAAACCACTACTCCGTCGTAAGGTCTTAGCTTTACGTTCACCTTCAAATGACCCACTTCAGGCAGCAGCTTTCAATTTAAACACCATGCAGTCCAAGAACCTTCACCCCAACAACACAGCTAATTTTCAATTTCTTCATGAAGTCTGCATACCTGAGCCAACTTTTGACAGCCAAGATAATGCATCATTTTGGCCTCAAAGCTGTTTGGCACTTTTAGCTTACGACAAGTAAGACCCTCCTTGTTTTCATTGATTACAATTATTTTTATTTTTTTTAGAGAGATGGAGAAGGGAGAAAAAAACGCAGTAATTGATTCTTTTGAAATTTGTTTCAGGTGGATAAACCCAAATGCAAATGAGGAAAACATCAGTGGCATCTCATGTGACAGATCCAGGTAACCTTTGAGTTCCTTTCATCCATTCCAATGCTGATTGATGGACTGCCTCAATTTTGTTGTTTGATTCACAGATGCATATTTTCAACGCATGGTTTGCGGGTAGTGGATCTGAGAGCCGAAAATGCCAAGTCAATTCTCCACTGGAGATTCAATCAAAACAGTGGAGTCCCAAAATTTTGCATACCAGAACACTTTATGTATCCAAATGTAAGTTCTGTTTTCACAATAGATTCAGTTGGGAATGTGTTAAAATTTAACATCAAATCAGGTGTTTTGTCAGAAGTGTAATGCTCAAGGCCAATTTCATCTCATGAAGTAAGTTACTATTGACAGTATTATTATTGGTATTTTTTTTTTCTGAAAAGCTGGGAAAAATGAACAGCTTTGTAATTTTTGTAAATATTTTTATTTATTTTCTATGTGGGTTTTTTGTCATCAAGAAGAGACATGAACTTAAAAACCTGGAATGACACTGCCTATATGTAATAAATTTATTTCCAAAATTCATGCTTCACAGCTATTTCTACCCTCCCATAATAATTAGAAACAGTGATAAAAATAATCTTTCCCAATATTGCTACCACTTGATATTGAGGGCTGTATTCATTTTCTCAACTGCGTGATAACTGGTATGAAGATTTGCTACAGTCTTATCACTGCCTGCACCCCCCAGCCAACTGTATATTTCTTGTACGAGTGGATTTGATTTTGGGTTGTGAGAAGCCAGCCCCTCATACAAGTTTTCAAGGTGAGCTGTCAGTTCCTTTTGAAGACCACCTTCCTGAGGTCTCACTTGAGCTCCTCCATTAAGACAACCTGCAAAAAATTTCCATCAATATGAAACAAAACATTAACAGCCAAGGTTTAAAAAAGAACTAAAAAATCAGCCATCTGACCTGAAGGGCAAGCCATAATCTCTACAAAATCATAGGGACATTTTCCTCTTTTCAATTTCTGCACCAAGTTTTGAATATTACGGAATCCATTAGCTACAGCAAATCTTAGCACTACCTGCCCATCTTTCTCCAAAATGGCCTCTCGAAAATCTGAATTCCTGATTTGGAGAGAAAAATCTTAAAATTAGTGTCAAAATCCAAAAAGGGTGATACTTTCAAATGACAATAGAGTAAGAAGCAGCAGACCTAAGAACTTTGAAGTTGAACTGTGCATCACTTTCTTGGAACAGTTCCTGTGCGGCAACAGCCATCACATGATCAGCATATCCACCAGAGCCTGTTCCCCTGTGTCTAACAAGAGTTCCACGATACGGTGCCTGCTCAACACAACTTGAGCCTTCCAGCCATGGAAAATCTATGTCTGATGGAGGAACCTCAGCCAAAGACAAATTCTGGGATGTGAGCATTTGCTCCAATTCAACTGTACCAATAGAAACAAAATAGAGTGTATAGAAAGAGTGTAGAAAATGATGTGAAAACTACTGTATAACAACTATGCAAGTTTCAATATACTCACGGGAGGTTATTACACAATCGACATCATGACTATCTTCGGTCTGACTGAAAAAGTCACTGCGGCTTGCCTCAAGTTTCTTGTCATAACACGGCTCGACTGTAACATGGTAGATTTGTGCTGCTCGATAGCCTTTGGTGTTTGCTAAATATTGCTTGACCAATGTGCCTTGAATTTGTTGAGGTGACTTAGTTGAACTGATGTAAGGCAGAATAAATGATCCATGTGTTTTTTCTGCATAGCAAACCCAGCCTTTGAGAACGAAAGAAAACAAGATTGAATACAAAAACCTTTTATATTTTCAAGAAGAAAGCTGTTGTTAGCCAATGTCTTACCAGGGCATGAAGAAGTTAACATTGGCAAAATTGCTTTAGAGCCATCAAGCTTTGACCTGAATCGCTCTAGAAATTCATTTTCGCTTTCAAGAAGAGATAAATCTTCAGACAGTGTCATGTCTAGAACAATATCTGCTCCAATACTTTTGAGGTAGCCTGAAAGGGCAACATTGACATAATTACTTACAAGCAAGTATCAATTTATATCATGAAAATTCATCATTCAAGAAATATAATTACCTGACAGCTTAGAAAAGGCATCCTGAGGTGCAAGACCAAAGCGAGCAGCCAAGGACAAGACTGGCTGCACAGATATTGACACCACTATAAGTTTGGCTTCACTGGCATTGCCAGCCTGAAAAAGAAAAGACACATCATGAATGTGTAAAAATTAGACAAGATACGACAAGATTGAAATGAGAAAAAGGTCATCTAAATAAAATCCCAAACCTCTTTCAGCTTTTTGTTGTTTTCGAAAACTCTTAACATCTCATCTTGACTTTGTTGAGTAATTAGAACACTTTCGGCTGAAGTGATACACCCACTACAGGCAAGGCAGTCACTTAACGTAATGTCGACTCTCTGCAACTTCTGTGCTTGTCCCACCTAAAATGCAAGTATTATTAGTCCAGCTTGACAACGAGACAACAGGAACACAAATCTTTGATTGAAGCAGCGACTATTCACCACCGTTAGGAAGTGACTCGAAACCTACATCGTTCATTTGAACATATGATCCATCGTCCTGGATTTTTATTTTTGCTCCCGTTGCTGATGGGGTTTTTTCAACCACGACTGGTTTGATGCATTCCTGAAACAAACAAAACATGCTTAGTAAAAAACCAAATAAATGAACAAATGTCAAGTAACCTTATATGCAAAAACATCATACCTGGGATGGTGTGATAAAATCATCAAGGTCAGTCAACTGAAGCACTCCACTAAAACCTGATGTCATCTTGTTGAACTGCTAATACTTGACAGAATTCGTGGTGCAAGATACAACACTTTTTTCAAAAAGCCTCAACTGAGTAACAACAGCAGAAAGCAAAAACAACAAGTTGTGCAATACTAAATTTCTCATCTCTCAGCTGTTTGCATTTATTTTTCATACAAAGACACTGTCATAAAAAATAAAGCAGAAGAAAATTGAGAGAGTCGGCTGTCAAACTAGATGTCTCCCGTTATTTATTTAGGGGCTGTTGACGGGTACTCTTAACGGGGTTCCTTATTTGGTGATATTTTCAACAGCTACGCAAGGAACTGAAGTATGGCACATGACTCTCCCCTGTCTCTCAAGTATTTTTACATCTACAACTCGAGCTATGGTCAGAAGGAGGGGGAGGTTAGTGTTTGTTGATTTATTGCTGAAGCTAATCTTCTAAATTTATTACAGAAAAGTCTACTTTCAGTCTACCAGATTTTTTAACCGAAATTATGACCTATTTAAACGTTAATTCAATTTCTGGCATTTGGTTGCAGGAGGCGCAGAAAATCCTCTACTATTATCCTACGAAAACAGATTTGGATTCGCAAATTAAAAACGTGGGACTCACAGAGGCCATAATTAAATTCACAGAGTGAGTAAATCCTTTGTGGACTTGCAGTTTTAACTCCTGTAGGATCTTCTCTAAACTTTGTAAAATTTTGTTGTGAAACAGAACATTTAATTGCAACCAGCAATGTGAATCATTGCATACTCAAAAGACAAGGCAACTCTACTATCAACCAGAAGACGGATTTTGGATGGTCTTGGTAAGTATCTCTCGATTTTATGCTCTCTCTAGTTATTTTTTTTTTAATGCCATAAGTTTGTCTTTTCTCTTTTCAGGTTCTAACTGTCCCTACCGCAACCAAAACAAAAGAAGGCATTGACCACCTTGAGTATCAGAGTGATGAAGTTCAAGACAATATCTACTGGGCAGTTTTAAAACAGGCATATAGAAGCTTTCAATTGTTCAATGGTAGCTTCAGTAATATATTAGACTCTGAAAAAGATCCAACAAAGCTAAGATACAAATTGGACCACTTCTTTGCTAAGGTAATGTTTCGTTTCAAATATAATTGGTGTTTCAAAATTTGCTCCTTATTGTTCCATTGTTTAAATGAGCACGATTTTATTTTTCCACTTACAGTACTTGATAAAGTTAAAGCCACAACATGCTGATATCTTAGATGTATTCCATGGTATCCAATTTTTACCCTTGGATAAAAAGACCTTTCTTCATGTTCAAACTCTTGTTAATTTGCTGGAATGCTCCTTCCCTAAAGTAAGGCATACAGCATTTCTCTACAATGATCAGCTTGTATGGTATGAATTTCATTTCTTTACTTTCTGTTCTCTCATGTGTGCGTTCCAACTATCCATTCTTCTCATTTCCGATCTTTTCAAATTAGGAGTGGCTTGGAACCTGACGATATGCAAGCAATGTATCGTTACCTCATCACCAGCTTACTTCCTGCTCAGATGGAGACAGAACTGCAAGGTGGACCAATGCCTCGTCAATCTGCAGCTTTTTCTGCACTGCATTTTGGGAGGTAAGTTTTTATCAATTTTTTTCTCTGAATGGATTGTTGGTTGCTTGTTTCGCTATGAATCTGTGTGCTGTTGTCAGCAGGTTTGTCTCTGGACCCTCTAATCTGCAAGGCGATGATGTTGGTAAAATACCTAAGGTCTACTTAAAGAATGATGACGGCCCAGTGATTTGTCATCTTGTAATTTACCGGGCCCTTAATGCAACTGTCTGCCTTTTTATTGATGGTAAGGTTTCAAATTTCTCAATGCCTTAAAAAAAATTAAGTCTAATTTCTGTTAATTTTTCAGAGGCAGTTTCTCTAGAAATGGACTTCTTTCAGAGATTAGATATTTTTCTGGGTCATAGGCTCACATCACTTGGATCAGAAATAGCTGAACAATTTAATCACAGTGTTGCAAGTGCTGCATCTGCAGAATCTGGAGCAAAGTAAGTTTATAATTCTTTGGTAAATTGTGTTGATTTTATTGTCAGATGGTTCTTAAAAGCAATGTGATTCCTGTGCAGATTTGTGTACTTCAATCAATTAAACCGTGCTCAAAAGAGCACTATACATTTAGATAACAGGAAAAGTGGTAACATATCAGTACCTGTAGATGTTCTTAGAATATTAGCTGATGTAAATGCAGATTTTATGGAAAGGTAAGTTGGTTCTTCCAGAGAAGATATTACTTAATCAATTTTTTGTAGGAATTATGACTTTTTTCTCTCTTTATAGGAAGCCAACCACAGGTGAAACAATTGTTAAAACAATGAATGACTTTTGGGTTGTGGGAAAGTTATCCAATCTACGTGAATTTTATGTTGTCATCCACCACAAAAATGCCAACCTTATTGAAATTAATGGTAAGTATATACTTCAGGCACTCTTTCTTGTTTTTTGTTGTTTTTATCTCACTTGTCTCTTCTCTTTACAGAGGAAGTTAAGAAACTCTGTGATAGTCAGTTCAAGAGCATCTTCTTTAATGAGTAAGGATTTGATCTGGCAATGGTAGTTTTTATATGTATGTATATCAATTTTATTTTGTTTCCCAGTATTGGAAAGACATTCCAATCCAATCATTGTTAATTTTATTGTCTAATCTGTGATTGTTTCTTTGTATAAATGCTTTCAAACTTCATGGTTCTACTTTATTCATACAAGGTTCAGGTGCTAAAAAGACTTCATCAATTCTTTTCAAATTTTATTGGTAAATTTTTATAGATATAAAAAAAAAGGCAGACCGGATAAAGACAAAATGTGAGTAGCACATAAGTTTTACATGTTTTTACTTAGTACTGTACCGTATGGACATGCCAGGTAGAAGCCAAGGAACAAAATACACTTCCAAAGAAATCTTTATTACAACATGTGTGTCTGCTAGGAATCAATGAAGGTGAACAGGGTACTTACTCTTTTTGAACAGAACTAGACCTTTTGAAAATCACATTTTGTCCACAATTGATAGTGCATCACTTTTGGGATGTACAAAGGCATTAACATTGCACCACAACAGCACTACTTATGTACACAATTAACAATAACATGCTAAGAGAAAACCACACATTATTCATAAATATCTTCTCTATCGGCAACGTAGCGAATAATGTCTGCTGGTTTGGCTAACCTCTCGGCATCACCATCTGGGATTTCAAAACCTACAAATAAAGAAAAAAGGATTTGTTAAAAAAATGGTCTAACAATGTGGCACTACATTGATTTATTTTCAAAGGGGTTGATTGAATACAAACCAAATTCATCCTCAATTGCCATGATAATTTCAACATGATCCAGGGAGTCTAAACCCAAATCATTAATGAAGTGAGAGTCCACAGTCAGCTGTAACAAACAAAAAACGTGAAGCATTTAAAGATTTACACATCAATCAATGTTTTAAAACTTATTGATTAAACAAACAACGAGCTCGTCATACAGAATTTCTCTACCTTTTCAGGATTGATCTTGTCAAAAAGTTTAAGCACAAGAAGTGTTCTATCCCGGATGAGGTCCAGTGTCAAAGGTGGTGCTCCAGAATAAAATCGAGTCAGAGCCGTTGTCTGCAAATGAAAATAAAGACATTAACAAAATTATGTGTGTACCTTTTCCGCAGTGACCTTGTCAAACGCGCGCAGCAGAGTCAAAACTCTCTCTTGAAGATCATCAATAGAGATGGGTTTCGATGAATAATTTTGAAGTAGCTGTACCTTGAGCTTGCAGGGAAACAAAGACAAAATTCGTCAGTGGCGTAAAATAGACGACATTGAGTGGTTCGCGTTTTAAAATTCTATAAAGAAGGAAGTAGAAATGAATGAAACAACAGCTCGCGATGAGAAACTTGATAACTTTGTAAACGGCACCGCATCAAGGTGCCAAAGCATCCCTAACCTTCAATACACAAGATACGACAAGAAAAGATTTGCCAGCCAATGGCACGAATTTCTAGAGAGATATGGCAACTAAGAAAGATAAGTAAACGCTTAGAGAGTTGAAGCAAGATACAAAACAACGCCGATAAAGGCGAAAAGTTAGGAAATAGAGGCAGACATGGACCCACCTGCTTTGACACGAGAAGGGAAGATGTTTGTGGGCCATTCCATTGCTTCGTGTGCAGGTGATTGTTGGAAATAGAGCTAGCAGCCGCTTTGGGAGCGACTGTTAGGAAAGCTCGGGCACTAAGTGCCAAAGATCTTCTAAAACCGAGTGCTAGAGCAGCCATTTTACTGCAGAGGACAAGACCCACTAAACAGCTGAACTTCTTGAACACCCGGTCGGCGCCTTCTCAATCTTTGAGAAATCGACCGGATATAGCACCAAAATTTATCAGTTTGTCCATGTTGTGTCTTGGCGTAATGTAAATTTCTTTCAAACTTCTGGAAATTATCAAAAGATGCAAGCGACAGCAAAGTTCTCTGACTGTTTTCACCAAAGCAACATCGGAAAAATGGTGATTTATTCTCTGTTTTGTAGGGCAAATAACCTTTTTAAATCGATCCTGAAATGTTGTGTGTCTTGCCGCTGCGTTCGCAAACCTGGAGCACTCCGAGGTGTTGTTCTGCCGCACAACACACCTGACTCACGGGGGTTAGAACTCAAGTTTATTTTGCTTGTTTATTCAAGAAGACTTGATTGTTTCAACCCAAGATGAGGAATTTATTTGTGAGCAATCATAGGGAGTATTCCATCCCTGGGCTGAAGCTCGCCACTGCCGAAGACTCCCAGAAACTGCTAGTTATAGACCACATTAAGAATGCTGTTTTTGTGGAAAGTTGTGGCACTGTGTACAGATATTCACCCGAGGGTGAAACTCTTGTGGAACTGTTCAGCTCAACTGAGTACTACAGTAATGAAGAACCTGTTCCCACAATCGTGGGAATGTGTTATTTTCAAGTGACAGATACCATCTGTCTGGCAGTCGACAAAGGAGACTTGTTGAGCCTCAGTGCATCGACACTTGGGGAAGTAGAATGTGTTGGTTTCGTTGAATCAGGACTGCAGCTCATGGAGCCTAGTCCAGACGAAGATGTATTGGTACTGGTGACAGCCCAGAACACTGTTATAACTATGACAGCTTCATTCGATCCTATCAATGAAACAGATTTGCAGCAAAAAGAGTTTGGAGAAAACAGATTTATAACAGTTGGATGGGGGAAGAAGGAGACCCAGTTTCATGGCTCTGAAGGAAAAGCTGCAGCTCTAGCCAAATCAACGACCCAAGCTGCGCCAATATCAAAATTTGACTCAGGACTTCCTCAAATAACGTGGAGAGGAGATGGTTCATTGTTTGCTGTCAACTCTGTAAATCAAGAGACGGGCGAGCGCTTTGTCCGTGTATTTGATAGGAAAGGAGATTTGATGTACACTAGTGAGCGCATTCCTGGTAAGCCCCCAGTTAGAACAAAATCTTTTTTTCTCTTTATAATTCTTTATTTGTTTGTTCAATTTTTCATTTGTTGCATATTTCTTTGCAGGCTTGGAAGGAGTGGTATCTTGGAGGCCTTCGGGTAACCTTATGGCTTGTACCCAAAGAATGCCAAACAAGCATGTGGTCTGCTTCTTGGAAAAAAATGGTTTAAGACATGGAGATTTCACTCTTCCCTTTGCTTTGGACACTGTACGTGTTCGCCAACTTTTATGGAATGCAGAATCGAGCATTCTTCTAGTGTGGTGTCAGGTTTTAGAGGGAGTTCCTCCACCAGCAGGGGTAAGCATCAAATGCCATTCATTGTCTCTCATGATATCTTTTGTATAAATTCACGAAATAATTCCCTTTTGCAGTTGGTAGCTGGGCAGAATACCCTTCTGCTGTGGACTGTTAACAATTATCACTGGTACTTGAAGCAAAGAATAGATTTGAAGTCTGAGCTCAGCCCTGTCGCTGCTCGTTGGGATATGGATTCGGGAAACAGATTACATATTATTTGCACGGGAGCCAAATATATTAGTTATGAATTCTCTTGGCGAGTAGACCACAGCAATGGAATGACCAACACTGATGGTGCTTTTGTTGGAGTGATTGATGGAGGTTGGTTAGCAAACTCTGTAGCTTTTCTTCTGCTGTACAACTGTCTGCATATAAACTTTTTTTTTTTTTTTTTTTTTTTTTGGCAGATTCTCTGTTACTAACATCTTTTCGCTATAATGTGATACCACCTCCCATGTGTGGTACAACACTGAAACTTGCTGCCCCAGCTTTGGAAGTAGTATTTGCTCCCCAACACGTACCGTCTGCAAAAGAACTTGAATGCCGGTACCTCAATACAAGCTCCACAGAAGACTCAGGGTATTTCAATATTACATTTTGAATATTATTAAAAGGTGATGAAAAATGTTTCTATTGATCAATTTCTTCACATTTAGGTTTGGAGAAGTTGTTGAATCCTTAAGTTCAAATCCAAACAACTTCTGCGTCCTCTTGAGTAATGGCTTGTTTGCTGCCTATTCTTATGTTGGGGGACCTCGAGCACCAAACCCAAGTCACACACTGGCTGGCAAGTTTAAATAATAGATTTGAATAATTTAACATTGCATTTGCATATGGCTAATTTCTATTTTTGTTTTGTTTTTTAGGAACATACCAGATAGAGTGGGAGGGTGATCAAACCATTCCCAGTCATTGTTTCCACCATTGGACTTGGGTGTCCCGTGATTCAATGCTTTGCAGCACCACACTTGATAATCAGTCACATTTGTGTGTTTTTGAAATGGATCCTTTGGGGGCTGTAGAGTTTGGTCGAATTTCTCTGAAGTACGTAAACAGTGTAAATATATAATTAACCAACTTGAAAAATCACTGAAACCCAAATGATTAATTTTTGAAACTTTGTCTTTGAATTTAATAGGAAGAAAATTGCTCTCTTGAGCAATGTTGAATCAATAGCAATGGGTGTGGACACCAACATTGCATACATCCAGTTGTCAGACGGTAAAGTTTTAAGCTACTCCATCGATTCAGATGCACTGGTGGAAATGTTCACTTTTCCTCATCCTGTTGTGAAAATGGTGGCGTGTAGAGTGGATAAGGAGACCAATGGTGGTCAGGAGATTATCCTTGGTCTTGCCAACCATAATCGACTCTATGCCAACACTGACTTAGTGATGAGCAACGTTACCTCTGTCGACTTGCATTCTCAGTTCCTGCTCCTCACCACATCTCAGCAACAACTGTTTTGCTGCCCTCTAAAAAGAGCATCAATTTTATCTTTGTCAAAATCAAGTGCAGAGATAGTGAGGTAAATAGTTGATTATTTAACTCTAAATTTAGAGCTTTTAAAAAAAATATCTACAGTTATAAATTAAAGCTTTCTTTTTTGTATTTATATTACAGTTACGGTGTTGCTGAAAGGAAAGTTGAGAGAGGATCACGTTTAGTTGTTGTTGTTCCTGATGGAAATCGAGTTATTCTGCAGATGCCTCGTGGTAATCTTGAGTGCATTGAACCAAGAGCACTGTCTCTTTGCCAATTAGCCATTTTGTTAAACTCCCAATCCTATTTTGAAGCCTTTGACTTGGCCCGCAAACAAAGAATCAATTTGAATTTATTTGTCGATCATGATGCAGATCTATTCCTTCAAAATATTGATATGTTTGTTAAACGTGTCACCAATCCTCAATGGCTGTGTCTCTTCCTTGCTGAGCTGCAGGACGAAGACTGTACAACTACAATGTACAAAGCTCATTATCCTGATGTTCGATCAGCATCACTTCCTGATAAAATCAACACAGTTTGTGATGCATTCCTGGCATCTGTAAAAAAAATGGATGATTCAGAATCAGCCAAGTTGACTCTCCCGATTCTTACTGCATTAGTCCTGAAAAGTACGCCTGGTGGACTAGAATCAGCTTTGACATTAATTAAGACCTTGAAAGAGTCAGAGGATAAAGCTGAGGGAGCTGTGCCTTGGACTTCAGCATTACGACATTTGTTGTATCTGCGGGATGTGAACCAGTTGATGGATGCAGCCTTGGGCATGTATGACTTCAATCTGGTTGTCCTTGTTGCTTCAAAGTCTCAGAAGGATCCCAAGGAATATTTGGCCTTTCTCAACAAATTACGTGAAATGGAACCTAATTATCAACGCTACAGCGTAGACAAACACCTGCGAAAATGGGGATCAGCCTTATTAAATCTCATTCAATGTCCAGATGATCATACTGATGAGTTGCTTCAATTTGTTGTGAACCAAGGATTGTTCAGAGAAGCACTACGAGCTTTGCCAAATTCAGATGAAAGGTATAATGTTTGTCAATTTATTACTTCATTTTCATTTACTTGCTTACATTTCTTCTTCTAAAATTACATTCCTTGATTGTAAAACAGGTTTAAAATGATTGCATCAGCTTATGCAGATAAGCTAGCATCTCAACGTCTGTACAAAGAGGCAGCAGTCATGTACCGAAGAGCTGGTGATTTCTTCAATGCTATGTTGTCACATCAGAAGGCCTTAGCTTGGAGAAATTGTATTCAAGATGCTACTGCCGCTAAAATCATGTTTGTCAAAAAATTGTATTTTTTTCCCGTTTTTGACCTTAAATACAAAAGTAATTTATATCCTTTCATTGTATAATTTGTTTTAGTGATGAAGACCTTAAAGAGCTACTCGGTGATCTCGCAACTGCTCTTCAAGGAGCTTGCCAGTTTGAAGAGGCAGCAATTATTTATCATACATATTTACAGCAACCATTGGAGGCTGTGAAAGCACTTTGCCTTGGCCATCTCTGGCCTGAAGCTCAAAGAATTGCAACCACATTCCAACTGAGTTGCTTGGGTATGCTCTGTTTTGAGTTCTTTTTTTCTTTTTTCTTTTTTTCTTTTCTGTTCTATGAAGTACCTAATATTTAATCTATCTTACAGAAACTGTCATCCATCCGTCAGCTTTGGAGTACGCGGAGACACTTTCTACCCAAGTTAAAAACGCTGCTGATCTGTTTAATACCCACTACTCCAGACTTGTGGAATTGAGGAGAGAGAAACAGCTTGCCCGCGAGAGACTGGAGGCTCAAGGTGACATTCTGTGTGCTGCTTGTTAAATTTTAATTTTTGCTCAATTTTCTGAACTAATATAAATTGGCATTTTCAGATGGTGATGTTGATGGCTATGGTGAAAGTGATTTGCTGTCTGACACAAGTAGTGTGACAGGCAGTTCTCTGTCGTCTAAAGGCTCTTCAAGGTAAGCAAATTTTAAGAGCCCTGTAACACAGGTTTTAAGGAGGAATTTCTGAATATATCAGTGCCACTTATTGATTTTATTCCTCCTGCCCTAGCCTGTCATCTGGAAGTAACAGATCAAGCAAAAACCGCAGAAAGCATGAACGTAAAATCCTGAGTCTGAAGAAGGGAAACCCTCATGAAGAG
Organism: Thrips palmi; assembly: GCF_012932325.1. NCBI lineage: Eukaryota > Metazoa > Arthropoda > Insecta > Thysanoptera > Thripidae > Thrips > Thrips palmi. The sequence goes on from NW_023144633.1 coordinate 1,703,527, forward strand.
TTGGCTCTTTTGTATGCTTTACATCAATGTATTTCCTCATCATTTTCTTTGAGAGGTATGATAAGAAACTGAAGTACTCCCAGTAACTCTCACAAGGATTATTTGAATGATACCAAGTGATTTTCTTTCTGTCCTAAAGAGGAGGTTAGTTCCTTGAGCAATACTCTTGTGGATTTTGGAGATGATAGTACTGCAGAAGATCTTCAAAACTCACTATCCAAAACTCTGAAAGCTATGGAATCAAGCTTCAATAAAATTTGGTTGCCTTCTTTGAGTCTTGGCTACAATTCTCAGCAGGCATTTGGACCCAATGCAACATCTAACATGCTCGCATCAAGTATCAGCTCCAATTCAACAAATCAATTAGATATGACCTTACTGGGTATGTTTCCAACCAAAAATTAGTCTTATTTCTTTGCATACAATTCCTCTTGTTTTATTTGTTTCCTTCTTTTTCAGAGCCCCTGTACCGCTTTCCACCAGTGGTCCGGCCAGTGAAGTGGGAGATGGATATGTTAAAGAAGACCTGAACACTGTTTCTGAATAACTTGTTTTAAGTTTGACATTGTCAGCAAAGACAAAATGAAGCTGTTAGATGATTGCCTTTTGGCTTCAAGTAGTTCATAATGGCTCATTTTGGAACATATTGTGATAATTTATAGGTACATTAACATGAAATCAAATAAATTTGATTTTGCCAAAACAATTTTACTTAATATTTTTATTTCAATCCCACATTGCGGAACTCTTCAATGCACAGTCTGCCAAAAATACATATTAAAATACAAACCCTATCCATTATTTTCAAAATTCCTCCAAAATTCAAAGATGCATTACCTTACATTGTACATGTAGCAAAAATATAAAGTGTGAATTCAATTTTGTGGCACTCTTTGCAATTGGAGTAAGTCAATCGAGGCCATAAATGATGAGATTTAAACATTAACACGCCTGAACCGCAAATTCCACATCCGCGCAGTCGACGGTGTCTTGGCGGAAACACTCGACGTCGGCTTGGCTGTCCGCGTGCACCAGTCTCACCTTCGAGGGCTGGAAAGGAAAATGAGACAGCACCATCAATTTATGGCTCAAGAACAGCCACGTAGCATGAAGTTTTAGCGTAAATTGGAGCTGGAGAATTGAAAAAAATCGTGGAATAACTTACCTTGGGGTGCATGAGCACGAATGGCAACTCTGCGGTGAGCTCTCCTCCCAGAGCGCCAAGGAACAGCTTCACCTTGACGGAGTACGACACGACTATGCCGAACGCATCGCGTTGGTCCGGCGAGGCGAGCCTGAGTCGGAACGAACAAATTTGAAAGTCCCTCCTTCCGGACCGGACATTTGCCGAACGTGTTTCAACGACTTACAGTGTGGAGGACGCGAGGTTGGTGTCCTCCCTCTTGATCTGTCCGTCCAGGGCGATGCCGCGCCGGTCCTTGTTGGAGCTGAGCGTGGGGGTGAGGTAGAGGACCTTCTGCAGGCACGACCCAGGCTGGATGGGGCAGCCCTCCCTGCAGAACAACCAAGGCGTCATCGTCCGACACACGCTAAAACTGGTTAAGGGCGAACTTGAAACACTGACTGAGTCTCCATGGACGCGATGGACGAGCGGTACTGGCCGTTCTGGAACAGCACCACATCGACGCCCTGCTGCACCATGGCCTTGATCTTCTTCACGACCTTGTTGCTGTTGTTGCGGATGCAGATGTTGACGGCGATCTTCTCGCCGTGGTGGTACAGCTGCTTGTCCAGGGTCACCTCGAGCTCCATCTCGCCGGGGCTCATCATGAAGTCCTTGCGCACCACGGTGCAGGGCTGCCGGCCCTGCTTGGAGGGGGCGTACTGCACCTTCCTGATGCCCATGGCCACGCTGCTCCTGCACTCACAGAAACCCAGCGGTGACGCGGACTGCAGTGTCCCACGCGCTCGAAAGACAGCGAGAGAGAGAGAGAGCGCACCTTCGATGGCTGCGGTCCGTCTCCGTCTCGCCGACGAAGATCTTGACGTAGTACTGCACGCCGCACGGCTCGCCCTCGTCCTCCGCGCCCGGCTGCAGCATCACCGAGGCCGGCGCGCTGGCGGGGACGTTGAAGGCGAAGGGCACGGCGTTGGGGCCCAGCTTCTTCAGCAGTCGCTCCTGCGGCGGTAAGAGGGGAAGCGTGAGAAGCGCCTGGGAGGTAGGCATTGCCACGCCACGCGTGTTCGGCGGGCTGGCCTACGCTGCGTTCGTCAGGCGCTCCACTCCACCTCCCTCCACCCACCTGCAGTCGCGTGTTGTTCCTGTCCAGCTTCTCGGGCGGCGGGTACACCTGCTCGGACGCGAGGAACAGGTCCTTCTGGAAGTTGAGCCCCATGACCTCGTCCTGCTCGCGGCCGTAGCGGAAGGAGCACACCACCTGGCCGAACACCTTGCGGCCCTGCAGGTACTCCGGGTCCACCGTCACCACGCCATCTGCGGCAGCCACACGACGCGCTCAAGGACCCGCGACCCGCGCTCGCGGAGACGGTCCGTGTTTACCTATGGGTTCGACGCCCGAGATGTGGTCGACGAAGTCGCGCTTGCCCAGGTACAGCGTCACCTTGCCGTTCGGGGAGCACTTCTTGAACACCTTGAAGTTGACCACCATGTTGGCACTGTCACTGCCGTTCCCCGTTGCACAACACACTCCGACGGACTGGCCTCCGCAGGTGGCGCCGCCCCCTTATATGGGCTTCGCTGCCCCCGCGCCGCCCACCCTGCCCGCGCCTGTGCCCGGCCGTCCTGGTCGCCATTCAGGCCGCAGCCACGTAGCGCGGCCACTTCGGCCCGCTTCAGCCCCTGCGGGTCCCCGGGTCGGTGGCGGTGCCCCGGCGTGGCGTAGCGCGCCCCTGCAGGGCTTCCTGTAAGTCTGTTAGCGCGGGTGACGCGTTGCCGGCCGTCGCGGACCTCATCGCCCGGCCGCCCGGCCGCCCCCGCAGGACGTCACGTCAGCCAAGCGCCGCGGCAAGCGGCAGGCCGACCGGCCGCACCCAGCACTCCGCCAAATCTCCGCCGCCCCCTCCGCCCTCCTCCCGAGACGGGGTGCAGGCCGTGCAGGCGTATGCAAGGTGGCCCGGCCCGCGCCCTGGCCTTCACGGCCTTCAAGGGCCTAGCCTGGCCCAGCCCTCGTCAGGGTCAAGCCTGAACAGGTGGCCGTCTCGTCTCGCCGCGCACGCCACCCTTGTCGAGGGGCACGTGTTGAGGCACGTGGCAGGCCGTGGCGGGCGTCGGCCAGCTCGTGCGTGTGCGTGCACAAGTACGGCAGGGGCCTCGAAAACCCGGAACCACCGCAGCGGGTCAAACCTAAAGAAAAAAATTTAAGTCACAACGATTTTGGACGTGTTGACTTTTTTTTTTAGAGATTTTAAAGAAAACTTTTTTTTAGTAAAATCAATGCGATTCTACAAAAATCATCGAGCTGTTTGTCACGGCGCACGAGGGCGCGCCCCTCGCTTCGTTCGCTCTTCTTTTTTTATTCCCGAGACATTTTTTGTTCAATCATTGAAGCTGTTGTCGTTGGGCACACATCTCGTCGAGGGAATCGCTCATGCAAACGCGAACGTGCACGGCGAAATGACGGTGCCGCACGCTAGCGGCGCTAGCGGCGCTAGCGACCAGATCTGATCCGCCTTCTCCCTCGCACTCTCTGGCGACGCGGCCCTCGGGAGCGACAAAGACACCGAGATCGCCGACAACGCCCAAGCCGCCCAAGCGGTCGGCACGGACGGCCCGCGGCCCGGCCAAGTCGGATATTAGGCACACTGTCCAGAACTCGAACGAGTGAGGAGAGAAAGAGTCGAAAGCGTCGGGGCACTTACTGAAATCAAAATCAGCTGCCCGGTTTGTCAAAGTTCGCTCCCACGATGAGTCAAACAAACGTAAAGAGGCCCCAGATGAAAAAAAAAACTACGGATGTCGACGCAGATTTCGAATCCTCTATGACGCAGGATGTGTGATTACGAATCCAATGTCTGATAGTAGACCGTAGTGGACCTTTTGAGAGAAAAAAAAGATCCTCTGAACGATATGGGGAATCTGTTATCTGATAGTAAACATAGAAGATCTTCTACTGGTCTCCTCATAGTGGGTCCACCTCACTACGTTCCACTATCGGACAGTGATTCCCCCATCACAGCGGATGTCAAATCTGCACCTACAGGCTTGGTTGTTTTTGTTGTTGTTGTTTTTTACGCCTTAGTGTTCAAACTGTTTAAAATTTTGTGGGCGGCGATTTTCGGCGTTCCTTCTCCTCTCCAGTCATCAGAGGAGTTTGCGTGCGAGCATTGCGGGCACTGTGGGCTGGCGGGCTGGCGGGGCTGGCGGGGCTGGCGGGGCTGGCGGGCGTTGCCGCGGTCCAGACAGATGGAGCGGTGCAGTGGAGCATGCCACACCGCCAGTCCTGGCGAGCTCACCACCTCCAGCAGCAGCAGCCGCCGAGGTGGGCGCGCGCCTCGCCACCACGGCCACCAGTGCCACCGACGCCACCGAGGCCGCCAGCGCCACCAGGGCCACCACCACGGCATGCGGGGCCTCGGCCCGAACCTCGGCCTCCACCAGGACCTCGTCGACCTGGTCGAACGCCTGCAGCGACCGAAGACGGCCCACACCGCCTGCACCGCCTGCACATGGTGGCCGCGCTCTGGACGCTCCTGGCCGCCCTGTTCGGATCGGCGTGTGGCACCCAAGTAAAGGGCTTTCCGTTTGCCAGTGTGTCCAGCGCCGGGAAAGTCAAAATGACGTCAGCTCGACCTGAACAAAATGACCGATTTCAGAAAAAATTGCTACGCCGAGGTGACGTCAGTTTGATGCACGGCTCGGCGCTGTCTCATCCACTGCACTCTGCTCTGCCCAGGGACCCGAGAAGCAGGCGCACGTCTTTGAGATAAAGCCGCTGGAGCTCAAGGTCTGCCCCGAGGTGGTGCAGCAGGAGTCCGTCAGCGTGCACAACTTCAGCATCGTCCGCTGGGGGAACAACTACCAGGCTTGGTTCGACGTCGTGATGCCCAAGCCCGTGGCCACCATATCCAAGGTTGGGACTCGCTAAGACTGCCAACCCTCGCCACTCGAGTCGGGTGCAAATGAGAAGCTTTGCTGTTGGTTTGGCGGTTGCAGGCGTCGCTGAAGCTGGTGCAGTGCCTGGCCGGCAAGCCCTGCAAGCACTTCTACACGATGCGCTTCACGGCGGGCGTGTGCGCCATCGTGGCGGACCGCTTCGCCTTCTGGTCGCCGCTGTTCTCAGGGGCGCAGCCCCCGTTCCAGTGCCCGCTCGACAAGGTCGGAAGTGGAAGCCGAGCCGGGACAGTGTGAGGGTTTCAGCCAGAAGACCGGTGGAGGCGGCCAAAATCCCGGACGCGTTTTGAGCTCCAGAGTCGCTAAACGGGACTCGAATCGAGCGTGTGACCCCCATCAATGGATTCCTCGTTCGGAGAGCAATCCATTGGTGGGGTTACACGTTCGGTTCGAGTCCCATTTAGCGACTCTGGAGCTCAAAACGCGTCCGGGATTTTGGCCGCCTCCACCGGTCTTCTGGCAAATCCACTGTGCGCCAGCGTGCTCCAAGCAGAGTCTCCTCTCGCAGAAGCTGTACCACTTCCGGAACGCGTCGGTGGAGATGTCGCACTTCCTCTCCCTGTTCAGCGCGACCAGCTCCACCATCAACCGGGAGGCCATCTGGTCAGGCAAGCTGGAGGCGTGGGACGAGCAGTCCAAGGAGTTCGCCTGCCTCAACATGAAGCTCAGCTACTCCTAGCCGCGCCTCGGTTTTGTCAAAGAATACACTGTGAACGCGAGTTCCCCGTCGCCCTGTGTGTGTTCTCGTAGCGTGACGACGGACAATACAGGCAACCCGCGTGGCGCCCGACTGATTCCGAGCGGGAGAGAGACAGGCTGTGGACGCGCCGGATAAACCTTGCAGATTCCAGCGCGAACGTCGCTCTGTCTCTCTCGCACGGGTAGCGGAATCGCTCAACAGCCACTGACCCTAAAGGCCTTAAAGTGACAACAACAGCAGCGGAAGCGCCGTTTCCATTCCCATTGAGCTGCCGCGGGACAAGCGTGACTGCACCCCGCTCGCCCTGTCGTCGCTCTGTCTCTCTCTCTCGCATTCAGTGCTTGTAAAGCGAAGCTTTCTGGGGTCGAAAATCGGGCTGAATGAGGCTTGGTTTCCTTTCGGCTCTTTCAGGAGGGTTCGAAAGTCGAACTCCCGTCTCACTGAGAGCCACCCGTTCGGCCACCCTCTCGGTGTGGTTGTGCTTCCCGGTGCACTTGGCGTCCTCACAGAGCGTGCGGCGGCCGGCAGATCGGTAGGCGCGCATGGCAGCCGAGTGTTTTATCTGCCGGCGGCAAGGCTGGCGCTGGCGGCCCGCGTGCTTCGGCGCTTCGCGGTGGAGGCGGCGGTCGGCCGCCGGCACTTCAGCGGCCTGACGGGCTGACGGGCTGACAGCGGCAAGCGAATCTACCGCCGAAATCAGTGTCGGCAGTCCGTCGCCGCGCCGCGCCGCGCCATTCGCAAGCAGTGGCCAGCCGTGGCCAGCATCAGCGGCACGCCGGCACCGCGTCAGGGCACCGCGTCAGGGCAGGGAGGCACGCAGGGCGCCCCGGACTCTGACAGCCCGAGAAGACACCACCGCGGCCACGCCATGCCCGCCGCGGTCCCGGACCCCAACCCCCACCCGGGGGTCTCCGTCGGCGCCTACCTCCTGGACCTCTTGAAGCAGCACGCCAGGGAGGCCGACTTTCCCGCTCAGGTAAAAGTTAAAATCACGGCGAAAGCGCACCAAGGATTTTGGTCATAGGAGGAAACTGGTCTTAAATAGTTTGTAAGGTTTGTGAGGTGTGAGGTTGTCACGACGCCGTGTTGTTCCAGGTGGAGGCGAGCACGGGGAAGTCCATGAGCTTCGCCACCCTGCTGGAGCTGTCCGTGCGCGCGGCGGAGGGCTGGCGCGCCCTGGGGCTGGCCTCGGGCTCCACGCTGGCCGTCTTCTGCAGGAACAGCGAGATGCTGTTCCCCGCCGTGCTGGGCGCCATCCTCCAGGGCGTCGCCGTCAGCGGCATCGTGCCCACGTGCAGCGAAGGTGCGTCCTGGTGCGTCCGCGCAGGCCAAACACTCGCCGCATTGGGCACGGCGTGCAGTCCGCAGACGAGATCTTCTGACTCGTTGCCTTTCCAGAGGACTTGGAGTCCCGGCTGGCGAAGCTGAGCCCGGACGCCATCCTGTGCGACTCCTCCAACGCCGACCTGGCGGCGCGCGTGGGCGCGAGGGTCGCCCCCCAGAGCTGCTTCACGGTGGCGACGGACGGCGACAGCGGCGACAGCACCAGGACACTGCAGGACGTGTTCCTGGCGGCGGGCGCCCCCGACGTGGGCACATACAGCGCCGCGGACGTCGGCGACCTCCACGACCACGTGGCCGCCATCTACTTCTCCTCGGGCACCACGGCGCAGCCCAAGAACATCGTCATCAGCAACTACGGCCTGCTCACCGGGGTGCTCTACTCCAAGTACGCGCTCCTGCAGGATGCGAACGCGGAGCGGCTCGACTGGTGCGCTTTGTTTTTGTTTTCATTTTGGTGCCTCCACTGTCCAGCCTGGCGCTGCGCTGCGTGCGCGGCGAGCGGCTGCTGTGCACCTCGCTCATGTCCTGGGTGTCGGGCCTGGGGCTGCTGCTGTCCTGCACCGCCACGGCCACCACCAGGGTCTGCGACACCTTCACCACGCCCGGCGCGCTGCTCGCCTCGCTGCGCCGCCACCAGGTGCAGTGCGGAGTCGCGAGACGCGTTTGCCAAGTGTGCCCGATGACGTTGACGTTTGCGGCTTGCGGCCCTTTCCCTTGGCGCCTTGGCGGTTCCGCGGTTCCCCGGCCATTCCGTTATCCGGCCCTTAATTACTGTACCGCCGCGCGATAAGACGCCGCGCGCGCCCAGCGTATGCCAGATGTTTACTCGTGGCGCGATCCTCTCTGACGGGCTGACGCGCGCTTTCGTTCGCGGAACACGTTCGCTATTTCGGGAAAGTGTCCGCGAGTCCGCGACCATCTTCAGCCGGGTGGACTTTGGGTGCTGAGTCGGTGGTATAGCCAAGAGTCGACGCGGCGCGGCTAGGCCGTGCGTTCTGCTCTGTGTCCTGTGCCCCATGCACTCAAGGCGCTTCTGTTCCTTTCGTAGGGGTGCGATAGAGATGAAAGACTGTGATGCCGAAGTGCGGTTTCGTCGCTCTGTCTCTCTCGCACCGCAACGGGACGCGCCATGCTGCCGCTATGCTCATGTTCTCGCCTCCGGGCGCTGCTGGCGCTGCTGCAGGCGAACTGTTGGTTCACGGCGGCGCCGCTGCTGCTGATGGTGGTGGAGGCGGTGCGGGCCGAGGCCAAGGCCGAGGCCAAGGAGGCCCAGACCCAGGCCGCGCCGTGCCCCAGCCTGCGCGCCGTGGTGGCGGGGGGCACGACCCTCGCCGCCGAGGTGGAGCAGATGGCGGCCCGGGTCCTGCACTGCGACATCCAGCAGGCCTACGCCTCCACGGAGTGCCTCACCATCACGGCGGGCCGGAAGCCCCTGAGGCCGGGCTCCGTCGGCAAGGCCGTGCCCGGGGTGCGCTTGAGGGTAAGTCCGCCGCCGTGAGGGTAGCGACGTGACTGGCTCCCAATCCTAACTCCTGCCTGATGGTGGTGCGGCCAGATCGTGGACGTGGACTCGGGTCTTGACATCGAGACGCCCGGCGTCCCCGGCGAGTTTCGGGTGCACACCCCCGCCATCATGAAGGGCTACAAGGACCGGCCGGTGGCGTCGGCGGTCAGCTTCGACGAGCAGCGGTACTTCCGCACCGGCGACTTCGGCTACCGAGACCAGGACGGCTACGTCTTCATCTTGGGGCGCGTCAAGGAACTGCTCAACTGCAATGGCGTCAAAGTGCGTCCAAAGTTTGTCGACCTGGCGTGTCGTATCACCTTTTTCTTCATATAGCAACTGACATTTGTGGCCGTTCGGCGGCAGGTCGCCCCAGGCGAGTTTGAGGCCGTTCTGCGATCCCACCCCGCCGTCGCCGAGGCTTGCGTCATCGGCCGCCCCCACGCCACCCTCGGGGACGTCCCCGCGGCCTGTGTGGTGCTCCGGCCCGGCTGCAGCGTCACCGAGGCCGAGCTCAAGCAGCAGGTGGCAGGTACACACCGTAGGCCGTACAGACCTCCCTGGTGGATGTCAAAGGCAGATAAATGGGACACTTGTTTCGTGTCACTGTCACGAGCATAGTGTACACCCACACCGTCACGCGGCGCTCTGTTCCAGGCCGCCTGCCTCGTCTGCAGAGCAGCAAGGCTGGCAGCAAGGGGCATCGAGGCGGCCTCCTGCTCCTGTTCGTCGAGAGAATACCCAAGACGCCGAACGGGAAGGTGGCTGCCAGGGACGTGGCCGCGCTCTTCGACGATGCTCTCGCGCGCATTCACTAGCAACGTGTCCTTTCTTCCAAATAAATCCGCTTTTTTCCACTTTTTATCTGTGACGAAACCTCATTGACTTCCTCTGTTTTCGTCCCCTCTCGGAATACACGATGGATTTGGCCCCAGTTCTCGATGAAGTCTGCTTGTCTTCATCCTGATGGGTAGGCAACCCATCCCACTGGAGGCCTCTAACCGTCTGGTACACCGGCTATGAGAATATTTACACTGCGCTGCATCAGCTGCGACCCTGCACGTGTTGTGTTTTTGTGCCGTCTGCTCAGAGCACAGCAGACCTAGTCGGCTCTTTCGAACAGTAACTTTGACTTTTGTCTGTCGTCCTCACTAAGGATCAGTGCGGACGAATACTTGGAAAAGAAGACCCTCTTTGTCTCAAAAATAACCTTTAGAAGCAACCAGCCATTTAGTTCTGACTCACTTGCAAGTTATAATGTAGGTTAGGTTTTCTTGTACAAGGCAACGAGAGCAGAACGAGCAGAACAGAATCAGAGAGAAAAGGGACTCAGATATTCAAGGCATTAGCAAACTCAAATATGTGGGTTGTTCTGAAGCAAATTGTTAAACTTGGGTCAAACCAGCTTAAAGGCTACAGTAATGTATATTGTCATGGTTTGAGTAACAGATTGTGTATTTCACGGATTCAACAGAATTGGCTCAGCTCTCAGTCTGCAGGGCAGGCAGTCAAAAATGTTACTTTAAATCCTGAGATTGATAACTCGCCTTACCTTTTAACCAAGGAGCAGGAAGAACATATCACGCAAGGAGATCCTGAATTAAATCAAAAGTTGCACGCGCTAACACTTGAACTGTATGTTAAAAGAGAGAAAGGAGGTAGATTACCTGAAACAGTCTCACTTGACAACCTTAGGATCATGTTAGGCCTTTCTGTCTCACGCCGCAAAGCATTTTTGAATTACTTGTGTAACATAGAGGTGTTAAAAAAAGAGAAAGCAAAGGAACCACGAAAGGAGAGATTTCAGAGACCTATATCAACATCAGAGCATCCTTGGCTAGAATACAGAGTGCATGAAAATTGCCTCTTCATGCGTTTTTTTAAACAAGATCGAAATCAGCTCTACAACTTAAATGCATTGAGGGTCTGTAATTTTTGAACTTCCTTAATGTGCAGTATATTTTCCTATTCATATTCAATCATTTACCTTTTATTTCAGGGTTTGCAATTTGGCCAGAAAGTTATAATAGATTGCTCATATGATGCAAATATGGATGAAATTGCAATGAAGAGGGCAGCTTTACAGATATTAAAATGTTACTACAGTTCTCGTAAAAGTAGAAGACCATTCTCCCTGCATATTTGTAATCTTGATGTTGATAGCAGAGTACTATATTATCTACAGAAAAGCCATCCAGGATTTGATACCAGTGTTCCCATTGACATTCACTCAGGATCTTATTTGGAGCTGTTTGACAGGTATTTGATAATAAAATTACCTGCCTGTAATTTCGTTGACAGTTATCTTCTTAATACCGTATGTATGCTTTTCAGGAAAAATTTAGTTTATCTTTCTCCTCATTCTGACAATGAGTTGAAATATAATACAGAAGATACATACATCATTGGTGCATTTGTTGATTTCGATACATCTCACCCTTTGAGATTATCCGCAAAGAAGGCGGCTAAAGAGAACATACGACATGCTGCCCTGCCTATAGATAGGTATCTGAAATGGAGGAAGGGAACCAAATCCCTGTGCATTAATCAAGTGAGTCTGATATTTGCTATTTTCTTTATTTGCCATTCGTTTTATTCTTCACTTTTCAAAAAAATCCTATGTCCATTTTTGTCTTTTTTTTTGTAGTGTTTTGACATTCTCTTGGATGTCAAGAATACTGGGGACTGGTCCAAAGCTCTTCAGGCACATACACCCTCGAGAAAAACTTTCAACTAGTTTGAAGTTATTTCCATAATAAAGTTATTCATAACCATCCTCAATTTCTTTCAAAACCATTCAAACATCCCTCACTACCCCCGCTACCCCCACCCCCCACCTTCCCACCTTCTCGAAATTTTTCATAAACACGTGAATGAACTCGAATTTTGTGCCAACTGCTGCAGGGAAGGGAAAATACAAATGATGTTATCTCGTATCTATTATCTTATATTTGTCGGACTGTTTGTACAGGACTTTACGCGTAAATTTTTTTTTTCTGTAATTTCGCTTGGAAGTGACTTGCGATCCTCCCGTGGCGTAACTATTTTTTGGTTCAAGGTTGGCTGCAGAACTCATGGCTCGGTTTCAAATACAAAAACAATCCGTTATTTCTTAGCAGTCGACGTTTCATGTGCATGTGGAGAGAAATCTTAGGAAAGTAACTTCGTGTCGGAGTCGGATCATTCTTAGTGCGTGACTATGAGGTCCAGCAATGTTCGCAGTGTGTCGTTCACGTTTCACAAGAATCCGAATGAGGGTGGTGTGGAGCGAAAGCCGTCTGGGAAAGAGGCCTCGAGTGGGTCTTCTTCAAGGAAGATACTTCAGACCTCAACGCGTCAACGTCTACAAGACCGTTTCGACCAAGAGTGTCCTTATTCTTTGAGCCGTGACCAAAATCAATCCTCTCATTCTCAGAATAGGAGCAACCGCTCTAACCCCCGCAACTGGTCAGACTTCAATATTTCTCTGCCGTCTGTCCAGCCCAGGAGGATGCTACGGTCTGGGGCAGACAAAATTTCCAAAACATTTGCCACCGTGCGGAATTCTTTTGATACATTGTCTCAAGTAAGACCTGTACCTTCATCTCATTTGTTGGTTTCAATCAGTGTGGAAAAGCCACGTTTATGTCAAGGGTCTAACTAAACTTTTCTTCTCAGCGGTTCCGAACTTCGACTAGGCGCCGCTACCGCCTTGAAAATGAATCTCCTCAAACAGTGACACCCCGCACAAGGACCAGGTGTATGTTGGGACGGACTCCAACAAAGCTCTATAGTCCTTTTGGAATTGAAACGCCGCAGAGTGAATCAAAATCTCTTTCTAACAAAGAGAACCAGTGTTGGGGAGGCAAGGTCCTCACACCACGACGAAGGTAAGATAATCTCGACATAGGTACCATATTTTGAAATTATTTGCATGTTATCCCATGTCACATTGTAAATGTTAATTTGTACTTTACAGCCTGCGACAGAGGTCAAGTCCATACAGCTCCAGTTGGATGAGGGAGAAAGGATCTTCATCACCATTCTGAACCAGTTTATCATTCAATAATGTGGTAACACATGAATGATGTATGATAGCCGATTGTATCAGCAGTTATTTCTACAGTTTTATATACCTTGTTCACTATTTCAGTTTCCCTGGTTTCCTGTCTTTCTTACTTTTCTACCTTGTAGAAAGGTTTTATTCCTGCTGTTGTTTCATGAAGTTTTATGGCTCCAAGCTCCAATGCATAAACACTTTGTTTAATTTGATGCATAATATGTAGTTTTAAACAATAATAATCTTGCCATTGAGATTTCTTTTTGATATTGTGTAACAGTGCAGATTGATCTGTGATTTCCATCCTGTGATGTATCAACACTACATCTATTTTCAAGTTGTGGATATCTTCTGAAGAAAAGGGTTTTGATGAATGAAGCAACATAAACTTATGTTCTTTCTATTGAACTTTCCTCTGTCTCATGTCAAATTTATACCAATCTTTTATGTGCTCCCATGTAGAAAGTTACATGAGGTTTTTTCAGACTGAGGTAACACTCTGGATCTAAGATCCTGGGGTGAATCCCGAATGATCTTCTTATATTTTTAGTCTAATTTTCAGGATAAGGAACATTTTACCTGAAAAGGTGGCTAAATATTGTGACTAACAGTATTATTTTGTATGTGTGTCATACCCTGTAAACATACTACATTTTACTTGTAAGCTTTATTTAATTTTATATTTTTCTTGTAAAAATACTTTCGTGCTATTAAGGTATCTAGAGAATGTCTTGTTCTGATATATAATTCTATTCATAGCACTTCTATTTGCTGACAGCCTTAAACTGCCCTGTAACATTGTAATTGCGTGAATTAAACAGTATAAAAAGTGTTCCTTATTGTTGTTTTTTTTTTCATTATGAGCCGGCGGGGAAGGCAACCGAATATTCAGTTCATAGGTTGGCATCCCGGGTGGAAGAAAGGACTTTTTTCGCTGGAGGTTGGTAGGCCGTATGACTGTGTCGTCTGCTCATGACGTCACCTCCGATTCGGAGAGGAGAAAAAAAATATCGTCCGGTGATCGAAGTGCCGTCTCTCTCGTGCAGTGTACTCCGTGCAACAGAACCATTCGATTGGTAAACTTTGATATATCTTGATTGCACCACTTAGGTCGCACATCAATAATTTAGAATGCCAAGAAGGGGGTCAGCGTCACCCATGAGGAGGTAAGAACCATCTCCTGCATTCCAAGATAACCTCAAAAAGTTCCAGAATGACTTATTTTAAAACACAATTAAAAGCCTGACCTTGATTCACTTTGTATATTCATCTGTAATGATTATGTTAAGGCAAAGGTGTGTTTTTTTTTAATCACAACTTTTCCTCATAGTTTCACAATGCCTGTCCCCTATTGCATCCTCAATTGTCATCCCATAGAAATTGCATCATTGCTTGTGATGATTTTTAGGTCCCCCACAAGGGCTCCTCCTCCACCGCCTCCAGCTAGGCCTGCTGCCCCCGCGCCGCCTCCGCCAGGGGCAGGGGCAGGCACTGGAGCAGGAGCCGGAGCAGGCGCTGCCACTTCTGGCGGACCATCGCTCATGGGACAGATGGCTGCAACTGCAGGCGGTGTTGCTGTTGGCTCTGCCATTGTGAGTATTACTTAGCTGTTACTTAAACGAATTCCAACATTGACTCTACAACACACTTATGGTGGCATTTGTCACTTTGCAAAGATGTGTTGTCGTGTGGTTTTGTGCTTTTTCTTTAAGAACTACTATTTACGAGGATATGTATTCATCACTTAGCTGGTTCTTGTTTGTTTTCTTCTCACAGGGTCATGTTGCTGGTCATGCACTCACTGGCATGTTCAGTGGAGGAAGTGATTCTCAACAAGCCCAGCCTGCCCCTGCAGCTCAGCCCCAATACAACCAACAGTATGCCCAAGCTGGTGGTGGTGGTTCAGAGCCCAGTGGACCGTGTGCTTGGGAAATAAAGCAGTTCCTACAGTGCGCTCAGGGCCAAACTGACCTCTCATTATGCGAAGGATTTAATGAAGCACTCCGCCAATGCAAACAAAACAATCGTAAGTAGCTTCACAATGAATAACTGGGTTTTATGGGCCCGTGTTGCTCTGGAGCTAATTCAGTCATTTGATTCTGTTCCAGGCATTGCAATGTAGTAATATATAGATAAATAATCTGTGATTAGAAAATTTAAATTCTGCTCTTTTAAGATCAGAAAATGTGAGGCACACCGTCATAGAAAGTCTATTGGATCCTCTTCAAATTTACAATGGGACATGTTAAAATTCATATCTAGTTCTTCAAAAGAAAAAAGCAGTGTGCCACTGTTTGTGCATTTTACTGTATTGTGGAAATATATTATTAGAACTTAATTTTTCAAAGGAATTAGAGCATTAAATTTACTCTCCTTGTTCACTCTATGTTAATCTTAAAAACGGAAGTCATGCCATGGTAACATCAGGAAAGATCAATTTAATTTGACTTTTATGGTCTCACATACCTTTATTAAATAATGTACTTACTAAAAATGTCTGGTTATTCTCACTAGCCAATAGCCTTGTTATTTAAATCTTTCAGTGAACATTCAAAGGTACTGGACATGAATGTACTTTTCAAATTTCTGCAGTTACAGAATATTAAGCACCAATTTTCCTATGGATGTTAATTTTAATTAATGTCTGTAGTATACATAGATATTGCTTCAATATAAGGCAAACTTTTGCTCAAACAATTTTCAGCCATCAGTTTGGTCGGTATGCCCACATACACTTGTAATACATAAAAGATACATGTCATGTTAAAATTGTGTACACCAAAATCCACACTATTCTACAAATTACCAGGGATATAATTTTGATTGTAAATTGCATTGAAGCATTACTACATGCCAAGTTCAGTAAGCTAAGACTTGACAGAATTTTAAGTACTACATCTGTAAAGAACACAGGGAAAGGGAGACAGTTACAAGTAGAGTAGATTGGAGTAATAAGGAACAGGAATCACTGAATCAATTTAAAGAAGATTGATTCAGCATTGACACTTAAGGAGTAAAGTCAACACTGTTAAAGTGTCCCCTTGATGACCATGTGTCTACTGACAGGCAATTTGTCAACCATCTGACATCTCTGATGGGTGACTGACTAACTATCAGTAGCTATCAAATTTGGTCAGCAAGTGCTTCTATAACAGTATCTCCAACACACGTTACAATCTTTCTTTTATTAAGAAGATGAGTTTGTTTTTAGAAGAGTGTTACAAATAAAACCTTCATCCTAACAGAAAGCTCTCAAATTTATCCACGCGGTAAATTATACATCTTAATTTGGCCATGTAGAATGTAGACAGCTAATGAATAAAAACTGAAAACCCCGGATTAGCTCATATTTGACCCCAAACTTTTGGCATATTTGTCACAATAAACTGTGAAAGCACTAGTACTTACAAATAAGGTTTTAAGCTTTCAAAACAGCTCAGCATCTGCCAAAATAAAGCCCTAAAAAGAGAGACAGGGCTTGTCTACCCAACTTACCCAAGTACCTAAGGGTAAATTACTTTTAAATAGGGCATGATTAAAGGTTAAAATTCATAAATAAATTATCACAGCTATGCATTATGTCAGTTTTCATCCCCAAAATTTTAAAAAATGAACATATCAATGCAGTTTCTTCAGGAAAAAAGACTCGTAGCACCAGATTAGTTCTGAACGCACACTAAGTCACAGAAAAAACATTATCAGACATAGCCCACATGAAAGAACCAAGCTTTATCTGCCACAGATGTTCAAAAATAAAATGGTATGTTTCATTGCAACTAAAAACTGTGTGCAGAGTGCAGGGTAAAGACAGTCTAGGAATCATCCAATTTATACAGAAAAACATGCAGGTGCGTAACAGTGAACAAGGTCCTTAAAAGTATTAAGTTGTTAGTGGTTGTAAACTGATAAAAAATATCAGGAAAAACATTACTTGTTTAGGAATAGTCAGTAAATGTTACCAAACAGTGATCAAAGCACCAATAAATAAAACACAACTTGTGAGTGACTCAACTTGGATGGGTCTGCAAACTTTGCCTCTCCAGAACTGAGTCTTATATACATACAGTATACTTAATCGATTGAAGGTATGATACATAGAATACATTACTTGGTTCTAAGAAGAACAATGATTCAAAATACAAAAAACTAGAAAGACAATGTAATGGGGATTACACAGATAAAACAAATAAGGAAGTTGGCAAAATGAATTTTATGACACACAATGGGCTCATTTTAGGATAATGTTACAGTTATTTTGCCAGTTTGCACAAGCACTGTATTTGTACTCAAATAAGGCATGTCAGTCATTCCAAAATTATGAGAAGGATTTTTGAGACAATTTCTCCTGAGAAAGGGGACACTTTGAGAGCAAAAATCACTACCAAGAGTTAAAAGATCTTCAAAACCTTCACTAGTTTATTACAACAAACAACAATAACAATTTTCTAGAAACAAAAGAAACTTTTTTTAAAATTTAATACTTTTTTAAATAATTATTTTATGGGAATATATCACAAAGTCAATTTATAAGTCAGCAAAAGGCTTATACCATGAGAGAGTATAATAAAGCAAGCTTTGTATTTGCTGCCATCTCTCTACTTGTTGACAAAAACAACACAACAACACTTAATTTAAAAGCACTCAGATATCAGTAACACTTTGACTGTGGCTTGTCTGCGCAAACTGAAGGGGCCTATGAAAGCTGCTTTCTGATTTCTGGCTAGCACTCACAATACTTATACCAAATATCAGGAAACCTTCTAAAACCTCGTGACAGTGATCAATAAAATTCCTGATGGCATGGACTGGATTTTAAATGAAAGAATGAAGTATCGAATCAGAAGCATGCGGCAGCAAGCTCTCTAAAAGAGTAGAGATGGCAACATAAATCAGAACTGCTCTCAGGAATTTACACCTTAATCATTGAATCCCTGGTCCCTGTTTCTATCACGATCCCTTCCTCTATGTTCCCTGTTTTGGTCCCAGTGCCCGCGACTGCCTGACTGGCCCGCCCCCGCACCACGACCATTCCCACTTCGATCTCCCCTAAAATTGCCTCGATGTCCCCTTCGACCCCCTCCTCCATGGCTGAGAAGAGCAAAAGGTGCACTGCTGGGATTTCCATTTGGATTTGGCATTTCGTTTGGAGTACTGTTTCCCATTGGTAAACCAGGAAGTGAAGGAAGAGATTGATTCAGCATTCTTGATCCTCCAGCACCCCGACCAGACTCCCACCTGTGAACAAATCATTTCATAAACACCCTCATTTTAAGTTTTTGAAATTATAATGCTTAACTGAATCACTTACGAATTGTTCCAACGACCTCTTTGACCATTGTTGTGCCAGTATTTTTGACCTGAGAGAGGGGGAAAACGACTTCCTTCTCGAGGCTGTTCATGTTGGTCAAAGTGCAAGTCCTGTGGTACTTCACGACGCTGATCTCGCAGTTCTCTATACTGTTCACGAGGCTGATCTTGATATTCTCGCTGTTCATGATACTGCTGCTGAGACCAGTGACCGCTAGGTCTTTGATGTGCTCCAGATCCTCCAGGTGTCTGCATCTTATTTTGGTTCGCTTTTATCATTGCCAGCTATGAAATGAGAATTTAAATTTGAAATTTCAAAAGGTCGTGGAATTTTTTAAATTGATATTTCAAATAAATAATACCTCTCTCCTCTGTTCATCATTTTCACGGCGTAGTCGGCGAATCACTTTTTCAGCCTCTTCAAGTTTAAAAGCAAGATCAGGATCAGGAGCTTGACTTTCATCTGCACGATCAGCTGTTGCGGTCTGTTTAGAACTATTTTCTATAACCCTGTAAAAGAGGTATAATTTTTCTCTTGACTCAAACAAATATGGAGTGATGTTAATAAAACAAACAAGTACTTAATTTTAAGTTACTTTTTCTGCTCATCAATTATGTTTTCCAAAGAAGAATTGCGGTCTTTTTGTTCACAAAGGGAGCTACGTAACTCAGCTATATCTCGTTCCAATAATTCAACTTGAAGCGGAGTCACATTCACTTGTTTTGGACTGAGCACCACCTAAAAGGATTTTAAATGTGTGACGTTGAACATAAACCAATACACACATGAATCCAATAGTGTACTCCTTACTCTACCTGTGGTTTTGAGTCATCTTCCGGAGATGACGGGGTGCTTTTCAGAAGAGCGAGGGAACCCTTGCTGAAAACGAGCTGGAATTGGAGATCTGCAAGCAGAATATAATCGACTATTTATGTAAGCCCTTAAGGCTCTTAACTCAAATTACTTGAGGTCTGGTCTTACCTCGATTCCTTTGACGCAAAGTCTCAACTTCATGATGTAAAGAAGTAAGCATTAGATGATGTTGGTCTTTCAAAAATTTTATGTTTTGTTCCAATTGTATGACACGAAGAGTGGGATCGTAGTTAGAACTTGTATTGAATGAATCACTAGGACTGTTTGCGGGTGAATGTGCATTTTCTGTGGTAACCACTGTGGCAGCAGCTCGAGCATTTGCTCCACTAACACTGGCACTAATAATATCAGCAGTGGTACATTTACCAACCTGTAGAAAAAGAACACATTTTAAATAATTGTTTCCTTTACATTCCTAAGTTCAGAGAGCTTCAGAGACGTTACCTGAGTCCCAAAATTTACTGGAATTTTTACTAGCACTTTGGACGCCATGATGCTCTGCTGCGTTCGTTCGAAGAATTTTTATTTATTTTCACTTCAGGTTTCGCTGCGCTTAAAGATGTCAGTAGGTGCTGTCGAAAAATAAAATTCCAAATTACCACAAGAGCAGCAGTAGTGGTTATGGCGAACCGACGAGGATCTTGGCAGAGCTTACTGCAACTCAAATGTCCCTAAAAATGAAACTGCAGCTTATGTCAGATTAAATTCCTCCACCAAGAAGTGATTAAAGCCACAAGCGAGAGAGAGAGAGGAGCTCATTTTAAAGCCGCAGATGGCGCCTGTCATGCATAGGTTAGACAAGCCCGCAAGACACGGGTGTGTCACGGGCCGGAGGCGGTATCTCGCGCCCGGGGTGAGGCGAGGGAGTCCAGTAAGCACAACACGAAGGCTGGGCGCAACATACACACCTTTCGGCCAAACCCAGAGTTCGGAGAAGCATTCCAGAACGCAACAAAGCTCAAATTATCCAAGTCCCAGCAGTCGGCAAGTATGGCGACGCCCCGATCCTCGAGCCGAGCAGGCACACTGGGAAGCCCTCGGCGATGTGATTGGTCGGGAGGGTGGGGTGGGGGTGCGAGGCGGGGAGCACCACAGGGTGGGTTTGCGGCACAAGAGAAATGTCGCAGATTTTACATACTGAGCAGTCGAGTTCACTTAGGAAGTGTAATGGCTTCTGGAACTTTCGTTCTTTTCTTCGTACGCATGCAAAGTGAAAAAGTAAACAATCTGACAGGATCCCCACCTTCCGCTTCTGGAAAATATCGACCGCGGGTGCACTCGAGAAGGTTGCACGGCTCTCGCTCCCGCACCCTCTCCGGCCCGTTTGGGAGAGAGAGACAGAGCGACGAAAGCAGTGTTCGGAATCTCCATGCGGAGTAGAACGTTAGTCGGGGAGCTAGCCAGTCAGAGATCATAAACACTTCCTCATTTGTTGAAGTCATTTTATTCCAATCCTTTCAACAAGGGTCAGGCAATTATCACTGCGCCACTTGAATGTGGCCGCTCTAGCCAACGGTGCACGTCGAAGACTTGGGTGTGCGGTGGCTGGCCTAGGTGTAGATGTTGCAAGACGGCGTGGTAGATGTGGGCTTAGGCGTTGTGACAGGCGAGGTCGCGCATGACGGCGTTGTGGGTGGCGTAGATGGCGTCGTAGGTCTGGTTGTCCTGGTAGGCTCGGTGTCGCAGGACGGCTCGGTGGAACGAGTGGACGGAGTCGTACGTGTTGACGGCGTTGTGGGTGGCGTAGATGGCGTCGTTGGTCTGGTTGTCCTGGTAGGCTCGGTGTCGCAGGATGGCTCGGTGGAACGAGTGGACGGAGTAGTACGTGTTGACGGCGTTGAATTTGGCGTAGACGGCGTCGTGGGTCTGGGTGTCCTGGTAGGCTCGGTGTCGCAGGATGGCTCGGTGGAACGAGTGGACGGAGTCGTACGTGTTGACGGGGTTGAATTTGGCGTAGACGGCGTCGTGGGTCTGGGTGTCTTGGTAGGCTCGGTGTCGCAGGACGGCTCGGTGGAACGCGTGGAAAGAGTCGTGTATCGTGTTGATGGGGTTGAAGATGGCGTCGACGGCGTCGTGCGTGTAGGTGTGGTGCTACGGGATGTGGGGCAAGACGGTGTCGTAGATGGGGTAGATGGGGTAGTAGACGGTGTAGACGGCGTGGTAGATGGTGTTGACGGAGTGGTAGATGGTGTTGACGGAGTGGTAGACGGTGTTGATGGAGTAGTAGATGGCGTAGTAGATGGTGTTGAAGGAGTGGTAGATGGTGTTGACGGAGTGGTAGACGGTGTTGATGGAGTGGTAGACGGTGTTGATGGAGTTGTGCTAGGTGATGTGGGGCAAGAAGGCGTCGTAGATGGCGTAGATGGGGTAGTAGACGGTGTTGAAGGAGTGGTGGAGGGTGTCGACGGAGTGGTAGATGGTGTTGACGGGGTAGTAGATGGTGTTGACGGAGTGGTAGAGGGCGTCGAGGGAGTGGTAGATGGTGTTGACGGAGTGGTAGAGGGAGTGGAGGGAGTGGTAGATGGCGTTGACGGAGTAGTGCTAGGTGAGGTGGCGCACGACGGCGTCGTAGATGGTGTAGAAGGGGTAGTAGATGGTGTTGACGGAGTGGTAGAGGGAGTCGAGGGAGTGGTGGATGGTGTAGACGGGGTGGTGCTAGGTGAGGTGGGGCAAGAAGGCGTGGTAGATGGTGTAGACGGGGTGGTGGAGGGCGTGGCTGGCGAAGTTGATGCAGGCGTAGTGGGCTGTGTGGGCTGAGGACCGCAGAGGCAGCCCCCATCCGAATCACAACCGCTCGCAACGCATCCTAAACCAATCAATTTGCACACAGCCGGGCAGATTCCGTTGCAAAGTCCGTCCAGGGGCAACGTGATCGACTGGAGTAGAGCTGTGGGCAAAGTTACGTGTGTTAAGTACTGTTAACTGGACGGGTGCAGGAAAAGAAATTTAGTGTCTGTATGCTTACGGCAGACAAATCCATTGTTCTGTGTGGTTCCCGTTGATGGCGTGGTGGAACCGCCGGAGCTTGGTGGAGAACACAGACAACCGCCCAGAGGGTCGCAGTCGCTGGAGACGCAACCCAGGCCAATTGCACTGCAGACGGCGGGGCAGAGACCGTCGCACTCTGCGGCGAGCGGTAGGGTGATGGAAGACAGGAGAGCTGCGAAAAGAGGCAATAGTGAGCATAGCGATGAATTTTTTTTTTCTCCGAGGTAGTATTTTGAAGTGTATTTTGTTACTTACGGCACACCAATCCATTGTTTGGGGTGGAGGATGACACTGCTGTTGAAGCTGAAGTGCCTTGGGTTCCTGATGACGAGGTTGAGAGAGTTGTCTCGTCAGTTGTCTCGATAGTTGTCTGTGACGGTTGAGGACCGCAGAGGCAGCCCCCATCCGAATCACAACCACTCGCAACGCATCCTAAACCAATCAATTTGCACACAGCCGGGCAGATTCCGTTGCAAAGTCCGTCCAGGGGCAACGTGATCGACTTGAGTAGAGCTGTGGGCAAAGTTACGTGTGTTAAGTACTGTTAACTGGACGGGTGCAGGAAAAGAAATTTAGTGTCTGAATGCTTACGGCAGACAAAGCCATTGTCCTGAGTGGTTCCCGTTGATGGCGTGGTGGAGCCGCCGGAGCTTGGTGGAGAACACAGACAACCGCCTAGAGGGTCGCAGTCGCTGGAGACGCAACCCAGGCCAATTGCACTGCAGACGGCGGGGCAGAGACCGTCGCACTCTGCGCTGAGCGGTAGGGTGATGGAAGACAGGAGAGCTGTGAAAAAGATACGTGGTAATTGTTAAGCAGAAGAATACTACAGTCATCCGAAATAGTCATTAATTCACCGCAAGAAGTCATTCAGCCACCTGAAGAATCTTTAATTACTTACGGCACACCAATCCGTTGCTTTGAGTGGAGGTTGACACCGCCGTAGAAGCTGAAGTGCCTTCGGTATCCGATGACGATGTCGAGGTTGGGAGAGTTGGCACGATAGTTGTTTGTGACGGCTGAGGACCGCAGAGGCAGCCCCCATCCGAATCACAACCACTCGCAACGCATCCTAAGCCAATCAATTTGCACACAGCTGGGCA
The DNA here is from genome assembly GCF_012932325.1 of Thrips palmi. Classification (NCBI taxonomy): domain Eukaryota; kingdom Metazoa; phylum Arthropoda; class Insecta; order Thysanoptera; family Thripidae; genus Thrips; species Thrips palmi. The sequence goes on from NW_023144633.1 coordinate 1,726,478, forward strand.
GATTCCCTTGCAGAGTCCGCTTAGAGGCAACGTGATCGACTGGAGTAGAGCTGTGGGCAAAGTTACGTGTGTTAAGTACTGTTAACTGGACGGGTGCAGGAAAATAAATTGAGTGTCTGTATGCTTACGGCAGACAAAGCCATTGTTCTGAGTGGTTCCCGTAGATGGCGTGGTGGAGCCGCCGGAGCTTGGTGGAGAACACAGACAACCGCCTAGAGGGTCGCAGTCGCTGGAGACGCAACCCAGGCCAATTGCCCTGCAGACGGCGGGGCAGAGACCGTCGCACTCTGCGGCGAGCGGTAGGGTGATGGAAGACAGGAGAGCTGTGAAAAGGATGCGTGGTGAATGTTAATCTGTATAGTACATTAGTAAACCCAAGAATGTTGAGTCACTTACGGCACACAAATCCATTGCCTTGGGTGGAGGTCGACACCGCTGTGGAGGCCGAGGTGGCCTGGGTGACTGACGTCGACTGCGGAGTCGTGAGTTTGGTGGTGGGTGCCGTGGAGGTCGTGCTGGGCGGGCCGCAGATGCAAAACTGACCCACACAGCCGTAGGTGACGCAGCCAAGGCCGCACAGGAGTTTGCAGGTGAGCGGCGAGCACCCAGGCAACTTCGAAGTGGTCACGGTCAAGAGGTCTGCGTGGAAAAAGATGACCGTCAACATCTGCTTTCACTCGCTGACACTCTGTGTGCAGCAGCAGGTACTCACCGCACACCAGGCCGTCACCCTCGACCAGGGTGGAGCCAGCGGCCAGCGCCACGATCAGGACTACCAGGACCTTCATGCTTGGAGAGGCGGCGGTTGTCTTCGACGTCTTTCGCTTCCTCACCGAGCCTTTTATACCTCCAGAAGGGACTCGTTGGAATGCGGCGGCGCGTGCAGCGGGCCCAAAGGCAGTAGGTTCAAAGCCTGATAGTGACTCGGTAATCCGGCCGCCAAGCAAACGTCACGCAAACGTCACGCAAACGCCGCTTTGGTAATCATTGGCGGGCATGCTGCGCTTTGGCGGGGATGCTGCGCGTGGCTGCGCCGTACTGCGCGCCGCAGGATGGCGTCGGCGGCCTGCCTCTTGGCCTGCCTCGCCGCACGTGGAGACTGCCCGCCTCGGGAAAAAGCATTGACCCCTGAGAGGGGGAGAGTCTCGCCTTCTGATTCTCATTTTCAGTGAGGTACAATCAGGCAGCGCCGGGTCGCGTTTGGACACGTGGAAGGGCGTACGTCGCCGTGGTTGTCTTCGGCAAACGACCCTTATCGGCGGTTGTATTTTGATACCCGCACGTGTCGCCGCGAGGACCACGAGGACCGGCCGGTGCGGGGCGCTCACTCCATCCCGCGCCGCGCACCGGCGTGGTCCTGGCGGTGCTGGTCCGCGGTCGGAACGCCGCCAAATGGTTTCCGATAGCCGATTCGGCGCTTCCAAGTCGCGAACGGCCATGCAACGTCGGCGACAACAACTCCGCACAGAGCTCCGCAGAGCTGCCATGCCGACTGGCCTAGCGCCCGCCGGACTGGGGATAGGCAACGCGCGCGCCGCGGCCGCACCATGCTCGGCTCCAGCTCCAGAGGACCAGGACGCCGGCGAAGCGGGCAGCCCGTCACACTGCCTCGCTCGACGGGACGGACCGCGGTCCGCCTTCCCTGCCCCGTGGCCCCTCCAGTCCGCGCGGCGCTGGCCGGGCCGGGCCGAGCGAGGCAGTGTGGCGGGCTGTGGGCCGCGCTAGGCCGCGCGCCGCGCGCCGCGGAGCTCAGTCTGTGGCGAGGCGCGAAGCGTGTCTGGCGGCGCTGTGCACAGACCCTGTTCCGCGCGTTCCGCGCGAGCGACGCGAGTGGACGTGTGTAGACGCGGCCTGGCTTGGCCCGGCCGGCGCGTCGGCGGCTGGAGTTGCTTCGACAGTTCGACCCCCACGGGTTGCGCCTCGTCGCGACAGCCGACGTCAACGAGGCCCGCGGTGTCGACGACTCCAAGTCCGGTGCGTGTCGCCGCGGCACGGCAGAGCGGCAATACAGCCCGGGCCTGAGGACCTCTCCGCGACCGGCAGAAAAAGTGGCCATTGGCAGCGGCCCGGCTTCGCTGTGCTTCGCTGCTGTTGGTTTTCGTTCCGCTCGTGCTGCTTGAATGCCCAAGTGGCAGGTGCATCGTTGCGACATGTTGTCCGCGGCGCGGCGAGGCGCTGCACGCCGCGGCCGCCGGAAACTACCAGTGCAGTGTCCCAGCCGTCCCAGTCGTCTCGGAGCAGCAAAGGTGAGCAGCAGGGCGCGGGGGGAATCATTCGCATCGCTTGTCTCTCTCGCACCCGCACGCGACGCCCCATGAGTGCGAGGGAGACGGCGAAGGCGCAGTGCCCTGCTTACCGCAGATTGATGTTGGGCCGGCCGCGGCCGCGGGGTCACAAGGGCCTTCGTTGGACCGCGGGCGGACCGGGAACCGACAGCAAACCGACTCCAGGGCGCTCCAGGGCGCTCCAGGGCGCTCCAGGGCGCTCCAGGGCGCTCCAGGGCGCTCCAGGGCGCTCCAGGGCGCTCCAGGGCGCTCCAGGGCGCTCCAGGGCGCTCCAGGGCGCTCCAGGGCGCTCCAGGGCGCTCCAGGGCGCTCCAGGGCGCTCCAGGGCGCTCCAGGGCGCTCCAGGGCGCTCCAGGGCGCTCCAGGGCGCTCCAGGGCGCTCCAGGGCGCTCCAGGGCGCTCCAGGGCGCTCCAGGGCAATGGCCGGCCAATCTCAAGGCGGATCGCGCGCCGTGGGCCGTGCGGCTGTGCGGCGCCATCAATCTTGGAGTAACTTATTTAGGCCACTCTATCGGCGGACTCGGATACATTCCGAAGGGACGCTACACAGCACGCAGACAGACAGACAGACAGACAGACAGACAGACAGACAGACAAGACAGACAGACAGACAGACGCAAGACAAATAGACAGATCGACAGCAAAACACTCACGCGGTAAAGACCCCCTCGCCATGACTCGCAGCACGCCGCTGACATTTACAGCCAGCGAAGCTACAGAAAACACGCTCATTCAAACAACGAGGCCGGCCGAGGCAGGCGGAGCCGCTCGCCTCGTGAATCTAGGAAGCAGCAGCTGATTCGAAGAGTCTGTCTCCCTCGCACGTCCCAATGAGGCGCGCCGTGAGAGAGACAGCAGACCGGGTGAGCAGACGGGTGCGGGCACGGCGGCCCCCGGGAGCTTTACAAAGTCTCCACTTTGCGCTATGCGCTGCGCTCCCCTTACAGAGCTGTAAACCGGTATCACGTCGTGACACTGTGGCGGGCTAGGCTCATTCCGAACATTTCGTCGCCTGCCTCGCTCGCACTCATGCGCGACGCCCCGCGAGTGCGAGAGAGAGAGAGAGAGAGAGAGAGAGAGAGAGAGAGAGAGAGAGAGAGAGAGAGAGAGAGAGAGAGAGAGAGAGAGAGAGAGAGAGACAGCCCGGAGTCAGCCTGCACGTCCGCGAAGGGCGGGAAGGGAAGGGCCTTGGGGGTGACAGCGCGCTGCAGGGAGGGGCATGGCGGCAACGCGGCAGCGCGGAGATGCGGCCTTAAATTTCGAGCACGTCGGTTTACTCGTAAATCAAGCCCACTCCCCTTTCCCCTCCTTCTTCTCATTGTTGCTGGCGGCCCGGCGGCCCCGACGGCCCCGAGGGCCCCGATGAACGCTACACTTTAAAGTGAGCGGGACGCGACCCCAATGACGCCCTTCCGTCCCCCTCGAGGTCCCCCCCCCCCTCGCGGGACACGCGCGCGTGCGCTAACAGGGGGCGAATTTGAGCCAAGATACCGCGGCGGCGTTCGAAAAGATAAGCGCCGTTAGGCCGAACAGCGTGTTGCCAACGGTGTAGATTTTGGCATGCGCGCGCCAGTCCCGCCAGTCCCGCCAGCCGGGCGCGCGGCTGCGGTGCGGTCCTGGTGTTATCAAAGGCAAACAGCAGGAGACAATACGGTGTGGTGCCGGCCGAGGCGGGCCGAGGCGGGCCGAGGGCACCAGCAGGTACACCGCGAAACGCACAGCCGTTGAACGCGGGCCAAGTTTGGACAGCATGACTGGCGTCGAGACTGGCGTGGCTTCCCGCCGCGTGTCAGGTGGTGCTATCAAGACCCCGTGTCGCTGTCGGGGCCGGTCGGGCCGGGGCGGTCGGGCCGCTAGTAGTTGTGTGACGACTGACGACGCCGCGGGGAACCCTCGTCAAGCGGTATGAATGAATCATACGCACGGATCAAAATAAGGAGGCCCGGGTCTTCCTTCGCCTTCGCCCACCTCGAGTCCGCTGGGCCGGCCGGACCGCGCCGCCCTGACCCAAATCTCGTTTTCGACTTCGACCGCTCGCTGCGGGCTTCGGCTTCGCCCTGGTGACGCTCGCACTCGAACGGGAAGAGATTTCCAAGGCAACGCACAGTGGGCCAGAAGACCGGTGGAGGTGGCGAAAAACCGATGGATTGCTGTCCGAACGAGGAATCCGATGGTGCGGTCACACACGTTCAGTTCGAGCCCTGTTTCACTAATAGTGACTCTGGAGCTCAAAAGGCGTCTAGAATTTTGGCCGCCTCCACCGGTCTTCTGGCCCACTGTGCAACGGGGCGGAGTTCTCGTTTGTCGACGTTGAGAAAGCACTGCGAGGACCTACACGGCGAAAAGGACAGAAAACGAGGAGAACGAACGCGCCAAGCCAAACTTGCGAAACGACGGAATCGGAGTGCGATCGGAGGGGATCGAGGACTGCATGCATATCGTGTAATTGGGAGTCCGGCCGGCCTGCGCGCTGTCTCTCTCGCACTCGAGGGACGTCCCAGTAAGGGAGCGAGAGAGACAGAGCGACGATCCTTCGGCGTGAGGCGGCCAGTGAGGCAGTACGAAGGCGGCTTTACGACGGCATTACTCCTCGCCGGCCTCGTTGGAGGAGTGGAGGAGCTGGAGGAGTTGGGGGCGGCACGGCTCGGCGCGGCGGAGACGCAGCGCGCAGCACTCGCTCGCAAGTCGAGTCCGGGTTGTTGCTGTTGGTGCTAACTGAACGGACTGCGAGCGGCGTGGAGCGGCGCGAGTCTTCCCGCCCCGCTCCGGGCCACTCAGGCTGGCTCCGAACAGCGGTCTCGCCGCCGTCCCCCTCGCACCCCGACGCCACGCCCCGAGTGCGAGAGAGAGAGACCCGCGTTTCAGCACGGCCCGGCGGCCGGCCAGCCGTGCAGAAACAATGGTCAGTTCCGAAGATGAATGGCAAGTCGCATAAAACGGCGAGGCTGCGCGGCCGCCTTGCCTTTCGCGTACACCCAAAACGCTGCTGCACATTGATAAAACTCGTTGTGCACACTGTAAAGCAAAGCGTAAAGCGCAAAGCGAGCGTCGGTTGCGACGGGGAAGTGCGAGCCGGAGCCATTCATTAGGGGATTTCCTTATGGGAGCCGCGCCGACGTGGCCGCCGTCGTTGGCATAAGTGGAATGGGCAGGATAAGTGTGGAAAGAAGATCGCGCGCCGGGCGGGACGGGAGTCACCTGTTGTTTTTCGGTGGCCACCGCGCGCTGCGTTAGCGGGCTGTGGACTGTGGACTGCGGACGCGGTGCGGACAATTTTGGGTCGTTAAAGGCCGCAGAAAGGCGCGCTCGCCTTCTATTAATGTGCCCCTGGACTTGATCCCGGCTAGAGCCAGCTGGAGCACGCCGGCCGGCTCTGTCTCTCTCGCACGCCGAGGCACGGCCCGTGAGAGCGAGAGAGACAGAGCGAGGCGCGCAGGCCGGCAATCACAGCGGCCTGCCAGGCCTGCCAGCCTGCGTACGCCGGTAATGATGTCCCCAGCCCGCCGATTTGAAACTGGCGCCGTCGACGCCTTGGTCCGTCTCTGTTTTTTTTTTAATGCCCGATGATTCGGATCTCCGCGTTTAATCACTCCTCCGCTCCGGAGACGTCATCGTGACGTCATAATTGCGTCCAGCCTGCAGGGAGAACGAAGAAACAAAACGGAAAAACACGGGAGGGAACAAAAAGAGCGCCCGGCGATTAGCGGACGCGCGTCCAAGCTCGCTCTCGGCCTCTCGGTTGCGGCAATTTGTGTTCGCGTCGCCCGGAGCCGCGATGCGCGATGTTCGCAGTTTGGTGCTGCAGGCGCCGCGCGGTTGGCGACACTGCTGTTTCCGTGGTTTCCGGCCGTGCGGTGCCGTGCGGGTGGCGGCGCTGAGTGTCTGGCCAGCGCGCCAAAGCGCGCCAAGGGCCCGGAGGCACGGGGCGGAGCGGGCGGAGCCACTGGCCGCCTCTGGCCAGGCTCGGGCGTGCCACGGCCGCGCTCGGACAGAGTTCCTACACCCAAAAAAAAACTATACACACACCAAAAAAAATTTCAATAAAACACGTGTGAAAATACGTAGGGGAGAGATTCATTGAAATTCTAGTTGTAAGTTGATGGAGTAACCGAGAGAGCTTCGCAGTGGAAACAAACGACTGCAATAACAGTGACTGAGTGAGTCCGGCTGCTCGCCATGCCACGCCCTGGCGCGCCCCGTTTGACTGATTCCGAGCGCTCTGTCTCTCTCGCACTCGTGGGGCGTGCCGTGCAGGTGCGAGAGAGACAGGGCGACGAAAACCGCTCTCAGTGTGCCGGTGTCCGTGGCGGTCCACCTACAGAGCTACGCAAAGCGACGCCAAGCCACGCCAAGCCACGCCAAGCAATCCGACCATCCATCAAGACGCTGTCGTTGTTCGTGACACTGCCAAAAATGCGTTCGGTTCGGATTCGTCGTGTCAATCGGGGCGGGGCCAGCAGTCGCCGTAATTAATTAATCGAAGCGTTTTTCTTGCGTTGAAAAATGACTGCAAGCGAGTCCACTCTAGGCACGGCTCGGCTCGCGTGCGGGTTCTCCTAGCGAGTGTTTTTCGGCCGGCACACACGATGAAGGATTCCAATTATGGCTCTATGATTGACTGGAGGCATTAGCATGAGTAGCTCCTTAATTTGGCCCAGCTTTGTTCGCCGTCACGCGACCGGCGCTGAAAAATGACACCAAAACGAGCGGCGGCAAAACACAGAAAAACGGCCGATCGGCGGCGCGACGTTCGAGGCAGCCAAACCGCGCTCTCCGTTCAAGGACTCGGATGGCGTCAATGAAGCAAGTCCCTGAAAAGGAGGGACACCCTCGAGGGAATCTCCATTTTTCGGCGCCGGGGAGATGGGGATCTCGCCGAAATTGAACTACCGTACACTGCGAGAGTGAATGGCTCGCACTTCTGCTTGTTTATCCGAAGGCGGGAGGAAGGCAAGGCCCGAGCCTTGTCGACTAGAATTTTAATCGCAGAGCATCGCAGCGCGAGGCGAGACTGGCGAGACGCGGGCCGTGCCGTGCCGTGCCGTGCCGTGCCGCGCCGGGCCGGGCCGCGCATACGCAGCGACGAATTACCTGCCGCCCCGTTGCCTGGCTGCCCCGGCCGCCCCGGCGGCCCCGGCGGCCGGCTCGGCATTGAATTTGATTACGGAATACGCGTGTCAAACGAGCAGCGGAATGGCCGCTTTTCCACGCCGCCATTTTTGTTATTTTTCCAGTGCAGTGGACTATCAGATGGCGGTGGCCCACACTCGAGTTGCCGTTTGGCTGCATCCTATTAAACAGGTCGCCTCGGCGGGGCGGGGCGGTGCGGCGCGGCCGGCCGGCAGTGCTCCGCTCCGCCTCTCTGTCGCTCTGCGGCCTGCTGGCGTCCAGCCGCGACTTGCGGCCCTGCTCCGCGGGCTGGGGCCGCGGGGGCGTCTCGGGTGACGCTAGATTTGCGTCGCCGAGCCTGATTGGAGCCGACAGCGGCCACGGCCGACAGTGTAGGCAACCCGCGGCGCCCCGCGGAGCCATCCAGGATCCGGGCGGGACGCCGACGGAGGCCAAGACTGCCGCGCCGTGAGGCAAAGGGTCGCCGTCGAGACGCCGCGCCGCGGCCGGGCTGGAGCGCGTCCAACGTTGACACAATGTCCACTCGCGACGGGGCATCCCATCCCTAGCAATGCAGGGTTCGCCAGCTCCATGCCGCCAGCGCGTCAGCCTGCATCCTGCGGCCTGCAGGGCCTGCACTGCATCCGATTACGGCCAGCGGTTCTTCGCGGCACGCCCCGCGAGTGCGAGAGAGACAGAGCGACGGCACCGCTGCTCGGAATGAGTCTGCAGCTGCGGACTAGATTAATCCCGTGCAATCCTCGGCCGTCCTCGGCAGCCTTCCGTCGCGGTGCTGCTCGGCTCGGCTCGGCGCGGCCAGGAGGTGCACTATGAAATGACATCTCTCGTCCTCACGTCGTTGTCCGCCGCGGCCCCCACCGCCTCCACCGCCTCCCCTGCACGGCCTGCAAACTAATGGTATTCCGCACGCGTTCCCTCCCCCTCCCCCTCTCTCTCCCGCTCTGCCTCCGCGGCGCGGCGGCGTGTCCTCCTCGTTTTATTCGCGCGTTGCGCAACCCTTTCGTTGACAGTGTAGCTCCTTTTCTCGCAGTGTGGCGCCGGGCCACCTCTGTCCAATACCTTGCGCCGCGTCACTGTAGAAAGCGGCTAATCTTGGCGCCGTGGCCGTGGCGGACCCAAGGCTGGCCGGCCAAGGCTGCCAAGGCTCTTCCGGGGACGGCAGGCCGAGCACTGTAACTGTCCGGGAAGGGGCCGTCAACGTCAACCCGAGTCCTGCCTCGGCCTCGCCAACAATCCCTCCCCTCCGTTCCTCCCCCTTCGCGCCCCGCGCCGGACAGGACAGTGTGGGTCCTTAATGAGGACACCACACTGTGCAGTTCCTCTCCTCTCCTTTTTTCGCGGAGGCACGGCGGCGCCGATAACATCGGCTGCCTATTAGGGGCGGGGCATCGGCGGGCCTCTGTCTCTCTCGCACTCACGGCGTCCCCTCTAGGTGCGAGAGAGACAGAGCGATGGGATCAGTCAGCGGTGCCAGCTAGCGGCAGCGGCCCCCTTCCTCCTGTCTGCACTGCAGCATCGCCGAGGCGGGGCCCGGCCGCCCTCCGCCGCGCCTCGCGCCCGCGGACGCCAGGGTAGGCAGCCCAACCGGCACGGCGACTTCTCGCTCCTCGCGGCCACTACACTGGCGGCGAGGCGGCACGCGACTGGCGACATTTTTTTTTGCGCGCGGGAGGGAATTCCCTAACGGAGCGTTACCTCGGCGTGCTGGTTTCCGTTCGCTGTTATCTCGGGGGAGAGATTACACGGTCTTGGCTGCCCCGTGTCCGGGCAGTGTCCGGGCAGTGCCGCCACCGGGCGGTGCGCGGGGGCGGCAGGGCAGGGCAGGGCAGGGCAGGGCAGGCGGCATCCGCAGTGCTGGCGCGGGCCCGTCCGCCGCCGGGTCGGGTCCACGGCGGGTCAGACGCGACAGACTACGCGCCTCCGCGTGTCCGCGTCGGGCGCGGTGGCGCGGTTCGGTTCGGTTCAGGTTTTCTGGTTCGGCCGCAAGATGGCGCGGCGTGTCGGCGGGCGCCGCGGCCGATTGGCACACTGCAGTCGGTCAGTGGCACCGGCGTGCCGCGTGCCGCACCGTATCGTCGCGACCTTCTTGCCGTCCCCGGCGACCCGTCACCCGCCGTCACCGCGACCCTGCGTCACCGCGACCCGCCGCCGCCGCGACCCACCACCAGGACGGTGCCTCCGGCGCCATGACGTCACGAGGTAGGCAACGCGACGGCCTGCGGCCTGCCGACTGCGTCCGGCCAGCGGACAGGCAGGCAGTGGCAGGCGGCAGGCATCGCGCGGGGGCGGCCAGGGGGCGGCCAGGGGGCGGCCAGGGGGCGGCGAGATGCAGCGCTTGATACAGCCGGGTGACATTAGCCGCGCGCTGCCGCCGGATCATTCGGGTCAAGGGTTCCGCGTCGGACAGCCGATATCGCTACACCACGCCGACTTTTTTCCCTTCCTTTTTCCCGCCGAGTTCTTTTTGGAAACCTGTCTTTTCAAATCTGAACAACTCTTTTCCTTTTTTCTTTTTTCACTTTCGCCTTTGCGGCTGGGGGCCGTGCGGCGGGCTGCCCGTGCGTGCGATAGCGGCCGTTTAGGTTTTTCTTGAAATGCCGCCAGAGGCAGGCCTTTGGCGGGCCGGCCGCATCGGCCGCATCCCGGCCACGGCTGTTTGTTTTGAGACGTCGGTGATGCGGATAGATCAATCAAGAAAAGGGAATGGGGTGGCGCAGCGCAAGGGAAGTCCGACCCGCGGCGCGCGCCGGCCGGCTACGTGCTCGTCTTTGTCGGCTTGCGTGCACTACCGCTTACTTTTTTTTTTTTATTTTTTAATGCGCGGGTCGCTCGGTCGTGACTGGCACGCCGCACTCGTGTAACAGGGACGCACGAGTTTTGTCCGAGGCTGCAACGCCGATGATATGCGATCGATGCCCGGCCACGACGTGCTCTTCGCGGCAACCGCTTGCCGGCCTGCCGAAAGGAAAAAAAACAAAACAGGGCAATAAATGTGAGGAAGCGAGTACACACTGTCAAACATCTGAGTTGTCATGGGAGCTTTAATGACAGCGAGCGAAGACATTGTCATTATTTTCAACTGATGAAACTGTCATCCACGATTTTGCCGAACACGGTTCTACAGTGTGCAAGTGTCATGTTTCCTCAGCGTCAACTTCGATTCACCAGGAGGAGGGACGCGCCACACACACAGAAATTATTTTTTAAGAAAACACGTTCTGCGCAAAGCAAGGGGTCTTCGTCACCGGTACTGGCTGCTTCTTCGTCTTGCGCCTCCGGCTCCACTTTTTACAGTGTGTACTTTGGCCACGCACGTTTCTGCGCTGCGTGGGCCGTGCCGTGCCGGGCCGGGCCTTGCTGCGGTGTCGTGAGGCTCTCTGGGGCCTGGCCTTCCCTTCGAACAGAGAGCGGCTCGATGGCGATCGGCACCAGAGTGGCAGCTCCGGGCCAGCCGTCTGATTCCGAGCACTGCTTTCGTCGCTCTGTCTCTGTCGCGCTCATGGGGCGGTCCGTTGGGGTGCGAGAGAGACAGAGCGACGAAGCAGTGTTCGGAATCAGACGGCAAGCGGGCAAAACGGGCAAGCCACCTCACGAACCAGCTCCATTACGCTACACTCCCGAAACATCGCCGAGGCGGCAACGGCAGGGCAAGCAGAGGCAGGGTGTGTGTGCGTGTGTGTGAATTCATTAGTGTCCAGGAGCCTTATCACGCCAAAGATAGTACGTCCGGTCCGGCTCCCTTCCGCAAAGAGATGCGGGTGCGAGGAACATTACGCGCAGTTTCTCTGCCTTTCTAGATGAACGTCCCCCTCCCCCGCTTTTTATACACACATATACACTCACACACTCACACACACAAAGGGGAAGGTGTGGGCGTGATGCGCGGTCGGAAGTTATCAGCACGATAAGCCCTTCCATACAGTGCCGATGGTGGCCGAGGGCGCCTGCTGGTGGAGGCAGCGCGTCATCTGCCCTCCCCGAGGCCCTCCCCGAGGCCCTGGCCGCCCTGCCCGGCTGGCCGCCACCGCCAGATAGCAGATTAGCCGGACTCGGGTTTGAACAAATGGGATGACACGGAGCGCGAAGCGATTGATTGGAACATCGATCGAGCCGGGCCATCGGGCCATCGGGCCGTGTTTGCAGTGTGACAGACAGGTTGGGTCTTCAGGTTGCCCCGGTGACTTTGAAAGCGAAACGAAAACAACATAAACCCTCTGTGTCCACAGATGACGGCCCCGAGCAGTGGCAGCAGCAGCGCCAGCAGGAGGAGGAGGTAGACGACGGGGAGGACGGCGAGGACGGCGAGGACGTCGAGGAGGAGCCCGCGAGCGACGACGCGACCCCGGACGCGACCCCCGACCCCGGCGCCATGCCGAGCGACGCCCTCGGCGGCCTGGGGCTGGCCCCGGCGTCGGGCAACGTCCTCAGGTGGGCAGCAGCCGGGCCGGTGCATTCCAAAATGAAACAAGAAACCGAAGCGAAAGTGATTTTCTTTTTTGCGGTGTAGGTCGAGGCGGAAAATGAGCACGCCGGCGGCGCTGCTGGGCGACCACCACGCCCACATGGCGCAGATGGCGGCCATGATGCCCCGGAGGAGGTTCAGCAACGTGAGCGACGTGGTCTCCAGGAAGCTGTCCAGCACCATCGGCTGGAGGACGGCGCCGGCGCACTCCAAGATAGTGGTGAGTGGCGGTGGCCACGGGCGGGGCGGCGCTGCGCAGCGCGCGAAATAGATAAAGCACTTGTACGTTTCTTCTTCCGTTCCAGGAGATCGTGTCGCAGGGCAAGGCGCTGTGCGGCCAGTACATCCGGTCGCGGCTCAAGCGGGCCGGCCTGTTCGACCGGAAATGCGGGCTGCAGCGACTCCGGTCGGCGGCGACCCTCAACGCGCCGCAGGGCCTGGCCGGTGCGGACTCCCTGCTCTCCATGCACTCCCTGCGCGAGGTCTTCTCGGAGCTCAACTTGGTGGGCCTGGAGCTGGAGCGGCGCCACCCCAAGGTGTACACCGGCGTGGCCCGCCAGGCCGCCCCGGGGCCCATCGTGTCGGACAAGGCGGCCGCCACCGCCCTCACGGCCGTGGGAAGGTGAGGACCTCGGCAACGTCGGGGACGTGGGGCCGACCCGGCGGCGGGCAGCGAGGACGTTGGGATGCCTATCCGCCAGGCGCCCTGTTCGCCAGTCGCCACGCCATCTCTCGGTCGCTTTGCTGGGCGAATGAAACGGTGGTTCCCATTTAGTCCACCTTCAGCGCCTGTGAGGTAGGCCACGGCCTCGGCCAGCGACACACCGGTGTGGAGACGGAGGCCTACCTCGCTCCTGACAGGGGCGCGGTAGGCCACCGTCTCCACACCGGTGTGTTGCCGGCCTGGGCGATGGCCTACCTCACAGTCGCTAAAAGTCGCGCAAGCAAGCCGTTGCTCGCTAGGAGCGGGCAGCTTCGGTCCCCGCCCCTTGGTCCTCGGTCGCGCGTAACTCAGAGCAACTTATCTTCTCAGGGACCTGCTGAAGCACGACGTGACGTGGGGCAAGGTGGTGGCCCTGTACGCCGTGGCGGGCGCCCTGGCCGTGGACTGCGTCCGGCAGGGGCACCCCGAGTACCTCCACGCTCTGGTGGCGGCCGTCGGCCAGCTGCTGGAGGACGACCTGGCGCCCTGGATCGCCGACAACGGAGGATGGGTACGGTGCGCGGTGCGCGCTGCGCTTGCGCGTAGCTTGCCAGACAGAGAAATGGCTGATTCTCACAATTCTGTTCTTCCGTCCGCAGGTCGCTCTGGTGCAGCACTGCACGCGCGGCATCGCTGACGGCGAGGTGTCGGTGGCCGTGGTGGCCGCCCTCATCTGTGCCGTCATGGCGGCCGTGCTCGGGGCGGTGCTCATGCTGCGGGGCCTCGGCAAGTTCGCCCTCATCTAGGACCGGACAGTGGCGGCGTTGGCCTGGCCACGCTCTTCAGAACTCAAGGGCTCGGACTTGTGAATGAATCGGATCGGACAGAGCCACCGGATCCGGAACCGTGTGGGGCTGAGGCTGTGTGTGACAGACCAGCCGAGCCCTCAGCGGCTGTGGGCTGCGGCGCGTTGACTAGGCCATTCATTTTGAGATAAGTGGGGGCCATCCAAGATGCGGGTCAACCACGCCGCGACCAAGCCAACGAGACAACTTCCTACGAAGCGACACCTGAATCTCTTCAGTTCCCAAGCATAGGAACTCACCCTAAGTTAGTAGAAAGACTTGTGATAAATGTGCCAAATATAGCTAGATTCATTTTAGTGACATTAACTGGTAAAGCAGCAATGTGTTGAATAGGTCGCCAGAAAAGAAGAGAAGATTCACAGGGGAGAACATTTACTTGTCTCTGACACTTCATTGGACACATTGGATCAAATAATAAAACTTGATTTCAAACAATTACATAGAAAAAGGTGGTTGAATTTATTTTTCCTAAAATTTCATACCCACATGAGGTTTAGTATAAATATTTTGGTTTCTTGCAATGTCTTTCCCCATCCTCCAGTAAAAATAAATACAAAAACTGGTCTGAGCCTTATTTACAATCATAAAAGCAGTGCTTCAGCAGATACACTCCACATGTTTCCACACTGAATAGTTCTTTATTTTGTTAGTTAAACCTGAAAGAGAAAAAAAATACAAAGAATTAAACTACTGCATCCTGTAATGTTGATTCAGATACATGGAAGAAAAGCATGGTGGTAATACCTACATTTAGCACTTTGCAGTCCATGATTAAAACTTCTCCTCTTCCAGACCGTGTTTGAAGAACATACAGACTGGCACACTGTCACCGTCGATGTCACGGTACTCAACCATGGCAACCATGCCATCAACATCCATGGATTCACCGGTGAAGAACTGGAGGTCCTTAAACCTGCCAAGGACATCCTTCATGTATTTGTTGATGTTGTTTTTGAAGACGTCAACCTGCTCAGGATCTCTCTCCTGGAGCTTTTCAACGAGCCTGCAACAAAAGAAACACCACTTAGTACCCAAGCTTGACAGCCTGAACATGTGAAGCAACTGTGCACTTCAAGCGATTGAAACAATTAGGAGTCTTAAGGCTCTGTCATTTAACAAGGCATGACAAGGCATTTCTAATCATAGCCTTAAACAAGACACTTACTTCTTCATGTAGTCCTTAAGGTAGAGGGTGTAGGACTTCTTGTCACCGAAGGCAAAGCACTCGGTAAGTCGGTGGTTCAGAACAATATCAACTCCTGACTCAACAGTAGTCTCGGTACCTTCGTCAGCTTCCTCAGCAGATGGGTTGGCACCGTCGATTTGAACATCTCCCTGCTTCCGTTGAATCAGCTGTTGAACAGAGACATTAATTAACACACATTCACTAACAAAATTTTAAAACCAAAAGATCTAATTGAGTGTTCATCCATATCTACATGTGAAGAGGTAAGAGAGACCATTCACACTCGCAAATAAGGACATTACTTTGGCATACATTGCTCCAAGCAAACTAAAGAGAATGCCCGGTATTAGAGTATGCAAAACCATAATTCAATTTAAGTTATAAGGCGTTTTCTAATCACAGAGTAGCGAGTGTCAGCATAGATAACCTTCACACAATATTATGGATGGTAGTCTAGCACAAATTGCTCAAAGTAAACTTGAAAGAGAAAGCAATATTGAAGTTTAAGTTTCAAACAGACAAAACTTACCTTGCCATAGACTTCATACATGACTTCATCAACCAGCTTAATTTTGTAGGTGTCTGAGAACATCTCATCACCTGTAACACAAAAACAAAGGACATGATAAATCAATCCAATATCTATTGGTTATAAAATTCTACCAGATCTACATTTCAATTAACACTCCTTCAGGTCCAAGTAATCTGACCTCTCAGTATCCTTTTGGAAACTAACATTGAAGTTCTCTTGAACCTCTTCTATATCAAGTGATCATCATAGACGGTCAGAGCTAAAATTTATCCATCAAACCAGTGTTTCAAAGATGACCTGACCTCTCAGTATCCTTTTGGAAACTTACATTGGGGTTCTCTTGAACCTCTTCTACATCAAGTGATCATCATAAACGGTCAGTGCTAAAATTTACCTATCGCGCCTGTGTGACACAGAAGAAACCAGAATTCTCAGTATCCTTTTGGAAACTAACATTGAGGTTCACTTGAGAACCTCTTCTACATCAAGTGATCATCATATTCTGTCAGAGCTTAATATTATCTATCACGCCTGTCAAAGAAGAAATCTGACCTCTCAGTATCCTTTTGGAAACTAACATTGGGGTTCTCTTGAACCTCTTCTACATCAAGTGATCATCATAATCGGTCAGAGCTCAAATTTATCTATCAGGCCAGCGTGTAAAAGAAGTTTCACAGAACCACATCAAAATCAAGTGGTTGTCATAAAAGGTCACAGTCCTGAATGACAAGAAGAAACCTAACAAGATCCTTAGGGGAGTAAAATTTACAGTGAAGTTTCAAATAAGTAGTACTGTGCAAAAAGGGACATTAAATGAAACAGTCTCTCCTCTGCACAGGTGAGGTCACCAGTCCGAGTTCAAAAGACGTCAAAAAACATATGGCATTACTGTGTCGCTATGAGTCACTGGTCAGTTTGACACAGATGAACAAGCAACATAGGAACCCTAACCTCTACTGAGATACAGATGTTTGACTCAAACATTGATTGTGAGGAACAATAATAGGTCCATTAAAATTGTGAGACCGCCAAGTGATAAGACTGTTCACTTGTACTGATTGAAACGGGATTAATTTTAAAACACCGGTGCATAATTAGAGGGGTGTTAACGTCACCATACGTTATGTAAACAAACGTTATCAGTGGATCTAACCTTGCCACATACAACTCCTACAGAATATAAAAGGAATGTACGGAACATTTTTGAACGAAAGTATAGAGTTCAACGGGACCAAAATTAACGGACAACCTGTGGACGTCATGACATGCCCACGGTCATGCCCGTCGCACCACTGTTAACGAATTTCAGACAAAATTAAGGGCGACCATGGAAGTTAAATATCTTAAAAATCGTGCGAAAAATCGTCAATTATACAAACCTGTAATGATATCCTTATAGATCTTCATTTTGGAAGATGGGGAAAGATATTAACGGCGTCGGCCGAAAGCAACGTAAACCTTACTCGCGGCGAACCGGAAAGGAAGAGCGAAAGGCGGGAAGAAGAAAAGAAAGAAAGCTTCGGGTGTGTTCGTGTCCTCGTGGGCGTGTCTGACCAGATTTAAATTTTAATTCAGTTTCAAGCTGTTGCAAGGTAAAGGCTAGCGTAAAATCTAGTGAAAAATTGAATTTGATTCTTATTTGTTCTTCAATGAAGCAGAGAGTAAAGCAAGATGTGGTGGGTGATCTCTGCCTCCAGTGGCGCGAAGATTTGAATCTGGTTTGTATGATCAGGGAATTTGATACGGAAACTAATCTGATATCTCAACAAGTGACATCAACAGAAGTCGCGCCACAATTTTAATTAGATTATTTAGTTATTTTCTGTAGGGGTGGAAACAGAGGCCTCCTCTTGGGCATCCCCCCCCCCCCCCAATCCCCAAATCCCCCATTTTTCCACCTTGGTTTTCGGAAAGGACGTCCCAAAACCCCATGAGTGCGAGAGAGACGACAGAGCGCGGGGATTCTGCAAAGGGAAAGGGGAAGGGAAGGGTTGCTGGCGGCTGGCTGTGTTGTTGTTGGGCGGTCTGCCGTGCCGGGTCCGCCGCCGCAGCGCAGGCAGGCAGCAGCAGCCAGAGCGCCAGTCACCCGCGAGGCTCGGTGCGCGTCAGCTGTGTGTCCGTGGAGCTCCAGTCCGCTCCAGTCCGCCCTCGACGTACCGCGTGCCGCTCAGTCGCGAGTCCTCTCCACCGCGAGTGCCGCAGCCCGATGGACTGGCGCGATTCCCTGCGATCGGATAACCAAGCCGGCCCCATGTCGAGCGCCCACCTGCAGCCCCTGGAGGCAACGACCGCGTTTCGGGTGAGTACCACTCCGCCAGCTCCCTCGTTTGACTTGGTTTGACCCGATCGGCTTGTCGTAGGTCGTGGCGGCTTGACTCGGCCGGCGGCGGCACTGGCAGCGCGGCGGCCAGGCAATGCGATACGATGATTGGACGCACTGGCGACCTGCTACGCTGCGCCGCTACGCCGCGCCGCCGACGTACCCACACTGGTACCCACCCGCTACATACCCCGGCCGACACGGCGTCTCGCCTGGGCGGGTAATTGTAAATTGCGCGTCGCGATGTCGACATTGAGGCGGCTAGGCTGCTCGGCTGGACCGCCGCGTCCTTAGTCGGCCCTAACGGGGAGGATGGAGGAGCCGCAGATGGCGGCGCATCCCGGCGCATTAGGGCCGTCTTGTTGCACGCCAGCAGCCAAGGCTGAGGCGCCAAGCGGCCGCGGGGTGGCCAGGCTGGGCCAGGCCAGCCAGATGTCGGGAATGCTCCTGCACTGCGAACGAGAAGGTGGAGGCATTCCACGCGCCGTTTCGGCCGTTGCCGCCTTGCGGTGCCGCCCATGGCCGGGGCCAAGGGAAGTCCGCGCAGGAACCGCGCGCGGCGCGCTTTGGCGGCCCTCGGGCCTGCAGCGCTGTCTCACTCGCACCCCCACGCGCATCGCGAGCGCGACAGGGGCAGAGCTACTGTTCGGAACCGCGCTGGTGTGACGGCTCGAATGGGGGTCACGCGCTGGCGCGCTGGTGCCGCCGCGGTGCCGCGGTGCTGCACCTGCCCGTTGACGTCGCGGGCTCCGCGTCGTGGGGGGCGGGGCCGGAGCGCGAAGCGCACCGCGCGACCAAGATCCGGAGATCCAGATGCGGCGGAAGAGTCCCCGCCCCCTTGCGACGCGGGCCCTGGTGGGGCTTTCGGGTGTTCGTGGTCTGGAAGTCTGGAAGCCGCCACGATTGCCTCTGGGATGCCAGGCCGGTGTAGTCTGGAGGTCGAAACAATAATTCCGCGCACGAGGCCAATCAAGGGGGCGCGGGGGGTTCGTGTTCGCGCTGGTTCGCGCGCGCGACAGAGTAAACTCGCGAGTGGCGGGGTTCGCTTCTGTTTCCGCGGACTCGGGCGGCGCGATGCACGTACTGGCCGTCTGCTTGGCGGCGACCGCGATGATGAAGCCGCTCTAGTTGTGGTGCGCAAGGTTACGTCAGGACGCCGTCGTCGGGCCCTTCCGGCCGAGGGCTGCGGCAAGGCGGGCAGGGCGGGACTTCCCTGCCGCGCCGCCGCCGCCGGCCCGCCGCCGCGTGTGGGATTCCATCCTCATCTTACCGCGTCTCCGGTTTCCATGGCGGAGGCTGTGTGGGGCGGGGCGGGGCGGGGCGGGGCGGGCCTCGGGCCGCGGCAAGTGACATATAAAAAGGAAACTGCCGAGAGTTGACATGGTTGCACAGTGGCGGCAGTGGCGGCAGTGGCGGCAGTGGCGGCACAGGTGTACCCCAGGCAGTGCACCGCCGTGGCACCGTCATCTGCAGGTGCAGGAAAGTCGGCTGCCGCGGCGTAGTGCAGCTGCCCGAATCGCCGGAAAATCGGCCTGCCGAGGGCGTGGCACGCCGCGCCGTCTCTCTCGCACGTCTACGCAACGCCCCTTGAGTGCGAGAGGGACAGAGCGAAGAGAGCAGTGTGGCCGTGGCCAACAATGCCTCTGCACTCAGGTGGCGGAAACTGGGCGCGGAACAGAACAGCCGTTGCTGCCGATGGCGGTGCTCGTCGGCGGCCTCAAGCACGCCAAGCAGGCCGCCAGCCAGGCCAAGGGCCAGGCCAAGGGCCAGGCCGAAGGCAGCGCGGGGCAAATTGAATGGAAGTGCCGCAAAGCCGCGCCGGGCCGCGCAAAGCACACAATGGAGTGATGGCGCCGTTGGCGCACCGCCGTTTTGACGCGCCGCCATTGAGGGGGACCGTCGGGGACCGTGAAACGTGAAAAGGCGAGGCGGGGGCGGTAGTCGAACCCACGGCCGCGTCCTTCCCGCTGCCGCCTCGGCGCGAGGAAGTTCAAGGCCTCAAGCTGCCGAATTTGCCGCTTTCGGTTTCCAGCCGACGCGATACGAGTATGTGCGCGCAGTGACGCATGTGACACCGGAAGTGAATGGCGCAGCCGCGTGGACCGGAACCTGCTGGACCATTTCCGGTGCCCCCCCTCGCGCGGGCCAGTTCGAGGAAAGGGCCCCTGGGTGCGACGAGTTTGCGTGGGTCGGCCTGCCTGCACCGGAATCGACAGTGACACTTGTGTCCGATCGTCATTCTAGGGCGCGTCTGGAGTTTTGGCCGCCTCCACCGGTCGTCTGGCCCACTGTGCGCTGATTGGGCGAATGCTGAGAGGGGGAAGGCGGATGGGATGGGCGGCTTGATCCGATTAAAAGGCAGTCGGTGCGCTATGCCCCGCCGCGCCTCGCTCTGCGCCGCCTGCAGGTTGTGCAGCACTATGCAGCACGCGTGGGGCGGGGCGGGGCCCGCCAAGTGTGAAAGTTTCCTTACGGCATAAATAGATTGCGATAATGCATCTGCGCGTCCATGGCTGCATGGCTCCACGGCGCGCATTCGCGCATTGCAATGAAGCAGCGAGGCAGGGCCTGGCCCGGCTAGAGGCTAGAGGCCCGGCCGCCCGGCTCATCGGCTTGCGTGCATCGGCCGCCATGCCATGCCGCTGCCCTGCTTCACGTCCTCCAGCAGTGTGCCTGCCGTGCCTGCAGCACGCGCGCTTCTTTGTCGGCGTTTCCTCGGCGGCGTCCTCGCTGGAACGAGTCCGCCGCGTCCTGTGTCCGCTTCCTGCGGCCGGCCGCGTCGCGGTGGTCACGTCCGCGTGGCCGCCAAATTGCACATTTCCGAAGCCAAGTCGTGTGCGCGCAGTGAGTGAGTGAGTGCGTTTTCGTAAAAGTGCTTCCGTCCGTGTGCAGCACTGTTTGTGCTGGAGAAAGCCCCGCCTGGCGGCCTGGCGGCCTGGCTCTGGCTTGGCGCTCCAGCCGGCTAGGCTCCAGCGGGGCTCCAATATTGACGGCTGCGCGGCCGGCACGGGACGGCACTAACTCTCTTGTTCTTGTCGGCCGGGCGGCGCTGCACTGTGGGCTGCTTCCCAACGGCGCCGCCGTCTCTCTCGCACTCGCGGGGCGGGTCCGTCCGGCCGTCGGGCAGTCGAAGGGGTGCGAGAGAGACGACGACATACCGCCGGGCACGCGGCACGCCGACGGCACGCCCCAGCAGTGTAGCGACTGGCCGCGCCGCTCAACGCCGCGGTGTGGCGTGGCGTGCAGTGGCGCTGTCCATACTGGCGTTACTGGAGGTACTGGCGGTACTCGAGGTGAGAGCTATGCACTCGGCGTGGCACAGTGGGCCAGAAGACCGGTGGAGGCGGCCAAAACTCAAGACGCGTTTTGAGCTCCAGAGTCGCTAAACAGGACTCGAAGCGAACGTGTGACCCCACCAATGGATTCCTCGTTCGGAGAGCAATCCATTGGTGGGGTCACACGAACGTTTCGAGTGCTATTTAGCGACTCTGGAGCTCAAAACGCGTCTTGAGTTTTGGCCGCCTCCACCCGTCTTCTGGCCCACTGTGCGTGGCGGTCCGCGGGCCTCAGTCCGCCGCGCCGCGTCCGTCTTGCAGTCATCCGCGTTTCCGACCGACAGGAAATTTGAAAGACACAAAAAGTGCACGCACCGCGCGTGGTTTTTGTAGTGTGTCGTGTCGTTTCCCCCGAGGGAGGGGCGATATGGGGCGTAGCGCTACGCGTGGCCAAGCGATCATTTGGTCCTTCCTGCCGCGCCGTGCGCTGTGCGCTGTGCGCTGCCGCGTACGCGGGGCGTCCCTCATGGCGCGGTCCCCGTGGGCCCTCCGTGCCGTAAGTGCTCCCCACTCCCCGCTGTTACTTCACGGTAAGCTTGCGTGCTCCAGTTTGCAGCGGTGAACGAAAAAAAAATACATTTGCGATTCTGTTTTTAATTTATTATTTTTTGGGGGAAACGGGTTTTCTGTTCCAGCGCGGCCGTGCAGCCGGTGAATGTCGCTCTGTGTCACTGCTTTCGCGGTGCCCTGGCAGTGCTTTCGCGCCGTCTGGTTCATTACTCGCTGGAAAGTCATTTACGGCGGCATTTATTGCAAGGTCATCTCGCGTTCCCGGCGCGCGGCGCGTCTGCCGTGCAGTGCAGTGTTCGAGGAACATTTGGCGCGGTTTGATTGTCTTCGGGAGTGGGGGGGATTTCGTTTCACTTTTACTTTTTGATTGCCGTTTCTTTGCCCCTCGTGCGTGGTGTGCGCTACCTTGCCGCCGCGCCTTGCAGTGTACCTACACGACGTGACGCACTCGGCGCACCAATCCTTGAAAAAAAATAAATAATTAGTTGCTCTACATGCGCGTTAGACATGTGGACTTTTTTTTTGGCGGTGTGGTCTGGAAGATGGCAGTGTGGCCACACTCGGTCAGGGCTCCACACGTAACGAAACCGGCGGACTGCGGCAACGGCCAGGGAACCACGGAACCACACACCGCGAAGAGCTTTTTCCATTTCTGTCAATCACGCCAGCTGGCCGGTGACCGCCGCACCCGTTTCACCGCGAGGCCGCGGTCGCGGGTTCGAATACGCAGTCGCGACCGTGTTTCGCGGGTCGTGGGACGGATTCCGCACGCGTGAGCAGGCGACCCGCGAAAGTCGACAAAAGCCCGAAATGACCCGGCTGAGTTTCCGAGCCGCACGCCCGGAGCGGAATTCGGTTTTGGAGTCGGCTGGGAACTGCGAGCTGGCTGTCGGCTGGAACTGCGGGCAGCCTGGCTCCGCTGCTGTGCGTTTGTTGTGCTGATGAATGGGCAATGCAGTGCGAGCGCCTGTCTCTCTCGCACTCGTGTCCAGCCCCTGCATCCGTTCCGCTTTCTGCCCCTGCCTGCTGCCGCGGCATGCCGGCCGCGCTGCCTGCCTGCAGGTCCTGAAGGTCCTGGCGGTGGGGGCGCTGATGAGTTCGCGGCGGGGAAGCAGGGAAGCCCCACGCGGGGCGGCGGCGAGGCAAAACTGATCGGCAACAGGCGACTGGCTGACTCGCTCTGTCTCCGTCGCACTCGTGGCGGTCCCCGCAGGGGTGCGAGAGAGACGGAAAGCGACTACTCGAAATGGCTCGACAGAGTGACGTTGACGGAGTGCAGGCACTTCTCGAAGCTCGGCCAGGACTTTGCTCGGCCCGCTATGACAATGGCATTCTATGCACTTGCCCGAACGAGGCCTTCCCTTCCCCCACCCCGAGTGCCTCGTCCTGGACAGGTGCCCCGCCCTGGCGAAGCGGCGTAGCCTGGCCGCGACGCGGCGGCCACACCCTCTGACGGCGGCGTAGTAGCGCCCCGCACGCCAGTGCACGCCACCCCGGGGGCGGTCCGGGGCAGCCCCCGGCCCGGGGCGGCTATGACTCAGGCCCCGCCGTCCCGGCTACGCCGATGTCTGCGCCACCACACCGCAGGGCACCGCATGGGGGCGCCGGGCTGGCCTCGCGAGGGCTCACGTGGGTGTTTGGACGGCTGTCCCGACATGACGAAAACAAATCTCGGAGGCGGCCGTGCCTAATTGCCAGTGGCGTAGCCGCGCTAGTGACGTCGGCTCCAGCACGGCTCCAGCGCACAGTGGGCCAGAAGACTGATGAAGACCGCTGGGCTGGACGTGATTTGAGCTCCAGAGTCGCTAAACAGGACTCGAACCGAGCGTGTGACCCCACCAATGGATTCCTCGTTCGGAGAGCAATCCATTGGTGGGGTCACACGTTCAGTTCGAGTCCCATTTAGCGACTCTAAAGCTCAAACCGCGTCTAGAGATTTGGCCGCCTCCACCGGTCTTCTGGCTCCAGCCAGCGGTGGACTCTGCGCTTTGGCCGTCGCCGTTCGCCAAATAATGGCTGGTGTAGGGAAATGAGGTTGGGAACGGCAAGAAAGTCCGCCTCGGCCGGCATCGCCGCTCTCAGTGCATTTCATTAATTAGGTAATCTGACTTGGCGGTGACCATCGGGTCCCGGACGCGTTCGCGCGCGGCGACGGGAACCCGATGCCGCTCGGCATTGTTTCCGCGACGCGGCTGCTGCCGCTTCCCTGCCAGTGTGTCTGGCAGGCTGCCTGTCCTTGAACCCACGACACAGTGAAAGTGCTCGCCGGGCACCCCGTGTCCCCCGTGGCGCTCTCGTTGGCCATCCAGAGCGACGCCGAAGAGCGCTGTCTCTCTCACGCCCGCACCGCACCGCGAGTGCGAGAGAGACAGAGCGTGCCGGCCGCGAGGCTCGCGCGAGGCACCGCCGTAAAGGCGCACTTTAAGTCTTTGGCGCGCGCGTGTGTGTGGAAACGCGGAGGGAGCACCGTTTTTGTCTGACACGCGTGCTGGTCGACAACACATGCACGAGGCGAGGCAAGGCGAGGCCTTTCGAGGCGTGACTTTCAGAGCGTGCAGGGCGTGGAAGGGTGTTCGACCACGCTGGGCTAACTGGATAGGGTCTTGTTGCTGCCGGCCGCCTGGCCACTGGGCCGCCAGTCGGCGGAACGGAAAATGCACGACGGCTATGACGTCACGCCGTTTGGACACTGAATTTGAGGTGGTTTGACGGCGTGGCCATAGTCACGGAGTCGCGAGGCTGGTCGTCTGCCACAAGGTGGCGATGCTGCGGCGATGCAGCGCCCTGCCCCTCGCCCCCGAGGGGGCCCACGGCCCGGCCGCGGCCCGCGGGGGCCTTGCTTTCGTTTTGATTGCGGTCTGTGCAGGCCTGCTGCTGGTCCGCAGGACGCGTGTTGTGGTCTGCGGAGTCTGGCCATATCTCAATTGCTCTATTGAGGCTGTATAAGTAATCCCTGTTTTTTCGAACCGCGGTTTGCTCCCGAGCGTGGGGTGGCTGGTTGCGCTGCGGAGGTGTTGGCCAACCCGGGCTGTTTTTGCTGCCCCTTCAAAACGCGGGCGGACGCTGCGAAAAACAAAAACGCAGTTCGCTGTTATCCGCTCGGTTTCTCCACCGCGGTGCTTAGCTCTGGCTGTTCTGTTGATGGCTCCGCTAACGAACGTGTGTTGGGCGTGTTCTGGCAGGGCGAGGCGGACCCTCCAGCGGCCATGGCGCCCGGCGTCGCCGCCAAGGCCGAGAAGGCCTCCGAGCAGCCGCCCTCCACCAGCAGCCTGTCCGTGTCCACCGCGACACCGCTGGCCTCCTCCACGCCCTTGGACGCCGCCGCCAGCAACAAGCCCACCGTCAAGATGGAGGGCTACCTGGAGAAGAAGGGCAAGATGGTGAGTACGAGTGTCGTTGGGGGGACTGATGGCGACATGGCGAAGAACCTTTACTCCTACCAGAGTCCGAGAGAGACGGCGCTGTGTTTGGCGGCCGGAATCTCTCTCTCTGATGCACCACCGCTGGCTCCGCTGGCGCTGCTCCACAATGGGCGATTGTTCCTTTTTTTCGGGCCCGTGAACTGTCCCTGTCCCCCCCCACTGTTGGATACCCGAAATCTCCACCGGCATCAGCGCCGCGTGTTCAGAGAGGGCGCGCGTCGCGTGGGAAAGGCTGAAAAAAGTACGTTTTTAAATGTCAAGTTTGTGGCGGCTGGTTGCCTACACTGCCCCCTTGACGCGGCCCAGATTGCCGCAGTGCAAGGGCTGCGCGGTGCGCGGCTGCAAGGGCGGTAATTACGTGGAAAAATGTGACGTGTCTCATTACACAAATGGGGAGCCACGCCCTCCGCGCCCCGCCACGCCACGCCCTTCAGTAGCACCTTCGCCAAGAGCGCGCGCTCCAGAAATAAAAAGCAAGAATAGAATGAAACAAGAAACGTAGAGCTGATTCGGAGAGGGGAAATGGGACGCGGCGCGTGGAGCGGCGGGGTGGGGCGGGGCGGGGCGGTAGTGTGGTCTAGCCCTTAATGGTAATGGTAGTGCGGCCTGTTACGCACCGCAGTGTGGTGGGTCTGCCTATCGGCGCCTTAGGGGCGAACCAGCGAACCAGCACGGCCACTGTAAGTGACTGTCGTCAGGCAAATGCGCGACGCTGCGAGGCTAGGGCTCGTCGCGCTCGTGTCTCCCCTTCCAGATTGAATTTCATCTCATCCGCGGTAATCTCATTCTGTTTCTCCCCCCGCAGCGCGTGGTGGCCATGTGGAAGAGGTACTGGTTCGTGCTGGAGGGGCGGCTGCTGCTGTACTACAAGTCGCAGCAGGAGTACGCGCGCCTGTCGCCGTGTCGCGGCTCCCTCAACATGGGCCTGGCCTCGTGCGTGCGGCCCGGCGCCGGCCCCGACCACCACGTGCTGGAGGTGGTGCTGCGCTCGCACGTCGTGTCCTTGGTGAGTGTTGCACTGGTAGACAAAATTCTAGACGCATTTTGAGCTCCAGAGTCGCTAACTGGGACTCGAACCGAACGAGTGTCCCCACCAATGGATTCCTCGTTCGAAGAGCAATCTATTGGTGGGGTCACACGTTCGTTTCGGAGCTCTAAACGCGTCTAGAATTTTGAGCGGTCTTCTGGCCCACTGTGTGCCGGTGTCGTCGGCAGGGGGTGGTTGTGGTTGGTGGTAACAGTGTCCTGTTCCAGCGGGCGAAGGAGCGGTCCAGTCAAGAGCAGTGGCTCAAAGCCCTGCTGGACTCCATGGCGACGGCGTCCACCACCACCGCGCCGGGGAAGCCCGCCAAGGAGGCCGGAAAAGGGCCTCTGCACTTCCGGTATCCCTCTGCGGACAACCTCAGCAAGGCCGAATCGGTCAGTTCTTCCACACCTTGATTGTTTGCTTTGAACCAATCTGGGGTGGCGGCAGAAATTGTAAAATGATGATTCTTTTTTCAGCCTCTTTGTGATGATGGGGACGCTGGCACTCAGAGAGAGAAGCACCGCACCCTGCCCAACTGGAGGGGTCGAACTCCCTCCTCGGAGCCTCACAAGATGCCAGGGTCAGAAGTTCACGAAACTCCAGAAGATTCTGGGAGGTTCCTCGCGGAGTTGGACATTGTTCCCCGAAAGGTGCTGGCCGGCAAGGGGGCTCACGCTAAGCTAGCCCGCCAGGGCTCTATCCTCCCCATTCTTGGCAAGCAAGAGAACCCCTCTCACCCGGGCTCGCCACGAGCTCTACATGGGCAGGATCCATCTCCGTTTGGAAATCAGCGATACTCGTTTCATGGTTTCCGCAAAGCTGAGAATGCCACACCAAATGGATCTAGTGTGTTGCAAATGGCAAGTGGTAAGGGAAGACAAGAGATGGCGAACAAACCGAAAGGATTCAAGAACTTTGAAAGTGTCTTGAAAAAGCAGTTGAGTTTTTCAAGCCCCTCAAGTGAGAAGGATTCCCTTCACAACAAAAATGACATCAAAAGCACGCAGATATTGGAAGAGAATTTAAAGACCTCTAATGGCAGTGCTGATGAAAAATTAAGTTGTAAATTTTGTCACAGGAACTTGAGATCTGAGGGTGAAAAATGTTACTGTCTAAAAGTGAGCACTCCATTGCTTGAAGAGGACAAGGAAAATGTGCTGAAGTGGAAACCAGATCAAGATACTCCAAAATTTCACTCTGATGAAAATCAAAACCAATTGTTTAAGGACACTTCATTTGAGCAAAGGAAGGCAAGTTCTGGAAGAAAATACTCTGGGTCAGAAAGAGATCTTCTCCTTACTCCTGGAGTGGATCTGAGTTTTCAAACTCCGGACGGACACGAGTTTGCAAGGCCAGTACGATGCACTTCGGCAGATGAGCTGTGGTCTCCTCCAAAGAAGAGTTTCAAAGACATTCATATAAAACACAGCAAGTTTAATCAAATGGGTCCAGATGCTCAGTACTTCTCAGTTACTGATATTGATAATGCCTCTCATACTTTGGAGTCTCGTAGGTCTGAGCCTGTTGGCATTGAAAAGAACAAATTGGCCAAAATGTCACTTTGCCAACGGCTCATTCATGGAAATGGAGAATACATCAAATATTCAGAACCAGAAGATTGTGATAAAAGAGACTCCACATTAAACACAACTATTGATTCACATGCTCAGGATGTAAAAGCTAAAAGCAAACTTCGCCTGAGGAAGCGAAAGGGTTCAACTGCCAAAGATAGTTACAGCCTGGCTGATAATTTTGAAAGTAGCAACAAAAAGAGAGTGCCAGTGCGCAGTCGTCTAAGTTTTTTGACGAGAGTCTTGTCACATGTACGGCGTACCAAATCTGAAGACGTGATGGATCATCCAGAAACAGAGGGATTATTTTCGGATGATGCATTTTTGTCTCCACATCCTGACCTGCAGTCAAAATGCAGAACTCCTGTCTCGCGCATGCTTGAAGATATGAAGAAAATGGTACGTACTACTCCAGATTAAGTGGCACTTTTCTGTAGTTCTGTTATCAGCTGGTATGTAGTTCGTTTCTGAGTAAACAGTAATTTATGTACTGTGATGGTATTTACCTTTTGAAAAGTAGCAGGTTCTAGTTGTTTATCAGTAGGGTTGTGTTGCTTAGAAATTACCGCATGTTCTTTGGGAATATTTGTATGATTGTTCGGTGCATGTTTTTTTAGGAAAGTGGACCAAACTTTCAACTTGGTCCATCAAATCCTGTGTTTGGTGAAGCACCTGAGGAGCCACCCCCTGATTATGACTCTGGTAACTTAGTTTGTATTTAGTTTCCTTCTGGATTGCTGGACCGGGAAGTTGCTAAGCTATTTCTGATGTTTGTTTTCTTTCTTCTGTTGAAGTTGGCGTGGAGCCAGTAGCCGGGGCAGGTGACAGCTCCAATGATGAACCACCACAACTTCCTCCTAGAAGAATGAAGAGGCCTCGATCTCCATGGCATGATGTGCCAACCAACAACTCTCCTGTTATAGATCTGGACAACGATGCTAGGCAAAGGCTGCTCTCTGCAGCCAAGTACGGAAGAGTGATTGGGACTAGAACTTCACACAGCATGGATTTCTATGACTGGAGTGACCCTCATCCAAGCGATCACTCTCAGCATCATGCATATGAAGTTGTTTCTGATGACACTTCACCTGCCGGCTCTAATGAGCATTTAGCCATATACCTTAGCTCCGAGTCCAGTGATGAGGAATTTCATGAAGATGTGGTGTTACGAAGAAATATTCGGGATGGAGAATTTTTGTTTGGTATCCAAGACCAGCCAAATCCATTTGGAAATATTACAAGTCCATCTGCAATGGAGCCTCTCACAATTAGCACAGATATGTTACCAATGCTGGATGAATCCGGAAGAGTGGGTCTTTCGCATGTAGAGGCCATGAAATTAAATCTGTTGATGCAGGCACAGAGAACATCTACAGACTTAGTTAAGAAACAACAGGAAAAACGAGACAGGCAGAAGAGCTCTAGCATTGTAACTGAGGATATTGTTCAAGCAGACCGTTTTCAGTTTGCTGCAGAATGCTTGCAAAAACCCCCAGAAGAATTTGCTGACAAAGATGAATTAGCATTAAATGAAGTAATTGAATCGTCAGAGAAAGCTGTGGCTGAGGTGCAATGTCTTCTCTCTCCCACTAAAGAAACTTTGAATACTGTAAGTAATTCATTAGAGTGTGATGACAGAGGTGGCACTGAAAGCCAGGACAGTGTGCTCACAACAGAGCTGCCTCCATCACTTCCTACCAAGAAAGTCAAAGGGCTCGCTGCATCATGCAGTGAGGGTGGTGCAAACCGGCATTCAGATGAGTTGAATGATTTACTTGCTCAACTGGCTGGCATGACAACAGCACCACTTCTTCCAGTTGGAGCGACTTGTAGTCTACAGGTTGGATCAAGGGGTCCGGATGGTGAGAGTGCATCCAGCACCACAGCTCATAAACAGGTACTACATATTGCTGCTTATTATACATTTGAATTTACTCTCACCCTCAACTGCTAACTGTCCATTTTAATTGAACTTGCAGAGTCTATCTTTGGAAGTGGTTGGTAACATGTACGACTCTGAACCAGATTATGATATTCCAAGACCTCATGCTTCGTTACTTCAAATTCTTCCTCAGAGTGGCAGGCCTTTTCCCGAGGCCACAGATGAAGGGATGAAAGCCACCCATTTCTTTTCTAGGCCTGAGTCACCAAGGTAAGTTAAATAGAAAAAAAGTAAATTGTTTTCAAATATCTGTTTCAATACCTTTTGAATGTGTGCAGGCAGAGCATCTTGGGAGACCAAAGCTGTAGCGGTCACATGTCACCAGATTCCCTCGACTTCCCTTTCATGCCAACAAGACACTCATTGAATTGGGATATGAGTAATGTGACCTTAGGACATGTGCTGGACACACGAGATCTTCCGAAACCTCGCATTAAAAAGGATAGAAGCAGAAGAGCAACATTAAATGGGCCCATTACACAGCAGACGGTGGAATGTGCCTTGAATTTTAACATTCCTCTTTTACGCCGTAACTCAATGGAGCTGTCTTCAAATGAAACTGAAACTAGTAACAACCAAAGAGATCGCAGTGCAAATGAGCTGAAACAAGTTAAAAGGCTTTCAGCTTATGAAGCAGCTATCTGTGAACACAGTTCTACCCTGCACAAATCCTCAAGCCAACCAACTTGCATTGGAAAGATATGCAAGAAATTAGACGTGTCTTTATCGTTGGAAGATATCAGTGAGAAATCAGAGTTAAACTCAGATTCGGTTGCATCAGATGCTATTACCAATGTTAGATCACTACCAAAATTGGATGAGGTAGACATGGACTCATTAGAGGCCTCAGAATTCAAGAAGTCAGAAGTACTTGAAGGAGGGGCAAAGACATTAGTATCTATAGTTGAGGAGTCTGATGTTTTATCTGATAAGAGTGAAGATGACCCATCTACTGGTTCTGCATCAGAAGGTGCAGTTATGTTGGGAAATTCTAACAACTCAGCAACGGACCAACTCACTACTCAGAACACTGATAGTGACTTGGAAATGTTATCAGAAGATGAATCTGAATTTGCCAACAACCAGAAAGGGCATCATGAAAGACCAGGTAAACTAATAGAACCAGACAGTCTTTTGTCAGAAACTATTTTGTTGAAAAAATTAGATATTGAATCAAGTACATTAGAATGCGAGAGTACAAAAGACACATCACTAGAAATTGATTCATTGGAACTCAAAAAATGATTTTGTCATATCAATTTTACTGTAATTTTATCTGAATAGTCTGCTTTTATTGTTTAACATGTTTTTTTTTCTTATAATATTTTATTACATGTTTCAGTGTTCAAAGTAAGAATTATTTTATTGAAATAAAATTTTATTAGTTAATTAGTTAATGATTTGTTTCAAATGAACTTATACTGCAACTGGATTCCTATACATTTATTCAATTACATCCTTGTGCTATTTGCATAATACAAAAAAGGAAAAAATTATGGTTCACAGAACACATTAAAAATAATCAGTGACGCTTCCCTTTTGCACCCCCACCCTTGCCACCTCTCGCACCCTTGCCACCCTTCCCTCCCCCGAACTTTCCACCCTTCTTTCCCATCAACCGTTTTCTTACTCCACTTGATGTTTCCATGTCATCATCCTCTCCATCACCTCTCTTCCGTTTTCCTCCCTTCTTTTCATCTTGATCTTTCATTTCCTGCAATTAAAACAGTTGCACATTAGGTACCATTAGGCAAAACTGAACAAAGCTGACACAAAAACAGAAATACGCTATTTACCATTTTGGCTACACGCTGGGCTTCTGCTACTCTTTCTTGCAGAAGCATCACTTCTTCCTCCTCCGTTTTGTATAAAGGCAGTTGCTTGCCAATCAGATGCTCTATTCTTTGATAAAGCTCTACATCATACTGAAATGATATACATTAATAGTACAATGATTTTGACTTGTTCCCCGCTAAACACAAATCCATGACCACAAACCTGAGTGACGAAGGTTACAGCTTTACCAGCACGACCTGCTCTTGCTGTTCTGCCCACACGGTGGATGTAGTCCTTACTGTGCATGGGAATGTCAAAATTGATAACAACATCTACATGGGGTATGTCCAAACCTCTGTAAATGAATGGCACAAAATTAATATGACAATTTCATGAGCAACATCACACTACAGAGAAGACAGATGAATGAAGTAAGCTTACCTGCTAGCAACATCAGTTGATATAAGTATGGATCTGGATTTTGCCTTAAACTTTGTCAACGCAGCAAGACGCTTGTTCTGTGACATTTGTCCGTGCAGAGGCACAGCCATCATGCCTAAACTCCTCAGTAGAAGGGCTGTTCTCATCGTATTACTACATGTTGAACAGAATATCATAGATGAATTTCCAGCCATTTCATTGAGAATATGAACAAGATAAACATCCTGGAAACAAGACAAGATTTATATAATATGAAGAGCAGAAGATGGAAAACATACTGCAAACTAACTGAAGAGCAAGATTACCTTGAACCTAGCAGGAATAAATAAATAGGATTGTTGGAGTTTATCAACTGTTTGATATTTTGATGAAACTTCAACTTTCACTGGATCGGTCAAGGACGCCCTTTGAAGTTTTTGGACTTTTTTAGTCATGGTTGCTGAGAAAAGGAAAGTTCTGCGCTCTCTAGGTATAACCTTGAGGATCTTATCAACTTCAACTTCAAAGTCCATATTCAAAATTCTATCTGCCTCATCCATGACCTAAGAAAAATTATTACAGATATAAAACATATTATTAAATTCTGAAAGAGTGACAAAAAGAAGAGTTTGTAAGCAATGCAACAAGAGTTAAGAGCAACACTTACTAAAAACTTTAATGCTCGCAGATTAAACCCTTTTGTGTTTTCTAGATGGTCAACAAGTCGTCCAGGTGTGGCAATCAAAATATGAGGCTTTTTTGCAAGCATTAAAGACTGTGCCATCATGTCCATTCCACCCACAATTACAGCACACTTGACACCAATGCTGGCACCTGTCAATGACAAGATGACAAAACCATCATTAACATCTCATAGGCATACCACAGCTTTAAAAGAAAAAAAAAAAACTTACCTAATGCCTCAAACTGTTCACTAATTTGAAAAGCCAATTCTCTCGTAGGAGTCAGAACTAGAGCAAAATATCTTTGAGGATTTTCGAGAAGTGCTTGAAGAATGGGGAGAGCGAATGCGCCTGTTTTACCCGAGCCAGTCTCTGCTAGACCTATGACATCTTTACCTGAGGAGCAGATGGATGGATCATTAATTTTATTTGAAATTTGTGAAAAGAACTAAGGTGCGACAAGTAATAAATGATCTCATATCCAACCTTGAAGAGCGACTGGAATAGCTTCTCTCTGAATTTTCGATGGTGCGGTCCATTTCAGTTTCTCACAGGCGTCACATAGCACGTCGACAACACCCTGTAAGAAAAGAACACACAAAAATCCATACGCCACATTAATTGAGAGGTTAGAACAACATTCTTGGCCGATGCAAGGCGTCACGCGAAGCTGTACACACGGCAATAGTGTACTATCAATAAGATTTATCAGGGCTATACGTTGCCTTCAGGATGGAATTTATCCGTTCAAAACGAGAGGTGTAGTTAAAACGAAAACTTGCATCTTTGGCCTGACAGCATGGCACAAGTCAAGCCTCAGTTACTAAGCTCATAACAAAGAAGCCTTACCAAATCCTTGAAGGTGACAGTTTCAGTTTCGGTTTCAACTTCATTAATCGTATCCTCCATTCCCTCCATTCTGTTACTGGTTTACGAAAGGCAAAAAATAACAGAAGAGTCTTGACTTCACGACTTCACACTTGTGCACAACAACAAACCACACGTTCCTGCGAAGAACAAAATCGTGCGAATATGCGGTCTGCAGCACAAAACACTATTCGCAGGAAAACAATGTTTGTGTGGCCAACTGTTGACATTTTATGTTGTCGGCAGGTTAGAGGTTGTTTCATTCAACGTAGCCATACGTTAGTATATTCTGTTGTCTAGTTTTTAACCGTTTGAATTCACCGGCATATTTTGCTTATGAGTGGAGACTGATATGCATCCTTTGAAGTATTCGAAGATTGCTTTTGAGTAGTGCTAGGGAACTGATACTACAAGATCCGTCTGCTTCAGTCATGTCATGTCTTCTTGCACGAAACAAATGTCCGTTTTGGTACCGTTTTTCACAACACCGGCAGAATGTCAGGAAATAATATTATGCAGCATAGATGACGGAAGTTTCACTCATTGCCCAAGTTCGTGCTATTTTTTAACTAAACAGCTTTTAGTTTCATAATCATTGTTTTCTATCTGTTTCAGATTCATGCAACCTTGGCACAACTTGTTATGATGTGACATTTTTGTGACATCTGATGATAATGGCCTTTTCCAAGTTGACACATTGTGTGTTTCGAAGCAAACCTGTATACAATGGGTTGGTCCAACTCATGTGTAAGCCTCTGCCGCCATCTAATTTAAGTATAGGTGGTCGCTCAAGACATGTCCACCTTAAATTAATCGCAAATAATTCTCCAAGACCAAAGGAAGTACTGAAAACCATCCACCCACATTACTTACGGCCATCACTTTTTCATGGGAATTTAACTTTAAAAGTTTGTCCTTCTAAATCACTGCGATGTCAACTTTTTCACACTACCGCACCTCAAAAGGCTATCCCTCCTTTAGTGTGGGTGGTGTTGAGACCTTTTGCAAATGTAGCAGCTGCTTTATTTGGTAGATTTTTTAGAAGGTTTTGGCAGAGGCTTCCACCAGAAAAAAGGGACAGAATAATTTTAAGTCTGAGAAAGCGCAGACGGACACTTCTAGGTATTGTCCTTGTCATTTTCCCATCTATTTTGTTAAGGTTTGAAATGCTCCTGAATTATTTTTTTTGTCAAATCTACATTTTAGGAATTTTTGGGACACTTTCACTTGGATTACTACTCTATGTGCTGGCTCACATAGAAGAAGTGCCTTACACAAAGCGACGTAGGTTCATATTGTTTTCTCGTCAAGATATGCGACACCTATGTGAGGAGGTCCAAAAAGAGGTATTATCAAGGATGAAAATGAGACTTTAGCTTTTTGTAACTTTGAGTAGAGTGAGACAGTATAGCTTGGTTTTTCACTGTATTTTTCTTTTTTTTAGATTTTGGAAAGTTACAAAGATGCCAATCTTCCTTACAACCATCCACTGTATCAACGGATTTACAAAGTAATGTATAGTCTTATGCAGGCAAATAAAGAAGAAATAGTAAATAGTGGAGTCTCTTCCTGGAACATTTATGTCATTGATGATCCTGATGTCAACAATGCCATGGTGCTCCCAGTAAGTAGAAAATTAAAATAAGCTATTTTTTTTCCTTTAGCAAAAGAAGTCTGAAATTAAATCTTATTTTTCTCCGCACAGAATGGCACAGTGTTCATTTTCACAGGAATCATAGACACATGCTCAAGTGATGATCAGTTGGGAACAATTCTTGCCCATGAAATTGCTCATGTTCTACTAAACCATCAGGTAATGCGAAACTTTTCCCTAGCTGATGTCGCTAACTATTTTCAAAAACTTATTTTATACCTTTTTTTTTAAATTTCAGGGTGAAACCATTAGTGAAGATCATATCTCCAGTATGTTGTTTGTTCTTCTGATCACTGCCATCTGGGCGGTGCTTCCAGATTTTGCAGCCTTCCTCTCCCACATGTTTGCCTCTCAGACAAAATCATTATTCATACAACTGCCTTTCAGTCGACTTATGGAATCTGAAGCTGATGCAGTAGGTCTGAATCTTGCTGCAAAGGTGGGCTTTTCATGAAAATAGATGAAAGTAAAAGCTTTAGACAAAACTCCCTTCTCACAAAATAATAAGTAATAATAATAAAAAAAATTCTAATGTTATTTGTAGGCTTGCTTGGATGTTCGCGAGGCCAGTGTCTTTTGGGCTAAAATGGCCTTGAGAGAGGAACTTGGTTGCGAGGAAAAACCTCTGGAACTGTTATCCTCTCACCCATCTCATGAATCTCGACAAAAAGCTATCGATGAACTGATTCCTGATGCTTTGAAACTGCGGGAATCCTGCAAGGTAAACCCATTGAACCCATTTCATGCAATTTTAGTCGGACACTCTCTTCCATCCTACATTCTATTTAAGTCGTTTGGCTTTATGTGTGTTTTTGTGTTTCAGTGTGGTGTCTTAAGCCGTTCAGACCCAAGATCACAATTTGTTCTTCATAAGAATTTCCTCAAAGACGCGCAGGCAAAAGGCTGTCTCTCATGCAGATCAATATTTTCTCCTTACAATGTTTAGTCTTGAAGTCTACAGGTTTTTCTTTCCACTTTACCTTCTGAAAATTCACCAAAATGTGCCTTTGTGTAGTTAAACAAGAGCCACTGTTAAATTGTTGATGAAATTTGTTAATAAATTTTACCGAAATTGTTACTTTGACCCTACATTATTTCAATTTCATGAAAACTAAAACAAATGAGGGCCGTGGGGAATGACCGAGCGCAGTCCCACCCACTATCCGAAACCACTCCGTCATGGGGATGGGGGCGATGGGGGCACTCGCGGGAGAGGTTTCCGAGAAAAGGTTGGGGACCCGCAAGGGACCGCGGGCGGCGCAGGGCAGGGCCGCACGGCACTGCGGTGACGGTGGCGAGCAGTGGCGAGGTGCTCGGAAACGGGAGCATTCCCTTGTGTTGCATTGGCGTGGCGCGGCGCGGCGTGCGCTGTTAGTGCGAGTGCCGGGCCGCAGTGCCCTGGCAGTGCCCTGGCAGTGCTCGGCCCAAGTGCTGTGCTGTGCCGGGCAGTGCCGCCAACTCAAATAGCGGGACTCGGTGCCGCCATGCCGCAGTGATGTGCGTTGCCATGGCGTTGCGGTGCGCGGCGCGCAGCAGCCAGAGCGCCTCGCCGCCGCCCCGCCAGGCCGTGCTCCAGCAGACTCCAGCCGCTCCAGCTCCAGCATCCAGTAGTGCAGGGACAGCCTGGCGCTCCGGTCGACTCCGCCACCTCCAGCCCTGCTCCGCGTCGCCCTCGCCCTCGCCTAGGCCGAGCTCGTCGAGATGGTGCTGCTGCTGCCCCGGCGCGACGCCGCCCTCCGCGCCGCCCTCGTCGTGGCCGTGGTGCTGGCCGCGGCGTCCCCCGGCGCCGCCAAGCCCGTGCGCTTCGACCAGCGGCAGAACGGCAGCCTCAACGTGCAGGTGGACCTCAAGGACCTCGAGGTGTACGCCATCGTGGAGGACGAGCAGCTCGAGGGCGCCATGGTGGGTACACGACGGGTTCGACTCATTTCGAAGGCACATCCCCATTTCCAGTCCTTGGTTCGCTTGTTTCGGTGTAGAAAGAGGAGCCCTTTGTGGACTCTGATCAGATTCATTCTTGCGCCCTGAATGCCCCCGAAGTTGACCAGGCGGCGGCCCTCCCTCCAATCGCGGCGGCCACCGCGGTTCGAACTTGGGCCTTCCGAGCAGGCCTTGTTCGGCGGTAACTCCGGGGAGCTCCGGGTAACGGCCCCGCGGCCCCCGCGGTAGCGCCGAGCGCTAAGCAGCGTTCGACGGGATAATGATCAGCAAGGGTCCAGCGCTGGAGTCTCCATCGTCACGACACGGCGCGGCCAGGCGCGGCAAGGCGCGGGACACCGTTTGAAAACCGCGCCCTCCTCTGTCTCTCTCGCTCTCGCTCATTATACGCACTGGCCGCCGGTAGTCTGATTCCGAACAGTCACTGCGTCTCTCTCGCACCGCCACTGGGCGGCCCGCGAGTGCGAGAGAGACAGGGCGACGACGGCACTGTTCGCAATCAGCCTGCTGCCTCTCCTCATTAGGAGGCCGTCCAAGGGCTGGGCGGCTGGAGTGCCGCGCTGATTGCAGTGTCGTGTCATGCTGCGTGTCTTCGGCGTCTTCCTTCACGCCAAGAGCCAGGGGCGTAGCCAGTGGCGTAGCCGGGGGTGGGATGGACTGCGCGTCGCGCTGCGGTCGCTTCGCGCTGCCCCATGGCCATGGCCCCCGCGGTCCTGGCCGACCACCTCGCCCACAGCTCCACTGCCTGGCCGGCCTGGCCGGGGCTCGAGTCCCCCGCGAGGACCGCACCGGGACCGCGACGCGTCCGAGTCGAGTCCCAGGCGGCAGAGGGAATGCCCGGGCGGCGCGCCGTCGCGGTGCGCGGTCGGGGCGCCTCGGACGCGGCCCTGGAATGCACGCCGTACCGGCCACACCGGCCGTACAGGGCGGCAGTAAATGTAGGGCGAACAGCTAGCATGCCGTTGAGCCGCCAACCGCCCACGCGGGGCACTTGAGGGCGCCGCCAAGCAGTCGCCAGTCAGCAGGCGGCCCGGCCCCGGCCTCACACGAGTTGGCAGTTGATGTGTCCGAGTCCGTTGCTCGGAGCCCCGCTGGAGGGAGGCTGAGGCTGTGCCAGTGCGGTGCCCCGCGCCGCCCCGCGCCGCCAAGCCGCCAAGCACTCGCAGGGACGTTGCCCTTTCCGCCCCGCCCCGCCGCGCTCTGCCCTCGGTAGGCCTTCGGTAGGCCTTCGGGACCTGCAGCCCACTCAGCTGGTGGGGGCGGTGCGACCTCATGGCACGCGGATTGACTTCCGCGGGCCTTCAGCGGGCAGCGGTTCCAAGTCGGACAAAGCGCGACGCCGCGTGAAAAGGATTGCTGCGCTTATGGTCCCTGACACCGTCTTGAACCTCCGTTTGCAGATCCAGGCGGCCCAGGCCGCTGAGACGGTCCGGCCGCGGCCCAACGCGGCCGTGGTCGAGTCCCTGGAGGTCCTGAAGGGGGCTGGCGGCGTGGTCGACGCCGCGCCTTCGCCGCCCCCGGCAGCCTCGGCCGCCGCGAACAGCCCATCGGCCAACGCGCCGCGCCGCCCCAACGACAAGCTGGCCTCCATCAAGCACAAGACGGGCGGGCTGCTGCCCCACGAGCGCAGCGACTCGGCGTCGTAAGTACACTGTAGCCTGTAGTACCTCAACTCGTGTCGTGATGTCAGCTGTACGAACGAGTCTTGCGGCTGTGCAGGGCGCTGGACTTGCCGCTGTGGGTCGCGGCTGCCCCCCGTGACGAGGAGCACGACGGCGACGGGCACGGCGGCGACGAGGAGCTTGAACCCAGGGCCACGACGGCCGTGGAGGCACGCGCCGCCCCTGCCCCCGCCGCCCCCACTGCCCCCGTGTCGGCCGGGGTGGGGCCCTCAGGGCGGCCGGCGCAGAGCCAGGGGGTGCGGCCGGTCGGCACCGTGTCCGTCGCGCACCTGCACTGCGGCCAGGGCTACTACCGCGACCAGAGCGGACGCTGCCGACGCTCCCGCCGGCCCCAGTCGTGAGTACCGCTCGCTGCCGCTAGCCGAGCCCCGCGTTCAAATCTCTGCGGCCCGTCGGCCCGGTCTCCCGGTTAAACTGCCACTTCTGCTCTGCGCAGGTCCAACACCCGCAAGCACCATCACCACCACGGCACCAGGAAGCACCGGCCGACAGTCAAGCCTGTGGCCCCCGCTGTGGCCCCCGCGCCGACACAGGCTCCAGAGCAGGCCAAGGACGCCGTCAAGGACGCCGCCAAGGTAGCGGTCAAGGAGCCCGCCGTCAAGGAAGCCGTGAAGGTAGCAGCGCCGAAGGACCCCGTTCCCAAGGACGCCGTCGTCAAAGCTCCCGTCAAGGAGGCCGTCAAGGAAGCCTCCAAGGACCCGATCAGTGGGGCCGCTAGCGAGGACGCCGTGCCCGCTGCCGCGCCCATCCCCGCGCCGTCTGTGTCCTCCGTCAAGACAGCTACCAGGGAGCCCGTCAAGGAGCCCGTCAAGACCCTCTCCAAGGACGCCGTCAAGGACTCCCTCAAAGAGGCCTCGAAGGAGCCAGTCCACGCCCACAAAGGCCACCCCGTCAAGCACGCCGCCGTCAAAGAGCCATCGAAGGACGCCGTCAAGGTGGTCGCGGTGAAGACGCCGATCTCCGTCCAGGACCGCATAGCGGCCAGCTTCAACAACAAGGCCAACATCAAGGAGGCCGCCAAGACGCCGGACGTGAAGCCCGCCGTCAAGGTGCCCGTCAAGCCGCAGCTCCACCGCCACAGCCAGCAGCAGCTGAAGCAGCAGCAGGCCAAGCAGCCGCTCAAGCCGGCGCCGGTGGCCGCCGTCAAGGACAAGGAGGCCGCCAAGGTGTCCGTGGCCCACCACCACAGCCACCACAGCCAGCACAGCGCGCACAAGATCACCGTCATCAAGGACGACAACAAGCCCCGAACGCCGCCGCCCGCTTCCAACAAACCGACCGGCAAGGTGCCCGCCCCCGTGCCTGTCCCCGCCCCCGCGGTTGTCACCGTCCCCGCGGTTGCCGCCGTCCCCGCACCTGCCGCCCCCGCTTCCCCCACGATCCCCGTGAAGAAAGCTTGAGCCGCCGAGACTGCGCCGAGTCGCAGGTCGCGTTCCCGTTCCCGCCGAGCACCCACGAGCCTGTAGGACTTGGCCTCAGAGACGAACGGGGCAGCGACAGCGCTCAGTAACTGAATGGCATGCCACCATGTTTACGATCTCAGAACAGCCAGAATGCAACGAAGAGACGGCGCCGCTCTCTTTGGCTGGACAAGTTCACAATGCTGCATTGAAGCAAGACTCTTAAACTTAGAATTTTACTTCTTGTTTTTAACAGGATCCATAGTTCAAACTTTGTCTGTTAGTTCGTTTTTGTGTCTGTTTCCACAAGTAGTGGTTTATTTATTTAATTTATTATTTTTACAATTATTTATTTTATTTACTTTACACAAGTTTTATGGTTTTGTAATGTTGAGTGTGTCGCGACTGAAAAAAGAAAAACAAGTTGAATAAAGTGCCTGTCTTACTTTTATGCGCTTGCACGGTGTCACGGTGTGGCCTAAGGGAGCTTGGTGGCGATCCAGGGCAGCCTGCCGTACTGGCGGTACTGCCAGTAGTCGTAGGACAGCTTGGCCAGCACCGCGAACAGCGAGGCCCCCAAAGCGCCGTTCAGCAAGTCCAGCGCAGTCACTTGGGGCTCCTCCCTGCACACTGCACTGCGGCTCAAGCCGTGGATCTGCGTCCAAAATAATAGGGACATTTTTTTAAAAATTAATTAATGGTTTTAGATGTGCGTTGGGTGTAGAATTTTGGCGTTACCTTTTTCATTGAGTTGTCGTCACCCTCCACCTCGGCGCACCGAATGTCGTCCCAGTCGGCGATGAGGGACTTGTACTTGGCGAGGAGTTCCTGCGGAAGGGGGAAACGACTCGGTGACTAGTGACTTGAGGGGCGGGAGAACTCCTCGCCTACCTGGAACGTCGGCATGAACTGGCAGTCGCAGAGCCACGGGTTCAGCCCCAGGTACACCCTGACGGCGTGCTCGTTCCTCTCCAGGGCGTTGTCCAGCGCGTACGTCGGCAACTGCAGATAAAAAGGAGTCCTTTTCGTTGTTTTCCACTACCCTTTTTTTAGAGGAATATGCGGGTTACGCACCTGCTGCAGCTTGTTGGCCCGGAGGCTGAGCACCCTGAAGTTAGTGAGCCACGGGGAGCCCTCCAGGTCGGCGATGGACTCGACCGCGTTGTTGTCGAGGTACACGTCGAGCACGCTGGCGTGCCTGTCCACCAGAGGCCGCACGCTGCTGATCTGCGAGAAGGGGGAGCAGCTGGAGAGAAAAGCCCGACAGCAGCCCCGCCACCGCGAGACCCACCTTGTTGCCGCGCAGCAGGAGCGTGGTGGTGTTGGCCGGCAGCGAGCCCGGCATGGCGCCGAGGCCGCGGTAGCTGCAGTTGACCGTGATGATGGGCACCAGCTCGCTGGCCTTGGCCGGGGCGTCGTTCCTGGCGTCCCGGACGAGGCGTGTCAGCTCGCACGAGCAGGCGTCGTCCGCGGGGCACTCGGCCGCCACGCGCTGCCCGACACAGAGCCGTCCGGGCGTCAGCCGGTCCACGCCGCCTGCGGGATGCAGGGTAGGCAGGCCCGCGAGACATCGACGTGGTGCGGGCCTGCCTACCCGCCAGGCTGGA
The DNA here is from genome assembly GCF_012932325.1 of Thrips palmi. NCBI lineage: Eukaryota > Metazoa > Arthropoda > Insecta > Thysanoptera > Thripidae > Thrips > Thrips palmi. The sequence continues at coordinate 1,767,736 of NW_023144633.1, forward strand.
AGCGCCTGCTGGCCGAGGAGGCCGGCCCGCACCACGCCGCTGTCTCGCGGGCCTGCCTACCCTGCATCCCGCAGGCGCCTTCCGCGGGCTGGACCGCCGAACGTCCAGCCGGCCTGCCTCACCTTGAGCAGGGCCATGACGGTCATGACGGGCCTCCTCGGGTGCAGCGCCGCGCCGCACTGCATGGCGTCCTCGTCCACCAGCGTGACGCTCCGCAGCTCCGTCAACCAGGCCAACGCCAAGGTGCAGCGCCAGGGGTTGCCTGCGAGGGCAGGGCCGCGGGGACTGAGCGCCGCGCGTGGGCGTGCGTACTTCCGTACTCGCTGCGGTCGCTACCCCACGCGCCAGACCGCCAGAACGCGCGCGGGGTAGCGCCGTGTTGACGTTCGCAGCGTTACCTCCCAACATGACCCTCCTGAGGCTGGGCGGGCGCAGCAGCGTGGCGCTCCCCAGCACGCTCAACTGGTTCCGGCTGATGTCCAGCACGCGCAGGCGGCGCAGCCCGGAGAACACGTCATCGCTCAGCCACGTCAAGCGCAGCCCGGACAACACCAGCTCCTGGGAAAGGAGTGCGCGTGAATAGAGCGAACCGGCATTGTGGGCAGGGCGACTGGCGAGGGCGACTGGCGACGGCACCTGCCTCGAGGTGGTCGTGGTAGGGGAAGTCCAGGACCTCCGTGACGTTGCTCTCCGTCACCTCGAGGCGGTGCAGGCGCGGGAAGCTGGTCAGCAAGGCCGGGTCCAAGGTGTCCTCCGGCCAGAAGCACAGCACCAGCGTCACGTTGGCCGTCTTCACCTTGTGGCTGCAACAGGCCGGCTGGCTTAACGCCTCGCGGTGCCCCTCCAAGCACGCCGCGGCCGCGCTCACCTCCGAGACCGCGACACCTTGTGCACGCCGCCGGAGCAGAAGACGTCCATCTTGTAGCCGTGCAGGCTCGACTCGCAGCGCGGCGGCCGGTGGTAGGCGTGGCGGCAGGGGTTGTGCTGGCCCCCCGGCGGCCCCGGCTGGTGGGGCGGTGGGTGGGAGGTGTTGCCGGCGGGGTGGCCGTCGAGGCGGACTGTGGTGGCGGGGGCGGGGGCTGTGACGGCGACCGTCGCCGCCGTGCTCGTCACCCTGGTCACCGTCACGCCGGCGTCCGTCTGCCGCCCCGCCCAGTCAGTGGTGGCGGGCGGTGACGTCCGTTCGACGGCCGAGGTCCGCGTCGACTCCGCCGGCGTGTTCTCGGTGGCGGCCGAGAGCAGGTCGCCGTCGACGGCGAGGGCCTCGCCGCTGGCCGCAGCCGAGACGAAGCCGCTCCACGGCAGCTGGCGCAGGCCGAGCAGGCCGGGGCCCAGACCCGACCGCACGACGGGCTGGGCCTCGCCCAGTGCCAGAGGCAGTCCTCGAAAGCCTCCGGACAGCACCGCGAGGAGCACCACTCGCAAGCCCATGCGTGAGCCCAGGCACCTGGCACACATTCAAATAGCAAATCCCGCGTGCCTAGAAACCTTCAATCGGCTTGCTCTTAAAGACGCGCCTTCCTGACTTGAACGATGGGTTTAAGTCGCTCTATGAACGTCTGTTGAAAAATGGGACGTTGAATTTTTTTTAGAAGTAAACTTTGCTCCGAGAACAGGCCGCGAACCACAAGAAGGATTTATGGGGATTATCACGAGTACACAAGCGGCTTCGCTGCATAAACGGAGTCGGTGTCGTCAAACAAGACACTGTTTCACACGTCCGACCGAGGGGGGAAATTTAATGAAATGGGAATTAACTTTGCCGGAAACGTCATAGCGGGCCAACCACAAGCCGTAAGCTGCCGCCGAAACTTGCTTTTTTGTTTCTTTCGGAGAACTCACTTTCTGGCGGGTGCTTCCATTGAGGTCCGTGCGGTGCGCCCCATGTCCGGCAACGGGCCTGGCTCATGAGCGAGCCATTCTAGTGTTGTTGGTGTTGTTGTCGTCGTCGGGGCGCTACCGGCCACCGCAGGCCGAGTAGGGAGCAGACCTCAGACCCTTGGTAAGGCTTACTCTCGGCACTCTCAGTGGGCCAGTGCGGAACGCTGCGGCTCGACTGTCGGGACTGTCGCGGGGAGGAGTAGGGCCCAGGCCCAGGCCCAGCTAATGGGCCAGGTGTGCCCCCAGCAGCAGGCTCATTGCGAGAGTCTTCGTCGTCGCTCTGTCGCTCTCGCACTCATGGCGTGTCCCGTGCAGGTGCGAGAGAGACAGCGACGAAAACGACTCTCGCAATCAGACCAGCCCAGGCCTCACCTGGGTGCGAACGCAGTGCTGACGCTGCTGGCGCGCTGGCGCCCTCCCCCAGCCTTCGGAAATTTGGCGTACAGGATGCACTGCCGCCAGCCACGGAGACACAAATTATTTCAAAGGTAGTTTTATTTCAACTTGAACTTAGTCTAATGGTGGGCGTGTGGTAAGTGGGGCGTGCGGGAGGCGGGTGCGAGCGGCGGAGGCGGCGTCACTAGTTCTTCTTGTACAGCGCCCTGGCGGTCTGCTGGCCGAAGGCGATCCCGGGGCTCGGCGCCGTGCTGACGTTCTCCGCGACCACGACGCCTGGAACGGAAGCGAGGTCAGTGTAGCGGCCAGTCGGTTCTCGAATCTCGATCGGAGCGACAACAAGAACGATGACGCGCTGACGGGCTGACGCGTCCACCGCGTCCACCTACCGGCCCCGTTGACGCACTGGCGCTGCACCGTGGCCATGCCATTGGCCATCTTGGTGCTGACCAGGCACAGCAGGCCGTCTCCGGGAGGACACCTCATGCCGTCGCAGTTGAGCGTACCTGCAAGACAGCATGGCGGCTTTGACATCAGTCGTCGCTGGTCAAAACACAACGCGCAGTGGGCCAGAAGACCGGTGGAGGCGGTCAAAATCCCGGACGTGTTTTGAGCTCCAGACTCGCTAAATGGGGCTCGCACCGAACGTGTGGCCCCACCAATGGATTGCTCTCCGAACGAGCAATCCATTGGTGGGGTCACACGTTCGGTTCGAGCCCCATTTAGCGACTCTGGAGCTCAAAACGCGTCTGGAGTTTCGGCCGCCTCCACCGGTCTCCTGGCACACTGTGCCCGCCCACTCTCTGGGTACTGTACCCACCGTCGGCGTCCGTGGTGATGACGGCGGGGGCCGCGGCGGACTCCCTGCAGACGGCCAGCGCGACAAGCAGCGCGACAGCGCAGGGCACCTTCATGGTTGTCGAGTAACCGGCCCGGCTGCAGCTGCAAAGAATGGGTGGCGCCCAGGGGGAAAAACTAAATTACGAACAGCACCTTCAAAAACGCCAATCACATCCGCGCGCGCGGGTGTGTGTGTGTGCGTTTGTGTGTGCGTGTGTGTGTGCGTGTCATTCAATAAGTCCCTTATCGGGGGCCGCGCGGTGACATGCCGCTATGCCGCCTCTGCGGGTCAAGGGCGCGCTGTGCGTTGGTGTCGCGTCGCCAGCCGATGCCAAAGATATTCCTCATATCCGAAGAGGGTAGGGGAAGGTCGCGGGCAGCCAGTCCCTGACCGCCTCGCCTCGCGCGGCCTAGATTCGAGTCACAACACCGTAAATTGCTCTTTTCCGACTCGAAAATCACGCGGCATGCGTAACTTTAGGCGCAGCTCGCGGTCATAGCGCATCCCCCCCCCCTCTCCTCCCCGAATACTCTTGCGTATGCCCGACACCCACTACCTGATGTCGTATGCAAAACCCCAAGACTCAAATAAGTCATTGATACCAGCAAAGACTTGAGTTACGCCGTAAAGCGCGACCGGCCCTTCGGAACACCCGATTTAAATAAAATACATACAGACGACTCAACGGTGGGTTGCAATCTTCCGTCAAACATTTGCTTTGGTTTGTGTTTCGGGGTAGAGAGTAGATTTCTGGCCGAGTGATGATTGATTGGTGGCCTCACCTGGTTCCACGGGTGATCGCTGCTAGTTTGTGGCGCCGCGCAGAAGGCTCGCGGATTGCGCGTGGAAGACGAAACTCGGACTGTTGCAGAGAACTCGCGCAAACCACTGTCCGTTTTGCCGCGCTAGACTATTTGCCTTCCATCCCATTCTATCCCCTTCCCCCTCCCCGCCACTTCCTTGTCTGTCGCTTCGCCACTCAACCGCTCAGCCCAACGCAGCCCGGAGAGCGGGCCAGCCGCCTACCGCTGAAGGCGGGTGGGTTGCCTACCCCAGCGGTTCTCAACCTTTCTCGGCTCGCGACCCCAAATTTGAAGCCAAAAATTTCCGCGACCCCCAGGAAAAATTTCGCGACCCCACGGGACCCCTCCTTTAACATGCCACGGCGTCTGATCCGAGGCGGGCATTTTGATCCCTCAACGGGCAGTTGGTCTTTGGACCTTCCTTTAGCATGCCTTTGTTACGGAGTGCAATTATCAGTCTTAGTTTGGGAGCAGTATTGTCTCAAAGTTGGCCAAAACGCTCAGAAATGTCTATGAAAAATCGTGTTTTGGGCTGATTTTAAGCAGCCACGGCGTCTGATCCGAGGCGGGCATTTTGCTCCCTCAACGGGCAACTGGTCTTTGGACCTTCCTTTAGCATGCCTTTGTTACGGAGTGCAATTATCAGTCTTAGTTTGGGAGCAGTATTGTCTCAAAGTTGGCCAAAACGCTCAGAAATGTCTATGAAAAATCGTGTTTTGGGCTGATTTTAAGCAGCCACTGCGTCTGATCCGAGGCGGGCATTTTGCTCCCTCAACGGGCAGTTGGTCTTTGGACCTTCCTTTAGCATGCCTTTGTTACGGAGTGCAATTATCAGTCTTAGTTTGAGAGCAGTATTGTCTCAAAGTTGGCCGAAACGCTCAGAAATGTCTATGAAAAATCGTGTTTTGGGCCGATTTTAAGCAGCCACTGCTTCTGATCCGAGGCGGGCATTTTGCTCCCTCAACGGGCAATTGGTCTTTGGACCTTCCTTTAGCATGCCTTTGTTACGGAGTGCGATTATCAGTCTTAGTTTGGGAGCAGTATTGTCTCAAAGTTGACCAAAATAGTCACAACGATTTTTCAAAGACACTTGCGACCGTTTTGATCGACTTTGAGACAATACTGCTCCCAAACTAAGACTGACAATCGCACTCCGTAACAAAGGCATGCTAAAGGAAGGTCCAAAGACCAACTGCCCGTTGAGGGAGCAAAATGCCCGCCTCGGATCAGAAGCAGTGGCTGCTTAAAATCGGCCCAAAACACGATTTTTCATAGACATTTCTGAGCGTTTCGGCCAACTTTGAGACAATACTGCTCCCAAACTAAGACTGATAATTGCACTCCGTAACAAAGGCATGCTAAAGGAAGGTCCAAAGACCAATTGCCCGTTGAGGGAGCAAAATGCCCGCCTCGGATCAGACGCAGTGGCTGCTTAAAATCGGCCCAAAACACGATTTTTCATAGACATTTCTGAGCGTTTCGGCCAACTTTGAGACAATACTGCTCCCAAACTAAGACTGATAATTGCACTCCGTAACAAAGGCATGCTAAAGGAAGGTCCAAAGACCGATTGCCCGTTGAGGGAGCAAAATGCCCGCCTCGGATCAGACGCAGTGGCTGCTTAAAATCGGCCCAAAACACGATTTTTCATAGACATTTCTGAGCGTTTCGGCCAACTTTGAGACAATACTGCTCCCAAACTAAGACTGATAATTGCACTCCGTAACAAAGGCATGCTAAAGGAAGGTCCAAAGACCGATTGCCCGTTGAGGGAGCAAAATGCCCGCCTCGGATCAGACGCAGTGGCTGCTTAAAATCGGCCTAAAACACGACCCCAGCATCGCCGCGACCCCTTAAAAAAATTTCGCGACCCCGCTTGGGGTCGCGACCCTAAGGTTGAGAACCACTGGCCTACCCTGTCAGGCGCCGCCGCTCCAGCTGAGTAGAAGATGGGAAAAGATTCTCCTTTTCGACCCAGGAACTCTGCGGCAAGCTGCTGGTCGGGTATACATTTCCAGTGTCCACGAAATCTGCCCGCCTTGCTCTCGGCTCGGGAGTGGCTGTCTAGCAGACCCTCCGTCCCGCGGCACACTCATGTGCGATTCCCGCCGGCCATACTTTCGGACCGAATTTTCGGTATTGAAAGGTAGGCGTGTGTGGAAGAGTGTGGAAGAATTAAAACTTTAGATTCGACGATATATTTTTATTACAAGACAACATACAAAATGTTCAAAAGTAAAAAAATCTACCAAAGAGGAAAACAGCACAAGGGACATTTTATAGGAAACTCTCTCCCTTTGTACCATATTATTTACAAAACACGAATTTGATAAATTATTGCCCAACAAAAACAGTTAAGATTCTAATCCACATCATTTCCTATGGATTCCATTCAGTAGAAAAAACTTTTAGGAGTGACTGGTTTCATTCACAATGATGTTAGAATCTTAGGAATTGAATGAAGCATTAAAACTAATACTGAATTCATTATTGATCATAACAGTCATGTAACAACAAACCAAAAACAGGTATTTTTATTCTGAGAAAAAAATTCATCAAAACCAACTAAGCTCTCAATCCTCCAGTGACCTGACTACTACCAGTTTGCCACCATTGTTGTGGTCCCTTCTATCAAGGCAAGAAAATTAAATAAATTATTGTCTCACCTTACATTAAAAAGAAAATGATAAAAACGCTCAAAGATTCTTTACAAACAGTCTCAGTTAATGAATAAATACATGTACAAAACTCCCGGTTAAATTTGTATTGCCTTACACCACTGAATATTGAATGTTCAGCCTTAAATCCATCAGAACTTGTTGTGACCTTAGAATGAGAGGCAAACTGGCAAACATTTTCAAACCACACTAATGCATAAGCCTGAATTATGAAGCTTTGGATTTAAAACTATGCAACATGGTCCAAAATTCATTAATAAATATGTGTATGGCAGACTTACCACTGGCAGACTATATGTTAATTGGAGTCAAGATCTGTAGTCATTTAATGAGATACAAAGAGATTGGAACAGCTCATTAATTTTATAATATGCAATAAGAATATTCCTGTTCATTGGCAGCTCCGCTCATTTCATTAATACTAACGACTGCAGAGCTGCAGTTAAACCTCTAAAGAAAGATTTTAACAGAACATGTTAAGCAACATTTGGCAGTTGAAGAGTTCATACAACGAACTGCCAAAAATCGCTCTATCTTTAACAACAATCATAAAATAAAATCATCAAAGACATAAATCAAGAGAGTCTAATAGCAAAGTTGGTAAATTTTGATGGAAGTACCATGATAGATTCTCTCGAGAGAATGTACAGTAGTAATACAATAAAATGGCACAGTAAAAAACGAATACAGAGTCAAAAATCACAGAAATCAGTATCATACAATTACATTTTAAGCAGTTCAGGAAATATGCCCCACTTCCATTAATTGAAATGATCCAACACACACTTGAAAGTGATTTTGACTGGATCCAATAAAAACAAAAACAAAAAAAAAAACAATAAAATTTTGAGCAGACTTGTTGAACTTGCAAGTAACTCGGTCGAGATGATGCTTTTCAAAGCTGAATACTGCCCGCAGGTAGAAACGAGTTGCAAAGTTTGTAACACCTCATATCATTAGTCAAACGAGAAACATTTTGTGTAAATGATGGCAAATCCTGGGGGGAACATAATTACTATTAACAACCATATTGCAAAAGCATAAAATTTGATTCACACATAAATGTTATGGAGGACTTACAGTGGAATTGTTGAAATTTCGAAGTAAAAGAACCCTTTGAGAGTCATCTAATCCTTCAGATGTTTGTAGAAACTCTGGCAGAAAGGATGAAAAAAAGAAACTAAAATCGACACTCGCCATGTTAAACACAGCAACAGCAATGTCTTCACTTAAGAGAGCGTGGGATTTGTTCACAAGTGTTTCTAAGAGCACCGACAAAAATCTTGGAAGCAGTCCCTCACAAAATTCAGCCTAAAGAACAAATTTCCAATGATTATGTTAGAGTGAATATAAAAACATAAATATCAACATGCAAATCAATAAACCTGTATAGGAGAAACATACCTTATGGTAGAGTTTCCATCGATTATTTAAAACTTCTAAATTATGCAGATTTTGACGAAAAACATTTATGTCAGACTGGAGCAGAGATTGGCCAAATGCATTCAGGATAGAAAGAAGTTCTGACTTGTGCTCAGACCTCACACTGGCATTTTGTAACTGACCAGAGTAAAAATATTGCCACTTGTGCAATAAAATGCTGAAAACGTACACAATGCAGGCTGGTAAACTCCTTAATTGCAAAACAGTAAAGGCATTTTACAGTTTTTAAAAAAGTCAATACCTAAATAGAAGTTGGAACAGAGCAGGCTTGATTGAAGGAGCTGGGTGATCCACAATAACTGGGTATATGTGATCCATACAAAGAGTTATGCTGGATGGAATGAAGTGTTTAAATGCCACACCTGGTTGTGTCACAATGAGTTGCAAAATATGAAGAAATTTTTCAACACCACCACATTTTTCTTGAAGCAAGCAAACAGAGAGCTGTTCCCTAAAATAGTGAGGCATTGGCAAGATTAATATAAATTGTTACCATTTATGAGACACAACTAAGAAATTTAAATACCTGGTGAAACATTCTAAGAATGTGTGAACTGCTTGTTGTGTAAATGTAGCACCAAGTTGGACTTGAAGAGTGCCAAATGAGGCCAGGAAAAAGTGTAAGACTTGTTCACTAACTTCAGCATCACTCACATAAGATGGGAATAAAATCAAGGACTGCTCCAGACATGTCTACAAGCAGAGAGGAAAGTTGTTTCCAGAAAAGCACTAGGGCAACAAGTACATCAAACTCCATATAGTAAATTCAATCATACCTGTAAAGATGAACACAGTAACTTCCTACCCCATGTATTTTCTGCTTGAGAGTTTTCTACAAGTTCTCCTAACTGTCGGAATGTTCGTGATATCACTGGTGCAGCCTCCTGTGCATTATGGGCTCCAGAAGTTGCCAATCTACGAAGATCAGAGGTCATTGCTTCCAAGAGCATGGACATCAGTTTATGCCTCTCTTCCCAACAATCCTCATTGCCAACAACAACCAATGCACTGCAGAGTGCTTGGCGAACAACACTTTGAGTCTGAAACAAATGTTTTCTCGTTAAAGAATACGGCAAAATTAAGGCAGCTTTATACCAGACGTACAAATGGATAGCACTCACAGACGATTGGAGGTGAGAGAGAGGATCACTGTAGAGGCTTCGTACTTGCTCCATATTCCACAGCTGACTGGACTTGACAGTCCCTGCCAGAGTAAGGAGGAGATGGGCAGCAGCGTGTTTGAGAGTTGAAGGCTCGTTATGGTCCTGGAGTAACGCCACAGTGGCTCGAACCATATCATTTATTAGACGATCAACGAGTGCATGATCAACTGAGCTTGCTTGCATCTGAGCAACCCAATGGCTCCACGCTTTTAAGGCTGCAAGGACTTGGGCATGTCTAGCAAAGCAAAACCACAATGTTAAAAATAGGTCATGAGTGAAATAACTATCATAAAAACAATGATTAAACCTCAATTACTTACACAAGTAATAAATTTCTTGAGATGGTGGAAGGAGAGAGAGACCAATGATGAGGTCGAAGCTTAGTTGCTAGTGCTGCCATGGCAACTAGACCCTGCACCAGCTGCTGAGCTTGCTGAATACCAGCCATGAAGCTCTCCCCGGTGAAATGAGGGCAAAACCGACCAATCGCCTGAGTTAATGACGCCAAATCTCGAACAGAATGCTGCAGGTCAGCATTTGTCACAACTTTTTCAGAGCATAAATGAGTGTATTCCGAGCACACTTCTTTCCATGGTTCAAGCTGAAAATATTAATCAACATGTTAAAATTACGTAAGTTAATAATAGAAAGCTCTTGAATAAGAAGTTTATGTGCTTACCACAAGAGCATAAATGTGAAGAGGTGCAAGCTCTGCTACTTTGGCAATGCTTTCTATACTCTCTCTCAGAAACCTTTGCCACTCTGTCTCACCCTGGAAGACCAATTTTCCAATTAGAATAAAAATTAAGAGAATTTAGGTTCTAATGAACTTTGAAGTAAGCACTTACATCATCATCCAGAGTTTCATCATCAAGGTTCAAAAGTTCATTTCTATTTTGACGAAATTGCATTTTCTTTAAAACTTGGCCGACCAGCAATACTAGGGCCTCTTGGTATCTGAAAGGGTGATTGAAGCATTAGAGCAATCATTTGCACAGTGAATGACTGATCACCCTAAGTCAGTATTGAGTTCGATACTAAACCTGGCATTGAGTTGACTGTTCTGACGTTGTTGAAGGTATTCTAAAAGCTGTTCCCAAATTTCAAGGCACTGGTAATAGCCATCTAAATGAGGCTGTTGAAAAGTGAAACGCAACAGCAGGGACAAAAGCTGGGACACTAGCCACTTCGGACTTTTCTCCAAACGATGTAGATGCTGACTTACAACTAATCTCAGGAAGTCCAGCAGCTTCTCAATAAGGCTGTGGGACAGGAATGAAGATAAGAGAAAAAAGTTTCCAAGGTTTGTTAAGAAACAGAAAAATGACAGAACAGAATTAGTCAAATTAATTTTAACTCACTCTTCCGAAAGATTCTCAATATGATTAATTAACTCATGACTTAACGCCAGAGCTTGTTCACAAAGTCCTAGTAGACTATCCTCCCATTCATTTGGGACACACTTTTTGTAAAATATTTCATTAATGGTTGCCATTGCCAAGGCACTTAAACTTGTGTCTGTATTACTAGCATGAACCTGTAAAACAAAACAAAACCAACAATTAACAATTCTAATTAATTAGAGTTTAAAAGTATCAGTCAGACAGGGCTAAGATAAAATTTGGCCTTACAGAGTGGTGAGCATGTATCCAGTAGAATATTGCGGATGTTAAGGCAGTTGAAACATGTTCGCCTAGGGGTGCCCATGAGAGAAGATGTGAGAGTGCCTCAAGAGCTAATCTAACAACCCCTGTGCTGCTTCCTCTTCCACCTGAAGATAGCATGCAGCTTAACAAAGAGCCGGGAGGCGATGCTGAGTGGGGCTGACCGTGGGTAGGGCTTGGGGGAGGTGTAGCGGTCACAGCAGGGGCTCCAACAGATCCAGTTGAACTACCTCTGCGATTAGCACTTCCCTCAGACTGCTGGGCTTCCTCAAGAACACCTGCGAAATAAAGAGGAAATGTGGTTTGCAAACAACAGGGTTGAGATTATCATCAAGAATAAAAGGGATAATAAAATTGAAGGTAGTCAACCTGTGAGGATGGCAAAGAGCTGAGGAACATATTGAAGAAGTAATCTACGCAGTTCTTCTCTTCGAGAAACACTTAAATCTTCCCTAGATGATATAAGCTCTTCAGAAGAGGTTTGAACAAAGACGAGGCCTAATGTAACTGTATCTGCATTTTGCAACAGCTGAAATAGTGAAACAAATGTGTAGTAGATAAAACTTAGGCAAATACTTTTCATCATTACCTTGATTAGCACTTACTTGGATAATATTTGTAAGAAAATCAGGATAAAAATGTGGCCAATCTAATCGAGCAACATCAACCACAAGCTTGACTAGTTTGTTTCTAACAAATGTTGCAACAGATGTATGCCTTTGCAATAATAATTGGTAGAGTGCTGTCCTTAGTTGAGCTCTTTCTTCCCAGGCTAAAGCTGACCATTGTTTGTTTATAACAGTCTGCAGAAAATAAAGTTGGTAGTGTTAAAGAGCTTCAATTTCAAGCAATCTGCAAAGTAGCACTTATCGCCACTATCCTTACCTCAATAGTAGTCAAACAGTACATGCAGACGTATGGATCGGCTGAATGAGCCAAAAAGTACAAGCAGTGTTGCCATGAACCATGCTGACTGCTAAATGCGTGGAGGACTTGCTCAATTTCATGTTTGCGTCCGTTACTGGTTTCATTTGAGAAAAACTCTTTCATAAGTCCTTCAAGGGCAGACAGAGATGCGGCATCCCCCGCCTACAAGAATCAATCAAGTAATGATTCTGAGTTAGATACCAAGCATAACTAAGATGACATATTTATGACATGGTTTTGTGATGCTTTAGTGAGACGAGCGTAAACAAGTTATCAAACTTAAGTCTTTCCTTATTTGCAAAGATAAGAAAACATTTTCCCCCCTCAATCAAAGTTTGATTTTGATTACATTAGGATGTTTCTGTGGTTGAAATGTGTTAAAGAAATTAATAGCTGATCAAATTCAAAGTGTGAGAAAAGAAAAATTTTTGCATAAGAGAGGAAAAAGACAATCCCTTGGCCAAAACTTTAACAGCACAAAACACGGAAGAACTTGCTTAATTGGGGTCAAAGTCAACTCAGACAAGGATAAAACTTTAAAGCATTTGCCGTCAAAGAAAGGCAAATGCGCAAAATGAAGGACACAGTAGTCCTCAGTCACAATTTTAAGACAAGGCCGCTTACTAATAAGAAATCTGAAACTTAATTTAGAGGGAAAAAACCATGCAATATTCAATTCTTTGAGGGCCTTTCTGAAACTGTCTAGTGAGCTACATAGTTTTAACACTCTTTAAGTCAGTCTGTTGAAAGCAAGAACAGCATGTTTTGTGAATTTGTGTAATTTAGCGAATGAATGTTATGGGTTAAATCTACATTTTATCAAACAGGAAACAGGGACAACAAATCCCTAGCCCTTTACATTTACACTCTAATTTCCCATGATGTTTGCAAATCAAAATTTAAGAAGAATGGGTTGAAAAAATGCAAAGCATCAATTTGATCTGTGTAAAATTTATTCAAAATCACATACAGTCTTTGATGGAAAGCAATGATGAGAGAGACTGGACTCCACGATCAATTAGGAGGTGTTTCAGAAAGGCTCTCAAGTTTTCCTAATAAAATAACATAAGTCATGACAAAAGAATTGTTGAAAGGTCAACAATTTTCCATCAGACTTTTATTGCAAATATTATACATAAGACTCATGTTTACCATAAACTAAGATTTGGTGGTATCAAATTTACATGAACCAAAATCCATCCCACTTGCAGTCTACAATAAAAACAAGTTCAAAACAAATACCATTGAATTCCAAAAGTTAGCATGTCTTCCATGACTTCCCACCGTAAGCATAGCTTGCAAAGCAGTGGCAAATCATACAATAAAGAAATGGTTTCAGACCATTTGAAGAATAGCAAGTTCAGGTTCTTCCTGTAATAAGGGTTACAGAAGAATCTTGGGTAGGACTCTGAGTGGATCCTAATGTGCCCTGGGCAATGTCCAAGGAAAATCATAAACTCTTAAATTTTAGGTACACAAATGCAATGCAAATAAACTAAAAAGAAAATGCTTCTTTAGCAAAACACTATCAAGTATTAAAGACAACATAGTGACACATGAGAGTATGACCTTCTTTATCACAGCTTTGATGTATTAAGATTTTTTGTCTTTACTAACAATAACACAAGGGGGAAAGCTAAAACACAAAGTCCAACTTTCAGACTCTGACAATATTCTCAAGCACATTACTTATCAAAATTAATGAAAATAGTGATCACATAGTACAATTCGTGCAAGTCAAGGGAAATTTAATAAAAGGGAGATGGTCATTTCAGCTATGTCATCAGCAGGTCCATGCTGAAATTTAACATAAATCAAGCATAAACCGGTAAATCAAATCAGTCTCATAAATTTGTGCTGATACAATGCTAGGTAGTGATCTGATCAGTACAAGTCAAAATCCCTAATGTGCAAGCAATGTTCCAAAGGAAAGAGGAAAATGCCAAGTCACATTAAATATTAGTACAAAAACAGAAAACTACATTGCATGTAAATGCAATAATGTGACTTATAGCACATGGCTCTTAGGGAAAACTTCAGAAATATTGCTGAAAAGTCCTTATCACTGCACAAAATATAATTGATAAGATTATAGCCACTAATCTACAGCCTGTTAAATACAAATAAGAGGGTGGGAATATGCAATGAAGGAAACATAATGACTAGACTGAACTGGCATTGTGCAGAGATGAGTTCGATTAGAACCTCTAAAATTACGTGAGCATTTCCTGTTAACATAGGTAGTTACCAATATAGTAATAAACAAAAGGGAAATTTACACAAAGAAAAATGCTGAGATGAAAAATAAGTTACGTATCCTAGAGGAAGTGAAAGATAAAGTATATCGACTCAAACACAGGAGAAGTTACAAACACAGTCAAGACCAAACATCAGTGTTTCAAAGGACAATGTACATATTTATACAACTAGAGTGGTTATGATGTTATTTAATACTGAATTAGTTACAAATTGTTTTGAAAGCACAGAAACAAAATCAAAACATACCTAGAGTATATAACGGTACAGCACTCATAACTAGATCTTTGTCGCTTACAACTGAACAAGACAAAAAAAGAACTAGATCTTTGTGAATATTCATAAGATGGGAAATATGGCCCACATATGCAATTCACTCATTAGCCGATACACAATTGAAAATTTAACCTAAATACATACATGACTTCTAATCTTCTTTAGTGGGTGAAGTTTGAGCTTTGGTACCTTTCTTGGAGGCCGATGCTTCAAATATTGTTGCAAAAAAGCTCCGGAATCTGGCATACAACTCCTTTCTTACAGTTATTGTAAATTTGTTCATTAGACACAAAGTGGCTGCTGAAGCAAAGGCTATATTGTATAATAACACAATCTTGAAATTTCCAAGCCACTCAATTCTTCCAAAATCACCCAATAAGTCAAAGTTTGTAATTCCTAATATTCTTGAAAGCACTGGTAGAGCTGAACTCAACACAAGCAGCATACAGCAATTAGCTATGACGTGAGTTAATGTAGTTTCCTTTAACTTTGGTCTCACTCGAGACAACAAGGGCAAAGTGTACAAACCTATGGAAGATGTAGCAAATAGGTACAGTATCAAAACAATCTCAAGCGCAGCACCAAATGGCCCAAGCATTGACAAAGAGGTGATGCCCAGCGTAAACTGACGAGTGCTCAAGGGAAGAGCCTTCATACCAATGAGAAGTTCCAAGGTGTTCTGTACCACCATTAGAACAGCAATGCAAGTTAATGCAATGAGCAGTATCATTGCCACAGGATACACCAAGTTCCTCTGCAGCCAAGATGTACTTCTTTGCTTGTCAACAAGTTTGCGTTTCTCCTCCACAGTCCTTATTTTTTTCTCAAGAACTGACACTAAATCTTTTTTCTTGATATTGCTTTCTGAAGACTGATTAATGAAAGACTCAGACATGTCTACTGGCATTACCATTGGAGGGGGGCAGAGAGTGGCATTGTCAGATTCCTTCACTTGCTTCAGACGCCGCCGCAGACATTCTTCTTCCAGTTGTGCAACTGAAAACTCTTCATTCAAGTCTCGGAGAAATTGAGGTTTCACAAGGAACAAGCTTACCACTCCAAATAACCTTCCAAAGCCAAGAGGAGTACAGATCAGCAACATGAGGACACCCAAGAAAGAAACACATGAATACAAGAAGGGGAGATAATAGGACCACAGGTTCAGTAGGGTCTGAATACTAGACTTGTCTTTATCAAGTAGAGCTGATATGATATAGGTAATGCCTAACACAACAATACCCAGTAAAAATAAAACAACAACAGTCTCATACACTCTCCCCATCAAGCCCTTACGGCTTCCAGCAAAACCTTCAGATTCGGTAAATAGATATGCAAATGGAAGTAGCACAAAAAGGGACAGATTGGAAAACAGGAATACATGATTCCAAAGTCCTTGAATAAGGGAGCTATTGAGCCACTTAACATAATAACTATTAGGGTAAATAATGAGGACTTCATTACTAGCAATAGAAATCGGAAGCAATAGGGCAGCTCCTACTGAAACAGCCAATGAGAAGGTACATAGCCAAAGACTGATCCGGTAAACCATGGCTTCATCTTCATCGGAGGACAAATATTCTTCCCTGTCTCTTCGTCGAAATCTTCCAATGAGGGTGTAACTAGACAAGTACAGTAGAAGAAACAACAGCATAAATATTATGTTTTCTCTCACTGTGTTGTGAAAAATTTGTTCCTGTAAATTGGGTTCTTCCTCCATCTTCAGTCTTCAATGAGGAATCAGGAGGTAACATGGACTGGTGGCAACCCCAGAGTGTGCACTATAACCTCACGTCCCGGAGTCCCCGAGCCCAAAAAACTTGGTTTGCTCTTCAGTGAAGTTGGAAACCAGTTGGATAAATCTCCAGAACACTGAAATGTCACACTGATTTTCAGAATACTGACACACTTGTACCACAGAAGATGGCCACTTGTGGAAGCACGGCTGAGAGGTAGGCTGAGGACGCAAACTATCGGTAACTACGACTCAGTTTTAGGATCTTACCATGGTATCAATGGTTTATCGACCGCATTAGCGCCTTAATTCCCGCATGTTACTTTTTTCTCTTTACTGGCGTGCAAACGAAACGAGAAACGAGACGTTAGCTCATCGGACTTTCTGCTTCTTTAATTGCTCTTGTTTCTATGCACTCGCTGGGCAACTGCGGGGGTGAAGGGGTGGGTGAGGGCGAGGGGGTGCGAAAGGGTTACGTTCGAGGTCCTTCGAGTTCGAGCTATCGAATTGAAAAATGACAGCTGACAGCTGACGTAAGGAAAGAAGAAGACAAATGCGCCACGTAGAGGATTTGTTGCTGTCTACAGCTTTCGCCGTGAAAACACAAACTTTAGTGAACTTGTTTCAAATTTGAAGTGTTGAAATGGGTAACGGGCCTAGCGTAGAAATACCAGGTGGAGGCACCGAAGGATATCACGTTCTACGGGTAAAAATCTTGTTTCATACTGCCTGTCCTCTTTCCGGGCGGTGTTTTGTGTCATGTAGCAGAAACATTTGTCATTTTGTCATTCTTCGTGTATTTTTGATATTTCTTATTTAAAGGAATGCTCCGGTTCGTTCTCTCTTATACTATTTAACCCCCAAGTGCTAAATTGGTCCCCTGTTCGTGTCTTTAAGTGTTGGTACTATAACCTGCAATTGTCATAATTAGTTCATACATCCCACATCTCGACCGGCCCATCCCTTTAACTAATGAGAAATTTGATCAGCTTCAACAACTGTCACATACTCTTTTCTTTTGTTCATACCACGTTTTATACTGTTTCTAGGTACAAGATGGTTCACCAGGACAGAGAGCTGGGTTAGAAGCTTTTTTCGATTTTATTGTTGCCATTAATAAACAAAGACTGGTAAGGTCCCATACTTTTAAGTTTGGACAATTTTTATATCTTATACAATCTTTTGGTTTGGTTAAAATTAGCATACTGATCATTTAATAAATCCATTTACTTTTCTCTTGCCAAAGGACCAAGACAATGACACACTTAAAGAACTCCTGAAGTCCAATGTTGATAAGGAAGTTCAAGTAACTGTGTACAGTAGCAAAACACAACAAGTTCGTCAAGTAACCATAATTCCAAGTACCTCATGGGGAGGCCAGGGTCTGCTTGGTGTGTCTATAAGATTTTGCTCTTTCGAAGGTTCTAACGAAAACATTTGGCACATTCTGGTATGTATCCTTTATGCTGTCTCCTAAATATTAGTTTCTTGTACATGCTGTAACTGCAAATTAAATTTGCATTCCTAACATGCATGCAAAGTCCTAACTTAACTGTTGATGATTTATCCAGGAAGTCCATCCATCATCCCCCGCCGATTTAGCTGGTCTACGGCCATTCACGGATTATATCATTGGTGCTGACTCCATCCTGCATGAAAGTGAAGATCTATTTTCATTTATTGAGGCACATGAAGGCAGAGCTCTGAAGTTGTATGTTTACAATACCGATGAAGATTCATGTAGGGAGGTGACAATCACACCCAATTCCAGCTGGGGGGGTGAAGGCAGGTTGGTATCCAATTTCCATTAGTGAATGAAGCAGCACTGCGATCAAGGCATGTTTCATGTTATACGACCTTAATTTTCTTTTCCAGCCTGGGATGCGGTATTGGATATGGTTATCTTCATCGGATACCAATCAGAAACAATATGGAGCAGATGAAACCACCTGCAGCTGCTCAAACTCCTGCTTCCTCATCCAAATCCACTTCAGTGGCAGCTGGTGCTTATGTTCCTCCCGCCACTGGAAGTGCCTATGTGCCTCCAGCAGCAGTGGGCGCTTATGTTCCTCCAGCAACAGTAGGCACTTATGTGCCCGCTGCAGCAGGCAGCTATGCCCCTGCAGCATCAGTGGGCACCGATGCCTATGTCCCTCCGACATCAGAAGTGGTTCCTGATGGTTCTTTGGTGCAGCCTGGTCTCCCAGCTCAGTCAGTCTCACCACCTTCAGTTCCTATGTATCCCACAGCCCCCTCTCCCGCCTCTCAAGCTTTTCCATCTTCTGTTCCCTCAATGCCAGTGCCTTACAGTTCTGCAGTACCCACTTCCATGGTTTGTATCTGAATTGTGTCCTTTTGTGTGGCCAAGGTTGGTATGATTTTATGGTGCTTATGAACTTCTGTCTTTCAGACTGGAATGAGCGCACAAATGGCTGGTTTGACAGTGAGTGGCCAAGATACATTCATGACTAGTGTGCCAGCTCAGTCCATTTCAACCTCTGTTGTTGGAATGCCCCAGCCCCATCCTTCTACTGTAGGCGGCACAACAACACTTGGCTATTCCCAGCCCATATCTTCACAAGGTTACGGCTACCAGAGTTACCCTGCCTTCAGCTCATCTAGCAATCCAGGGCAGTATTTCCCCAGCACTCATGGTGTCATGGATTCCACTGGGCTGCCCAACCGATCATCGCCTGCCAGTTCTAGTAAGCTTCACTGAATGATTTTGTCTTTAGCTATCATGTTGTTTGTGCTCATTGCATGTATTTCCATTTCAGTGAATGTAAGCCAACCACCATCTATCCCTGGTATGCCCCTGACAACACCCCTGAGCTTGCCTGGTATGCCACCAATCACAGTCTCAGCCTCGGTTCCGTTCACGACTCTTGAAGGCTTGCACTTAGCTCAACAGCAGCAGCAGCCATCGCAGCAGCCTCAACCGCAGCAACCACCTTTCAGTGTTTCTGTCGGCCAGTAATGACACAATAGTTTCCCCTGATCATATCCCTTGACTATAGTTGAAGTTGATGTAATGGGGCCTATAATAATTATGGACTGTTGTTGCATTGTTTTTACTAAAACCATTTGTATCAAGTCTATCCACCAACCTTCAGTTGTTGTTCATTTCTTCTTTTTTACTATTGGAAGTTTAAGGAATTTTTGTTGTTTCATTTAACTGTCAATCAGTGGAAATTTGTCTTAATGTTCTATCTTGTCTTTAATCAGGAAGAAAATTGTGTAAATACTTTTTTTGGCATATTCCTGAGGTCTCAAAAAATGAAGTGTCAGACCTATCTTTTATCTAATATACTTGCATAATTTTTGGTCGTGAAGAAATGTTTTTCTTGGTGTGATGGTTTGGGAGTGGTTTTGAAGAACCAATTTTTTGTTTGGTTTTGTTTTGCCTGTGTTGCATTGTTTCTGTTTCTTTTGTTATTCTTTGGTTATGATTTGTTTCAATTGTAAAGGTGGATTCAAGACGCTGGGGCTAGCTCAGTGAGCTTCTCCACTAAGGCATCATTGAGTGTGAATGCACCCTTACAATTATTAATGATTGCTACAATATCCAGAGCTTTCTCATTCATGTTGAAGCAGACCTTTTTAATTTCTACTCATTGTTATTTTTAAATGCTCATCACATTTTAATCACTCTGTTTCAATCATTATACTCTTGTGCTTTAGAATGGACTTTGCATGTACAACTAAATATTGTCAAATATATTGTTTTGGTAATTAAAACCAAAGAAACTCATGTGTTTCAGTTTTCTTCAATCTAGCAAGATGTGCAAGGTTGGGCAATTTTCTAGGGTTTGAGAACTTAAGTACTACAGGCAAACAACAAGTCTGAAACATTTTGTACATTTTATTGACAGTTGTATGTACAAGTTTTTTTCTTTGACTCAATTGAACTGCCATTGATGCTGACATCACCACAAACAATAACCAAAACAAACACTTTGTATTTAAAAGAGAAATATTTTCTCTTGTACAAAACTCATGGAACTTCTAACAAAAGCTGCATCAGAAACGGCAAACCACTCATAATTCCAAATACCTTGGTTTGCAAAAATGAGGTAAAAAAGGCCGGTACATCATATTCCTTGAAGAATCTCGTACAAAATTTCTACTAGAACAAAATAACTTCAATAACAAGAATGGTAAATCAGCATTAAACAAACCATGAAGTATAAGAGTAATTCCATTAAGCACCTGAAGTTGTTGTCTTCCACTCAAATTACTAACACTTAACATTTTAGGCAGAAACTTCAATTGAATCACAGCTGAGACCAAACTTAGTATTTTGTGAACGTAATTAAAACAGTGTGCAATGGAACTACTGTGCACTACCAGGAAACTTTGTCTTTGAATATGACAGCTCATTATAATTCCATGGGATTTTCAGACAGGAGGTGTCTCAAATTTGTTCGTCAGAGTAAAGACCCCAGCGAGACACTTACATTTTAAAAGCAGGCCAACATCATGTACAACGAAACGCAGGTCAGCAGGTATTACAGTGAGATGGTCATGACAAGTTCGTAAGCAGCCGCATCCATTCAGACTACAAATTGATGATTAAAATTTCTTAATAATGTAACAGCCTAAATGATAATTTCATAAGGTCCTAGTTCTTCATCAGATGGCAGTTTAATTTGGCTAGGAGGAACATAGTTGGGATCCACAAGGGGCAGCCCAGCGGCCTCTCTCCTACGCAGTTCCAGGAAGGCCTCACGACGGTACCATTCGTGCTTGTTCATGTCCGGGTAGTAGTAAATGATCCAGCACGAGCCCATTATGGCCCAGGAGATGCCCAGAAACATGAATAAGTGCGTCAAAAGGCGATCTTCATAGTAGTTGGTCTGGCTGAACCCGTATGACACCCAGATCTTGGGCACGGTGCTGCCGCTGGCAGCCGACGAGCCATGCTTCGCCGGGGCAGAGTCTTGTTTGCCTTCGGACTTGGAGATCCAACGACGCGCTGTCACAGTGCTAAATCTACCAGAATTTGATAAAATTCTTGTTAAAGAGCAAATGTTGTGGAGACGACTCAACGACGCCATGTTGACTTTCGTTCGGTGGAACACGCGACGCCCTTGAGAAGTGTTCTGCTTGGAAATTTGCAGCGGCGCAGCTTTGTGGTCTTCTTGAAACTGGTGGCTGGTGGTTTCCTCCACGGCCAGATTCTGCGTGTGACCATACTCTTCAAAAGACCTTGTGTGGGCGTCTGCTCGTCTTCTGCTGCCTTTTCTGCTTGTTTGTGAGCCGAATTAACGTTATTGACTGACTGACTGTGGTGTGGACTCAAATATGGAGAAAGTATAGTTCGCAGCCCAAGAATAATGTGGCGAATCGGCTTGGTGATTCTGCTCTGCACCAATGTGGGATATTTGTCGGCTTCCGCGGAGCAAAATGGTAATAAGCGCGGCACGCCACTGTCGCCACTTGCCTCGAGCACCGTGGCCTTTCGCCGTCAGCCTTTCATTAGTAGCTCAATTATTGACGTTTTGCTGGAAATGACGCCTCCCCGTTGCGGAAACCTACTGGAAAATTTCGAGTGCGAATTGCGTCCATTAAAATGTTAATCTAGCCACGCGCCGGTGGTATTCTGTTGATTAGAAACATAAAATTTTGTGTCTTTTTCAAATACGCCAACCCCAGTATTTAATATAACCATTTAATTTTGAATGAAGAGCACCTCATATCCATTTTCATTGATTTGAGCTTTCTGATGTTGAACTTTTACTCTTTGACACCCGCCTTCACTATCGGCTGCTAATGATACTAATTGCCATGTTAACTGTCTTCAGTTGCAGGGGAAAAAACAGTAATGCTTTCTCATCTCATGAACCGTCAAGTTTTCGAATATCGAGCCTACAAAGATGTTCAAATTTTCCACTACGATATACCCGAACAAGTTTCGAAAGCTACATGGAATTTCAGCGCACTCCCAACAAATCTGAACCGATGTGATGTTCGAGATGTATCAGTGTAAATATAGTAGTTTTGATTAATGTTTTTCATTTTAAATTATTTTTATACAGCTTTATCAATCAATTTTATTTTTCATCAGATACCTGAAGTATGGGAGCTACCCTGTCATTAATCCTGATGGTGCTGAATATCCCTCGCATTTCCGCATCCATCAAAGCCCTATCTATGACACCATTTTTATTAGTGATGGTAGCCATCACACCATTACTGTCACAAGTCCAACTCCAGGGGATTGGTACGCTGTAGCATTCTTACCAATCACCAGAGCTAGAATTACTCAAAAAGTGAGTCCAAGCTCAAAGCATTGTACCTCATTCTTTAAATTCACTACTTCACACCTTCTACATTGTTTTTATTTTTCAGGGACTTTTCCCAAATTGTACTATTTGGTTTGAGTCATCTCTATCTGCCACCATTATAAGTGATGTCATTGTGGTGTTCCCAGAAGTTCAAGCTCACCAAGAAATTCAACTTTATCAAGAAATAGAGAATGCTAGTCAAACCTACAAGTTAGTTTCTTGTTTGTTACTGCTAGTTTCAATTATAATATTTGGACAATGAGTGTTATTCTTCTCTTTATTGTAGGTTTTATGTTCCTGCTGACACTTGGGCTGTTCAAGTTAATGTCTCCCGCTGCTCAGCCCATGGCGTGCCCAAGGATGGTAAATCTGATGCTGGTTGTCCATTAGTTGTGATGTCTAGTGGACGCTCTCTTCCTAATCCTGACCACCCAGGCACTGCGTGAGAAAACAATTTTAATTTATCTTTTCTATACTCATTTCTCTGTGATTAACAGACTGACAATTGTTTTTAAAATTTCTTGACTAGGACAACCAACTGTAGTAACAATGGACCAGTAGCTACTTGTCAACAGGAGTGGGTTCCTTGGGAAGAACAATGGCACTATCTTACAATTGCAGCTCCCAATCATCATGTTGGCTTTACCCTCAAAGTGCTCTTCCAATGTAAGTTTATTGCTTAGTTCTTGACTAGTGCATGATGTTCTGTTTGTGAAAACATTTTTTTAAAACCCCTAACTTTATGCATGATTTATTTTGTTATGTAAATTAACCAGTGTGTCGTGTGTGATATTTATTCCCTTCACTCGTGAACTTTGCTAACAGCATGTGCTCCTGAGTATCCTTTACCAAGATACCTTCTAGTCAATGACCTGGACACTCGCCACATTTGTTCTTCTATCAACAAAACAAGTAAATTACGGGTCATCTTCCGTAATACAAACAACCAGTCACGCATACCTCCACCTCCCAATTGTTTTGCAAGGTAAATGCCCACAATAATAAATATAAATATTTCTATTGATTCACCATGTCTGTTAAATGTAAATGTGTGAAAAAAGTTGTGGTGAAGTATACTTTTTAAAAAAGTACCTTCTCAGTACAACAGTCAATAGCAAAGTTTTGAAAACAAATTGAAAAAAATCAGAAAAGTCTTTGACCTTTATTTTTTAGATATTGACAGAATTGTTTGTAAACCATTGTATATGTTTTCAGGATTCCTCTTATGCGAAAAACTTATGGAGGAAATTTTCTATTTGAGTTTGATCAACTTCCGTTCGAAAATGGCTCTTCACCATTGAAAGCCTACGTTAGTACATTATCCCCTACCCTCATGAGTTTTGAGATACGTCCTTCTCATGATATAGGTGGAACATTGAACTTTGAAGTTGGCCTGGACCCCTTCTTGGTAAGTTCCTGTATGGTGTGTTAGTGCATTGTAGTCTTAAAATTCTTCCACCATTTAATTCAATTTCCATTTCCATTTCAGAATACATCATACCACAATGTTTCTCTTGTTGCCTGCTTGACTCATGGAGTTCGGTCGGAAGTACTTCCTGATCGCTGCACTGTAGGGGCATCACTACATGTCAATTCATCGTCCTCTCTGACTGTGAGCAGAGTGAGCATACCATATCCAGAGCCAGGGCTGTGGTACATTACTATGCAAGCTTTCTGCTACCTCAGTGATCCTCTTCTAAATCAGTAAGATTTGGTTTCTCTTTGACTTTATTTGCAATTTCCTCACATTTGAAGTATGATTTCTAAATTTCTGTTGTCCTTTTTAATAGTGCCCAGATATATATTGATTGTCCTTCTAATAAAACTGCTGTATACTTTGGCCTAGCCTCTGGATCATGTGTGTTTGGTTCATGTGGCCGTTATGGACGATGTCACCAATATATAAGCAGTGGTTTTATTTTTTCGACTTGTGTGTGTTCCGTTGGTAAGTCTTCATAGACTCCTTTTTGTATGAAGTTACCTCCTGAAGTGTGTTTAAATGTCTATCTTCCTTACTTAAAGGATACCGAGGATGGGGTTGTACGGATGACAAGAAAGCTCTTTCAAGTTCAGAACTGCTTATGGGCTCCTTGTTATTGACGCTCAGCAATCTTTTCTTTATACCTGCAATTATTGTAGCTCTACGCCGCAAATTTTTCACTGAAGCTTTGTTATACTGTTGCACCATGTTCTTCTCAACGGTAATTATAATTTAGGATGTTGCCTCAAAAAGCGTTTGCTTTTTTTCTGGTCAGTTTTTCTGTATGTGAGTCTTTTTTTGCTTTTCAGTTTTATCATGCCTGTGATGAGGAAGGATACTCATTCTGTCTGATGAGACTCAGTGTGATGCAGTTCTGTGACTTTTATTCTGCAATTTTATCTTTCTGGTTGACATTGATATCAATGGCCGATCTCGGACACACACTTACATCCCTTCTCCACATGGGTGGAGCAGTGGGAGTGGCCCTTGGTGTTGTGTATGACCAGACCGGTCTTTGGGTTTTCCTTGTGCCTGCACTGTCTGGAATATTTATCATTATGTTGTCATGGGTAGGTAGCCCCAAATCAAATAACTAGTGAACTAAAATTATCTTATACTTACAAAATCTCTGAAATTTTATTTCCAGGCCTCCCACATGCGCCGTAAAAAGGGTTGCTATCCCCAGAAGACATACTGGTTCTTGTGTCTCCCATTTGGCATGGCTTTGGCTGCTGGAGGTTTATTGGGTTATGCTTTTCTGGAGACAGATCATAACTACAAGTTTGTCCACAGTGCATGGCATGCTGCAATGGCCCTCGCAATCGTATTTTTACTGCCGTTACGTAGAGAAGCTGAGGAATGTGAGTCATGGTTCATTTACGAAATAGATTTCTCTTTACTTTCTATCGAATACTAAAAATATGTTTATTTACTGTTGCAGACTCGCCTCCTGGTGTAATACCATCTCACAGTTGATTACCTTTGTTGTGATTTGTGAAGGAGAGTTACGAATAACATCTAATACACAGCTCTAACTGGGCGGCATCAATGTTGATCAAGAAGAGCAATGGATTCAGTTTGGGAGCAACTCCAAATACTGTATTGAACTAAATGTTAGAAATTGTTTCAAGTCTGTACTGATATACTTTCACAATTTCAGTAATGACACTGCGCTTAACTTCTAAGGAGTATGGCCTAATGTAACTAATTTTCCAGCTTAAACCCGTTTATGAAGTGCCAAAATGAGAGGTGATGTGATTTCCTTGGCTCACTTTAATATTGTCCGTATGAAAACTTCGTGCTACAAGTCAGGGTAAAGTCAGATGATTAGGGCAGTGCTATGTAACAAATATTTCGTATAGTTATACAATTTTCTGAAAAGAAAAAAAAAGGATGAGGAAAACAAATGTAAGAAGTAAGTTGACTTTTTGTTCATGTCTGAATTAATTTTCTGATGACAATGATTTTAGATCAAATGCTTGATCTGCAAGTTAGTTTATCTACCTAGTCACAAAGCACAAACAAATCGCATTTCTCATTTATTTATAAGACTGATTTTACCATACAACCTACTATATTTTACACATTCCAGTGATAAAGTGGTAATTTCTTGAAGCAAAATTGCTGACCAGGTATGAAGTCAGGTTTGAAATTGCATCTGTTATGACCAAAGACAGGATTCCTAATCTCTATCTGTTTATAAGATACCTTCATTTTGGTTTATTTAACATAGTTATATTTATTGTAATTGCAACAAGACAATGTACAGGGCTGAAGTAACGGCTATTCTTTTCCTGTTCTGTAACATTACTAGTAAGTATATAGACTTTTCTAGTGCATATAATAGTGTTAATGAGGGTGATGGTCTACAGTGTAATACTCTTCAATTTTGTTGTAAGTACTCTTTGAGAGTGTTTACTCCAAAAGTTTAAACAGTGTTATATTTCTGTTTCTGTAGCTACTTATCGAGTCTCCTTTATATTTCTGTTTAACATGTTTTTGTTACCAGCATGGTGTTGTTTCTTTGGATTTAATCCATCAATGTGATAGTGTTCCTTTGTTTATGATTTATTTGCTTTCTACTATATCTGTGTTATTTTCTAAGTTCCTCTATATATTGTTAGTCAAAATGAATCTCTAACATCTATTGAAAAAAAAAAAGACATTGTTTTGTTATTTTTGTTTTGTCTCAGGCAAAGTTGATATTTTCCCCAAAATCTTTTGATTTTTTTTCGACTTGGCTTTCTAACTTGTCATTTGTTATTGAGGCTGTGGCTATGATTTTTACCTACTGTACTGTATAGTTACTCTTGCAACTAGTCCTATAAATTTTCCCCCTATCTTTCCCGCTCCCTCCATTTTCCTTTGTTTCTTTTTAAGTCTGACTGTGCCATAATAAATGTATTGCGTTTTGCTCTCCTCCCCTCCTCTCCCCACTCTGTGATGGTTTTAGTAGACCCTCTATGGCAACTGGAATCTCCCCTTGGTAGTGGCTGTCGCTATGCTTTCGTCATTCTTTTGAGTTATCTGTTGAAAAGGCTTTGAAAGTTACTTCTGTCCTATTTCACTTTCCTCAGTCCTGATTTCTTAAGGTGCTTTGAAACTGTGCAGTTGTTCTTATTCTTGTAATATATTCATTTTTGTCCTCGAACAGTTTGGGCCATCTTGTGCTCCCTTTTTCTGTGATACGTATGGTACAGATTTCTGGTTTGTTTAATGGTCCTTTTTGACAAATAGACTGTATTAAGGCAAAAGACCTTGTAAAGGAAGGGAAATTAGGTCAACCAGTATAGTGTTAAAAGGGTCTTTGAGGTTCTTGAAAAATCTCTCCCTCTATTTGATTTCAGTGACTGAAGAGACCTATTCCTTTCATTGTCCTTTGAATGTTCAGCAAAATTTTTTCACTTGCAGAACTGAAATACTTTTGTGTATAATTGTTGGTGAGCATGTGTGTGAGTTTGTATCGTCTTTTCTCTTTTATTCACATGTAACAAATTTTGCACATTTTTTACGTCCTGTTGTGTATTTTTCTTTGTTTTTTCAAGTGTTGTCTTAGTGAAGTCTGTCTACGGGGTGGGGGCTTTTATTAATGGAAGCACGAACAATAGATCGAATGGAAACTTGTTCTAAAAGCAAGGCAATTAATTATTATGGCATACAAGAAATGGAGTTAGTAGACAAGAAATGCTCTTGTGTAAACACTTGATCATTTGATAGGTGATAGTTCAAATACAATTTTATTTAAAAAATTATTGCGGTTGTGATGAAACATTTATGAGGAAAAGTTGATGAGAAAAAAAAAAGAAAGTCGATGATTGTCTGTTTGTCTTGAATAATAATGTTATAAGCGTTAATTTCCAGTCATTTTAAATGACTGTGCAAGTGCTAAGGACCATCTAGCTTGAGCTGATAGATTTTACCGGCAATAAATTTGTAGGTAAACAAGTCTTTTGACATATTCATAGTCTGAAATTTATGAGCCATGACCAGACCATGTAATGTACGCCTGTGAACCTTAATTGAAATTTATAATTATTATCCATTATTAGAATGTTTTAGAAAATATGTGAAACAAGAATTGCCTCTTCCTGTGGACATTGCATAGTGAATAATTCAAACCGACATATTCGAACTATATGAAAACCAATTAATGTAATCAATTAAAAATGTCTTTGAAGTCCAGTATCCTTAATAAGTGTAATCTCAATTAAAATCTTTCCTTTCCAAGTCTCATAAGGTGAAAGCTATTGGTCTTCTTTTAAGTAGGAGTTCAGAAGCGTCAATTCTGTAGAATTCTAGACATGTAATTAATTAACTCTTTGAATGCCTTAGAATCTCTCCTCATAGAAAGTGTTTCATTTGTTGTAAAATTTATCTGAATGGCAGATTCCTATTTGTACTAAAATTTGTCTTTCTAATAATCTGAAAGATTGTTTGCTACGCAGAGCTAGTAGGTATAAGATTGACACGCATGTGAAATATTGTTTCTTACTGTGTTCTTTCTACTGTATCTGACCAGCACACACATCTTTGTTGTTTATTGTAGTGCTAAATATTTCCGATGAACGATTTTTTGCTCAAATAAAAAAAAAAGGACTTGGTACACAAGTTGTTTTTCGTTCTTTATTTTTCACAAAAAGGCGATGGCAAAAGGGGTTGAACCATGTTGATACAATATTGATTCGATCGCAAAGTCAAAAATATCTCAGGCCAATCTCAATTAATTTGCTTCCACAAGGAAAATGACATGAATGATGATGATGACATGATTAACAAACACAAATACTGACACAATGGAAGCAAGTGGTAGTCTGCACAATGAATGGGGAGTCTAAATGATATGAAATACTGTATCACTGAAAAAAAAATTATAAATATTATTAGGCTTTTAGAAAGCATCCTACACTTATCACAGATCAGAGATATACAACAAGTTAACAATGTACAAAATGAGAGCAAAAATCACAATCAAGAAGCATGATCTGTAACATACAACAAGCTAAAATTAGAAAACAACAACAACCATCAAGGTTTGATGGAACTAAATTGGACAGAGTACCACGATAAATTAAATCTATGAGGAAAATGTTGGAAGGTTAAAAAGAGGAATTGACAAAAAGCACAGGCAATAATAAAAGATACAAATAGCACACAGCCCGAGTTGCATGAAAGCAATGAAAACAATAGAGAAAGTGCTCAAAATCAACAATGTCAACGTGTATGTAGAACAGCACAAGAGTTGAGCTGCATCTGATTGTCAAGGATTTAAATAAGAAGGTAAAATATGTATGTTCCAAGAACTACCCAGTGAGAAGCATAGCTGAGACTTGACCACTTGGCAAGTGTGTGACTGTACGAGTATCCAACTTCTTGTTCTTTTGAGGATGTATCAAACATGAGGCCTAGGTAAGCTAGGTGGAAAACTACCAAGAGACCAAAGGCTACGTTTGTTATAGTTACAACAAGACGAGAGTCATGGTTACGGTGTGAACAATCCTTACGACAAGGCCGCACCTGTGTTCAGAAGAAAAAGAAAGCATTAACATTTTTGAAGAAATGAAAAGAAAAGGAACTTGACGTGATTTGGATGTATTACTAACCAAAATACAGGCACGGAATGTATTTGCTAATTTCTGTCTCAACATGTATTCAACATAAGTATATGCTCCAAGGGACAATAGAACAGCTGAGAGTTGGAAGTTCAAACCATGAAGCAATGAGCTGGCGGCATAAGTTGAAAGCACAGCAATAAAGCTGCCGTAGGATATAGTTGTGCGGAAAACATCTTTCAACAAAAAGAAAAACATAAACATGAGGTGATACATCAGCATATTTCAAAAGACAAAAACACTCACAAGTTTTGAGCCAGTGGTGCATGGGCATATTCCAGTAGACGACAACTTGAACCAAAGATCGAGGAATTTCAATCAGATGAGGTTTAGTTACTGGGACACCCCAATCATCTTCGGTATTACGCCCAAAGCCGGAAACTAATGCAGAAGCTTCTGATACAAAAGATACGAAGTAATGGCTTGAACGAAATGATAGGGCATCTCGATAAGCTACCCACCACCTGAAACAAGAGTTCAACAGTTAACAAATTTAACAAGCTCCAAATGAATAATAATAATATATTCAATTACCTCCAGGCATCATCTGGTATAAGCCAAAGACTCCAGCATGTAGAAATAGTCAGGAAAAGGAACGCAACGCCGAGACTGACAAAAATACGTAAAACCCAACGCCAATTCTACAAGAGAAAATAAGGAAGTTGCATTTCAGAAATCTTAATTTTGCTTGAGCGCACAAGATTGAATCAAATTTATCTCACCCAAAGTGGTCTGTCAAAAATGGCAATGTAATCTTTGTAAGAAACCCAAGGACCAAAGACACAAGTACCAACATTAAAAACATATCCGGCAAATGGAAGCGGAGAAGGCACAGCTTGTATTGTTCCAATGTCAGAGTCAAATGAAATGGATATCACTTTCATGGC
Source organism: Thrips palmi (assembly GCF_012932325.1). Lineage (NCBI taxonomy): Eukaryota > Metazoa > Arthropoda > Insecta > Thysanoptera > Thripidae > Thrips > Thrips palmi. The sequence continues at coordinate 1,798,059 of NW_023144633.1, forward strand.
CAATATCATTTGTGCACCTCGAATTTTGTGCCACTCTACTTCATTAACAATAAATAATTCACTGAAAAATAATGGGTTTATAAGGTAACAATTAAAATCATGGTAGAAATCATACAAGCATTTGATGTAATCTACCTACCTAATGATAAGAAAGACTATGGAAACAATGCCCATTATTGGCCCTCGACGATATCCAAAGAATCGTGAAAGTGACCACAGGATACAATACAAAATAAAGGCAAACGCCAGAATATGAAACATAGTTGAATGAAAAAATACATATAAAATATACAATCCAGTGCATGCTGATATTGCATGTCCAACACCAGAAGGAACAGCAACTGTGACATTGAAAAAAAAAGACGTATTAGCACTATACACAACTAAGCCTGAAGATACCCTTATTAATGATTATAAACAAAGCTGTACCTGTTTGAGTTGTAATTCTAAAAATGAAACACCACAATAAGAGATTTCCTACTTGTGAGAAACCATCTCGCATTGTAGGAAGCATACACATATCAATTTCCTCCCAAATGCCTCGTTCTACATATTCCTCTAATCCACTCAACTCATCGTCTTCATACCAAACATTGGAGGACCCGGGTAAAATCTCATCATCGTAGAGGTCCTCCAGGTCAAAGTCATAATCATAATCGCTCATTACGAAGGCCTGAAACACAGGAGGAGCAAGCACTATGGGTGATACCATGAATGAAAAGTTCAAAGCAAAGTTAGAAATCACGATTTAAACAGGAAATACAGCGTATAAATACGACAAAATTGGGGGAAAAGTAACAAAATACAAAACCTAGGGACCACTAACCTAGTGCTGTCACCCGGTTTATGAAATAAATGCATAAACTAACAATATGTACAAGCTTTTGAGTACTGGTCATTAACATGCTAAATGTCAGTAATTAAAAGAGCAAACCTAGAACGGAATTCTTAAAAATTAAACAAGAATCCGCGTCGAAGTGCTGTGTTTACAAACAGGGCAGCTGACAGGAGAGGAGAGCAGGGGTTCCAAATTTGCCAACCTGAAATCATAAAAGAGACGTTTCGGACAGCCCCACTTTTTGAAGTTTTCTTTTTTGCTAAGTCTCAAGGCACCGAAATTTTATTTTTATTTTTATTTGATTGAAAGATGTGCATAAATTGATTTGGCGCAGCACACCAGATTGTACATTCACCGAAAGGTAAGGTTGGCAGAGGGCAGGCTGTCAAGTTCAAATGATGCGCGCTTCACGACACGAATGAATGAAATTTATAGACAGTAAGAGATCAGTCTTTAACAGAGAATGATGAAGGAATTCGAAAATTTGAATACCACCACGTTAGTTTATGTTTCGTGAGAGGGAACTGAAGTCCAACGACGTAGGGGTGAACATAATTTTGCCGTCCTAGATTTTTCCCTAAGCTCTAGCTGAGCCTGAGCGCCAGGCCCGATGCAAGTCTTCTCGACATCGTCGGGGCAAATCTGCTCGGTCCGTATAGCCACCACTGCGGGCAACTTCTGTCTCCAAAAGCGAACTCCCCTCCCCGTCCCCACCCCCTTTTCCCAAAAACGCATCCTGGTGACGGCGGTGACGGTGACGCGTGTGGCGGGTGAGTCACGCCGGAGGGGCCGGGACGCCCGGCCGGCGTGGCGTGGCGTGGCGCGGCGCGGCGCGGCCAAGTCTATAAAGCCGAGCGGCGTGGCGCGCAATCTCATTTCACTGTCGGTTGCCGTCGAGGCCGGAGGGAAGAGGGAAGCACTCCGCGGGAGAGAGCCCCAAGCGCCATCCACGCCTCGCCGCCACCGCCGCGTGAACCGCGTACCGCGTCAAGCGCGTCAAGCGCCGTGCCCCCGGAGCCCCGTCGCGCCCCGCCCCGCCCCGCCCCGCGACCCGCCTCTCCCACGCACACGGCTGCTTGCCTGTTCGTCTCGCGCTTCGCGCTTCGCGCCGCATTTCTCGTGTGCCGGCGTGCCTCGCGCTCCTCCGCTCCGCTCCGCGCCGCTTCGTGCTTGGCGGGCTCCATGACGGTACCACGTGACCATCCGCCAGCAGCAGCAGCAGCGGACGGGCCAACGGCTCGAGTCGAGTCCAAGATGGCGACCATGGTGGGAGGAGCCTCAAGACTGAGCCCGGACGAAAAGGCCGAACTTTACGAACAGTTTAACACGGTGAGTCGAAATGGATGACTTTGGACGGGGCTTGGGTCGGGGCGTCGCTGTGCGTGGTTGCAAGTCCGGGTTCGGCGTGGTTCGCCCGGAACGGGGACGTGTTTATGCGTCGCAGCAGCAGCCCCTTGCGGCCTGGAATGTCTGCCGACAGACACCGACCGTCAAAACACTCTGCTCGGCCCCGCATTTTGCGGCAAGTACGGCCCTCCGCTCCGAGGCCTGGACAAGACGGCGCGCCTCTGCCGCGTTCCAGCCACGCCGTTGTCGCCCGCGTCAAGGGGCGCTTCGGATCTGTCAGAAAAAAAAATCCCCTCAAAGTGGGATGGGCCGGCTGCCCTGGGGGATTTAAACCAAATTTGTGACGTTGCAGGCCTTGAAGGGCAGTGCTCCAGCGCTGCGCGTTGGGATGATTGCATTCGTCCCCGGAACTGAAATCCCCTATTGGCAAGGGTCTCTGAATCGGGCCGAAAGTCCGTCCACCTAAAAGTTATCTGAAGGGGATCATTAAACCCAATCTCCACCTAACCTCAAAAACTGACAGTTGTTTTCCAAGTAAACATCTGAGTTATCAATTTTATTGATTGTGGCTATTTCTCTGAGAGACTACTGTCTGAAACTTAAAGAACTGCTTCCTGCATGTCATAGTTAACTTCATAAATTTTCTATGTACTCTTTGTTGCATTGGATGAAATCATATTTTAACCTTCATCTATGTGTAGCTTGAGTGAATTCAAAATTGGGTAAAAGTTAGCAGAATACTGATAAGAGAGATGCTCCTGTTTTAAACAATGTCCTTAGTTGTGAAAATTTCTCATCACATTAAACCATTAACAATGGATGAAAGCTCTGCTCTTATGCATGATACATTTTCTCACACAACCTGCTGTAATTGTTGCCAGAGTTCTGCTGCCAGGTCACAGCTCTGAGGCGTTCCTCACCTTTATTTTTAGGAGTGCTAAATGCATGTGTGAGTTGGCGGATTGATAAATGGATGACTGACTGAATGAATGAATGAATGCATGCCCCAATGAGCCAATGAATGAATGTCCGAGTAAATGAATGACCGAATGAATGAATGATCGAATGCATGCATGAATGCATGCATGAATGAATGAATGAATGAATGAATGAATGAATGAATGAATGAATGAATGAATGAATGAATGTACGAATGATCGAATGCATCGATGAATGAATGAATGAATGCCGCTATTTTTCGGGAAGGTACAATTCATTTTGCTACCTGTTTAGCGAATCGAATGACTAATAAACCTTTGCTGATCCTGCGGTTTGATAAGACAAGGTACACTTGACCTTCATACTATACGTCGTGATAGTGGAGCCTGTGTGAGAAAGAGAGAGAAGGGGCAGCCACAGGCACAGCGGGGGAGTCAAGAGAGGAAAAGGAGTGAGATGGAGGGAGGGGGGTAAGTCACTGGGGTCATCGACTACGCGCACGCCGCACACGCCCACGTCCCGTCGCTTGGGCCGCCTGGGCCTCCCTCGGGTCACGTCCGAAATGCCTTCCGTCTCTGTCGGCTCGTCGGTCTCCCACGCCTCGCCGCGCCAGACCCCGCGAGTCCTGTTGACTTGACTTGGGGTCTCCGAAAAGACTGCAAGTCTGATAAATTTTTGAACGTGAGGTGAATCGCGTTCGCGGACACTCCGTGTCTCTCCCGCATTGGCTGGGCAGCCCCGCAGGGGTGCAAGAGAGAGAAAGAGAGAGGGAGCGACGAAAGCACTGTTGGGCCCTGCCGATAAATCTAGTAAGCGCGGCAACTGCATCTGCTTCCGGCCCTGATCCCTTTCCTCTTCCTGCCCCCCGCCCCGCCCCGCCCCGCGGGGGCTCCCGGCAGCTGTCTGGCGAACCCCGCGGGGGGCCCAGCCGGGCCGGCCAGGCCCTACGCTACGCCCACCGATGAGGAATGCAAAAAGCATAAAGCCCAGAGGCTGCTGCGTCGCTCCGCCGTGCTTTGCTGCCGAGGCGCGATCCATCACCGCCCCCTCCTGGATCCTGCCTGGATCGGCCCCGGCGTCACGATCTAGGCGGATTCCGACCGGCGCTCTGTCTCTCTCGCACTCGCGGGGCGTTGCAGAGGGGTGCGAGAGAGACAGAGAGAGCCCTTGCGCCGCCTCGGGCTAGAGGCCGGGCGTGGCGTTCAGATAAGGCCGGGCCGGGCTGGTCAGGCCGGCTCGTGCCCTGTCTCTCTCGCACTCGTTACTGACGCGCGGGGCGCCCCGCCAGTGCGAGGGAGACAGTGACGACGAACGCACTTTTCGGTTCGGAGCGAGCGCTGCTGGCCTGCTGGCCGCGGGTGCGTCATCGGCCGGCGAGGCGGTGATCGTGGCGACCGACCAGCCCGACCAGGTGACGGCGGAACCTGGCTGCGGTGCTGCCGCCTCCAAGGTCAAGAACGAGAGCCGGCGCCCAGCCACTGTCAATGGCCATAAGCCGAACCTCGCCGATTTGACGGCTTTGATCCGTCATTCTCGAAGTTGACTCGAACGCGTGACTCGCGCTGGCATGTTTTTGCACAGTGGAACGGTGCCGCTCCAGGACTCCAGGACGCCGGCCGGCTGGAGTCTGTAGTCCTGGAGCGAGGCGCCAGGCGCGGCCCGGCCCTAGAGGCCCGGCCGGTAGCGCACCGCCAACACCTCCCCGTGCCTCCGAGGAAAAGCAAACGTGTCGTCTTGGAGGGGGCGCGCGACCGCCGCGACCTCGCCGTCAAGGACGCGGCCGGCGACAAAGTGCGCCACGCCGTGCGCCGTGCGCGAAGCGTGACAGAGGTGCGCGACGGCGAGGTGCCCCCGGCCCCGGCCCGGGGGGTGGCGCCTCGCTTCCTTCCCAAACAAGTGCCTCTGATCCGCCCCTGTCCCTGTCACCGCGGAGCTGCAGCGCTGCGGCCCAGTGCAGTGCATCAGGACGAGTTTTTGCCGGCGTGAAAGTGCAAAGCTGCAAAGCGTGCGCCGCTTTTACCCGCATAGAGGGCGTGGCCGTCGCCTCTAGGCCGTGCGGATGGCAGTGTGGCAGCCTCTAGGCAGCCCTGCTGCTTCTTGATCCGCCGCGCGGCGCGGCTCTCTTGCGGCCTCGGTGGGCTCGGCGGCGTGCGTGGAGCGGCGTGGAGCTTCCTGCCGGTCACGGACGACACTGGCCTGCCCGGCCGGCGGACGGATGGATGGCGTGCTCCACACCTGTCCGTTGCGCGCGCTGCCTCCAAACGCCGCTTTGGTCGCGCTGTCTCTCTCGCACCCGCACGCCACGCCCCGCGAGTGCGAGGGAGACGGGCCGGTCCGGAAGCTGCGACCGGACCCGGACACGGAGCCCGGCGTGCTCGCGGGTTGGCCGCGCGCCGCCCAGAGCCCCGACGGCCGGCCAATGGGAGCGGCCTGATCGTGTGTCGATGTGGACTCGTCGCGCCCTGGCTGTCGCTGGAGTCGTGGGTGATGTCTGGACGTCTGGATGTCGGGACGGAAGGCAAGGCCCAGTGAGTCAGCCGGGCGGCCTGCCGATCGGCCCCGCCGCACCAGTGTGTCATCTAATTTATTTCTCGCCTCACACTGGCCGCTGCAGACTGGGCGTCGCTCTGCCTCTCTCGCACTCATGGTGCGAGGGAGACGGAGCGACGAAAGCGACTCTCGGAATCGGTCTCTCTGACCCGCATTCTGCGTTGAGTTCCTGCTTGAATGCCGCCGGCTCGTTCTCTAAGAGCTTTCGTTGCTGTTGGGGGTGCGAGGGAGGCAGGGCGACGGCCTTTGGCGTGATTCCAGTGCCGTGCCGTCGCCGCCCCGCCCCGCCCCGCCCCGCCCCCGCGGCGGAGGCGTCCCATAAGCCCCGCGGAAAGTGACACGGGCGAGGCGCGCGCGGCTGGACGTCCCTGCCAGCACATTGGGAGCTCCATAAGTCGTAACGGCGTGGCGCTCTCTCTCTCGCACCTCCGACACGGCCAGGCACGGCCCGCGAGTGCGAGAGAGACGGACGCCTCAGGCGCAGCAGGCTAGGCAGCAGGCTAGGCAGCAGGTGCCGCGGCACGTATGCAAACTCGGGTACAGTCCCGCTGGAAAGTAATGGGCCGTTCTGTTTACGCGCTGCCGAGCGACTGACGGACTGTACCGGTGTTTAAGGCGCTAGCTGCCTGGCACACTGTGAAGGCGCCGCGCCAAGCGAACCGAACCGAGCGGCGAGGCAATCGTGAGTCATACCGTTCGCGTTCCCCCATAACGCGGATGGAAAAAATGATGTGAGCGAGTTCGGGCGTCCCCTGTGTACAGCGTACAGTACTTTGCGACGTGTTGTTTTTGTTTGTTTGTTTTTTGGAGCTGTGAAGGCTGCATGCGTAGTGCGGTGGCAGGCCTGAGTCAGCGTGCGGCTGCCACGCCACTGCAAGCTGGAGGCAGGCTCGGCGGTAATTGGACGCTTTGAGACGCGGAGAAAGGACTATGTCAATCCCCCCCACTGGAGAACGAGCTCGGTAGGCAGGCATGGCATGGCAGGTGCGCCGTGCGAATAGCTCAAACAAAGTGGCTGGAAGACGCGGGGCCTTGCCGCGCCTTGCCGCGCCTTGCCGCGGGGTGATTTGGCGACGCCAACGACGCCCCATTATCGCGTTAAGGGGCTCATTGTGGCTGCGCCAGCGCGCCAGCCTGCCGCAGCCTGCAGACTGAGAGTCGTTGTCGTCGCTCTGTCTCTCTCGCACCCACGCGGGACGTGCCGTGAGTGCGAGAGAGACAGAGCGACTCTGCTGCGGCAAGCCGACGGCAAGCTTGCACCGCGTGCACGTGGAAGTCGCACTGGGCCTTGGGGGCCCCGCGCCCCGACTTTCCTTTCGCCGTGTGTTTTAGTAGTGTGGCCGCGTGGCCCTGCATGGCCCGGCCACCCTGGTCGCATTGTGCAGGCAGGACCCTCTCGCCCTGGGTCCCCGTCAGCTCTTTGTCTCCCCACTCCCACAGTGACTTGGTTAGGACCGTCTTCTCCCAGGATCCTCCTCCTCGCCTAGCGCGTTTTGGGACGTGTCTTCCCACTAGGGGGCCCTTAGGACCGCTTTTTCTTACTTAGTTGAGGCACCTAAGGACCTCCTCTACCCATTTTGGACCCTTTTCTTCTCATTTTGGACCCTTTCCTCCCCATTTTGGACCCTTCTCATTTTGGACCCTTTTCTTCCCATTTTGGACCCTTTTCTTCTCATTTTGGACCCTTTCCTCCCCATTTTGGACCCTTCTCATTTTGGACCCTTTTCTTCCCATTTTGGACCCTTTTCTTCTTATTTTGGACCCTTTCCTCCCCATTTTGGACCCTTCTCATTTTGGACCCTTTTCTTCCCATTTTGGACCCTTTTCTTCCCATTTTGGACCCTTTTCTTCTCATTTTGGACCCTTTCCTCCCCATTTTGGACCCTTCTCATTTTGGACCCTTTTCTTCCCATTTTGGACCCTTTTCTTCTCATTTTGGACCCTTTCCTCCCCATTTTGGACCCTTCTCATTTTGGACCCTTTTCTTCCCATTTTGGACCCTTTCCTCCCCATTTTGAACCCTTTGCTCCCACTTGGGTCCTTCTCTTCCACTGCAGACTGATTCCGAGGGTCGCTTCCGTCGCGCTGTCTCTCTCGCACCCATACGAGACGCCCCACGAGTTGAGGGAGACAGAGCGACGAAAGCGACACTCGGCATCAGTCTGCTGGGCAGGCCGGGCAGGCTGGGCGGCGCTAAGCCCCCTGCTCGCTGCTGGCTGTGGTCGCTGCGGTCGTCCGCGAGTCGCGCGATGTCACGGCATCCAGGCCGCCCCGGCCGCGTCGCCAAACAGACACATGGCGCCGGCACACCGGGGATTACGCCCAATCGATTTGACTGCAACTATCTGGCTACTCAATTATCTCGATTGGCGCGGCGCCGCGGCCTTGGACACACACTGTGACGGACGCGGAGCCGCCAGCCCTTTTCGGGTGTGTCTGCCTGCCTGCCGCCGGGTCGACAGTGAAGAAAGTGCAGCGGGGGCGACGAGGGTCGAACCCGTGACCCGGGCGTTGCTGCTGCGGTTGTACACTCCAGCCACCACACTGCCCCTCTCGCACCCTGCGGGCCGCCCAGTGAGTGCGAGAGAGAGAGAGCGATGAAAGCCGGGGCGGCGTGCAGGTGTGCGCCAGTGTGCGCCCTCGCGGCACCGCGGCCCTCCCGTGTGCACAGGTGGACGTGCACGCCCGCGTTGATGGTATCAGGCCGGGCAGCCCGAGCAGGCAGCACGCCGGGCTGGCGGGGCTGGCGGGGCTGGCAGACCGCACGGCAACACCGTGAGAAGAGAAGCGCCGAACACAAAAACGGGGCCGTCCTCGCGAGCGAGCGCCGCTTTGGGTGGAATTCGGCGCGCCGGCGCCGCGTGTGGCGGACTTTGGTGAAAATGCGAAGGCCTGATGTGAGGATGGCGTCGTCGGGAAAAGGACGCTGGACATGGAATGGGGGACTCGGGTTGGGCAACGGGCAACCTCCTCCCCCACGCGGGGCGGCCCAGCGCGCGGGACGGCGGCCCGGCGGACCCAGGGGGCTTTCCCTCGGGCCCCTCTGCCAAACACACATGTGACAGTGCCCCCTCTCCGCCTGGCACCATATATAGCTCGGTACCGCCAGGGCCAGGTGGGACCGACTGGCTGGGTAGGGGGTAGGGGCCCGGCCCGGCCCTGCGTGTAGGCGTCGATGTTGCTGACCTGTCGGATCAGCAGCACCGCGTTGTGCTGCCCCAGCGCCGGGTTTGGGGTTGCATCGTCGTAAGCGAAACAGACGGGCAAACTCCAGCCTCCCCGGCGCAGACTCAGTCACTCTGGCACGGCGGGCCGTGTGCTAGTTACTCCTCCTCCGTCGCCAGGCCCAAAAAGGGATGCTAAACGCGAGCAAACGACTGCAGGGTTGTAAACCGAGGCGCGTGCCGCGCGGCCAAACGGTTTCCTCGTCGTTCCGAGTCCAAACTGGAGACACTCGGTGGGCCGGGCTCTCTCTAAGAGTCTCTCTATTCCAGGCCGGCGCGCAGACTCTGCCGTGCCGGGGCCTAACTGCAGGCAGGGCCGGGCCGGGCAGGCCGTTTATAGGTCATCGTTACGTCACTCCAGCACCGCGTCGTCGCGTCGCCGCGTCCAGCGGGGCCCCGCCAGGCCGCGCGCTCCGCGTCCGTGACGCCGCTCTTTGGGACCACGCCGTGCCGCCGTGCCCAGTGACCTTGCACGTCCTTGCGCAGGGCGCGGCCAGGCGCGGCGGCGCCACTGGCGGACTGCAGCCACTGCATTTTGTTGTTGTTGCTTTTTGGCAGTGCGCGTCCCGACCGCTGGCTTGCGGTGCTTTGAATTAACACGCTGCCGTTCGCGGCGGTGGCCTATCCGTCCGCAGCCGGCTTGCGCGGCTTGCGCCTGCAGACCGATTCCGAAGGATGGCGTCGAGGGGGTATGCGCTCTCTGAACCTGTGTACCGACTATTACGCTATTACGCCACAAATAAATCGGAATTTAGCTAAAAACGGCCTAAAACACACCAAAATTGATAAAATTTTGACAATTTCGGCTATTACGCGACTATTATTACTATTATTACTAGTGTTACTAGTATTACTACGCGTGCTATTACAGGTAGAGTGAACCGACTATTACGCGAGTGCATACCCCCTCGGATGGCGTCGTCGCTCTGTCTCTCTCGCACTCGTGGGCGTCCCTAGGGGTGCGAGAGAGACGGACGGAGCGGTCTTCCCCAACCCCCGTCGTGTGACTCAGCCTGGAGAGGTGACTCGGTCGGGTGACGTCACCCAGGCGCCCGGCCGCGTGGCGGGTGGGGCTTCAACCCCTTGAACGCGCTCCACAGTGGGCCAGAAGACTGGTGGGGGCAGCCAAAATTCTAGACGCGCTTTGAGCTCCAGAGTCGCTAAATGGGACTCGAAGCGAACGTGTGACCCCACCAATGGATTCCTCGTTCGGAGAGCAATCCATTGGTGGGGTCACACGTTCGGTTCGAGTCCCATTTAGCGACTCTGGAGCTCAAAGCGCGTCTAGAGGTTTGGCCGCCACACTGTGGATCGGCGACTTGGCGTCCTGGCTCCGGAAAGTGCGTCCCATTGGTTCGGCTCGCGCTATCTGCGTCCGCGGAGTGGCGGCGTCCGGCTCGAACGGCGTGACGCCATGTCGCTCTGTCTCCCTCGCACCCACACGGCACGCCCCGCACGCCCCGCGAGTGCGAGAGAGACGGAGCATGCTGCGTCTAGGCGTCGCCTTGTTTGTCTTCCGTCGAACGGAGCCTTGCCTTGCAGTGTGCCTTGCAGCGGACGACTCACCTCGACCCGCTTGCCGGGCCGGTGACAGTGACGCTGTGCTTGAAGGCGCCTCGGTCATCTTTTACTACGGGATGTCGGCGTGCGTTGGGGAGGGGCCCTTCCCGCCCCCAGGCCCCGCGTCGGCCGCACGCGTCGCCGTCGCCGCCGTCGCCCCCCGGACCGACGCCGGCGCCATGGCAACGCGTACACTGCGCACGGCGGAGGCAAACCGGGTCGAGGGGAAGCCAAGTCCGCCTTGGTCTTGGACTCGCTGTCTGTCTGGAAATGGGGTGATGTGTGCCTGGCGCGGCGCGGTGTCGCTCGGTGGGTGTGGGTGGCGGCCGATCCCGTCGTGGCCGCGGGGCCGACCGGGCCGGTCAACACATTTATCACTCTAGCTTCTGCAGCAGAGGGGAGGGTGGGGGCACCCGGGGCACCCGCATACCTCGGCCAGCCTTTGTCGCCGGGCCAGGCTGCCAAGGCTGCCAAGGCTCACTGACCTGACCTAGTAGATGCCCCGCCCTTATCGGACAAACTCCGTTGCAGCCGGGACTGGCTGGGACTGGCTGGGACCCCCCGGCCAGCCAGCCAGCCAGCCAGCCGCGGCTCCAGAGGCCCCAGGGTCCGGCACGCGGTCCAGGCAGAAAGAGACAGACTTATGTAGAGCGCGTGAGCCCGTCTGGAGTACTCTAGAGGTGCCGCCTGCACTGTGGCCATGGTTCCCTCTGGCGGGCAGCCACGCGTCTCAATGTTTTTGGCTAAAAGTGGCCGGAAAGAGCGCCAAGCCAAGCCCTCCCCTTTCCCCTTTCGCGGTGTGCCGGCTGTGGGAAGGCAGGGCGAGGCAGGGCAAGTTCCCAGTTGCCGGCGGTTCCCTGGTTCCCCGGTTCCCATCGTCGCGCCGCTGGAGCGGCTGGAGCGCAGGCGCTTCTTGGCGCCGCGCAGCGCGAGGCGCCGTGCGGGTGGATGACCAGGCCGAGTCCGAAACGCCTTGCCGGCCTCCGGTTTCTGTTTTGTTTTAATTCGGGGGAGTGCGGTGTCCTTCCCCGGCTGGATCGACCCGTTGCGCCCTTGAAAAAGGCTCCACTTGCCGAAAATCGACAGTCAAGTGTCGTCATTGGGTGACCTGTTGCGTGTCCATGTCACCCCAAGGAAAAATGAAAATGCAAGTGGAAGAAAGTACACGCCCCCCCTCCCCCCCCCCCCTCCCCTCGTTCTCCGCAGCAGGCCTCGCGGCTGGCGCCGGAGCACTAGTTCGTCCAGGATAGGAAGTACGCTTCTGTATATGGCTGGTTGACGGCGTGGCGTGGCGTGGCGTGGCGTCCAGGCCGGTCCGGTCCTGCAATGCCCAGTCCCGCCCTGCCCCCCTGGCCTGCCTGCACCGCCGTGGGCACCAGAGAGAGACTTCTCCGGTTCAGTCGAGTGCCAACTGTGACATGGAGACGACCAAGACCCCCGAGCTGCTTGCGGGTTTCCAGCAGGTTGTCATGAGTGTGTCTGTGTGCCTGTGAGCGTTTTGTGTTGTGTGATTGTGTGTGTGAAAATGTGTGCCCCTCCCCCTTAAAACTTAAAATAATTTTTGGGTGGGTTTATGGGGCTCTAAGGGCAGAAGGAGAGGACGAGGAGAAAAAATTGGAGTGGAAGATTTTAGTGACTGACCCGTCCGTGTGGCGTTTGGTGTTGCAGATCGACAAGAATGGCGACGGCACCATCGACGTGTCCGAGCTCAAGTCGGCGCTGGACAGCTGTGGCTTCAAGCTGCCGGGCTGGAAGGTGCGCCAGATGATCGACGAGTACCGCAACAAGAGGAAGTTCGAGACCCAGGGCCGCCTCACCTTCGACGAGTTCGAGCGGGTAAGCCCTCGTCGCCCCCCTGCAGGACGCCCCATGAGTGCGAGAGAGAACTGCTGTGCGAGCGCAGTGTCCCAAGTTGCAGCCGACGCCTCATTTCCTTTCGTTTGTTGCAGTTGTGTACCGACCTGAAGGCCAATGAAGTCGCCAGTACGTTCAAACAGGTGGTCTCGAAGAAGGAGAATCTGGAGACGCTGGGCGGCATGTCGGAGGCCTCCAGCGAGGGCACGACACACTCCGTGCGCCTGGAGGAACAGCTTGCCTTCTCAGACTGGATCAACTCGAACCTGTCTCATGACCCGGACCTCAAGCACCTGCTGCCCATTGATGCTGAGGGGAAGGCCCTCTACGACAGAGTCAAGGATGGAATATTGCTCTGGTAAGACTAAGTAAAAGAACTCCGCAAGTAAATCAACTTCTTGAAAAATTGAACCTCATCTCATGGTTTTTCTTTACAGCAAGATTATCAACCACTCTGTCCCTGACACCATTGATGAAAGAGCAATCAACAAGAAAAACCTCACTCTCTATACTAAACATGAAAACTTGACCCTGGCACAAACATCAGCCCAGGCTATTGGCTGCAACATTGTCAACATTGATGCTCTTGATCTAGCAAAAGGGAAACCCCATCTTGTTCTTGGATTGCTTTGGCAAATTATTAGGGTAAGTCTACTGCTTAAATCCTCTTATTTTTCTGTATTGATTTACATCATTTTCTTCAATTTTTTTTCTCTTTACTTTGCAGATAGGACTTTTCAACCAGATTACTCTTGAAAATTGCCCAGGCTTGGCAACTCTGTTGATGCATGATGAACGCATTGAAGATCTTATGAAGATGTCGCCTGAAGCAATCCTGCTTCGCTGGGTCAACCACCACCTTGAAAGAGCTGGAACTCCCAGGTAAAATTTCTGCAGCTAATTTCAGCAGCAAGTACATTTTCTTGGATTTTGAAGTCTAATATTTGTCTGTTACCTTTTTGATTTTAGGAGGGCGCACAACTTTACCTCAGACATTACGGATTCTGAGATTTACTCTCATCTCATTCGGCAGATTGCACCAGCCGATGCTGGCATTTCCATGGAGGCTGTCATGGTAAGTGCGATCTGATGCAGTTTTACATCAAGTTACAGTAGTTTACTCAAATTATTTTTCTCGCACATATGCACATGTCCTAAAACCAATTAACTAAAATTCAAATCCCTTCAGGAGCCAGATATGATGCAGCGAGCTGAGCTGATGTTGCAACAAGCGGCTAAACTTGGTTGCCGGAGCTTCGTTACTCCCAGTGATGTTGTGAATGGAATCTACAAGTTAAACTTGGCTTTTGTTGCCAATCTTTTCAACAACCACCCAGGTCTTGACAGGCCTGAAGGTGTCATCGATGGCTTGGAGAACCTTGAAGAAAATCGGGAAGAGAAAAGTAAATGAAACAATTAGTATTGGCTGATTGGAGATCATTAAATCACAACGTGCCTCTCACATTTCTTTGTTGTTTTTTTTTTCAGCTTACCGTAACTGGATGAATTCAATGGGAGTGACACCCTCTGTAAATTGGCTGTACTCTGACTTGGCAGATGGCCTTATTATATTCCAGTTGTATGATATCATCAAACCAGGAATTGTCAACTGGACCAAAGTTCATAGGTAGGCATTTTATTTGCTGTCAAGATTCTTTCATTTACCACTATTGTATCAACTCTCTAAATTTTTGAACTTTGCAGGAAATTCTCCAAACTTCGTAAATTCATGGAGAAGCTTGAAAATTGTAACTATGCTGTGGAGCTGGGTAAACAGCTAGGCTTCTCTCTTGTTGGAATTGCAGGACAAGATCTTAATGATGGGAATGCTACTTTAACCTTAGGTACAGTATTATATTTTACTTCTTGAACAAACATACAACAGCTGTGTTAAGAAAGAAAAGTTGACATCATCTTTCTGCTTTTTTTCTCGCCTGAACAGCTCTCATCTGGCAGTTGATGCGAGCGTACACTCTGTCCATCTTGACCCAGTTGGCCAATACAGGAAGCCCCATCGTTGAGAAAGAAATCGTAACATGGGTGAATCAGAAGCTGGCTGCTGCTCATAAGACTACTTCAATCAAGAGCTTCCAGGTGCACTATTTATAACTTGTCTACATTTTTATAGATCATTTCATTACCTCACCTACGTTAGTTAACACATTTTTCTTTTCTGTATTAGGATTCAGCAATCAAGGACGGCAAAGTAGTTTTAGATTTAATTGATTCTATTAAGCCTGGTGCTATCAACTATGATGTCTACAAGGATAGTGGTTCTGAAGAGGTAAGAACTAAGTTTGCCTCACATGGCTACCTTGTTTCGTTTGCTTGCTTACTTATTCATTTTAATTTTTTTTTTTTTTCAGGATAACTTAGCAAATGCCAAATATGCTATTTCCATGGCGAGGAAAACGGGAGCTCGCGTCTACGCCCTTCCAGAAGACATTGCTGAGGTGAAACCGAAGATGGTCATGACTCTGTTCGCTTGTCTCATGGCCATGGACTACATTCCAAACATGGACTCAAAGCTTAACAATCAGTAATTTAATTCTGTTGTGACTAGACTGCACAAACCAGTGCTGTATCGAGTGCCACCTGCCTCATTCTTCAACTTGGATTCGCTATCCTTGTTGGCCATTCATTGTTTTCATTTCATGCACTTGTTTTCATGTTTAGTGTCACTATGTTTTATTTTCTTGGGTTGAGCCCTGTTGATTGTCATTTTAATTTAAGTGTATAGTGATAATTTTGTTTTATTGGCAACATAAATTTCTTACTCAAAATTTTTAAACATAGGGGAATGACAGATTGTCTTCCTTTTGAATGGTGCAATAACATGGCTCCAGACAGTTTGTGTTTGCAGCAATTGTTCTACCAATATTCCATTACTCTTAAGAAATTTTTTAAGGTTGAAAGTTGTCATTTGTGAAGTCTTGACACTGACTTAGCAGATTCTTATGCAGAAATGTTGGGAGGCCAATTGCTCACACATTAACTTGCCTTACGCTCTGTGTTTTCTTTCCTCTTATGGAATTTTATAAATTTTATTTAATAGTTTCCCCATTAGTATTGTTGACTTTATGATATGTTTATAAGTTTTATTTAGTTGACATTGTGCTTCTTGGACCTTTATCAACAGAAATTCTATTTAAAAAATTCTTTTATTTAGCAATAGCATGGAAATGCATTGCGATTTTAAATTGAATTTGATCAATTGTTATGGGGGCATCAGAGAGAGAGAGCCTCATGCTCTGAAATTTTCTTCCATAAGTTATATCGAAACCACTGCTTCTTTGCTAGTTATGCATTGTGAGCCTTTAAAAAAAATAGTGATATGTAGTTGCTCGGGTGAGAATTTTATGTTTATTGATCAGAAATTCCCACTGGAAGGTTACAACATCCCCTCTCTGTAACATTGGAGTTTGGTATTCATTTCTTCCTTCTCTTTCATCAACTAATGTGACGCTAGCACCTGAAGGATAGATTTTATGGAGAGCATTCGCTTTAGTGCTTGTGAACTGAGCTGGACAACTTATTCAAAGTATAAACTGAAATATATGTAATCTTTTAAACAATTTATGTATACACAGGCTACTAGTCGCACACTATCCAGATACATGTACCATTTCTTACTATTTATTGTCTTTGTACAGTTTTGACTTGTCTGGGGTGGGTACAGAAATAATGGGCTATCAGTATTAATTTTGAGTGTAGGCCTTTCATTGTGAGTGTTAGGTGTAATGCGATTTACTTCTGGTCTCATGCGTATGTGTCATTGGCACTTTCTTCATTTTCCAAACAGGCATTCCAGATGGAAAATACTTTTCCCACAAGTATGAACTGTGATTAACCATGGGGGTTAAAGTAACATCTGTGAATGTTCAGCATTTATATTGAAATTTTATACATGTATTAATAGAGAATGTGTTTGTTGTGTTTGTAAAGAAGGAAGCTTTGTGAAAAGGCCGAATGATTTGGTCTTCCTATATGCTTTATTCATGTGTGATATCAGTCATAATATGTTTCTTTTATTTCAAATTTACCTAAGTAAGATCAATCAGAATTTTGTGTCCAATGGCTCAATTAAATATTTAGCTGTGACAAGTTTCTTTTTAAATCAGATATACCTAGCTTCACTATGCATGAATGCCTCTATTGAGAGAGCTGCTCCACCAATTTGATGACACCAGTTGGGAATCTGGCTGGGCTTTGGGTGTGTTGAAAGTGGCATTGTCTCGTAGATACAATCAGGAGACTGACCAAATTGGTTTGATCTGTTTTTTGTCAGGTCAGATCAGCTTGAGGCAGTTATTTACTTTGAGCAAAGCTTGGAACAAAGCTTTGATTTTGATCGATCATGGATGAGTTGACAATTCTTTTGTGGTCACTGAAGAAAAAAGAATCATGGTGCTATTTCATGTGAAACCATTCAGTACACTAAGTTTATAGTAATTTGTAAGGAGGTTTTTTACACTGTTTAGAGAATTTTTTCTCCTTTAGTCTGCTAAAATCTGTTTAAAATCAGGGAACTTTACATTTAGGAGATTAAGATAACTTATTTCCTATCAATTTTGGTCTTATGTTCAACTTAAGACTGATCATCCTATAGTGGGTTTTTAGTCTTATGTCCCCTCTCCCAATTGTCCATTAGATCTAAAACCTACATAAAGCCTGAATGTCCAGCTGTTTAGCAAATTCTGCATGGTGAAAGCTGCAATAGGCAGTAATTTTAATTTTATGTGCCAACATGGTGTCATTTCATTATGTACTTAAGAAATCACGTACTTGCGCTACAGCCATTTTCTTGTGTGTAATGCTTAGTTTTTTTTAAAGATGGGTAGCTTTTAGATTCCAGTAATTAGTTGTTATATTTATACTGCAGAAATGTGAGCTAAAGCAGTGTTGCTTTCGAATCTTGCTTTGGAAAATTAAGTCCTGTTAATCCCATCTTCAGTTTGTTTTTGCTGAAGGTTTTATTTGTAACATTTATTGAAATTTTATTGAAATTCGTGCAATATTAAGGAGCTAGACGACTCTGTCTCCTCAAAATTTTTACTTGTTCTTGTTTTTTTCTCTCTTTTAAGTTTTGTAGATGGGGAAAATTAAAGCAGCATCTCTATTTCTTCTACTGTTGCTTTTTTTTGTTAGTAAACTTGTTATAGAAAGGTCTATTTATCCTTAGGACATGAGCAAAGCTCAACATGTACCAACGAAAATTATGTTTTAACCATTTATCAGAGTTACTTGTAGCTTAAAATTTGTATACCTGAAATCAATTTTTCTTGTTTTTAAGAATAATTTCTACAATGTTTGTACCATTTATACAAGTATGTACAAAGTTATCTAACTTGATCATTAAAATATGATGCCAAGTATTCCTTGTTCATTTATCCTGACTCTCTGCCTTTTCACATCAAACATGCAAACCGAAAGTTGGGCACGAAAGTACACAGGGCCCCGTTGAGAATGGACAATGGAGACGGAGCTCTTGCGGAGTGCTACTGGAACTGACACGAGCCGACTCAGTCTTGATCAGAAGCGTGTCGCTTGGGAAGGGAAGCGCCAGGGAAGTCCACGGACTGGCTGCGGTCGCTAAGCTGCGGTCGGCCTGGGCTGGGGTTCGCGTCCGTCCCATCTCATACAGTTTCTTGTGCTGAGATTGGTGTGGTGACGGTGATGAGCTCAAACCGTCCTCTTTTTGTTTGTTGTTTTTGTTTCGGTGGGAGGGGGCTCGAGGCACAAGGGCCGGGTTGATTTTGCGGCGGATTTTGATTGGCGCCACCGTTCACCGTTCCTCTCTGCCTGCGTCTTATTTCCGACCTGCAGTTGCAGTACTCAACACACTTGCACGGCAAATGCAGTGGCCACTTGGACGCAGCAAGGCGGCAAGGCGATCGGGCCCACCACGGCCCACCCTGGCCCACCCGAAAGCTCGAGGCGGAGGCGGAGCGCCCACGCCCACCCCTCTGGCTCCCCGCGCCTCCTCCCACCCCCGCCCAACGCCGCGGCCCTCGCGGCCCCGCCCCACGGAGCAGAATGGTATGGAGCAACGGATCAGGCCCAGCGGCATAGGGCCGGCGAACTACCTTTCGCGGCGGCAGTTGGTGCTTGCTCCGGCCGCCACCGCGCGGCGCTCGCGTCGTTATGGCTCTGCCCCGGCCGCTGGGCGCCTCTGCCGGCCACTGTGAGGCATGGGCCGGGGACGGTTTTTCGGCTGTAAGTCCTAAACCGTTCAAATTAAATAGGTAGAGTAAGCGAGGCGATTGTAGGTCTCAGTCTAAGCTACAATCCGCTCGCTTAGTATACCCCTCTAACTGCAGCGGCCTAGGAGCTAGGACTAAAAAACCATCTCCCGCCGGCAGCCCCAGGCCCCATGGTCCATACTACTATTTCAAAATTCACAAAAAAATAAAACAATCCAGTTGCTTTCAATAAAACTGCATAATTGCGTCTCGGTATTGCATAGTTTAATTGTTATCAGGACATAAGGCCATAACAGTGGCTGCATAGCCTTTTCGATTTAGAAATCAAGAACCTATAGTAATTGACGTCACTTAATTTGTAATGCCTGGCTCAAAAGCTTTGGCAAGTGAGAAAACTGTGGGAACCTAATAAAATTGGCTTCAATTTAATAACTGTGCTTGAAAGCATAAAGTAGCATTATACTCAGATTTTTTGAAAAATAAAAAAATAAAGAATCATTGACGCTTCATGTGCTATCAGGCAATACTTGAAAAGCAAACGTAAAGTCACCTTCTGACTACATCTTTAATGATTTCAGTTTTAAGTCACGACAACTGTACTGATTTGTTTCAAAAGTCTTCATTCTGACTTAAGCTTTTAAATCAGGCATCATAAAGTAAATTCCGTCAAATATCATGACTACTCGATTTCTAAAACAATGTGCATTCCAGCAATTGTAATGACACCATTTCCTAAACATATTTTAGCTGAACAATATTCAACCACAATCATACAATTTAATTAGAAATTAATGGATTGTATAATGTTTTTCTTTATCTCTAGAGAAAAGCGTAGACAGGGGCTGGGGCCTGGGGCTGCCGGCGCCGGCGGGAGATGGTTTTTCAGTCCTAGCTCCTAGGCAGCTGCAGTTAGAGGGGTATACTAAGCGAGCGGATTGTAGCTTAGACTGAGACCTACAATCGCCTCGCTTACTCTACCTATTTAATTTGAACGGTTTAGGACTTACAGCCGAAAAACCGTCCCCGGCCCATGCCTCACAGTGGCCGGCAGAGGCGCCCAGCGGCCGGGGCAGAGCCATAACGACGCGAGCGCCGCGCGGTGGCGGCCGGAGCAAGCACCAACTGCCGCCGCGAAAGGTAGTTCGGTTTTCGTGCATAGCTGATCCTCCATACCATTCTGCTCCGTGCCCGCCCCGCCGCGGCGACTTCGGGTCCTTCGGGTCGGGGACTCGGGGACGAGGCACCCGAAGGAGGCCGAGCGGCAGCCGAACGCGAGCCGAGCGCGCGCCGAGCGGAGTGGCGGCGGGGCGCAGGCGGCAGGGCGGTGGCGTTCGAAGGCGGGCGGCGGGCGCGCGCTCCCCTCTGGTCAATACTCGCTGAGAAGCAGGCGAGGGAGGTCGTCCACTCCACCATGTGAATGTGAGCGGCGCTCTGGTCCGCACTTGCTCCGCGTACTGTGTTCGCGTTCATGTCGGTCCGTTCAAACGTGCGTTTTCCTGGCGTCCCTGCGTCGGGCGGGGGCGCGCGCGGCTCGGTCGCGTTCCCGACGGGTGTCGTGTGAGTGGCGACGGTCTGCGACGGTCGCAGCCTCGCACCGGCTCGTCCGGACCACTTTGTCTTGGCGTTGCTTGAATGGGCATTCCTCGTGCTAACCTCACTTTTCGTCCTGGTTGACAGTGCCCTCGGCACTCAGTGCTCGACTCCCCAGCACGAAGAGGGCTTGCCCCGAGTTTCACGCGACTGTGTGAGTGAGTGTGTGTGAGTGCGTCTGTGCCGTTTTGAGAGGATACTTCAGCGCGCCGCTATGGATTTATGGATTCTCGCTGTCGCCTTATCAGGTAAAAGAGCTCTTAAAATTTTCGAGCTGCTTTGAAGTTTAAGGTGCAAGATTAGAGGGGAGGATTTCTCGTTTGGAGCCTCCTTTCCGCTGCAATCCTCCAACTGTCCTTGACAAGATCCAGGTCTAGATCCAGGCTGCCTCCCTCGGTGGTTCCCTAGCAACTCGCCCTCCGCCCGCCAATGTTTTGTGTCTGTCTCGCGTCTCTTCCAGGCGGGGTGCGATTCGACAGGGCGGCAAAGTTCAGCTGGAGGCTTCAATAATAAATGCCCGGAGTGCTTTTCCGATACGTCTGCCCCGAGGGGCCGGGGCAGTGCTGATCGGGTTGAGGTTTGGGGAAGGACAAGTTTGCCAGGTTCGTCACGGAGTGGTTTTTTTTGCGGAGAGTGTCTCGTGGGTTGAGACCCCAGCCCAGCGTGGCCCAGCCACGGCCAGCACCCTGTCCACACTCGTCTCCCCCGTTCCCGCGAACAATGATGCTTGCCTACCTGGCTGCCTGCACTGTGTCTGCGTCAATGAAGGACCCCAAGGACCTCCTAGTCCTGGCACACTGGCAGTGGTGGCCCTGGCCGGCCGTTCCCATGCTGGAGTATGCTCTGCATGCGGTCTGCACTGCTCGGCGCTCGGCCGCCTCGCCGTCACAGGTGTCCACCTACCTTCGCCTGGCCGCGTCGCCTCTTGACGTCGCTGCACTCAGCTCCAAGCTCCACCCCTGCTTCTTCATCCCACACGCGGTGGCGCGCAGAGCGGCCGCAACCACAAGAGCCTCACCGATTGTTGAAAGTATTTCGGGCGCCAAAGTTCGCCTTGCGGGGCTCATCTGATGGATAGTTTGAGCCGCAGCTGCGGGGGCTGGGCGGGCGGGGGCCGCGCGGAGAGCGAGAGAGAGGGTGTGATGCAGCTGCCTCTCGGGGCGCCACTCCAACCCTCGAGTGTTTGCCCTCTCTCTCGCTCTATCCCACTCTCGCATATCTCCATGCAAACTCGCCTCGCCAGCCTCGCAGAGAGAGAGGATAGAATGGGATGGCGGGTTCTAGGACCGCCCCGAGCCTTGAGCCAGCGCAGAGCGCCGCAGAGCGCAGCCAGCGTGCGGTGACAGGGTGGCGTTCTATGTTCTATCCTGCCAAGGCGAGCGGATGGAGGGGTGCTGGATAGATAAGGATAGAGGAGTTAAACGGCGCATCGCGGCCGACACGGTCTGGGCCCGGCCCGACTGGGCACGTCGGCCAGTGGGCCCCGTCAGCCCGTCGGGCCACATGAGGGTGAAATATGAGAGCGGTGCTCATGACAGCCAGGCAGCCGTCTGGAAGGCCTAACCCTTCACACACACACACACACAAGCGCGCCCACTCACTCTCACACACTCACGGCGCACGCGCTCCAGTTCCCTGCAAGGACCGCGCGGCAAAGGACCCTAGGGGCGTGTCCCTCCTCCTCTACACACCGAGCCGAACAAGTTTTCGGACACGAGGGACATGATTTGTCGCGCGCGGGTTCGATTACTGGCAGGGCCGGCGGTGCGTCTTGTTGTTGTTGTTGTTGATGATGCCGGGCGGACGCGTGCCGCCTCGCCGCCCTCGCCGGCACCGACGCCGACGGACACACGGGCCCCGGGAGGTGGACGACGACGACGACGACGACGGGTCCCTGTTGGCGCCACCACCGGCCGCCACCACCGGCACCCGAAAGGGACATTCAGGAACGGAGAGGGGGAAGCGTTGGCTCAGGTTTCTGTGAGCAACCCGAGAAAAGGGCGAAGGAAGAGAGCGCCTGCACTGTGAAGGAAGGCACGGCTGAGTCGAGGCGCCATGCACGGCGCTACGGTGTCTGGCCCGGAAGGACTGGCGGGGACTGGCAGGACCAAGGGACTGCGAAGGCCATGGATGGGCCCGCACCCACGCCCACACCCACGCACCTTCGCACGCACACACACACAGACACACACACACACACACATTCAAAGAGAGCAACACACGTCCGGCGCCATTGTGCTTGCTGAAATGAGATCCACAAAATAGCCGAAATGGTGTGTGCAGCGTGGCGGTGTGCTGCAGCTCCAACGCGTTTGGAACGCGGTCCCTGGCGTAGCCCAAGTCCGCGCTCTGCACACTACAAGCGCTTCCCAGGGTCAGGCTATACTGTTTTCGTGTTTCATCGTTTTTACGCTCGATTCGGAGCGCAGGTGAAGATCTGACGCAGCGCTACCGCTCCCTGCGTCGTACCGGTGTGTGCACGTGTGTGTGTGTGTGTGTGTGTGTGTCTGTGTGTGGAAGCCAGCTGGCTGGAGGCTGCGTTGGGTCCGGCCCCTCTATCGTCGGGGTCCACGCCGGGTCGGCTCCAGCGTGCTCCAGGCTCCAGCGCGCTACAGCCCCCTCCTCGATTCCCGGACAAGAAAAACGAGGAAAAGGGGGAGGGGGATAGGTTACCTGGAGCAAAGGTAGTGGCGGGGCGGGGCGGGGCGGCGAGAAGAAGCCGTCTCGTCCCCCGCCGCGTTGACGACCCGCTGCGGCCGTGCGATGCGATGCGATGCCCGCGGCTCGCTGCGGCAATGGGCAATGCCGTCATCGAGTCTCCGGTCGCGGTTCGAGTTCGAGCTCCAAACGCCGTCAATATCGCGACGGGGGCCAGCTCATGCTCCTCGATCCCCCGATCGTTTTGCAGTGTTGTAATATCGGGACTGACTGGGCGAGAATCGGAGACTGGCAGTGAATGGCTGGCTGGCTGGCTGCAGGTGTGCTGGAGCCACCTGCCGCGCGAAAGCTCAGGGCCGGAGGAGGGGGGGGGGAGAGGGGGTCTCCAGGGCGAGGCGACTCTTTGGGAGATCGGCTTAGCAGCAGACTGATTCCGAGAGTCGTCTCTCTCGCACTTAGGGGCGCCCCGTGAGTGCGAGAGAGACGACTGCTGGAGCGGTGTGCTTGCTTCGTGAGGCCTCGTGTCACACTCCTCCGACGGGTGGGCGGTTCTTCGAAGTCGCACCCATTGCCCGTTAGCGGGGCGGTGCTACGCGGTGCTGCGCGGTGGTGAATGGGACTGCCGGCGTGGGAAGCAGACCCCTTTGGGGCCCGCCCCGCCGCGTGCGACACGTGTACCCCACGTGGGGCGCCCAGGCCCTTGCCCAGGCCGGCCCCGTGAGGCCCCGTGAGGCTGCAGCACTGCTATCTCTCTCGCACTCACGGGGCGCTGCGTAGGGGTGCGAGAGAGAGAGAGAGAGAGAG
The DNA here is from genome assembly GCF_012932325.1 of Thrips palmi. Classification (NCBI taxonomy): domain Eukaryota; kingdom Metazoa; phylum Arthropoda; class Insecta; order Thysanoptera; family Thripidae; genus Thrips; species Thrips palmi. Next base: position 1,821,626 of record NW_023144633.1, read on the forward strand.
AGAGAGAGAGAGAGAGAGAGCAGGAAGACGCTCTCTCTCCAGCGTCGTTGCCGTCGCTCTGCCGAGGGCCTTCTCGGAGAGGCTCTCGCGCGCTCACGCGGCCACCGAGTTGTTAGATGATTAAGTGGCCCAAGTTTGCGAAACAAGTTTCAAGTCAGCTTTTCCTACCATTGAAGCGCGTAGCGGCGCGGCGGCGCGAAGGAGCCCCGAGACGCGTTGTGCCTCGGTGCCACGCCACTGCCACGCCCACAGCCAGCCAACACCGCCAGCCAGGCCCAGCCAGGCCGCCGAGGGTCAGAGTTCAAACGTCTTTTGTTGTTGGTGCTTTCTTTTTAACCTTGTGCTCGGCTCCTCTGCTGACTGAGGCAGTCTTCGTTTTGTCCTTTGCGGGCCTCCCCCCCTCCCCCTTTCCCCGAATGCCACGAATCCACCTTCCCGCCGCCGCACCGCCCCTCCCACGGCCTCCCCTTCGCCCTGCCTCGCCCTGCTTTTCGTCGCCGATCCCATCAGGCCTTATTTGAAGGCGTGCGTCTATGGCTGTACTGCCCGCTGGCGCGCTGCCTCAACTCCCTCGTTTGGCATCCCTCTCCCTTTCTCTCCAGCCCCTTCTTGACTCTCTCCGTCTAATGTTTTACGGCTTAATTTTCATTCATTCATTCATTCATTCATTCATTCATTCATTCATTCATTCATTCATTCATTCATTCATTCATTCATTCATTCATTCATTCATTCATTCATTCATTCATTCATTTATTCGATCATTCGTTCATTGGCCATTGATAGGTTCGCCAGGCTCCCATTCATGATTCGGTTCATAATTTCCCGGTCGATCCGTTCTGCTGCTGATCCCGCGGGGCATTAGGGGCTCATCGCTGGGGTCGGCCCGCACCCAAAATAAAAAGGGGGACATGATGCTTTTGTGGAAGCAAAGCCGATTTGGGCGCAACGATAGCGACGCAGCGACCCCCGGCGGGGCCCAGTCGCACGGCTGGGCGGGCGGACGGACAGGCAGACGGACAGACGGACAGACGAGAGGAGGCTGCTGGGGTTGCAGCCACTGCTGACCGCACGATGGCGGGGCGGGGCGGGCTATGCAAACGGAGGATAATTCCATTATTACTGCAGAAAATTGCTCGGCCCATTCGGTTGCCGCGGGTCTGCCGGCCGGACTGACGCAACCAACGCGACGGGCGGGGTGGCCGTCGGCGGCGGCTTTGAAGTGACCCCGCCGCTGCAGCTGCCCCCCCCCCCCCCAAGCGAGGGGGGTGACCCACGGCTGGGGGTTCGGATATTGGGTGTCTGGCACGTGGGGCTGGGGGGTGTATCGCGGTGTATCAGCGTGCTCACAGACACTAACCTACCGCACTCGGTTTTTTAGGAGAGGCAGAGAGACGATTTGTCTGCCTTTTTGTTCGCACAGTTTTTAGTTCGACGGGGAGCATGCATGCTGCGCAGAATGCAGTGTGGGCGGCATGATAAAATAACGAACTAATAAAGTAATAACAGAACTTGGAACATCGGCAGCGGATTTCCCCCCTGTGTGCATCGTCGTCAGTTTCACGTTTCCTCAAAAAGAAAATTTCGACATGAAACGGCAGCAGGTTTATTGACGGTGCTGCTGACTCAGACTTTGACCACACAGGACTCGCAGGACCAAAGCACTGTAATGGGAGGGCGTGGCCGTCGGGCCATCGGCCAGTCCAGGCGGCGGAGCGGTTTTTAACAGCGGAGGCACACACCGGCACACTGGCACACCGCCACACGGGGACGCGCCGGACGCGCTGGGCGCGCACGCGTGGCTAGGCCGTAATAATAATAAAAAAACACAACATGCATTTTAATGAAATGCCGCCTCTTGTGATACAGATAATTAATTTACTCCAATGCTCCGCGCGTGTGTGTTTGAGAGAGACTGGTGTGTGTGTGTGTGGCGAATGAGTTGCTCCCTCAGTACTCCCGGTTCTTGCCCCCTTCCCGCTGGGTGCTGCGGTGTGTCTCCCCCCCCCCCCCCCCCCCGGTGGTGTGCTGTGCCGCGTTGCCTCGCGTTAGTGTAGCCGCTGATGGACGAGTCTGGCCATACCGCCCATTTTCCCCACCGAAATTGTAAACTCCCGCGGGCCTTCCTGGCGCCTCCTTGTTGCTGGCTTCCTTTATTTTTAGAACGGCCCTAGTCGGTAGTCGTCGAGGCCGCGAGGTGCGGGTTCGATACCCGCCATCGGCTGTGGCGTGGTCATTTTTAGCAGTTGATACATTTACTACAACAGGCAAATTAAGTTGCCAGCTACATTTTTTGAAATGACCTTTTTTGGAAGTAGAGTTTTGTTTTTTGGGTGTCCACCGTGAGCAATAAAGGAAATTGGGGGGCTTGGCGGCGGGCAGGTGGTTAGTTAAGACGCACACATTTCAATAGGGCTTAGGGCGTGGAGGCACCTCCCCCCTCCCCCACCCCTCAATTTGAGCCAAGGTGTGAGGCCTTGAGCCCCTCCCGCCCTAGGGCGCAGAGGGCGCGCTGGGGCCCATCAGGAACGGACCTACGCGTGGCGTGGCGGGGCGGGGAGCAGCGGGGCACCACCGCGGCGTTCGTACAAGAAAACAAACACCATGTCCGTCCGCGAGAAGCAGCCCGCTTATTTCAAGTCTGCGTGTGTGTGTGTGTGTGTGTGCGTGCGTGCGCACGACAGCGCGCGGCCGGCGTCGCGCAGATCCCCGAATGGGTCCGGTCCGTCCGGTCGGCCGCCCGTCGTAAACTTCTCATTGAGCGCCGTCCAAAAGTCGATATGTGAAGACGACCGATACGAGAGGAGGGCCCCGCCCTTTGCTGCCTTTACTTCGCGCGGCCGTAAAACATATCGCCGTGAGGGCCGTGAGGGCGCCCGAAGCGACCGAGCGGCCCACAGTGGGCCAGAAGACCGGTGGAGGCGGCCAAAACTCCAGACGCGTTTTGAGCTCCAGAGTCGCTAAATGGGACTCGAACCGACCGTGTGACCCCACCAATGGATTGCTCTCCGAACGAGGAATCCATTGGTGGGGTCACACGTTCGGCTCGAGGCCTGATTAGCGACTTTAGAGCTCAAAACGCGTCTACAATTTTGGCCGCCTCCGCCGGTTTCTGGCCCACTGTGGGCCGAGGCAGCAGTAAAGGCAAGCCGAGCACGGCGTCGAGCTGCTGGCCTTGGCGGCCTGCTCTGCCTCCACCGTGGTGGCCGTTACAACGCGGCGGGCTGTTGAACATGCTCTCGGAGAGCGTTGGCGCGTCGGCGCGTTGGCGGAAGACCCGTCAGTGCGGCGTGCCGGCGTGCTGGCGTGCTCCGCGTGCTCCTCGACGTGGACGTGTAGGAGAAAGGGCCTGGGCGGCATTATCGATCGGGGGACGCCTAGCCGGCCTAGCCTGGCCTAGCCGTCATCGGGCGGCCGTGCCGTGGCCTCGTCAAGCAGCAAGCCCGGCCGGACCGTTGTTTCCTCCTTGTGTTCCATGTCGGATAGAACTCACTTCGGATAACCGGGAACCACGGAACCGCCTCGTCCGGTGGGACCGGAGTCGTACAGTGGAGGCACGCCCACGAGTCCCGCGTCCTCCGCCATGCGTGTCCGTCCGTTTGATTCCCCGTGGCGCCGTCTCCCTCGCACCGCGCCCTCCAGCACGAGTGCGAGAGAGACGGGGAGAGCGACGCACCCGCCGGGGTCCGGCACTGCCAGGCACTGCCAGGCACTGCCAGGCACTGCTTGGCGTGGCGTGCATTGCGTCTTGCGACGTGTCGCACCGACCCGCCGCCGCGGTTCGGATGTGTTCCGATCCGCACGCGCGTTCACGAGGGCTTTAGATCATCGGAGCGGAACGCCGGGGGCAAGGGAGGGGGCAACTCGTGGGTTCAACATGCCGGACGTAATCCCGTACAGAATTATCCCGAGGCCGTGCTGGCGCCTCGGCGCCCCCACCTGGCCGACGCAACCACCCTCCCGGCGCACAGTGGGCCAGACGACCGGTGGCGCGCTTTGAGCTCCAGAGTCGCTGACTTGAACCGAGCGTGTGACCCCACCAATGGATTCCTCGTTCGGAGAGCAATCCATTGGTGGGGTCACACGTTCGGTTCGAGTCCCATTCAGCGACTCTGCAGCTCAAAACGCGTCTAGAGTTTTGGACGCCTGGCCCACTGTGCGCTAGGCGTTGGCCAGGGCCGGGGGCGAGGCTCCCCCACTGGAAGATCGCGCTTCGCTTCGCCTCGCGGCCTTGCCTGGCCTTGCCTGGCCTTGCCTGGCCTTGCCGGACACCAAGCTCGTTATCGCCTTAACGGGCCAACTTGCCTCGTTACTCGCAGCGCCCGCCCCTCCCCGCCCCGCCACCAGCTACACGCTAATCCAGAGTCTGGCCAATTTTTACCGCGGTCCTTACAGTGCCTTACAGCGGCCAAGTTTGAGGCCGCGCCCCGAACAGCGTGCTCTGGAGGGCCCCAAATTAGTAGAGGGCTTTTGCCTGTACTAGCGTTGTTTTCAGCGCGCGAAAAGAAGCCGTGTCCTCGGCGCCGCCGGGTGTCGAACCCGGGTCTCGTCGGTCGGCCCGCCTAGCGTGATGCGGCCGCACTGCGAAGGAAGCGCCACATAATTCACGGCGGGGAAAAAGGGACTGGCGGAGCCGGGATTCGAACCCGGAGCTCTTTGTGCGTCGCTGTTTTCCCTTCCTTTAGGCGGCGAACGACATGAATCATTCCCGGCCAGTTGGCCACAGATGGAGCCTCCACGGAGGAGCGGAGCGGAGGCACCGCCTGGAGAGGGAAGCGCCTTCGCGGCCAAACTTGCCGCCGAACACCCGATGCCCTTTTACAGTGGACGGATTAATGAATTAATGGCCAAATCCCCCCCTCCCTCCAACTTTCCCTTTTTGGCGCGTTGTTCGGTCGGAACGGGGAGATGCACTCAGACTTGACTCGGCAAATGGTGCGTGTATCCGCGTAGGGGCTCTGTCGGGGAGGCTCCCAGCAACAACAACAAGACTGCTCGCCAGGACGGCGTGCTCGGGGAGGCTCCCAGCAACAACAACAACAAGACTGCCGGCCTGGACGGCGTGCTCGGGGAGGCTCCCAGCAACAACAACAAGACCACGTCGTGCGTTTGTCTGGCGACTCGGTAAAGAAGACCGTTAAGTCGAGGAATAAATGCCCACGTCGTTGGGGGGCTGAGGACGCGCTCCTCCGTGGGGGCGTGGGGCGACGAACCGGGGAGTCGGGCTGGGCGCTCCCTCTCCGCGTGAGTGCGAGAGAGACAGAGAGCGTTGGTGCGTGGTGCGGCGTGGTGCCCCCGGGCGGGGCGCGGCGCGCTCTGCCCGGCGCGCACTTCTGGCCCAATGGCGTGGAACCGTGCGACCCGCGCGCCTGGCCGTCGGTAGCCGTCGGCCCTCGCCTGCTGTACAGCAGACATGCACACCGGGCCCGATACTCGTCGTCCCGAGACATCGCTTCTCGGTCGCTCTCACAGGGCGCCCCGTTGGAGTGCGAGAGAGACAGAGCGACGGAACGACCCTCGTTCTTCCACAGTTCCGCATCTGCAAGCCGATTGTCCGTGGCGCGTGCGTAAAATTGATTCTTGTCGTCGCCGCGCTTCGGAGTTCGGAGTGCATGGAGATATCCGATCCAGGTGGCGGCGGGCCGCGCGTTGCCGTGGTGGGCCAGCTGCCGTGTCACTGTGCCGGCCGAGGGGCTTCGCTGGGCTTCGCGCTCCAAGGCGGCAGGTGTAGGCGAAGGACGCCAGAAGTAGCCACGCCGTCGGACTCTCGGACCCCCAGCCCAGCGCCCCAGCCCTCCTTCCGAGTCCCTCGACTTCCTGCCCTGCCCTTTATTTCCCGCCTTTTTATTTTGCCATTTTATTATTTCATCCCCATCGGCCGCGTCGAGGAAACAATCCCCTTTATCCGCGCCACTCCGCGCGGACTCGAGTTTTGTTTGCCGGCGGAGCCGGAAAAGCGGAGCGGATCGCCGATATTCTTATTTCGGGTGTCGCGCCGCGAATCATCTCGGCTTCGGCGTTCGGAAGGCGGAAGGGAGGGGGAGGCCGGAAGTAGCCTCTCGCTTGTCGCTCCGGCGACCCGCGACGCCGCCACACAGTAGGCCAGAAGGCCGGTGGAGGCGGACAAAACTCCAGACGCGTTTTGAGCTGCAGCTTCGCTAAAAGGGACTCGAACCGAACCTGTGACCCCACCAATGGATTCCTCGTTCGGAGAGCAATCCATCGGTGGGGTCACACGTTCGGTTCGAGTCAGATTTAGCGACTCTGGAGCCCAAAACGCGTCTAGAGTTTTGTCCGCCTCCGCCGGTCTTCTGGCCCACTGTGCGCCATGGCCTTGCCGCAGCCGCTGAAAGAGCGAACTTGAAACCGCGTTGGCTCTGTCCGAAGTAATCTCCAGTATCCGACAGCGTTCTGTTTCTGTTTTCGTCTTTGTCTGGAGCGGCGTTGCTGCTGCAGCGCGTTTGCCCGCTGAAAAATGACTGGGCGTAGCGGCGCTGCCTTTGAAAGTCGCCGCCCCCGCCGCGCCGGCGAGACTGACTCGCAAGACGAGGCTCGCCACGTGACGGCGTCGTGACGGCGGCGTGACGGGGACGACGGCGGCGTCGTCCATGCGCGGCCACGACCGACGCAGCCACGGCACAGACAGCCGAAGCGCAGCGCGCAGCCTCCCACACGCCCAGCGGGGACTAACGAACGTCGCGGGGGCGGGGCGGGGCGGGGCGGAGAGAAAATGGATCCTAAACACGTCGTCCTGCCTCTCCGCGCCAGGACTGCAGGGCCGGAACCCCGACTGCGCGCCGTCCGACGCGGTACGTAATTTTCATTACGTTTGAAACCTCATCGCGTTGTCGTCGCCGCCCTGCCACGGGGAGGCACTCGATGACGGCCTGGCCGCGCGGCGTCGACGGGGAGGTGCTGCGTCGACGGCCTCGGTGGAGTGCCCGGAGTGCCGCAGCGCCGCGTTCCGCCGCTTCCCCGCGGTGCAGGCCCTGCAGGTGCGCCGCAAGTACTTATGCATGAGCGTATGAGCGGCAAGGGCGACGCACCGCGCGCCTAGCCTCGCGCCGCCCCGAAGGGATTTCAATGAAATGGGAGCGCTGCGGCGCTGCGGCCTGGCGCGGGGAACGCCCAGAGCGGCCCAGAGGGCGGCGCGAGGGGGCCGCGGGGGCTCATTCAATCGCCTGAAAGTTTGATGAAGGGCGGACCGCCCCACCGCACCCACCCCGCCGCACCCGCACCGCCCCGCCCCGGCCCGGCCCGCCCCGGCCCGGCCCGCCAAATACACGGACAATCAGAGCTCGTTCGGTTTGATGACCCGCAGCGATACAGCAGCGCGCTGGCGCACCTGCGATCGGTTCCGAAGGACCGTTTGTCGCTCTGTCTCTCTCGCAGGCGCCACGCCTCCCGAGTGGGACGGAGACGGCGCCACACGGCTAGAGATGTGCGCTGACCGGTCACGACGCCGCCGCCGTCGAAGGCAGCCGCGCCGCCGCCGCCGGTCCAAACGGTCGGCGTAATCGGCGCGAATGAAAATTTTGGTGCTGAAGGTCTCTGATCACAAAATACCTCGAAAACCTGAAGTTTCCTTGAGCTAAACGCGTTTTCTTGTCAAAAATGTGCCATCCTGTCTTTCCCTTATCCTCCCCACCCCTCTCTCCGCTTTGGCGACGAAGTTCATTAAGATGCCGAAAATCTAACATCAAGAAAGTAAATGGTCTTTTACGTATTTAACGTATATATTTGTTAATAACTTGCTGTACTTAAGCACTTATATCATTTTTAAGATGTGATTGACTAAATTTTGAGACCCTATGGTTGGTAAAATCAAAATTTCTGTCACGCCGAATACGCCGATTACGCCGCCGCCGCCGGCCTTAAATTGGCCAAGCGCCGCCGCCGATCAAATTGGGGTCGGCGCACACGTCTACACACGGCCCGGGCTTTCTGCGATCGTCTCGCTTTGCGTGCTTCGCAGTGCGGTGGTGGTGCGGTAGTGCGCGGTGACGTTGACGACGCGTACTTATTTCGGGTCGAAGTCGCGCTGCGTGCTGCCTGCCTGCCAGCCCCGGCGGGGCGGCGCGGTGCGCGGTGCGGGTTCGACGCCGGCCCGACACGCAACTTGTACAAAGGCCTTGAGGTGGAGGGGTCGCGGCGGCCGGAGTGCGGTGTGACGTGGCCGACGTGGCGGCCTCTCGGCCTTGTTGAGCGTGCTGCCGGCCTACCAGGGCGTGGACGCGGGCCGCCGCCCCGGACTGGCGCTCCCCGCGCGATGCGACGCGACGTGGCGGCGGGGCAGCGGGGTCGTCCTTGGACTACTTGCGCAACGGGCCGGGCCATGGGCCGCGCCATGGGGCGGGCCGTGCGCCATGAGCCACGGGTTATGGCGTCTCTTAATTTGAGTGGCCCGGTCCCATGCTGCACTTGCATCGCTTGCATGCACGCCGCGGGGTCGTTCTCAGACCAACTCCCGGCGGCCATCTGCTGCGGGAGTTGAGTTGAGGAAGGCGACGGAAAAGAATGTCCGCAAGTCGCCGAAAGTAGCCGTTTTCGCTGACTTTGGGGGGCCTTTTACCTTCTTCGGTTCGCGACCCCAAATTTGTAACAAAAAATTTCCGCGGCCCCCAGGAAAAATTTCGCGACCCCACGCGACCCCTCCTTTAGCATGCCTTTGATACAAAGTGCGATAATCCACCTTAGTTTGGGAGCAGTATTGCCGCAAAGTTGATCAAAACGCTTAGAAATGTCTTTAAAAAATCGTGTTTTGGGCCGATTTTAAGCAGCCACTGCGTCTGATCCGAGGCGGGCATTTTGCTCCCTCAACGGGCAATTGGTCTTTGGACCTTCCTTTAGCATGCCTCTGTTACGGAGTGCGATTATCAGTCTTAGTTTGGGAGCAGTATTGTCTCAAAGTTGGCCAAAACGCTCAGAAATGTCTTAAAAAATCATGTTTTGGGTCGATTTTAAGCAGCCACTGCGTCTGATCCGAGGTGGGCATTTTGCTCCCTCAACGGGCAATTGTTCTTTGGACCTTCCTTTAGCATGCCTCTGTTACGGAGTGCGATTATCAGTCTTAGTTTGAGAGCAGTATTGTCTCAAAGTTGGCCAAAACGCTCAGAAATGTCTTAAAAAATCATGTTTTGGGTCGATTTTAAGCAGCCACTGCGTCTGATCCGAGGTGGGCATTTTGCTCCCTCAACGGGCAATTGTTCTTTGGACCTTCCTTTAGCATGCCTCTGTTACGGAATGCGATTATCAGTCTTAGTTTGGGAGCAGTATTGTCTCAAAGTTGACCAAAACAGGCACAACGATTTTTCAAAGACATTTCTGAGCGTTTCGGCCAACTTTGAGACAATACTGCTCCCAAACTAAGACCGATAATCACACTCCGTAACAAAGGCATGCTAAAAGAAGGTCCAAAGACCAATTGCCCGTTGAAGGAGGACGAAATACCGCCTCGGGTCAGACGCAGTGGCTGCTTAAAATAGGCCCAAAACACGATTTTTCAAAGACATTTCTGACCGTTTTGGTAAACTTTGAGACAATACTGCTCCCAAACTAAGACTGATAATCACACTCCGTAACAAAGGCATGCTAAAGGAAGGTTCAAAGACCAATTGCCGGTTGAGGGAGCAAAATGCCCGCCTCGGATCAGACGCAGTGGCTGCTTAAAATCGGCCCAAAACACGACCCCAGCTACCTCGCCGCGACTCCTTAAAATTTTTTCGCGACCCCACTTGGGGTCGCGACCCTAAGGTTGAGAACCACTGGACTAGTAACCTTACAAATTTGGAGCTTCTAGAATTTTGGCCGCCTCCACCGGTCTTCTGGCCCACTGCGCGGCGCGCCGCCACCCGCCCACCCCGGCGTGCCTGCGTGGTGTGCGTCGCCGCGTCGTCCCCGAGGAGAAGCATGGCGTCGCTCTGCCAATCGATGCCGGCGGTAATCACGGGGAGCTCCGTCTCCTCCGTCGACTGCGTCTCGCACGAGGTCCCGCATGTGGCGGTCCCTGCGGTCCCCGGAGACGCAGCCAACCCAGCCAGTGCAGTGGCACCCCGAGCAATCTGGCCCGGGCCGGCCCGCCGCGCCGTCATATCCATAACGGGGATGGAGATGGAGGCCGCCCGCTGTATCTCTCTCTCTCTCTCTGTCTGTCTGTCTGTCTCTCTCTCTCTCTCTCCTCTCTCTCTCTCTCTCTCTCTCTCTCTCTCTCTCTCCCTCTCTCTCTCTCTAATCCAATCGCGGACAAAACGCGCGCCGATTTTTATCGACGTTTGACTTTCACATTGTAAGCGCTCTGGCCGGCGGCTGGAGAGTGTAATGGATTCGGGAGTGCGGCAGTGCGGCTCGCTGTGCGGGGTGTGCCGCTCGCGCTGCCGACTCTCGACCCGTCGCAGCGCGGCGCTACGCGGCGCGAGCGGCGCGGCAGGTCGCGCTTTATTTTTAGTGCAGTGCACTCAGTGGGATGCGCGCGCGGAGGGCGAGGGAGGGCGAGGGAGGGCGAGGGAGGGCGAGGGAGGGCGCGCCCCGCGACCACGTTGCGTACCGCCACACGAATTAAAGAGAGCAGAGTGTCGAACCGGGGGAGGGCATACACGTGACGACGAACCCTTTTGCGCGAAAAACCGAAAACAGCGACGAGGCAGAAAACCTCCTACGTTTTAGGAAGGCGCCTTTACAACCCCCTGAGGGTGTCTCTGTCGGACATGGAGACCACCCTCCTTGTCTTTACTCCGTGTGCAATGAGGCACGTCACACTGCTTCACACACACACACACACACACACATGCCGGCATGGTGCTCCGAGACTCCCCCTTTGCAATATTTGTCAAACCAATTGTGACGTGGAGAGGAGAGGGGTGTAAGGGAGTGGAGAGGGTTGGTCTCTCGACGGTTCGGTGGCGGTCCGGCTGTCCGTTTTGCCCGTTTGTCTGTTTCTCAATTTTCGCCGCTGGCCGAATAAAAAGCGTGGCGGTGTTGCAGTGGCGCGGTCGGGCGCGGTGCATCGCATATTGCATCGGCGGAGGCGGAGTCATTGAGGGAGGCGGGAGGCATTACAGATGTAAGACGCGGCTTAGCGGCGTGACGAACTGCACGGAGGCGACCGCCAGACCGCCAGCCGTTTCGTCGCTCTGTCTCCCTCGCACCCGTGGGGGCGGCCCGTCAGTGCGAGAGAGACAGAGCGACGATGCGTTTTTTCGGAGTGAGGCGGCAGGCGACCGCACCCTGTCGCGTCGTGAGTCGCCTCGCGTCGTGACTGCAGCCTTTTGCTTCGATTCAGCTTCGATTCGGCTTCGCGTCGCCACACGCTTTGTTTTTCGGAAAGCTCCATGTGCGATTGTTTACGATGCGCACGGTTTTCATGCTCCCCGAAAATTCTGCATGGATAACACTTTTCCGCGGGTCCGAAAAGTCTGTCAGTGAATGTTTTCCGGTCTGCTGGATTTTCCGGGCATGTCTGACGGGGGTAGCCGCCTGTCTGTCCGTCTGTCTGTCTGTCTGTCTGTCTCGCACTTCCTTCTCCCGGTCGCATCATGGGGAAATGATACAGCCTTATTCGCGGCTGCAGAGTGCGTGCGTGTGTGTGAGAGCGTGTGAGTGCGACACTACAATGAAGTGTGTTTACAGTCCATACCTCTCGACTCGTCCAAAGTCCGACCCGCAACAGGGGTGATTGTGACAAATCAAAAAGGGGGAGGAAACGTGTGCGTGAGTGTGTGTGAGTGAGTGAGAGTGTGTGTGTGACAAAAGTTGTTGGCATTATGCGTGCGTGAGTGTGAGTGTCTGTCTGCGAGGGGTGCGCTCGCGGTTCGGTTCAACAGGGTCAAGAGTTAGATGAATGGCTAGTTATCGAAGTCCCCCTCCCCCGACACCGCCCCCCCCCCCCCCCCTCCGCCCCCCCCTCCGCCTCCCGCGGGGCGCGGCGCACCCTCCCCGTGCGGGCTGTGCTGAATGTCCTGGCGGGTGCGCACAGTGCCGCGGGCATACACCGTGTTTGGCACATTTTGACGCGACTCTCTCTCTCTCTCTCTCTCTCTCTCTCTCTCTCTCTCTCTCTCTCTCTCTCTCTCTCTCTCTCTGTCTCCCTCTGTCTCCCTCCCACGCCCCGAGTGGAGGGACGTCGCCTTCCTCTTCCTTCGTCTCGTCCACAATGGCGAGTCTGATTTCGGCGAATCAGAAACGTAATCGTCTGCAATCGTTTCCTGGCCTTCGGGGCTCTCCCCCTAGCTCTCCGAAAAAATAAAACAAGACGACAATTTTCGCAATTGCGTCGCGTTTTTCGTTTTCCACCCGCCACTTTGGATTGGAGTGCCGTCAATCCCCCTTAAAACGTATTTTCGATTTCGTTTTCTTTTTGTCAGCAAAAATAACACGACTGCTGCCATTTTGCTCCGCGTGGTCGATGTTCGCCGCGGAGGCTTTCTTATTTCGTTTTGTTTCTTCTCTTCCTCCCCGGTCCGCGATGACGACATGGTCGTTGCGGTGGGTGTGCGTGGCGCGGCGCGGCGCGGTGCGGGGTGTATGACGAAAGCCTCCCCGACGACATCAGCGCGGCGGCAGGGGCGGCAGTTCCCCTGATCCATTGTAGGACGGGGGCTGGCTGGATGCGGGTAGGGTCTCTCTCTCTGTCTCTGTCTGGCCTAGCGCTGTGTGTACACGCGCGGCACTGCGGCTTGCGTGCGGTTGGCCTCCGGGAGCCCGCCAAGCCCCCCCCCCCCTCGCTTTCGCCCACCCCGACCACCCCGACATCCTCGCCCACTCCGTGGAGGCCGGGCCGGGGCACTGCAAGGCACCCCCTGGAGGCCGCAAAGGCGTAAAGCCGAGAGTCGGCGGCCTCGGCCCCGCCACTGAGGCCCTGCTCGGCACCGCCGGCTGGAACGAGCCCCACGCACGCGTGGCCGAGCGGCACCGCCCGCCGTTTCCCAAGCCGCGGGTCCGCGGTTCGAATCCCCGCACCGGCCGAGGCGCGCGACGACGCGAGGAGCAAACATCGTCGGCATTTGTGCAAACACGGCCCGCGCGCCGCCTGGCGGTCAAGTGGCGGCTCCTGCAGAGAGGCTGAGAGTGTCGTGTGTGTGTGTGTGTGTGCGTGTGTGTGTTTCGCGTGTTTGCACCATCACCAGGCACGCGCCACTCGGAGGGGCTTAAGCCACACTTGTTTCCACGCTATTTCTGGACGCACTTCCTATAAGTGTGTAGTAGTGCTCCCCGGTTTCTAATCCCTTGACGTCGAGGTTTCGATTTGTGTCAGTCTGTATGTGTGAGTGTGTGTGAGTGTGTCTATGCGAGTCTGTGTGTGTGCGGGCTCTCTTAAGCTGCATGCCATGCCATTGCGTGACATTCCGCCTAACCCCCTTTCGCTGCTCCGTCTCTCTCTCCCTCTCTCTTTATCATTCCCCCTCTTTTTCTCTCTCTCGCTCCGTCGCTCTGATGCGCACAAAGCTAGTCGATAATAAATTCCAGTGCACATCTCTCCTCTGGGTGACTGACAGACAGCTGTTGACAGCGTGCCGCGCGGGCCTTGGCTCTGTGCCCTCTGTGGACTTCCCCTTCCCCCCACCCCAGGCCATTGAATCGTCCGTGCCGCGAGTCGGATTGGGGCGCCAGGGCGGCCAGGGGCCTAGCGGACCGCGCCTGCATTTCCATGCATGGCGCTGCATGCAGCAGGGGGCTCCATGCGTCATTGTGGGGCACGTGTGTCGATGCACCTCAAACAACGACAACAACAACGACAACAACGACGACGACGAAAACGAAAACGAGAAAACGAGCGGGGGCGCTCCGTGGGTGCGAGAGAGACAGAGGCACGGCCCCACATCGCGATGCTTCACTCTCAACAAATCCGGCGCTTCCGGCCATTTCGCACTGCGCTCCGTACGGACCGCCGTCGGCTCGGATTTGCCGCGCGGTTTGAGTCATGACCACGCCACGCCGCGCCACGCCACGCCACGCCGCGCCACGCCAGGGGGGACAATGTGCGGCTGCATTGTGGCCGCAAATAATTTATGAGAAACGCGTCCGAATGTCGCCCTTTTGTGCGCGCGACAAATGTTTGCTGCGTTTCAATAATGTCCGCATAAAATTTGAGAAAATGGAAATTTTGCGCGCCGCCGCCGCCGCGCTCCCTTGCCCGTCCGTCCAAGGCGGAGCTGACGCCAAAGTAAAAAGTCAAGATGACTTGAAATTCGATGTCCCTTTGCGAATTTAGTCACTCTGCGCTTAACGTGTGCGGCAGTTTAAGGGCACTCACTGGAAGTCATCGCCTCGGCCTTTCCGGTCGACTCAGGCCCGCCGTCCCTTCGGCAACAATCCCCTGATTCGGCCTGGTGGGTTCTCACGGCAGACGACCCCGCCCCGGACTGCGGTTAGTTTGGACAAGCACAACTTGTGCCCTCTGCCGCGTCCTGCTTCACAGCCCCTGAGACCGGCCGGCGGGGCGGGGCGGGGCGGCCCGGGTGGGTGGCCGCGGTGCTCGTCGGCGTGGTGGTGCTTGCGGTGCGGGCGGAGGACGGCGACGGCGCGCCCACTCGGCCGTGCGGCGCGGTCGCCGCCTGGCTGGCCGGGACTACTATAGTCGGGACCAACGCCCTGCCCTCCAAATTTGACAAAAGTTCCGAGAATCGGCGCCGCGCCACTGTCGCCCCGTCGTCTGTCGGGCCGTCGAGTTTATCGCACGCAGCGGGCGGGCGGGGCGGGCGGGGCGGGGCGGGGCGGGGCGGGGCGGGGACGTCTTGTGGGACAGAGCGCGCCGCCTCGCCGCTCGGAATCTGCATCCCCCCTCCCTCGTACCCCTCTTCCCGGCCGGGCCGCCCGGTTTTTCAGGGGCATTATTATTTCCGCACGTTTTATGTGTAATGAGGGACCGCGCCGTGCCGCGCCGTGCCGGGTCGCAGCGAGGCGTTTCGTCAGGGCGGCCCAGCGTAGCCCAGCCGGGGCCCGGGGGAGGCATCTGCCCGACATGCGCGGGGCGGGGCGGGGCGGGGCGGGGTGCCCACGCCAAAAAGGGGAAAAAAGAGAGAGGGGCCAAAAAAGAAAGAGACATGGACAGTGCCGGGCCGGCAGTGCCTGCCGTTTTGAGGCTGCCCATTAATTAAGCAACTCAACAAGTAATTATGCGCGACGGCGAGGCAGCGCGGCTATCGCCCGGTCCAGCCCGCCACACAGTGGGCCTCTCGCACCACTGGACGCTCCGTGGGTGCGAGAGAGACAGAGCGTCGGAATGGGTCTGCCGGCCGCCCAATGGTTGGGTGGTTCGGAAGAAAGGCCCTTCGCGTCGTCAAGCTGATCGTCGTCCGTGTCGATGGCGATCGAGTCCCTTTTTAAAGATTTCTCGCCCCGCCGTTCCCACGCCGAACGCGCCGGACGCGTCGGACGCGACGCGGTGCCATCGCTCCGTCTCCCTCGCACCCCCACGGTGCGCCCCGTGAGTGCGAGAGAGAGAGAGACAGACAGCACTGCCTGCAGTTCGTTCCGCGCGCCAGCTGTTGCTGAGCGGCCGTGATGCAGGGCCATGCAGGGCCATGCAGGGCCATGCAGCAGGACGTCCCGTTAGCCTTCGCAGTGCAGCGCCTGGCAGCGCCGTGCGGGAGAGACAGAGATGGAGATACCGAGATACAGCGGGCAGGTGTGGCGGGCACGAAGGGGCCCAAGCCTCGGCCCAAGCCTCGGCCCAAGCCGGCAAGCCGAGCGAACCCTTTCCTTTCGGCCGGTAATCCGGCCGGGGAGAAGCAAGGAAAAAGCGTGGACGGTCGCCGGTATTCGAACCCGCGATCTCGGCGCAGCTCTCCCACCTCGCATCCGACTGCGCCACGGTGCGGCTCTCGGCTTCGAACGCGCGCAGGCTGCGCCGGCGGGGGGTATTTTCAATGCCGCACCTGAAGGTACCCGAAGGTACCTGAGTACTTTCCTGGCCGTGGCGGTCAGGGGGGCAGCCGGTGGAGGAGGTGGGCTTACCTGGCCACGACGCCGGTCCCCCCGTGGTCCCGTGGTCCCCCTCCCCCGCCTTGACTCCGCCTTGACTCCGCCGGCCACGGCCTCGGCCCTCGGCCCTCTGCCCTTGCGGGGGCCCCGCCTTTCGAGTCCCTCGCTCTGTGCTGGGGCATGGGGCCCGGGGCTCGGGGCCCGGGGCCGTAAACGTCAGTGAGAATGTGAAAAGTTGAAATCCCGCGTGTGCGTATGAAGGCATGAAAGTATATACAGGGCGTTGCGCGGCGGGGAAAGCCCCTAGTTGGGATTTACGGTGTAGGCAACCCTCCGAGATGCGTCCCCGTTCCTAAGGTGTTCCCGCGTCGGGCGAGTCGAGCGCGTCCGCGGACGGGGAAGGATGACCCGACGCCAGGGCCGACGTGACCCAAGTGAAAAGGAACACACAGACACACACACACACAGTGTGCCCCATTCATATTCCAGTTTCCAGCGTGCTTCGCGCCCCGAAAAAAAAAGCGAAAAGGGAATTTCCAGCGTAATATAAAGGGATTCTTTTTGTTCGCAGGTTGGTACTACCGCGAGGCGCCTCGCAGGGGCAGTAAAGTGTGCAAGGCGGAGGATTTAGTGAGTGTATTGCGCGGCCCGGGGCAAGGACGGCCGGTGCAGTGCAGTACACATCTGGAGAAAATTTTCCGCGAGGTTTCGAGTGATTTGGAATGCGATGGCAGTGTGGCGGGTTTGCCTACCGCCATTTACCATTACCATTACGGGCTGGACCACAACCGATCGTATGCCTTTTCGGGCTCCCACACTGTGCAGAAGGTTTACCCCATGACGTCGCCTGGTCAGCCGCGGCGTGCTTGCTTGTCAAACCATTTTTATTTTCCATTATTTTGGTGGCCGCCTCGCCTTGCCGCCTCGAGTCGGCGTACTTAAAAGTCGGAGTGGCGAGCAGGGCTGCCCGTCCGTCCGTCCGTCCGTCCGTCCGCTTGTCGCTGCAGCTTTACGTCGGCAGACGGCCGCCGTGTCCAGCCAGGCCGTCCAGCCCCTCCGTTCACGCACGCACACACTCTCACGCACGCCGTAACGCATACGACTCATGAGGTGCGCGCTGGGCAGTGTACCGGCTCGGCCGAAGTAAATGAAGACAGTCATAGCCTCGAGTCGACTGCCCTGGGCGGCCTAGGCTTGAGGAGCTTGTCGTCGCAATCCTGTCGAGATCTCGCTCCGGCTCTCTCGCTCCGTCGCGGACCGCTCCATGGGCGAGTGCGAGAGAGACAGACGAGTCGTATTTATGCCGCTCGTTGTACAGGCGGCCCTTCGTAGTTTGAGGTCCGCGTCCACGCCCGGCGAAAGGCTAAAGCAAACACGTGCAGGGAGGTGTTTGGGCCGTCGTGTGGAGCCGGGCTGGCGGGCGGGCAGGCAGGCAGGCAGGCAGGCGGGCAGGCCGAGCTGGCGGCCACCAAAGGCAGCCAAAGGCCTAAAGCCCGCCCTTTGTTGACTCGGCCGTCCCTGCGAGCGCCGCGGGCCGCGTTTCTTGGGGGTCTTGGGGTTCTTGGCGTTCCCCGGGAATGAGTAATAATTGGTGACGTGGCGCCGCGCCACCATAGGGCCCCGCCGCCACGCCGCGCGCCCACCCAGACCAAGGGCCAGGGACCCCGCACAGTGGATTTGCCAGAAGACCGGCGCAGGCGGCCCAAATTCTAGACGCGTTTTGAGCTCCAGAGTAGCTAAACAGGACTCGAACCGAACGCGTGACCGCACCAATGGATTCCTTGTTGGAAGAGCCATCCATTGGTGGGGTCACGCGTTCGATTCAAGTCATATATAGCGACTCTGGAGCTCAAAACGCGTCTAGAATTCTGGTCGCCTGCGCCGGTTTTCTGGCAAATCCACTGTGGGACCTCGGGGGGCGCAGTCCCGAGGGCCTCTTTGACGTTGTGTGCCAACACGCATTAAAAATTAGCAACGCAACAGTTTATCACTTTTTATCCCCGAATCAAAAACACGTGTCGATGCGGCGGCACACAGCGAAAGTTGTGAGATTGCCCGCGAGTCAACTTTGATGCACGACAAAAAGCCAAACTCGGTGTATACTAAAAACTCGTTCTGTTTTTTTTTCCTCATCGTTGTCGGGCGGCGGTTTGTTGCGTCCGTCGGTCGGTTTCATCAGACCGAATAAATCTCTACTTGGTTGGGTCGAAATAACATGCAGCGGCGCTGCCCCCCCCCCTCTCCTCCCGGAACCTGCTGCTGCTGCATCGGCCGCTGAAGACAAGAATCCGGAGGCTTCCGGGGGCCAGCCGGCCAGCCTGCGGGGCTCACTCACAGTGGCTGCGCTGTCTCTCTCGCACTCACGCGGCGTCCCGCGTCCCCTGAAGGTGCGAGAGAGACAGAGGGAGTGCCGGCCGCACGCGCTGCGCCGCCTGTTTGGAGGTTTGGATTCCGCCACGCAGGAATCTCCCGCCTCGTCCTTTGCTCCGACGCGCCAAAGGACTCGCCGAAGGGCTCGCCGTGAGGGGCAGGGCCAGGCCAGCACGAGCCGAACAGCCGCACCGCGCGGTGACGACCGCCGACTACAAATCGATCCACTTTGGTCCTTGTTGTTGTTGCCGGTTCGGTTGTTGTTGTTTTTGCGTGTGCAGCCGGGCGTGCGTGGCCGCGCAGTTTTGTCCATCGGTCCGGAACCTGCGAGAGAGGAGGAGGAGGGGGGGGGGGTAATGGACCAACGCGAGCGGACGCAAGCGGCGGGAGGGGAGGGGGGGGGGGGGGGGGGACTGAGTCAAAGGTCAAAGGTGTAGGGCGCTGCTGGGAGGCGCGCTGGCGGGGGCCCCGACAGGGGTGCTCCTGAAGGGGGTTCTCACCCGCCCCGCCCCGCCCCGACTCGCACGTCCACCGCCGTCAGCCGCAAGGGCGTGGCGGGGCGTGGGGCGGGGCGGGGCGGCCGCGCACTCGCTGGAATCCTCAAGTCCGGACCTAATTCCATGTGCTATGAGGAATTGGAAACTCTCGGCGTAACAAGTTGGAGAAAGAAAGAAACTTTGCGACAGGCGGGGGCCTCGCGCGGAGGGGGCCGGGGCGGGGAGCTCGAGGGGTGTTCCTTGTTGCAGCGGTTTGGATAGCAGCTGCGGCGGGCGGGGCGGGGCGGGGCGGTGGTTGCGAAGTCTCAGGTGCGCGCTGGCCGCGGGGCGGGGCGGGGAGCACCCTACCCGATATACGCGCAGCGCTCATTACAAAAGCAGAGGCCACACGTCTGTGTGTGTTGGTCTGTGTGCGCCTGTGTGGTTTGTGAGACGGGGAAGGGGGAGGGAGGGGAGGATTAATTATCTGTGTTGCTGGCATCCCACGCGGCGCTGTCCAGCACCAGTTTCCATGGCCGGCTCTAATTTGAGCAAAAGCGACTCGTTTCGGCTCTTTTGTCGTCTTGGAACGACTCGGGCATGATCAACACGGAGCTCTCTGATCGAATGTGAAAAGGCCTTGCCACGCGCAGCACAGCGCTTTATTTTTCTTGGTGAACTTTTAAATTTCTACGTGTCCCCTTTTACGTTTGTCGCGGCAGGCGTTGGTCCTGCGGAGGATCGACGGCGCTGCTGCCGTCGGAGAGGCGGGGGAATTTGACGCGAAGGTCTTATCAGCCGCGATAGGGCCCTGGCGGGGTACCTCCCCAGCAGCGCTCTGTTTCAGTCGCAGGAAGGGGGGGCCGCAAAGGACGCCATTTGCATTCTAAAGTAAAGGTCGAGGGCCGGGCGTCGCGCAGCGTGTCCTAGCCCAGGCCTAGCCTCGGCCCAGGCCTCGGCCCAGGCCGCCCTAGTCGCTGTGTCTCTCCCTTTCGCTTTGACAGAGGCCCGCGGGGGTCGTTCCAAGGGGAGCCCTGCAAGGCAGACCCCCTTTCTTTCTTCGTGCGTCGGGGCCTCGGTCGGGGCGAGTAGCAGAGCGCGCGGCGCGCAGGGCGCGGGCCTAGCCCGTCTTTAGGCCTCTTTGAAGGCGAAGGTAAAAAGGGAAGCGGGAGGGGGTATCGAACCCGGGCTACAGTCACGACGGCGGCGGGGGCGTGGCTCGGCGAGTGCCTCCTGCAAGGCCCCACGCCACTGTAAGGGCCGCCGTGCACGCAGGGGACGCCGACGACACCCGCCGTGGGAAAGTCCAGGGAGACGCCGTGCACGATGCCGGCCCGGCCCACACGGCTGCGGCCCGGTTGCCTACCCGCCAGGCTGGAGGCCAAGTCCCTGCCGGCGCACAGTGGGCCAGAAGACCGGTGGAGGCGGCCAAAACTCTTGACGCGTTTTGAGCTTCAGGTTCGCTAAACAGGACTGGAACTGAGCGTGTGACTCCACCAATGGATTCCTCGTTCGGAGAGCAGTCCATTGGTGGGGTCACACGTTCGGTTCGAGGCCTGTTTAGCGACGCTGGAGCTCAAAACGTGTCCGGGGTTTTGACCGCCTCCGCCGGTCTTCCGGCCCACTGTGCGGCGTGTCGCTGGCCGTGTAGTGCGCCATGCCGGATGCCGGGCCGCCGTGCCGCAATGCCGCAGGCAGCCATGGAATAATGATCGCCCGGATAAGCTTTACGCCGCCTGGCCTCCAAGGCGGCCTCCAGCGCCTCCACCAGGGTCGCACCACGATGGCTACCCCCGGTTGTACTCGCCGTCGCCGAGGCCGAACCCCGGCGAGGCCAAACCCTGCGAAGGCCATCCGGGTCGTGATTTGCAATTCATGCAGTATGCCATCGGTGCGGAGGAATCACAGTTCGATGCGTCGGGCTGCTGGGCGCGAGCCGACAGCCCTGCCGACAGCAGCGTCTGTCTCTCTCGCACTCGCGAGTCGTCCCGCGGGTGTGCGAGAGAGACAGAGAGAGGCGGGGCCGGCCGGAAACGAAAACACGGCGCCACTCTCGGGAATTATTGATTGCGACGAAATGATGCTGCTAAAATCGGAGGCGCAGCCTGCGGCGGCGGCGGGAATCGAACCCGCGCTTCACGCTCGCCACGATGTGTTCTATGTGCGCTCTCCGCCGCGCACTCAGCGTCACTCACATCGCCACTCACACACTGACGCGCACTCACACACGCGCTGCCACGTGTTTGGTGCACGGACATGGATGTCATCTCTCTCTCTGAATGGGGCGACCGTATCAATTGTGAAAGGAGCAAGCCGAGCGCAGCGAGAGGTCAGGCGAGGTGCGTCGCGGTGTGTGTGTGTGTGTGGGGGGGGGGCACACGGTGACGCACAGGGCATCCATCGTGATCCCCCTGTCGTCGCCGTGCTCACGGCCCCCCGAGGCCCTGGCCGTGCTCAGGCACAGTGAATTTTTAAGTGGTGAATTTTGTCGAAAATTGGCTTTACTCACATTTTCCCGAAATTCCTCTTCTGTTTTTTTTCCCTTCTCGGATTCTTGCCGAGTTTCCCGAAGAAGTTTTGGAGCTCTCCCGAGGCGGCGCTCCCTCTGCCCCCCCCCCTTCCCGGACAATTATCGCCCACTTTGTGAAATAATTTGGGGCGTCCGCGGCTGGCGCGCTGGCGTCTATATTGTATCATCGCCGTAAGGCCGGAACTGCTGCAACTATCGTCGCGGCGCGGCACTCTTCGTCGCTCTGTCTCTCTCGCACTCACGGCGCGTTCCTGATGGGTGCGAGAGAGACAGAGCGACGAGGAATCAGTGTGCTGGCGGGGCCGGCGTGTCTTTAAGCGTGTCGGACGCATTAAGACCAAACTTTGATCGTAACTCGGCGCGGTCGGCGCTCTGTGCGGCCGCGTGTACGAGTGGTGTGCTCACACACCCTGGCTTTTCCGTCTCTCTCGCTCTCGTGGTGTCTCGCCGTGCGTGCGAGAGAGAGAGAGAGAGGGCGCGTGGAATGAGCCTTGCTGGCGGGGGCGCTGCCCCTCCCCTCGGCGCCCCGCTGTTCCGTCCTCCAAACTTCCATTCCGTGCATCCCCGTATCCCCGTCTGGAGGGGCAGGGGCTGTTGGATGTTATTGCGCCGTGGGGTGGCGTGGCTGCCCTCCGTGCCTGAGACAGTGGCTGCCCCAATCGCAGCTAGCGCCACGCTAGCGCCACCCCTACACTGGCGGGGCCCTGGCGCGCCGTTCTGGAATAGCGAAGCAGTCTAGGCCCGCCGCGGCGCGCCGCCCGCCGAAACAAGAATGGCAGTGGGGGGGAGGGAAAGGGAAAGAATGGAGATTAGTGAAGGGAGGGCACTGCAAGTTTGCGAGGAGGCGTCGACGTTGTCACCGCGAGTCGCCATCTGCTGTCCGCACGTGGCGGACCTAGCCTGTCTCCAGCCTGGAGTCCTGGAAGTCTGCTGGAAGCCCACTGGAAGTTCCTGGAAGTCTGCTGAAAGCCCACTGGAAGTTCCTGGAAGTCCGCTGGAAGTCTGGTGGAGCCGCGTGCCGGAGCAGCGCGTGCTGCATGCTCCAGTGGCGCGGTCGCAGCGCAGCCGTGTAAATAAACGAAAAGGACGCCACCTGAACGGCCGGGGCGGCGAGCACGTCTCCCGCACTGCAATACGTGCGAGCGGCAGAGACGCTGCCCGCCGCCATATTGGGGTTCGCTGCCGCGGTCACCTCGGCTGCCTCGGCGGCCGCAACACAGATACCAATTATACTCCGGGCGGCAACGCGGCGACGCGCGATGCCCCCGGGGGTCCAATGCTGCGGCTGGAGTCTGGCTGGAGCCTGGCTGGAGCGGCTGGAGCCTGGAACCGGGCCGGATCTTCTCCAGCGTATCGGCGTCAGCGAGGCGCACCGCGTCGTGCCTGCATCGTGCTGCCGCGCTGTCACTGGGCATCAACATCTCGCTATAATTCGAGCCGCCTTGGGCTGCCTTTGGCTGCCTTGGGCATCGCTGCTACCTGTTTGCCGCTGCATCAGGTTTTTTAATGCCCCTCTTTTCGAAATCCGTCCAGCTTCTTTTGCTGCAGGTTGTTTGCGTGCGACGACGTCTTTTTGCGCTGGCTCTGCTTCGGGGTGTGATGGTTCGCTGCCGAGGCGAGACGGCTAGGGTCGCCACTCGGCCCCGACGCGCGGCTCAGCTAGGGTTGCCACTCGGCCTGCGTTTGGCAGTGTAGGCGCGCCGCGGCGCCGGGGCTGTCCAGACGTATGGTAATGCGTAGACCTGCATGGGGGCCGCCACGGGCCTGCCAGACAGTGCCTGGAGCCTGATTCCGAACAGAGCCTCCGTCGCTGTCTCTCTCTCCCCTTGCCCCTTGAGTGCGAGAGAGAGAGACAGCGACGAACGCTGTCCGGAATCAGCCAGGACGGCGCCCCGCGGTGCTCACCGACAGGCCGAAAACAACGCTCACACCGGGATTCGAACCGTGGACCTCTGTCTCGAGAGCCCGCGCCGCTAAGCGCTCGGCCACGGCGCCGTGCCATTCCGGGTCAAGTGTCGCGCGATTGGCTGGGGCCTAATGAAGTCGGCCGTGAGTCGGTCGCGCCGAGAAGTGCCTCGTGACTTTCTCCGAGTGATCCTCCACCCCCTGCGGGGCTGGGGCCCGGGGCCTGTACGCCACAGCACGCCGCGCGGCGCTACGGCACTGCCATGTAAATGCAAATGAATTGTCACCGCCACGGCGTCCTGGCCGTCCTCGCCGTGCCGTGTCGCCGGGCCGGGCCTGTTCGGTGCACAGCCTGCACCCGATCAATGTTTTGACCGTCGGAAACAAAGCCACCAGACAGAGCGAGCGACGTCTGTACACAAAGAGGAAAAACGAAACAAACCCCATTTCATTTAAGTCTTTGAATTGAATTTTTGTGAGCAATTTCGGAAAAGCACAGAACAGAAACAGAAGTTGGAAGTCTTTGTCGCTGGCCTCCGGTCACGGCATGGGGCTGGGATGAGTGTGGAGCAGGGTCTCCGGGACTGAGTGAGTGACTTAATCGCGGCTCGGAGGCCGTGGCACGCCGTGGCACGCCGTGGCACGCCTTGCAAGGCATGTCACACCAGCGCCGCGTGCGACACGGAGACGTGCCACGGCGTGCCACGGCCATCGCAATATTGGTTGGTGCCTCCCGATGTCTCCCCGCTGTCCATTTAGTGTCAGTAGCAGCCTGGGCTGCAGTCGGATACACGACAAAAAAGCGAGTTTCGAAAAAAAAAAAGAAAAAAAAGACACGAGAAAACGTCCCAAGGACTCGCGAGCGGAGGCCATGAAGAAAGGGGGGAGCTGTGACAGTGAGGAGCCTCTCCCTCCGTCTCTCTCGCTCTGGAGGGCCGCTGCTTTTGTCAATCTCGCTCATGATGTAACCGGGTGACGTTTTCCTCGGGCGCGCACATGGGCCAGCCTCATTCGGTCCAATTGTTGTGTTGGTGTGATAGCAGATATGCGGGGCGCTGCCGTGGAATTTGTAGGGTTGGACCACCCGCATTGCTTGCTGCTGTGTACTGAGGTTGGCCGCAACACACACACACACACACACACACACACAAACACACACCACACACACACACACACACACTCACAGCAGCAGCAGGTCGCCACTATTGGCAGTCTCGGCCGTACAACCTGATTGGCCACATTTGGCGTTGCTATACGATTCCTTTTAGAGACGCGCTTGCCCGCTCTGCCCCCCTTCCCTTTCCCCCACCTCCTCCCGTCCTCTTGCTGCTCGAGGGTCCCCCTCCCCCTCCCAGCCTCTTTTAACCCTTCTGTCCGTTCCAGGTGGGTGACATGGAGTGCTGCTCTCCCTGGCTCTCCCTAACGAGGTCTTGTAAGTGCTTCGTGCTCAACTTTGGGGGATTTAATGTCAATTATAAGTTGTCGGCGTGTCGTCGCACGCGGCAACGCACCGCCGCCTAAGCTGTCCTTCAAAGTTACCCGCGCCGCAAGGAAAACGTCGTGCTCGCGTTTGGTGGTGTGCTTTCCAAGAAAAATGAATCAAACGCGGCGATTAACGCACATAGCGACGCGAGGACAAGGACGCGTGGAGTAGCGATGATAACCTCTCGCAGTGTAAAAGAAGCGCCGGCAACTTTATGAAAAAAAAAAAGTTTCCACTCATAGTGAGGCGGTGTGGCTTGCTCCAACAAGAACAACGAGGAAAGTAAAATGAGAGGGGGGGGGCAGAACAAGACGCAGGAGAAGCACCTCTCTCCATGCCTATTTTATGCCTGTAATGTTCTCTCTCTTATCACGCCGCCGTTTCAGCCCTTGGGCACTAATTGTCCTTGTAGGCTCCTTGCCACGGCGCTGCCCCACTAGAAGGGCGTGGTTAGGTTGGGCTGGACTTTTTTTAAAACTCACAGCCTCTCCTGGAAATGTAGGCAAAACGGTACGGGCTTCACAACAGAGGAGCCTGTCTGTCCGTGGGTCTATTTGCAGTCTGTCGGAGAGAGACAGAGATACAAAAGAAAGCACCCTGTCGGCCTTTTTGCACTGTGTCGAAGAGGAGACAAAAGAAAGCACCAACTCGACGCTTGATTGCATTGAATACCCGGAATTAGCACTCTTGTTCCACCCGTTCAGCGCCGTGCCGTGTCACCCTGATGGAGACTCTAGACGAGTTTTGAGCCCCAGAGTCGCTAAACACGACTCGAACCGAACGTGTGACCCCACCAATGGATTCCTCGTTCGGAGAGCAATCCATTGGTGAGGTCACACGTGCCGTTCGAGGCCCATTTAGCAACTCTGAAGCTCAAAACGCGTCCTGGATTCTGACCGCCTCCACCGGTCTTCTGGCCCACTGTGCGGGGCTCCCGTGGGGAGAGGAAGGTGAACTCGCGTCGCTGCCGCCATGCTCGCTGCTCTGCCGGCTCTGAATGCCGTTCATAAAGCCCTTCGGCATGAATGGTGCTTGTGTTTCCCTTTGCTGCAGCAGGCTCAGAGCTGTACAAGGAGACCGTCTCCTTCCTTGGAAGCAGACTCAAACGGAGAGCGCGGGGCCGTTGGAAAGTTTACCGCTGAAAAAGACGTGACGATGAAGAATTTCGAGAAGAGCGGGGAATCGAAGCGACGCAGAGGCACAGGGTCGGATGTGGCGGTCCTGAGTCCCGAGGGAGTGGAGGGAAGACGAACCTTGCTGCCTCTCTCTCTCACTCCCGCCCGGCCTGCTCCTGTCAGGTGGACGGCGGAGCTCCTGCCCAGCTCCGGCACGGCGAACTGATTCGAGTAGTCTCCGTCTCGATTGAGATTTTATCTGGCCGGGCACGGCCGGGCTCGTAGGCCGTAGGGCCGCGGCTCCGGGACCCACTGGGAGGGAACCACTGCGGGGCCCGCAGCAAGGCCCAGTTCCACACGGAGGAAACCCGGGGCGTTTCAACTGCGATTCAACCAGGCCCAAAGAGTGACTTTTGGACCTGCTGCAGGCGCAGGCAGGGTGGGACTTGACGTGGGACCTCACGGCGCCCCAGTCCCGGACCTAGAGACGTGTGCTGGCAGTGTGCTGGCGGTGTGGCGGTGTGGCGGCGAGCTGGAGGCGAAAGGGCCCGCTTTCACGGAAGAGAATCGTTTATCTGATTACGATCGCAGCTCAGAGTTTTTTCATTCGATATCATTCTTCACTTACCGGCTGGCTGGGCCCTGCGGCCGTTCGCTTCACGGACTGCGGGGGCAAGTCAAGCCTCTCGAGCCAATCGTCCAACGACTCGCGGCCTAGGCAACCCCACGCTCGGCCAGCCCACCCGGCTGCCTACCCGCCGCAGCGCAGGCGCTCTGCCCGCCCGTTTGTTGTTGTTGTTGTCGTTCTGGAAAGCTCGACTCGCCTTCGGAGCTTGGCGTGCGTCGGCGATTCGAGTACTAAAACGAACGTGCCAACTCGCCGCTCTGCGGTGGCTTGTGCACGAAAGGAAAAAGGGGGAAAGGGGTGGTGGGGGTGTGTCGCCGCACGGCCACCGCCACGCCCCGCCACGCCCCGCCACGCCCCGCGCGGCCCGGACATGATGGAGGGCCGAATGAAATTGGATCCGTTCGATATGCACAAGCATTGTCTCGCGGAGAGACGACGCGCACGTCGCGGAGGGCGGCGGGACACACACACATTCTTGCATTCACATATTCTTACGCACACATACAATGCCCTCTCTCACACACACACACACACGCGCGCACACGCTAGCAGATTCTCTTGAACACACACACGCACGCAGACAGGCGCATTGCGAAAGGGACGTCGCGAAACTAATTCCACATGCCGACCAGCCAAGCCAGCCATGGGCTTCCAAAGCTACAAGGCGCTTTTCTTCCGCGGGGCGGGGCGGGGCGAACCAAGGTCTTACGCGGTGAGCATGAATTGGGCCGGGAAGGGTGTGGAAGGAGGGAGGAATAGCCCTGGCGTAGTGTGTGTGTGTGTGTGTGTGTGTCCGCTCTCCCTGCAGGGAGGGCCCCGGGTCCCATGTCGACCCGCCGCAGACCCTGAAGGCCCCGAAGCAGGCAGTTGGCAATTTAGCGGGAAGCCCCGAGCGCGCGTCCGGGACTGCCCGCCTACTGCGTACGGCGCACTGCCGCGCACCACCGCGTCGCGTCCCGGTACCAAATGGTGTACCAAATGGTGTACCAAATGGTGTGCCAAATGGTGTGCAATGTGGCGGACTCGGTGGCCCGGCCGGGCGAGGCCCAGAGCGTGGCCCAGCGTGGCCATCCGGACCATTCGGACGCCCTGGCGGCCACGGCATGGCAATGTCGCAGACCTGCTGTCTGGCATTCGCGGTAAATGGGATGGACGGCTCGCGCGCGCGTGTGTGTGTGTGTGCGTGTGTGTGTGCGTGGGGCTGACGGTGTTAGTCCTCATCACATAGATTGACCATCAAGGGTAGTGAGATTGACTCGCCGAGCCTTCCGCAAATAGAACACGTCGCGCAACAACGCATCGACAGCGGCAGCCAAAGGGAAACCGTAAAAAACAAAAACAACAAAAACAATGACAAAACAACAACAACAACAAAATAAAGGCTCAGGGAAAACGGCTGGTCGGCCGGTGGAGCAAAACGACGTGTGACACCAGACGCAGCGAGCACGGCAGTGCTGCTGTGCGTTCCTCTGCTTGAACTCCGTGTCTCGGGGGCGTGAACCGCAGGTAATGCGACAAGCAGCGTGCCGACACTGGAAGCGAAGCAAGTGAACCGTCCTGGCGGCCGCGCCCGGAGTGCCCTGGGCAGTGTCCGTCCGGCCGAGCGGGCAGAGCGTCCACCTCGCGGTGCAAAGCGTGCAAAGCGTGCCCGGGTGGTGCGCCGGGGCGTGCTAAGCGTGCTCGGGGAAGGCCGTCTGCTATTGCCACATTGTGGGCCACTGCCGGGCTCTGCCACTGCGGGACTGCGGGGCGCGGCCAGCCCGGCGGCCACAATGGGGTGGATTTTGAGATACTGCGGGGCCGTGACGCGGGTACAATGCGAGCCAAAAGTGTAGGCGTGGGTCGGGCGGCGGCGCCCCGGCGGCACCCCCTCGGGGGCCCCGGCCCGGAGCCCCCTCCCTTTGTGCCTGACCCCCGAGGGGGCCCCTTCGGCTTCACTACACTTTAATCGGATAATTAGCGGTGGGACGACAATAATTGAACGAACGGGTTGGATTCGTCGGGCTGTGTGAGTACACTGGAAATAAGTCTCACTGCTGTGATGTCCAGACGAGGTGGCGGCTCGGCGACCAGGGGCGGCCCGCATCTTTTCTCGGGCGGCTTCCTTTTTCGATCTTCGTTTTATTGGTGGACCCGTTGGATCTCCGCGCGTCTTTCTCTCTCTGCCCTAGTTTGAAACATGACTCCTTCGTATGCTTGATTTCGGAGTTGTCCGCCGCCCTGCGTTATTGGACTGTTCTTTGACACACAGAGGGAGGGAGAGACGGACAGCGTGTGGCCCTCTTTTGTGGTGTGCTGCTTGTTGCTGCGCGCTGCTCCGTCGGTCGGTCGGCCGACTCCGATGTGCGTGGTGGCCGCTGGTTGCTGGTACACTGGTATCTGCGAGGCGCCCCGCCCCGCCCCGCCCCGCCTTCCTCGCATAGTTGTAGCGCCAAGCGCCCTGAATGCTATCTGCACTCGACAATGCATGCCGGCGTCGCCGTGCCGCCGTGGCGCCGTGGCCGTGCCGGCAGGCATCGGGCAGGGCATTGTTTGACCCACAAAAGCCGGAGAACCACCCGAAGGGCCGAGGGACACTCGGCGACGACGCCGACGACGATGTCCTGCAGGACGCGTCGCTGGACGCAGGCTCGGACTGGCTCCCAAAAGGCCCCGGCGGATAAGACCATAAAAGGCCCCCGATCATCATTGTTTTTACCCTACATGACCAACTTTGTGAGGCTACCGCTCCCAAACTAGTTGCGGTCAATAGCCTTCCCGATACAGGGCATGAAAGAGTAGGGTCTTAAGAATACTAGGGCGTCGAGGGAGGCCTTTTGCGGTTACTAGATTGGACACAGTGGCCGCCCAAAGTCAGCAAAATCAGCAAATTTCCGAGATTCGACCACTTTTTGACCAACTTTGGTCCCGAAATCGTTGCGGTCAAAGGCAAAATCGGTGTGGTCAACGTCTTCCCGATACAGGGCATGAAAGAGTAGGGTCTTAAGAATACTAGGGCGTCGAGGGAGGCCTTTTGCGGCTACTAGATTGGACACAGTGGCCGCCCAAAGTCAGCAAAATCAGCAAATTTCCGAGATTCGACCACTTTTTGACCAACTTTGGTCCCGAAATCGTTGCGGTCAAAGGCAAAATCGGTGTGGTCAACGTCTTCCCGATACAGGGCATGAAAGAGTAGGGTCTTAAGAATACTAGGGCGTCGAGGGAGGCCTTTTGCGGCTACTAGATTGGACACAGTGGCCACCCAAAGTCAGCAAAATCAGCAAATTTTCGAGTTTCGACCACTTTTAGACCAACTTTGGTCCCGAAATCGTTGCGGTCAAAGGCAAAATCGTTGTGGTCAACGTCTTCCCGATACAGGGCATGAAAGAGTAGGGTCTTAAGAATACTAGGGCGTCGAGGGAGGCCTTTTGCGGTTACTAGATTGGACACAGTGGCCGCCCAAAGTCAGCAAAATCAGCAAATTTCCGAGATTCGACCACTTTTTGACCAACTTTGTTCCCGAAATCGTTGCGGTCAAAGGCAAAATCGGTGTGGTCAACGTCTTCCCGATACAGGGCATGAAAGAGTAGGGTCTTAAGAATACTAGGGCGTCGAGGGAGGCCTTTTGCGGCTACTAGATTGGACACAGTAACCGCCCAAAGTCAGCAAAATCAGCAAATTTCCGAGATTCGACCACTTTTTACCAACTTTGTGAATGGCCAGTCCCGAGCCTGGACGGACACGATGTCGGCGAGAGGCTTCTTTTAGGGTCTTGCCGCGAAGTTGGTCTAAACGGTGACAAACGTGTGGAAATCGTGTTTTAGGCTGACTTCGCGCTTCCACTGTGTCCAAACTAAGGCGCGAAATGGTACTTCCTCGACGGGGCAGTATTCTGTGGTGCTTCCTTTGCCATGCCTTTGCTACGGAGTGCGATGCTCTACCTCGGTTTGGCAGCAGTCCTGCCGCGAAATGGGTCCAAACGGCGACAAACGAGAGACATTCAAGTCTTCCACGGGCAACGAAGCGGCGCGCGCCGCGCCTGGCTGGACGCACAGAAAACGGCAAACCTCGGCGTGGAAATGCGAAAGAGCGAAATGCGCGTGAGGCGACGTCGATGAAAGCGCTGAAAGGCTCGCACGGCGTTCGCTCTGTTCTGGGCTTGTTTTACAGCGTGTGGGCGGCCGGATGAAAGCTCTTTGGAAAAAGCGAAGACAGGATGGGGGCGGCGGCGGGGCGCTTCGGCGGTCGCCCCCCTCCTGGCAGTGACGTGGACGTTAGGAAGGGCATCGGGAAAAAGGGGGAGGGGGGGGATTCCCCTGAAATGATGGATGGCGCTCGTGTCGCCCGAGATTTATAAATCTATCTCGCATGTAGTGGTGTGTAGTGTTGAACGCGAAAGAATGGTCCCGGGGACATCCACTCGGGGGGCGGTGAGGCACAGCGGAGCGCCTCCACTGGGATGGGTCGGGGCGGCGGCCGGGCCTTCCCCCGGGAGCCTCCTCAGCCGCGCGTCGCACTCATCGCTCGTTCGATGAATCAAAATGTCGCGCCGTCATTTGGCGGTTCGTGGCGAAGCGAAGTGAAGTGGAGTAGATTCGCCCGAACGCGCTCTGGAACTCCGTGCCCGAAGCGAAAAATTCAGGTTTGGGTCAAGGCTACTAGTTGGAACCCCCAACTTAAAACTAAAAAAAAAGCAAAAAAAAAAAACAACAATAAAAAAACGAAGACATTTTTAAAAGAAATATTTCGATTATGTGGGTTGGACGACTGCGCTACACAACGTGCCTAACGCAACCAAAGCTTCGAAAAAAAAAAATCAAATTAAAATTCTACGAGGCGGCGGTACACTCTAAAAGTTTGAAAGGTGCTTGCTTTGTAGTTTTGCAAGGCGGCGGGTTGTGTAGCGTTACCCCCGCGTCGCGGCGGGGCGGCGCAGGCGTCTGGGAACTTGGGTAGTGACTGAAGGGGTACTCGATCACGAGCGCCCCCCCCCCCCAATTGGCGCCCCTTTGCCTTGCCCCCCTCGGCCCCGGTGCCCCGGTCGGCGCTCGCTGTGCTACACTTTGTGCGAAGTTGCCCCTTCCCGTGCATTTCGGTTCCGCGGGTTCCGCGGGAGAAGTTGGGATTATTAATTACGATCTGATGAAGACTCTGCTTGTAAACCCCCCCCCCCCCCCCCCCGACCGCCACGACTTCACGCGCCGAACTTGCGCTCCATTGTTGTTGTTGTTTTTGATTTGTTTGCGTTCCCGCCGCGCATCCCGGGGCCCCCTGGATCACCAAGTGCCGTGGTCCCGGCGCCCTGATTGGCTGCTTGGCAAAGGCTTGGCAGTGCATTGGACGTTTGAGGTTCGAGAGTGCTGGTATCGACCGGGCGTTCGGAAAGAAGGCTTTGTCGCCGTGCCCCAACAGTGGAGCGGCAAGGTCCGGTAGGGCCCTACGATCGATGACACACGCGATTAGGTGCGTCCAGCTGCACGCTCGCTCCGTCTCTCTCGCACGCCCAGGGGCGGCCCGTGAGTGCGAGAGAGACAGAGCGACGAAAGCGCCACCGGGCGGCCTGGCGACTTTTCCATGGGCTGCCCGGCCTAGCCCCGCCCAGCCCGGCCCGTCCCATATACACTACACTGACAGGACGTCCAGGGCGGGGCGGGGCGGGGCGGGCCCGGTTCGAGAGAATCGAACCGACTGTCGATCAAGCAAACTACTTAATCGGCGACGGTGGCGCGGACCTGTCGCACCGCCACGCCGCGCCACGCCCCGACACGCCGCTCAAACTGGCACCCGGGGCGGTGCACGGGCCGCGAGAAAAAAACTAACCAAAATGAAACGTGTGGCAAAACAGGGTCTGCGAGCTGAAGGTTTAAGGTTGCCTACCCTCTTAACACCCGGCGGAGTGGCGGGCGGCCTACCTCGCCGTCGACGGGCGGTGGGCTGCCTCCCGGTGACGGCCACATCGTCTTCCTCGGTGTTCCTCGCGGCATTTGTCGAGTCTATCGGGCGTCTCCCCGCCCTGCCGCCCCGACGGGCCGACAGGCCGACGGACCGACGCCAGAGAGTTACGGTTCGGTGTGCATCATTTAAAGTGGGTCCGTGGGTTTCGGCCTTCGGGTCCAACGTAACGTGCTCCGCTCCCCCTGCCGCCGTCCCCGAGGCCACTTTTAAAGCGGCCGTGATGGTGGACAGACCAGACAGTTCGGAGACTGGGATGCGCTCTTTCGCCCGCGGGCGTGGCGTGGCGTGGCGTGCCGTGGCGTGCCGTGCCACAGGGAGTGAGAATGATTAAAATAGCTCCGAGCGGTGCAGCGCAATGCACCGACCCGAAGTCCCGAACGCCCCACCCGAAGCCCCGAAGCCCCGAAGTCGAAGGTGCGGGAAATGGTGT
Source organism: Thrips palmi (assembly GCF_012932325.1). Taxonomy (NCBI): domain Eukaryota; kingdom Metazoa; phylum Arthropoda; class Insecta; order Thysanoptera; family Thripidae; genus Thrips; species Thrips palmi. The sequence continues at coordinate 1,854,415 of NW_023144633.1, forward strand.
TTGTCTGCGCGGCTGCACCGCGAGGCGATGATTTTTATGTTTACACCACGCCGCGGATCTATTTTCAAAACACGATCGCCGAGCTTTTTATCGGCGCGAAGACGGGAAAAAAAAGAAACTGGAATGCCGTCTCGCAATGCGGATGCCCGCCCTGCGCCCGTCGAGTTTAATCAGAGAGAGAGAGAGAGAGAGAGAGAGAGAGAGGGAGAGAGAGAGAGAGATGCCGACTGACCAGCAGCATTGGCAGCAATGAACACATGCCGGCCATGTGACAATGCCTGTTATTATCCAATTGCATGCATTCCCCTCCCCCAATTGCAGTCATTGCTTCATCTCCATGCACTGCGTCGCTTCATTTCTTTCTTCCTCCTTGCTTGCAGATCGCCGCTGAGTCCGCAGGCAGCCCAAGATGAAGCGCTGGGCCTGGTACCTGGCCGTCGCCGCCCTCGGTCTAGGTAAGGCAGTGCCTCGGCGCATTTCGGATTTTTGCAGCGGCGTACGCACTACTTTGCGTGTGGACTGCACGGCGACCACCGCGACCCCGGTCGGCGGAGTTAGCAGTCAAGTTGGCAGCCTGCTCGGGGAAAGAAACTTTCGAGGCCCTCGACGACTCTCACCTTGTCCAGTGGGGTGCCCGACGACCCCCACCCCCAGCCTGCCTGCCCCAGCCAATCAGAGGCCGTGTCTCCGGCCTGCCTATCGCACTAATGCCCTGCTCGCTGCACGACAGAACGACAGGCCGTGGCGCTAGGCCACTGCTTGAACTAACAGCCACCGTGCGAGCGAGCGTGTGTGTGGGTCTCGTTAACCTAATGGCGTGTTTCAATTTGCCACCAAGCACTCGGCGCGGCAGAGTGGCCGCACCGGTCGGCGTCTGACGTGGCGTGGCGCGTCGCCCTGCACTGTCGGAGCCCGTCCAAGCCAGCCCGGAGGCCCCAGCCAGCCTGGCCCCAGCCTGGCCCCAGCATGCAATGGCTCCGGCCATGTCGAGGTGGCCTGGCTCGGCCCGGCTCGGCCTGCCCAGGTTGGGGGCGGCGAACGCCAAGCGATAGCCGTTTTCTTCTCTTTCCCTCTTGGTTTTCCTCCCTACTTTCACTCTTTTAGCCTTTTTCCGCCTCTTTCTTTATCTTTTCTCTTTCTGCCCCGCGACACGTTTCAATTTCCGTGCCGCCCCGTTCCGTTCCTCGCCCAAGATGCTGGAAGTAGTTTTCGAACCCTGGCCGTACTGGAGGTCGTTATCCCAGCCATAGCCGTTCACGTCAGGCTGCCTGGTGCCTAGGCTCGGCCTGTCTCTCTCGCGCCCCTTCGGGCCGCCCCGTGGGCCTGTGGGTGCGAGAGAGACAGCCAGGGTCGTGTATCCACGCCACTTGGCGAGCCTCCGATCCAAGTATACTTGCAAATGACCCGGCCGATATTACCCCCATCCCTCCCCTCGGCAGATGTCGGATTTCTCATCGGTGTTCACCTGGAACTCATCAGGCGGGGGGTGGGGGAAATTATGCCACCGCCCGTGCCGAACAGAAAATCGAAATTGTTGACTTTCTTTCTTCTTTTCCCTCCGTCCTGCTTGTTTTGGGGCGGGGCTTCCGCTGTCACTTGCCTGCCGTGGCGGAGGGGGGGGGGGCTCGTTTTCGAAAGGGTTGGGGTCGTGAGGGAGCCCACCGTAGCCCTCCGTACGCCAGCTACGCCAGTCCCGTCACGGCGGGCCGCTTTGTCATCCCCTCTCTCTCCCTCTCCGCCCCCGGTACCCCTCCGCCCCCGTGGCCGTCCTGGTCCTGGTGCACGGCGCCCACGTGGCCCTGGAGGCCGTGGAGGCCGTGCCGCTGCCCCCACACCCATTTTTCTTCGGTCCGCCCGAAGCCTACCCGAAGCGTACCCGAAGCCCACCCGAACCCCACCCGAAGCCTACCCGAACCCCACACCAAGCCGACCTGAACCCCGCCCGAAGCCGACCCGAAGCCTACCCGAACCCCACCCGAAGCCGACCCGAAGCCGACCCGAAGCCGACCCGACCCGACGCCTACCCGACCCCAACCCACCTACCCTAAGAAGTGCGGGCTCATTGCAGCGTCCCGGAGTCCCACTGGCGTTCGAAGCCTGCCCAACCCGGAATGTGAGCCGAGGCCGTGTTTTGCGTTATCTCCGCATCACGGCCATTACCCGTGAGGACTCACTGAGGAGGCCGGGGAGGCCGGCGGGGCGGCCGGGGAGGCACGAGGACTTTGGCGACTAAGTTGGGGAAAGGCCATTGTTGGAAGTTGCCGCGCTGCCGGCCTGCAGCGCTATGTTCCGCGCTCTGTATGGCCGGCGCGGCGCGGCACGGCACCCGGAAGTGGATACAGGGCTACAGAAACGCCATAACGCACAATTAGTGCAAAATAGAAAGGGGCGTGTGCTGTGCGCTGCGGCTGGCTGCCACGCCAAGTGCGGCCGGGGAAGGGGGAGGGGTGGGGGAAGGCCGGCGTCCGGTTCAATTTTAGCGCACCGTTTCCACCGGAAATCGCCGGTGGAACCCGCGCTCGCCGTGTTCTGGGGGGGGGGGCGTTCACATGGGAGTTTTCCTGCGGCCTGGACAACCCAAAAAATCCCCCCACCCCCCAAAAAAAGCGCTGCACCTTCTTTTCAACGATTTTTATTATTTTAATTTTAAATTTCATTTTTAGCTCTTGTATGTTTTTAAGAGTCGCGGCCGCTGAAAGGGCTCCGGGCTGGCTTCGGCTGGCTGGGAAGCCCTTTGCGGGGGGGTGGGGGGTGGGAGGAGTGGCGGGGCGCGGGGCGTGCAGGTGCTTTGTCAAACTTTCTATTTTTAGTAAGAAGGGAGGGAAAATTGGAGTGGCTGCCCTTCGGTTCGGTCCCTTCGCTCGGTCGAGGTGTGTGAGAATTTGCCCTTTTTTCTTGTTCCGCTCTAGTATTTTTTCTGTCCCTCTCTCTCTCTCTTTTTTTTCCGTTCCTCTGTGCGCTCACCGTCCTTGTCTCTCATCGGCCGCGAACCACACATGTTCGGCGGCGCGAGGTTTGTCAGCCTCGCCGCGTCCCGTCACGTCTCCGTTCTTGTCGTTGGTCTTGTTGTTGGTGTTCTTGTTGTTGTTGCTGGTGTTGTCTTCGTCGTTGAGCCTCGCCACGGCCTGGGCAGCAGCACGGCCCCGCCGCGAGCGGCTGTTTTTGCCCGATGACGGGAGCTGGAGCTTGATGTATTGGGTGACAGAGGACCTTAAGAGAGGGGCGTCTTGGAGCCAATTACTGCCTGGAGGCTATCCTGGAGCCAGAAGCCCTGGAGAACCCGGGGACACCGAGCTGGAGGGAACTTCCTTCCCGCGATGGATTTTCAGACCAGAAGCAGGGCATCGTCGATGTCGGTGCTGCAGGTATTCGGGCCCTTGGCCTTCTTGGCGTGCTCCAGGGAGTGCGTGACCCCGCGGCGGTCATGCCATGAAGGCGGCGGGGGCGGCGAGCGTGTGACCTTTCGCAGCGCTCCCGCAAAGCTGCCGCTTCTTCGCCACGCTAACACGTGTATGTGTGTGCGCGCACTGCAAGGGGATCCTGTTGCATTATTCACCCGAGTCGGAGCGAGCTGTGGATTCCATCCAGAACGATATGCTTCAGCGCTGCCGCCGCGCCGCGCTGCCTGCTGGCCTGCCGCTGAATTAGTGATCGTCGCGGCCTGGAGGCCTGGAGCGCCCCTGGAGGGCCCCTGGAGGGCTCCTGGAGGGCCCCTGGAGGGCCCCTGGAGGTTACCTGGAGGGCCCCTGGCGGCGGCTTGGCCTCTGGAGCCTCAACGAACCGCCGCGGACGATACTCGATCCACATCCTTAGCCTCGCGGGCTCTGCCTCTCACTCCGCCAGACTGGCATTTTGAATCACCCGCGCATTTATCGGCGACCCGCCAAGCTTTTTACGGTGGCGGCGGGAGTGTGGATTCATGTCGCCCCGGAGTGGAGGGGGGGGGGAGGTTCGCTGCCGCCGCGCTGCTGCTGCCCTCCGAGGAGGCCGTCGCCGTCGACAAAAGGCTGTAAAACAAGAGGCGGCTACGTGCCCGTCATGCCGGCGGTGCTGGCGGTAAGTCATCCCGCACCGTACCGCCGCGTCACGCCGCGGGGGCCTCCTTGACCCGGCGGGGCGCGGGGGGTATCGGCAGGGCGGTGCCGCGCGTCGCGGCGATACTCCACGCCGACGGCAAGGGGCAGGCTAGGCCGCGCGGACCGCAGGGAAGCGCGCGGGTTGCCTACCGCCACCAGTGCAGGGGCTTTTCTGCCTTCGGGTGCCTTTGAGCCTCGGGACGAGCCGGCCAGAGTCTTCGTTGTCTGTCTGTCTGTCTGTCTGTCTGTCTGTCTGTCTGTCTGTCTGTCTGTCTGTCTGTCTGTCTGTCCTCGTCCGACAGCCTGTCGTTGTCGATCGGCAGAAGAAGTAAAGCTGCACCACGACGTTGTGCTCCAATATCCTTCCCCGTCCGTGTGAAAGTTTGCCGGAGACACGTTGGCGGTGGTGGCGGCGTGGTGCCCGCATGTGTTGTTGTTGTTGTTGTTGTTGTTGTCGGCGCCTTGGTGCGCAACTTGGCGGGGGTTCGCACGGCGGACTCTGCGCCTTCTTCGCAACGCCCTGCCCCGTCGGCGCCCTTCGGCCGTCGGTAACGAGCTGCTCTGTTTCGGTCCTGTTTCGGCACCGCTGCCCCGCACGAACAAAAACAACAGCAACAAAACAGAAACAACAAGGACATCGGCGCGATTCGACGAGCGCCAATCACAGCGGCGAGAATTGAAGCGGGATTGACAGTGTACCCTCCCTCCGCCACGCGGTATGATGGATGCCCGGCATCAGGCGGACCCGGCCTCATGTGTCTCCCCCGAGCACGATTCGATATAGACGGAAACATCAACAAGCGAAAGATGTGTGCCTGCGCCGCTGGCTCTCTACTTTGTGTCGAGTCCGCTCCAGATGAGCTGGCCGGAGTTTGTGCAGCGAGACGGCGGTAGCGTCGCACGGCTTTCGGATACTTCGCGGTGTATTTATTCTCGCTCGAAACTTGTTGTTGTGGCGCGTGCCCCCGTCGCGCAACTATTCCAGTGCGACTGGCTTCCCCGGCTGCTGGGCCCTAGGAGTCCTAGCAGCCCTAGGAGTCCCAGCAGCCCTAGGAGTCCTAGCAGCCCTAGGAGTCCCAGCAGCCCTAGGAGTCCCAGCAGCCCTAGGAGTCCCAGCAGCCCTAGGAGTCCCAGCAGCCCTAGGAGTCCCAGCAGCCCTAGGCCGGGCCGCTGTCACAACGAAGGGCGAAGGACGGAGGGGCAGAATGCATGCAAATTTAAAGTAAACAGGCGCCAAGTCTTCCGCTCCCACTTGAGCACGCTGGCGCCGCCCCGCGCTGCCCCGCCAGTGCCCCCGTGGAGCCCTGGAGCCTTACCCCGTCCGTCGTCACCCCGCTGGAGAACCTCGCCCCACATCCACGGCCTCCGCGTCGTGCCCCCCGTCTCCTTTACGATGTGTCGCGAGCCGCTACTACTGCACTGTGGGCCGGGTCGGTCGCAGCATCGCAGCCACGCGGCGGAAAAAAGAACCGCGTGTCACGAATGCAGACGTCACGGTTTTGCAATGCCCTGGCGCGGCCCTAGGGTGCCCTGTGTCGTCCTGCCTGGATCCGAACTTAACTCCGGCTGCCTTCACTGAAAACGTAATGGTCGGACACATGGCCAAATTATGGCGTGACAAAAAGTCACGCCAAAAATTGGCGTGACACGAAATTCACGCCGAAAAACGGCGTGACATGTGAGTCACGCCCTCATTTGGCGTGATTGACAACGCGTTTTCTGAGGCAAGTCACGCCAAAAAGCGGCATGACAAGAAATTCACACCAAAAATTGTCGTGAATTTTTGAGTCACGCCGATTTTTGGCGTGAATTTCTTGTCATGCCGTTTAATGGCCTGACACTTTATTCACGCCCCAGCAGCGGCACGAAGTCACGCCGGTAGATTTTCAGTGTTTTTGTGTTTGAGGTGCGTTGTTGTTGTCGGAGTGAGTGACATAGGCCGCCGAACCGTGAACCCTGGGCTGCCCTGGGCTGTCCTGGGCTGGGCGCGTGTCCGAAGGGCTGGCGAAAGGACGAGTTTCACTCTGGAGGTCGAAACTTGAGTTAGGCACCGTGGGAGAAAGCACACATGAAGCGGGCTGGGGCTGTCGCACTGGCAAGGCAGGCGGCCGGTCCCACACTCGGTGGGGCACCAGGCCCGCCCCCTCGCGGTGTATGACGTCATGGCATGTTGCGACTGTTTTCATCCACTTTTTAAAAAAAAGTAAACCGACTTGGGAAAGTGCAGATCTACATGAGCTTATTTCCGCGCACTCGCGGAGCAAGGACGGATCGAACAGCTTTTGTTGTTGTTGCCCTTTTTTCGCCTCTTTTGTACTGTCGATATGCTGTTCTCGAGGAGCGAAGGCTATTGAATTTTGGGCGGGGGGCGACCCGACCCGCGCGAGAGAACCACTCCAAGTGTGTTTTGCGACTGTGAGTGGCGGCGTGCATGTAGCACCCCCCTCCCTCCCCCAACTTACTTTTCTTATGCGTATAAAGCAGGATACGGCTCCAGGCAATACATCAAGGCCGTTTGACAGATCATCGAACGGAACCCCATAATTTTGCCGTTGAGGAAACAAACTTCTTTCTCCCTTCCTCACGTCGCCTTGTCCGCGGAGGTAGAGAGGGAGGGGGATGGCTTCTGGTGTATCGCTCCACTGGCACACTGTGCGGCAGTGGCCGAATGAGGCCTCAACCGTAAAACAATAACAGTGAAATTCGCAACGGACTAACCAAAACACGGTTCTTGCCGAAAGGGTTGATGGGTCCCAGAGCACCCCGAGAACGGAGTGTCTGTTTTCTCGCGCCAAAGTCCCCCCCCCCCTCCAGCCGCTCCAGCCCGGCCTTGCGCAAACATGGCCAGGGCTCTGCGGCCACCGGATTTGCCCGGCAAACGTTACAAGGATCTGTGGGGGAGGGAGGGGCAGGGGGAGCGCCTGCCGTTTGAGATACCTCGCCTGACTGAGCGCGCTGACACCCGCCAGCCGGTCCAGCCGCCAGCCACTTCCAGGCGGCTTCCGGGCGGCCCGTCCAGGCTGGAGGCTCCAGGCCTTCGGGCCTCCAGGCCTTCGGGCCTCCAGGCCTTCGGGCCTCCAGGCCTTCGGGCCTCTAGAGGCGATAAATCGTAATTTTTGGGGAAGGCCGCGTTGTCGTTCGATGGTGGGCGTCGTGGACGGCCCTGCCTGTCCACCATGCGCCTGCTCGTGGGGCAAGAGGAAAACAGTGTACTAGTCAGTGGACAGCGCGTTTAGTAACGGGCTGATTTGAGCGCCTGTCTCGCTCAGTGCTCCGGGTTCTCCGGGTCGGGTTCTCCGGGTCGGGTTCTCCAAACCGCGAAGATAAAGGCGAGCTTGATGCTTGGCGACTGATGGCGCTGGGCGCGGCGCCGCCGACCCACTCTCCAGGATTGCACTCCGGCCCAGCTTTGCATGTGAAGCTGCCTGCCAGCCCCGCCAGAGAGCGCTATGCCTGGCTCTCCCCTGACCTATGGCCTCATGGCTTGTGACCCCAAAGGCGTGACCTTGGATGGCCTCGCCGGCCTCGGCCGCCCCCGGTGATCTCTGGTGCCCCTGGGACTCCGGGACGCCGGGACGGAAGGGTAATGTATTGCGCTGTGGTGACGGTGGCCTGCGGGCCCGTGGCAGTGGGGTGGTGGGGGTCGTACCTGCCTAACAGCCTCGCACTCCCCTCCCCCAACTCGCTGCGCAAGCTGCGCAAGCCGCGCAACAACAACCCCAAACAAACCCACAACAACCCCTCCCCTCCTTGATGATTCCGTGCCCTGCGTCCCGACACGTCAAGCCGGGCGAGGCCAGGCCCTTCAAGCCCTGCTGCATGCAGCCCTCACTGCGAGGCCAGAGTAGCGGCCCTTTGGTCCCGTTTTGCCCTCGGCCAGTGTGTGTGTCTCTCTGGTCGTTTGACAGCTACGTGCGTGTGTGTGTGTGTGTGTGTGTGTGTGATGTGCCATCGATCCTGGTTTGAAGCGCTGCCGCTGCGCGACCAGCCCCTGGCTATTAATTGCAATGTCCGCCGGACCGGTGCACTGTGGTGCCACGCTCACACTCACTGACACGTGCCTACACCGTACTTCCTCATGCAGCGCACACACACACGCACACACACACACAATATGCAGGGCTGTGGCCGTTATGGAACGGCGCAACTCTGGTAGCCTCTGCTACTCTGGCGGAGTGCCCGGAGGACACGGGGGAGCGAGAGAGACAGATGCCTGCAAGAGTCGCCGCCCGTTCGCGCCGTTCGCGCGGGCACTGCGAGTGCGAGCGAGACGGACTGACTGACGGAGGGAGAGAAGCGCTCGCGTCGCCGCTTTGTCCTCCAGGATTGGCTGTTACACACTCGGAGCGAAGGGCCAAGGACGACCAAGGACCATCCGAGTGGAAGCTGGGAAGAAGGGCAAACAGAGGTACGCCCCGCCGCGCCCCGCCGCGCCCCGCCCTCCAGCCGGGTCCTTGGCAGCGGCCTTATCGGCCATCGCGACCAGTGGATGGCACTCCGTCCAGGGCCACTGCTTTCGCATCGAGCATCGAGTCCCTGTCTGCTGGGGCTGGCGGAGGCTGGCGGAGGCGAAGGCCCTCCTGTCGGCTGATTCAGACCTCCGCAGCGAGTGCGAGAGAGACAGATAGGCGAACACGACTCTTGGAATGAGTCTGTCGCTGCGGCTCGTCGGCTTAGCGGACTTACGCCCTCTCTCTCTCTCTCTCTCTCTCTCTCTCTCTCTCTCTCTCTCTCCTCTCTCTCTCCCTCTCCCTCCCTCTCTCTCCCTCTCCCTCCCTCCCTCTCCCTCCCTCCCAGCGGACGACGCCACGTCCCTGGCCTCCCCGCACGAATCCTTTCTAAATCATCGTTAAGTCGGCCCTCCACCTGAACCACCGGCCTCCCCGCCCCGCGGCCCCTCTCGCAATATTCCTTGGCCTTGCCAAAAACAGAATTGTGTGCCCGTCGTAGGTCGCTTCTTGAACGCCCTTCCCCGCCCCGCCCCGCCGTCTCCGCTCCGACTTTTTGGCGGATTTCCAAGCGAAAAGCAGCGCGCGGCGTTGAGGGGTAGTTGGCATCACAAAAGGCCGTGGTGTGGGTGAGTCTTGCCTCTGTGTGTGTGTGTGTGTGTGTGGGAAGGGGGGGGTCCCTTATTATCTAGATCGCGCTGCCGACCCCCTCCCCCCTTTTCCCCCCTTGCAGCGCGGCCAGCCGGGCGTCTGGAGTCAACTCGTAGTATTTCCGGACTAGGGTCGTGAAACTGTCTCTCTCTCTCTCTCTCTCTCTCTCTCTCTCTCTCTCTCTCTCTCTCTCTCTCTCTCTCTCTCTCTCTCTCTCTCTCTCTCTCTCTCTCTCGGACACGGTTGGACCTAACCGCACATTCCTCGGCTCTCAGACGTTTCCCACTTGGACGCTGTTGCGCGTGCCTTCGACCCCCCCCCCCCCTCCCCTCGGGCCGCCCCTGTCCGCCTGTTTTGTTGACTGCACCGCCCCTACTTTGCCCCTTCATGAAAGCGGTCCCTCCACTCGCTGTGGTTTTTCCCTTTCCCGCTAGTGCCGCCTTTCCTTGCACCCCGCCCCCTTTTTTTCTCTCTCTCCGTTTTCTCTCTTTTTCCGTTTTTATGCCGTTTTCTGTTGTTTTCATTCGGCGACTCTGTTTTGACGCTCGGCGGTCTCGCGCGGCCCCGAGCGACGGAGAGGGCTGCCAAGAGAGTAGTGCGGTGGTGGAGAAAAACAAAGTGGGTCAAGGAGAGAGAGAGAGAGAGACAGAGAGAGAGAGAGAGAGAGAGAGAGAGAGAGAGAGAGACACTGAGAGAGGGGGAAGGTCGGCACTGGTGCATTATTTCCACACTGCAGCGCATTTTGGATTTTTTATACCGTTATCAAATGTTTCCCACTTTTGTTTTTAGTGTCCTGTGGGGTGACAGTGTCGTGGCGTGACTTCGCCGCCCCATTCACACACTGCTCTATATCGCGATGCGGCGGCCGTTTCCGAAGGGCGCGCTCTCTGTCTCTCTCGCACCCGTGTGCGGTACCGCGGTACGCCCCGTGAGTGCGAGAGAGACGGAGCGGCAAGGGATCGGTGAATCCGGCCCCGGAGCCAGGCGTGCGGGGGTAACGATGAGGTCCGCGTTGGGCCTCGGCACACAGCGCGCCCCGCCCCGCCCCGCCCCGCCCCGCCCGACGACCGGAAAATTCGCAGTGGCGAGCGCAAATACGTGACTCTCCGCGCCGCGGGGCGGGGCGGGGTGGGGTTGGGTCGGGCCATGGGGCTGGCGTCGTTCGTTGCGGCCGGGGCGGCCAGACTGGAGCCGAGCGTGCCGCGCGCCGCCCCACTGTTAACGTGATGTTCCTGCGGGGGTGCTGCGCGCTGCTGCCGCAGACCGAGAGTCGTCGCTCTGTCTCTCTCGCACTCGCGCGGCGTCCCGCACAGGTGCGAGAGAGACAGAGCGACGACTCTCGGCACCAGTGTGCCGCGCCGACACGGCCTGCGAGATCGCGCGCGCCGTCGCAGCCCCCTCCCCCCCCCTCCAGCCAATCGCCGGCGAGGGCAGTGTAGCGGCGGGGCGGCGCTGTGCGGCGCTGTGCGGGGTAGCGCACGGTCTTGTTGGCCTTCCCCGGGACGCGCGGGGCGCCGTGTGCGCAGTGCGGACCGGTCCCTTTTTGCCCGTCATGAAATATTAGAGGGGCTTCCGGATCCCCGTTTGCTTAGTTGTCGTGTGTGTGTGTGTGTGTGTGTGTGTGTGTGTGTGTGTGTGTGCGACTGTGTGTGACTGTGTGAGGGAGAGTCGTACGCGCAGGGGAGCTCTCCACTTTGTCTTTGTAAATTCTGTTAGCCCTACCTGTGCCGTGGAGTCTGTTCCCCGCTCGAGTTCTTGTTGGGCTTAAAGTCCGCGTCTACGTCGGGGGTGGGGAAAAGGAAAAGGTCCTTTCAAAAATAAGGAACCCTGTCTTTAATGCGCCGTTTTGAGGAGACTGAAACTCTGGGGAGTCTGGTGTTGTTGTTGTTGTTGTTGTTTTTAGGCCGCTAGGCAGGGCTGGAGAAGCGCGCCGGCATTCCGTTCCGGCATGCTGCTGGCTCCAGCGGAGTGTCTTGGAGCCCCGGAGCCTCCAGGAGCCTCCAGGCCCGCGCGCCTGGAGCGGGGTCTGCATAGAAGGGAAGCAGGGCAAGGAGGAAGAAGTAAATCTGCAGGGACGTCAGCCTGCCTCGCTGCCGCCGCCCGAAAAAAGAGGTCGACTGACTGGACTTCCGTAGATTCGACGTGGTGCTCTGCAACAGCGCGTCCAGGACGATTCCTATTGGTGCATGCGCGACTTGTGTGTCCGAGCCGTCGGAAAGGATGGAGGCTTTGGCCGCTTCTGGTGAGAGTCCGGCCGGCAGTCGCGGCCCGGAGTCCAGATTAGCAGTTTTGGATTGTGGTCCTCTGCGGGGGGGGGGGGCCTCTGATAATGATGAATGCTTTCCAGTCCAGTGGCTCGCAACACGCGCCTATCTCCCTTCTGCTTTCGGCTTCCACCTCGCTGGACGTCATGGCAGCACGCCCACGCGCGCACACACACGCACACACACACACGCACGCACGTGCGCTAACCCAATAACACACTCCCTGGCCGCTCCCTGACCCCACCAAACCGCCCACCGCGGCTTCCCCGGACCCTCCCCCTCGGAGGAGTCGCAGTGGGCCGACGGGGCAGTCCGTCAGTGCACGTCAGTGCCACTCAGGGCCGCGGCGCGCACACACACACACACACTCACACACACAATGGTCAAAGACGGACACCGAAAAAAAATTTGGTGGTTACCGCGTTGTCATTAAACCGGATCGCTCTCCTCTTCCACAGTGGAATGACTATCTCCTTCTCCGTCCCTCTCCCACACTGGTCCGCCTGATTGTCCGCAATCCCGCTGCCGCCGCGCTGCCGCTCGCCTGCATACCGCGTATTACATTATGATTTATTAAGGGATTAGCCTCGCGATGAGCGATGGGGTCGCACAAGTGTAGCAGCAACACTGTGCGTGCGGACCGGGCGGACCGGGATGGCGGCCTATAGCATCCAAGCCTGTGGCCCTCCACCGCCGCGGCGCAGAGGCGCGGGGACCCACCCGCACCGCCCACCACCCCACCGCCCACACCGACCCCGATGCAACCCCACACCCACCACCACCCCCAGGCCTGTGTGACTCACAGCCAGATTACCATAATGATGTTTTGGATCGACTGTGTACAGGGAGCGGCGCGAAACGCAAACCCTCTTACGGCGCGCAGACACACTCACACACACACACACACAGACATTGGCACTGGGCCACATCCGTCACATCGTGTATGCACGCAGTATGTGCTCTGCGGCTGGGGTGCTTGCTGTTTGTCCACGTGTGAGTGTGAGTGAGAGAGCGGCATTATTCTCCCCAAGGCGGTCCCCGGCGGTCCCCGCAGTGCCGGCTGTGGAGCGCGGCGGCGGCCTTGAGACGATGTCTGTGCGACTGCCCGTCTCTCTCCAACGCCTCCAGCGGCGATACGGGCCGCCTGTCAGGTGCACGCCGGCATGCATGCCAAGTCCTGGCGGTCCTTGAGGTCCTCCAGGACTCCTCCAGGACTCCTCCAGGACTGTCTGCGGCGCTTCCTGACCTGCATAACCGAGAGGTCTGCACGTCCATCCGTCCATCCGGCGCGACGACCGAAAAAGGCAAACAAAAACTGGCGAAAGCGACGCGCCGCCGCCGAGAGTCGAACCCGCGTTGACGAGAGACTGACGGGCGACGGCGAGGTTTGAGGGGCGCCGCGGCTGACGCGAGCTACGCAGCGCTGCTTCCCTCCCCCTCCCACTCGCGCGTGACCTTTCCAGCGCTGCCAAGGCCTTCCAGACTCTCCAGGCCCCGGGGGAACGGGGAGGGAGAAGGTCATATCCAACATCGGGGCGAAGAGAATGAAGGCCGATGATTAACGCTGCGGAATCAGTCTGTCTGTCTTTCTCTCTCCCACTCAGGGCGAGACCCGTGCGGGTGCGAGAGAGACAGACCGACGGGTCGCTCTGCTCGGAATGAGTCTGCTCATGGGCGTGGCGGCGGCTCCGGAATTGGCCAGGGCGCGGAGCGCGCGGCGGCTAGCGAGCGCCTGCACTGTATGTGTAGCGGGTGGCGTGGCGCTGAAGCAGTGTGGCCTGCGGGGCCTGCGGGTTGGAGGACTCCGCGGAGGGGCGGGCGATTGGTTCCCGCAAAGCGCAGCTGTGCTTGGGCGGGGCGGGGCGGGGCGGGGCGGGGCGCCTTCACTTCTCTAGGAGAGAGATAAGATTCGGAGAGCGCGGCTGTCTGCCCTAGTCTGCCCTAGTCTGCCCTGCGGGGCGGGGCAACCCTTTGTAAAGAATTCACGAGGTTCGATGGCACGGCACGGCACGGCACGGCACGGCACGGCACGGCACGGGGCCTGGAGGGGCTCCCTCGACTATCTGCTCCAGTCTGAGCCCGTTGCGTTATACTCCATCCGCGCGCCGCACAGTGGGCCAGAAGACCGGTATGGAGGCGGCCAAAATCCCGGACGCGTTTCGACCTCATTGTCGTCGTCCGGAGACTCAAAAATCCAAGGATCGACGGCAGAAAGCCGCGGACGCGTGCCGCGAGCCTCGCGTGGTGCGGAGTCTCCGCGCGGAAGGGGAGGGGAGGGGGAGAGTGGACAGTGATTTAAAGGGCCCCACCCCCCTCCCGCCGTGCCTTATCCGGACAGGCCGGGCCGACTTTTGCGGCCGAGTTAAAATCCCTTCCGCAAGCCGATGGACATTCATTTATCGCCGCCCGGTCGGTTACTACCAAGTCCGCGCAAAAAAAAAAATTAAAGAGAAAAATTGTAGTTTTTTTTTTCAGTGTTTTTTTTTCAGTTAACAATATTTTTTCCTAATAAATAAGTGAAAAAATATCCTAAATTTGTGAACGTAAAAAAATGGAAAGCTGTTTGTTTGTCGATGGGAAGTCTTTCCAGCACGGCGCGGCACCCCTGGCCGGCTGCTGTCGCCCTGGCCTCACCGCGGCCCCTGCCGCTTCGCGCTCCGCTTCAGGGTTCCAATTAATGGCGTGTCAACGCTCCACCGGCCCACTGTTTGCTCCCAGGGGAAAGGCATCCCCATTCGCAGGGTTCGCGCCGCACCCGCGCCATGCCGTGACACCTTGGCCGGGCCGCCGCATAAAAAGGACTTATCTCCGAAACGCAATTCCCCTCCGTCCTCCTCGGCGTCCTCGCTGCTTGGCGCCAACCTGGCCCTGAAGGGCCGCAGGGCTGCAGGGCCGAAGGGAGGGGGGGGGGAGGTCCTCTCCTGCCCCACATTATGTCCTTCCTCCTCGCAATACATCACTGTCCTCCTTTCATATTCATACTTTCCGTTCCCTTTTCTGCTTGCTTTCTATACCTTGCCGTTCTGCGCGGGTACTACGTGGCAACGGCGCCGCCGCCTCTCCACGGGTGTCTCCGAGCGCCGAAAAATGCATTTTGTGAGGAAAGTTATTTTAACAGTGTCTGCGACGACGGGCGACGCTTTTTGTTTGACCTCGTGCCCTGCTGCTCCACGGCGACCTTCTCCTTGAGCCAATCCACGCCTCTGGGAGAGTGTGTGTGTGTGTGTGAGCCCCCCCACCTTCACCGCCATCTGCGTCCGCGCTTCTGGCCCACTGTGCGGCCCGGCCGGCCGATATATCGCCCCAATACGCCCCGTGGCTGCGCGGCTGGACTCGCTGTAGCCCCGAGTCCCTCTGAAGCACGCCCTTGCATCGCATGGCGCGCGCGGCACGCACTCTGTATCGCCCTATTGCCCGGACGTTCGTCCTGACGTTTATTAAAACGTATGGCGCGGTGCGGCGCGGTGCGGCGCGCTGCAGAGGCTGCAGGACCCTCGTCACTGTCGCGCAACGCCACGCGCGAGGCTAGACCAGGCTAGGCACAGTGGGCCCGACGACCGGCCCAGGTGGCCAGAACTCTAGACGCGTTTTGAGCTGCAGTGTCGCTAAATGGGACTCGAACCAAACGTGCGACCGCACCAATGGATTCCTCGTCCGAAGAGCAATCCATCGGTGAGGTCACAGTTCGGTAAGCGACTCTGGAGCTCAAAACGCGTCCGAGATTTTGACCGCCTCCACCGGTCTTCTAGCCCACTGTGCCAGACTAGACGAACGCGGGTACACCGGTACGCCACACTGCGAGGACAATAAATACCCGTAGAGATAATGTCTGGCCGAGTCGGGCCGCGCGGGGCGCCCCGCCCGGTGAACCGGTGAGCCGTGCGGCCGGGGCGTCCATTGTGATGAGCGCGGAATCAGCGTCGCTCCGTCTCTGTCGCACTCGCGGCGCGGCCCGTGAGCCCGCGGGAGTGCGAGGGAGACGGAGCGACGCAGCACTGCAGTGCGATTGCGCGAGGCAGACCGAGGCAGACCGCGGCATGCGGCCCGGAGCGGCCCGGAGCTTCCGGCCGACCGCGCGCTGGAGTGAGTGAACGAGTGTACCAGAGTGAACGCACTGATCGGCGGGCTGGTGGCTCGCCGTGGCTCGCCGTGGCTCTGGAGCGAAGAGCGCGGGCCGCTTTAATGTTTGCTTTGTTTGCGCGAGCACACTGCCAAGCATTCGCCAGGAATCCGCTCCGCGAAGCGCGCGCGGGGATTTTGACCGCGCGAATGTGTTCCACGATTCGCTTTGTTTTTTGTTTTTGTTGTTATTTGGTGCATTTCCGCGCAGCAGAGACAGCAGTGTAAATACGCCACACGGGACCGCCACTGCTAATTGCTCTTTTTGCTCTTTTTGCTCGTCGGCGCATTAACGCGTGGCGTAAATTTGCCGCCATTACGCGCCTTGGCAGCTCGGGGCGGGCCGGGGCGGGGGAGCCATTCTTCAACACGCCCCACACCGCCACCGCCAGGTTATATAGTATTCCGTTGCACCCTGAGAATATCCTAGATGTACGTCTTTTTTTCCAATATACAAACAATGCTGCCAACTTTCCCCGACCCTCCATCTCATATTTTTTTCCGCGGTGTTGGCGTGCCTGTCCCGATTCGTCCCGTTTGATCATGCCGTGATGGAGACGAGTCGGGCTTGTTGTCCGGCAGGCAAAAAGCATTTGTTGCTGGCGCTGTCAAAACACGTCGCTCCGCGGCCCCGTCCGCTCTGTAAAACTTGGTCCGCCCCGCCCCACCCCGCCCCGCCCCCTTCTGGCGCCGCCCCCTCCCCTGGCGTGTCCGCCGCGGCGCAGCGCGGAAAGAGAGCGGGATACTGGACGACGCTCCCTCCCCCTCCCCCTTCTGGTCCTCCAGGCTCTTCTGGCCCACCGCAACATTTCATTTCCGAGCCGGCCGAAAAATGGCCGGCCACATTTTGCATCACTTTACAACGGTAGCCGCGCAATATCCCCTCCCGACCATCGCCATGTAATGCCTGTACACCGCCAAATGTCTTCTTCTTTGAGAGAAAAAGACCCCCGGCCGCAACGACAGTCAGTCTTATTAATTAAGGAAAAGAAGTTGGCATTCGGTGACCTCGGCGACCTCGCCAGCCTCGCCTTCCGACACTGTACCGCCGCCAGCGCGCTCCAAGCTCAAGTCTTGGGGCCCGCGTCTCCTCCGAGCCGGGCAGGGCCGCCCAGTTTATTGCACCTCCTTCTTTCGGTGGAGATGATGCGGCCCAGATAGCGGGGCTGGCGGCGTCGCCCTCCTACTCCTCGGCCTCCGAGTCGCCCCGGGCGACGGCGGCGACGGCGGCGACGGCGCTGACACGACCGGGAGATAGGCACCGGGCCCAGTCAGCCTCCGGAATGGAAAGAGTGAAAGTTTTTATCCTGGAAAAACAGGACCGAGAGAGAGAGAGAGAGAGCCTGGAGGGGGAATATTCGACTCGCCATTTTTTAGCTTCGCTGACTGAATTGGTACCGTACTCTCTGTAATTGATCTCGGGGGAGATGGTCCACTTTGATGGTGTTTCTGGATGCGGGAGTGTACTGCGTTTCGCCGCGGTCGGCCGCGCGACAGAGACCAGACCAGGGCGGGCCTGGGGGCTGGCTGCTCGGTCTGGCGGCAGGGCTGCAGTAATACGGAATCCTCATTTGCGGCACATTAACAGCGTTAGAAGAAGGTGGGACCGGAGGAAGGGGGGGGGGGGTGAAAATAGGGCCGGGCTGTTCCAGCAAGGCGCAAAGCCGCCAGGCCAGGCGGTGTTGCAAACCGTATGCACGACTCATAAAAGGCGGAGCTCGCGTGGCCCCCGGGGGGGGGGGGGGGGGGGGGAATCCCGCGGGGGGCGAACGCAAGAGGAGACGACGCCGTCCTCCGCGAGGGCAGGTCCTCCGGGAGCGGCGCGGGGCGTACTCGTGGATCCCGAGGGAAAGGTAACGGGAGAGATGGCGCCACGGCGCTGCGGGAAGGCTTTTCGCACGGCGTCGCGGCGTCTGGGGGGCCTGGCCCTGGCCCCACGGGGTGGGGTGGGGGGCAAAATTGAAACTGTGTAATTATACTTCCGGCCAGGCAGTGGCAGCGCGGCAGCGCTCAGCCCTCCGAGGCGGCGCCAGCGCGCCAGCGGCCCCGGGACTGTGTTGTTTCCGGAGCACGAAAGTGGAGGAGGGGTGGGGGGATTAATTGCACGCAACGTATGTCGCGAGGGCCTGCTCCACCTGCTTCACGCTGTCTCGGGGGTGAGGGAGGGCGCCGCGCTGCAGCCGGAAGTAGATGCAAAAGACAGCGGCGGCTGTCCAAATTTTGCCAGACTTGTCGAGAAATCTCCGCGGAATGCCGCTTGTGTGTTGCGTTACTTTAGAATTGGGTTCCCAGACTCCGAGGAGGCCTGGCGACGGCGAGGCGGTGTTTGCCGGCCGGCTGATAGCGATAAGGCGTACCGGGCCTGCAGTGCAGAGCTGCAGAGCTCCAGGTGTGGCAGCCCACCGCCTGCACTGCCTGTCCCGCCCCGCCGGCTGGAGGCTGTGGAGCACTGCAGCGCTGCGACGCGGCGCGGCGCGGCGTGCGTCGAGAGATCCGGGCTTATCTCTCCCCGCCCCGCCCCGCCGTGGAGCACGTGTCCCTCGCAGGGCGTGTCGACCTCGCCGTCGTCGCCAGAACACACCGCCAATCGCACCGTGGAACGCGCGGGGCGGGGCGGCGGCGGGACTTTTGGAACAATCTAGCGCCGGAACGACCGGTTAAATGAAAAACCCGGCCCTCTTTACACGCACGCACACACACACATGCTCACACAGGGCTGCTCTGGCGCAGCTCGGCATGAGGAGGAAGGGGGGGGCGGACTTTGAGATGCGGTTTCGCAGTTTTGCGCGGAAGTTTATTCCGCGCCCCCAGCCCCGCCAGCCCCGGCAGCACAGCGGCGTGCCGGGGGAGGGCGCGGTGCTCGGCGCTCTCCTTGGTGCTCCGGGCGGGGGGCGGGGCGGGGCGGGGCGGGGCGGGCGGGGCGGGGCGTGGCGCGGGGCTGCGGTCGGGCTGTGCGGGGGCACGGCGCGCGCTCTCTCTGCGAGGCAGCGCGGCAGCTCGGCAGGTGTGGATCCGCTTGCCAGCCACTCACATTCTTTCGCCGCGTCGGGAGCACCTCGTCACTCCCAGGATGATGCAGCCCCACGAGAAAACAACAACAACAACAACAACAACAACAACAACAACAGACCTGGTACTCAGACGCGGCCAAAAGACGCGGTGTTACATTTTTGAAAATGTGGGATTTTTAATGTTCACAGACTATTTTTCATCTCCCGCAACTTGTTATTCAATTCGCGCAGACTATTTTCCAACTCCAAACGTGATTTCATCTCGGAGGAAGTGCGAACAGTGTAGCAGCATGTGTCTGCGAGTGTACGGCGGGCGGTGAGGCTCCGCTGGAGCTGGAGGGATGAAGGATGCACCTGCCTCGATGTAGCTGCCTCCAGCGTGCTTCCAGTGTGCCTCCAGCGCCCCCAGCCAGCTTCCCCGAGCCCTGCGCAGGGTCCTGCTTGGCCTTGCAGAACGTCGACCCCGCCCCGAACTCACTGCAACCCCCTCCCCTTCCCCCACCCCACGACGTGTGCCCGACACCCCAAACAGATCGGACATTTGCATGTTATTTTAATAGGGGAGAGGGGGGGGACGCGACACGCTCTGGGCGCGTTGAAATTCCCGGCCCGTTGCCGATTTCCGTTACTGCTGTCCGTTCCTCTCTCGGCGCACAGTGGGCCAGAAGACCGATGGAGGCGGCCGAAACTCGAGACGCGTTTTGAGCTCCAGCGTCGCTAAACGGGACTCGAACCGAGCGTGTGACCCCACCAATGGATTCCTCGTTCGAAGAGCAATCCATGGGTGGGGTCACACGTTCGGTTCGAGTCCTGTTAAGCGACTCTGGAGCTCAAAACGCGTCCGGGATTGTCACCTCCTCCGCCGTTCTTCTGGCCCACTGCGCGCTGGTCTACTGCACTGTACTGACTCGCCCTTTTCTTCTGCTGCAGGTACGCGCTGGGGTGCAGCCCGCGGTGCTGCAGTGGCCGCCGCCGCGTCGGGTGAATATGTTTACGGGCTGGGTCGCAGAGCACTGCCCGGGCTGCCCAGGCCTGCCGGGCTTGACCCCCGAGTCGTTACTTCTGGAGAAATGGGGAAATCCTGGGAAGATCCCTGGACAACCTTACGGTGCCGGGTCGCTGGAGCCTGGCTGGAGCTGGATCCCTACACTGGAAGGGGCCAGCGAGGGTCCGTGAGGGAGGAGGCCTTGGAGGGCGCCGGGCCGGCCGGGCCACGGCACCACGCACTCCTGCCCTACAGCCACCCTCCCCCGGGCTGTGTGCGCAGAGGGTGCGGCGAGACGGCCAGCACACTGCCGGCCAGACGGCCAGACAGACGAGCGTTCAGCGCGAGTGCAGTATTTCTCCGCTCCGCCAGAAAGGCGTCTCGTCTCCGCGGTGCTTCGCGCTTCGCGCTTCGCGGCCCTCTATATCACCCGCGGTCGCGCGGCGCGGCGCGGCCACGCGGCGAGACTTATCCAAGTTTGTTGCCAAATCGTGCCGTGCCGCGCCGCGCCGTGCGGGTATTGGAGAAGAGCGGCCCAAATTCTAGCGGCGGAAACTTTGTCCCCCCCCCCCGGCTCCAGACTTGGACGCACCGCCCGAAGCCGCGCGGCGCTCTTATTTTCGGTCATGTGCGGCCGCCAAGTTATTGCGTGAAGGGGCGCAGTGGAGTCTGGTCTTCCCCTCGGCCTGCGTGTGTGTGTGTGTGTGATGTTGGAAAAAGTTGCTGGCCTTTGGAGCCGACGACGACGTCGACGCCGCCCCTCCGCCGCCGGCTTCGTCTTCGCCTCCAAGTCCTATAAGTAGGAGCTGCCCCCCCCCCCCCTCCCGTCCCGTCCGCCTTGTTCTCGCGTCAAGACGTGACGTCACCGAGTTCCGCGGGCCCGCGGGGGCCTCCAGAGGGGAGGGGGGGGGGGGGTTGTTCGCAGTCCCACGGTCCACAGCAGCAGCGACAGCGCGCCCCGGCCTAACCCCGCGTCACTGCGCCACGCAGCGCAAGGCAACTCCCCGAGTTCGCCTATCAGCACCTCGGGGGGCTCACGGTGGCGGCGACAGGCAAACTCGCCTCCTCTGTGTGTGTGTGTCGAGTGTGTGTAACAGCGCCGGGTGCAAAACAAATTCAGGTCGGTGTTCCCGCGAGCCAGCAATTATGAAAACAACGATCGAACGCTCCGCCTCGACTGTCCAGCAGCGGGTCCAGCGCTGGCCGCACCGTGTGATGGCCGTGCCCGCTGGCGGTCGAGCGGGGAGAGAGAGAGAGAGAAAGAGAGAGAGAGAGAGAGAGAGAGAGGCTGCCCCCCTTTCTCCCCCGGGGCCCCGCAGCTCTTAATCCGATCTAACGCGGGGCCAGGCCGGGCCAGGCCGGGCACAACAGGGAAGGGTTGCTGATTAGCCAGCAGGGAGACCCCCACCCCCTCGCCGGTTACCTATACCCCGTATTCCCCCCCGCCCCTCCCCCCACAGTGGAGCAGAAGGCGGCCCCCAGTCTGGCACACAGTAAAAGTCCGAGCCGGGTCGTAATTGAAGCAAACTTGCTTCAACTTTTGGAGCAAAGAGGAAGTTATCGGGCGGTACAACTGCTGCTGCTGGTGCGGCGCGGTGCGGCCGCCAGCCCACAGCCTCGCTGCTGGAGGAGGAGGAGGAGGCCCTGCCGTTGGTCTGGCCCCGGTCTGGCCGCGCTGGCTTCGTGAAATTTTAACCGCTCAGCGGCCAGTTCGCGCCGTCGTGTTAACGATTACAGACCAGATGATCAGGACGGAAAAAAAATGTTGGCACGGCGGCGGCGGTGGGGTTCGAACCCGGGGCCGACCTGTTGTCTGCTGTAATGCGCTACATTGTCCGCGACCTCGCTCCTAAAAGCGCCGTAAAACGGAACGGCGCGACCACCAGCCGCGGTGCGGGCTCCGACCAGAAAAACACAGCACACACACGCACACAACGATGGATGAGGTGATGGCGCGGGGCGAGCGGGAAACTACGGCATTCATGGATTCGCGGCGAGGGGCGCAGGTTCGAATCCCGGCAGTGCCGTCCGGGATTTGGAGCGCGGCTAAAGGCGCGGGCCCGGAGACCGCCCGGCTGGGTAGGCAGCGCGCCCCACGCGCGCGCGCGCCGGGCAGGTATCTCCCGGTTTGCGGGCGCTAGCCGCCGCCGTGCCAACCCGAACTCGCTCCTTGACGAAGAAAAGCCCCAGCACTTGAAAGTGTATCCCTCTCACGCGACTCAGGACGTGCCGATTAATCACTCGTTCCTCTCATTTGCATGTCTCTCTCTCTCGCTCCGCGCGCTTTGCCTCCACCGGGACGTGCTTCCCCCTCTCGCTCACTCCATCACGGCACCGCGGCGGCAGCGTGCGGCGTGCGGCAGCGCCACAACATTGTAGCAGACGGCGACGAGCAGACGACGCGGCAAGTGATGAACCCCGCCCAGTATGAGAAATTGCCCGTGGCGTTACGGCGAGCCTCGGCAGGCGGGGGAAGGGAAACGCGAACGGAAGGGTTTCTCTGCTCGCCGCAAACGGCCGTTTTGCTTCCCTTAAGTGCAGGCCTCCTTGTTTTTGTTTTTGCTTCGCCCTTTTCTGCTTCGGGGAGGATTGTGCGGGGATTTGAACCCGGTACGGTCCTCAGCATTTCCGTCAGGTCCGAAGCCGTTGGGGTCGGGTCTGTCGGGTCGGGTGCTGGACGTGGCCAGTCTATAAGCCGGCTCACACGGCGGCGAGGCGGCCCTCTCCCTCTCTCTCTCTCGCTCTCTCTCTCTCTCTCTCTCTCTCCTCTCTCTCTCTCTCTCTCTCTCTCTCCCTCCCTCCCCAATCATCCGCAAAGGCGTGGGGGGGGGGAGGCCCCGTCGCGACCCGCCTGCTGATCACATTGCCGTCCAAGTGGCGTTTGGGTAGCGACTTGCCAGCCGCGCATCGCCCGTTGGCCCGTTGGGTACACTGGGAACGCTCGGCCGCGTCGAATTTGGGTCGATTTTTGGCGTCGTTCGGCGCCACCTAGCGGCCGTCCGCGGAAACACGCACGTTGCCTGGGCTGGGCTGTGCTGGACCTGAACGCCCCAAAGGAAATCCACGCAGCGTCTCCTTGGCAGGGAGTCCCTGCTTCGCCCCGCCTCGCCCCGCTCAGATTGGCTGGTGGGGCGTGGCAGCGGGCCGCTCCGTGTGTGTGTGAGAGAGAGACGTAGCGTGAGAGCGAAGATTTGGAGCCAACAGTGGCCGTGAGATGAATGCAGCCAAGTCACGCTGGGCCTGGCTCGGCTGCGCGCTGTCTCTCTCGCACACATACGGGACGCCCCATGAGAGAGGGGGGGGGGAGCGCTCTCGCTCGGAATCAGTGTAGCAGATGTTGCAGCGCCCCCTCTATCCAGGCCTCCAGTTCGCTCGGTCAGCCTGACTTTCCCAAATTCGAAATTGCCGCCTCTCAAGTCGATGGAGCCGAAACTGGCGGGGTTCGCGGCGGACGCGGATTCGGCGGCGCCGCCTTTAACTCGAGTGTTTTATGTCGGTATCTGCCGACCCTGCACCGGGGCTGGCGGCCCTGGCGGCCCTTGCCAACTTTCCGGTGTGAAAAGGGAAAAAGAAACAGGCGAGTCTCGGAATGCGCCCCGGCCCGGCCCAGGCCCCGGCCCCGGCACCTCGGATGTTATTTGGCAGTGGGCGCGCATTCCAGCGGGGCGATGCCGATGCGTCTGTCTCTCTCGCACCGCCGGGGCCGCGCCGTGAGTGCGAGAGAGACAGCGCGACGACACCGCCTCGTTCGGCGAGCATTGTGCCTCCGTCACGACCGTGGACCGGCACTGCCGAGCCGCGACTCCTTTCCGCCTCCGTGCACTTCGGGCCTCCGGGCCGCCGGGCCGCCGAGCCGCACTCTGCTATGATTGATGTGGTGGTGTCGAAGGGGCGGCCCAGGGGGCCGAGGGGGCGGGGGGCGTGTAGATCGCGACCTGATGTCAGTTTGTAGCGGCCCCCTCTACCCCTTCCGGGACGGCCCGGCGGCCGGGCGGAGGCTGACGGCTGAGCAGGGCAAAGGGGACGCCGGCCGACGTCGGCGACGTGCATTTCTCATTACACCGGCTACTTCCTGTCCTCTCCCCCGGAAAGAGTCCCTTTTCCTGCCGGGACAAAAAGGGAACGCGGACGAGGCTTTGCTTTCACAGTGCCGTGCGGTGCCGTGTGACCGGGAACGGGCGTGGTGGACAGCGCGAAGTGCAGATGGCCGTAAAGAGGCCATGAATACTCTGTACGCGCCGGGAGTACCTCCCTGCTCGCTTGCTGTGGCGCCTTGCTCGCGGCGTCGCTCGGACCGCCGCCACCGCCGCAGCACTCTTGGCGACGGGCCAGCCGCCCCCCCCCCCTCCCCCACACGCGTGCTGCCCGCGTCCCCTCCTCTAATGGTACGCGAACAATGAGGAAATATATATGGAAAAAAAAATCGACCCAAATTTCGCCAAGAAAAATGGGCGTCCCGTAAATGCTCGTGAGGGGGTGGGGCGCTTATCGGCGCGCGTCCGCCCCGCCCCGCCCCGCCCCGCCCGCTCTCCCTTATACACGAACGGATAATCGTTCTTTTACGCGCTCGCTTCCGCAATTTTTCTTGTGCCTTGTGTTCTTTAGTTCTTTAGCGGCGCGCCCATTTTTCACCGCTCGCAGAAGGAACGGAAACTAATTCTGCATTTTGGCGCGCGCGTCAAGTTGGCGAAGCGATCGCTCGATGGAGGAGGAGGAGGGGGGGGGGCGCCGCCTTGTCTGCGGGCCGTGTTTTGGCCGGGCGGTGCCTTCTCGAAATGGAGCGGCCTCGGCCTCCGCGTCTTGAAATATCGGCAAAGGGATTAGCCCGCGTCATGGCTCTGGGCTGCTGCGCTGCGCTGCCGAACCACCCCGAGGACACGCCGCCACGCCGTGCCCGTGGCCGGGGCCGGGGGCTCTCATCGGCATGTCCCTCTCGCACGCCAGCTCCATGAGTGCGAGAGAGAGAGAGAGAGAGAGAGCGCGCTCGGAATGAGTGCCGATGCTGCTGGAATCCAGAGGCGGCCCGAGGCCCTGGACATTGATGATTCAATCCCATCTTGATCCGGCTGTGGCCCGCAGTGCCCCGCCGTGGCGGCA
Source organism: Thrips palmi (assembly GCF_012932325.1). NCBI lineage: Eukaryota > Metazoa > Arthropoda > Insecta > Thysanoptera > Thripidae > Thrips > Thrips palmi. Next base: position 1,879,066 of record NW_023144633.1, read on the forward strand.
CTGGCCGAGCTGGCAGCCCCAGGGGTGCCACCGCAGTAACGTTTTACGTCACGTTGCGCCGCGGGGACGCCTTTTCGGAGGCCTTCTCGGCCTCGCTCGGCGCGCTCGGACCACTTCCAGGCCGACACACCGGTCCCTAAATATTGCAGCAGTCCTTCAGTCCTGCCGGCACGCTGCAGGCTGCAGCATGCTGGCAGCAGGCGGAAGATGGCCTTAAATATTAAAGCAGGGTAAACTAACGGGCGTTGCCGTTATACCTGGCCTGGTCTGGTGTTATCTTTCGGTTTTCTGGCTTTCTCCCCGCCGCCGCCGTTCCGGGTTCCGGACGTGTCGCCGCGCCGCGGCGTCTCGGCGCTCTCGGAGATTACCTGCGGCGTCTTCCTCCGTTTCCGGCGCGGCTTCCTTCATCCCCCTCCAGGGCCAGGGCCTGCAGGGCTTGCAGTACGCGACTCGCGAAAAAGGAAAGTGACCCGGTATTCGAACCTCGGTCTTCTTGTTTGTCCGCAGGTGTGGCCGGCACGGTTGAGGTCCACTTCGAGAACAAGGACGGCGGCTTCTTCCTCAAGCACATCCCCCGGTCGTACCCGCTGGCCAGCGCGGGCGCGGCGGGGGCGGCCGGGGGGGCCCGGGGGGGGCCGGGACGGCGGCCGGCCTCGGCGGCACCACCTCCGTCGTCGGCGACGGCGACCAGGACGGCGACGACGCGGTGCTCGGCGTGGGCGCGCCGACCGGCGCCGGCTCGGTGCTGTCCGTGGACCGCTTCACCGTGTTCCAGACGGCCGAGCCCGTGTCGGTGCGCGCCTCCTACGGCCCCTTCTCCACCAAGCAGACCGTGCCGGCGAGGTACATCGTGCCCGACCCCGTGGAGCAGCTGCCCGGACCCTCTCAGGTACGTTTGTAACATTGCATGCTGTAAATCTTAACGGTGGAGTCTGCGTTGCACCGGAAATTAAACCCGAAAGTGGAAATAGTTTGTTGTGGCGGAGAGCCCCTTGCGTTCTCGGCTAGACTGTCCCGCCGAACGGGCCTCCAACCGGGCTGCCTACCCGCCGGGCGCTACCGCTACACCTGAAGGCCTCAAGGAGAGAGAGGAGAGCCATTTGTCGGCCGAGCTGCGCTGGCCGCGCTGGTCTTCGCCGAGGAGCACCTCCTTTGACGGGGAAACATTTCTTTTTAAAGCCTTCGGCCCGGAAAACACGCCCCGCGCCGCCCCGACCGCAGCCGGAGTCTGTCTCTGATGAATGTCTCGGCCCTTCCTCGGGTGGCTGAGGCCGAGGCCGCGGCCCTGGCCGAGCAGGCAGCGCAGCCAGACCGGCGAGACGCACAGACCGAGCTGGCGGTGCCGGCGGCCGGAGGGGCCGGGCGGTGGCGCTGGCGTTTTCCATAATTAAACTTGTTCTAATGTTCCGCTTTTTCGAGAGTCCGGCTCTGGCCTGGGCTGGCTTGCGGCGGCGCCGAGGCCAACGCGCTGAGGCAGGCGCCCAGAGAGGGAGAGGTCTGAGGTGGGGATTTCCTTCCCTTCCGGGCCTGACCGGGGTAATGATACGCCCTTACCCGTACCGTGCCGCTCAGCACACCGCGTCCTGGCCGCCGGCGCCATGACCGAGGCCGTGGCCGAGGCCGCGCGATCCGGCAAAATGATCTACGTCGCACAGAGCTGCAGAGGCACAAGGAAAGCTTATTAGACTGCGCCCCGCATTCAGCACGAGCTTAGGATCCAGCGAGGTCGAGAGAGAGAGAGAGAGAGAGAGCGAGAGAGAGAGAGAGAGCGAGAGAGAGAGAGAGAGAGAGAGAGAGAGAGAGAGAGAGGAGAGAGAGAGAGAGAGAGAGAGAGAGAGAGAGAGAGGCCATGCCGTTGTTAATCGCAGTAATGAGGCCGAGAGGTTTCGAGAGGCATTCGGAGAGCGAAGGCTCTCCACCCGGCTTTCCTCTCTGGCTGATCGGAATCCGGGTGCTTTCCGGCGGGATATTAAAAAGTCTTGAACGGAAACGCTCGTGAATCGAACCCGCGAACGTGCGCTCTGCTGCCAATAAGGATAGCCCCCCACGTGTTCGCGAGTGGTAGTGATATTGGGAATTCAATAGTAGCTTAACATATTGAAATTGTAGTCAATTGAAGTCCCTGCTTTGCATAACACTGTACTGCCGTCTCCGCAGGACACGCCGCTGAACATCTCCCAGCTGGGCGTGGCCCGCCACCTGGACATGTCGGCGCACATGGTGCGTGCCGACGTGGCCCGCGACCAGCCCGTGCTGCGCGTGCTGTTCCACACGGGCGGCGAGCCGGCGGCAAGGCAGCAGCACGCCGCGCGCCAGCAGCGCGTCTGCATCGTGCTGCACGTGAGCGTGCCCGGCAAGGCGCCGCTCACCGCGGCCTGCAGCCCCGACGGCGAGGACGGCGTGTGCCTGGCGCAGGTGAGTGTCCGCGCCGTCGCACGGTGGATTTGCCAGAAGACCGGTGGAGGCGGCCGAAACTCCAGACGCGTTTTGAGCTCCAGAGTCGCTGAATGGGACTCGAACCGAACGTGTGACCCCACCAATGGATTGCTCTCCGAACGAGGAATCCATCGGTGGGGTCACACGCTCGGTTCGAGTCCTGTGGCGACTCTGGAGCTCAAAACGCGTCTGGAGGTTTGGCCGCCTCCACCGGTCTTGGCCCACTGTGCGTCGTTGTTTTGCCTTCCGCCCCCTGCGCCGTGACCTTGACCGTCGTCGGCGTGCTTGCAGGTGACCATCCCGCACACCTGGTGGCCGCCGCTGCCTCCACTGCCGCCGACCGAGGAGCTGACGGCCGCCGCCGGGCAGTCCTCCGAGGGCGCAGCGGGGCTCGGCGACGCGGCCGCGCAGACGACGGCGGGCGCGGGCGCCACCGGCGGCCTCGGCGCCGTGGGCCTGGGCAAGTCGCCGCCGCGCAAGGCGCCGCCGCGCGTCGTGCAGCTGGCCCACTCGGTGCTGGAGCCGCGCGGCTCGGAGCCCGGCTGCGTGCCGCGGGTGCAGATCCAGCCCGTGACCCCGCTCGGCACCGCCACCCTGGTGCCCGCCAAGTCCGCCTACCGCGAGTTGCGCGCCGACGAGCGCCTCACCATCCTGCTGCCGCACGCGCCGCTCTACCCGCTGTCCAGGATGCACCTGCCCGTCTTCCTGCAGCCCAGGCCCCTCCAGCCGCGCGTCGCCGTGCTCATCGTCAAGTAAGTCGCGGGTTCGATACCCGGCAGCGCGCTTTTTTTTTGAAACTTTTTGTTTCGTTTCGCAGCGTTTCAAGCATGAAAAGAATGTCAAAGGGGGATACACCGCATGCATCGACTTTGCGGGACGTGATGCCAAATTTCCTGGCAGTTTAGATTTTCCATCGGGGATGGGCGGACGCGCCCGGAGGCCCAAAGCCTTTGCCGGTGGCGAGGAGGCCATGGCGAGGCCGTGCTGGCCGGCATTGTGATGGAAGGGACGAAAGGCAGCCCAGCTTCCCTCTTTGTCCAGCAGAGCAGGGCTGGGCCGCCGTGGCGCGCCGTGGCGCCGCTACAAGAGCCTTACTCGTGAGATTGGCTGCCCCGCCCCGCCCCGCCCTGCCCCGCCCTGCCGCGTGTGCAGGACTTGATACACCGCGCTGTGTGTTGGGGCCGAGCCGGCCGGCCGTGCAGTGTTTGCCTCCACTAATTGAAACAAAATATTTTATTTACTGATTAGAGCTAGCGAGGCTGCACGCTGCGCGGGCCGCTCCCCGCCACGCCCCCCGGCCCCGGCCCACTGCAAATACTTCATTCTGTCTCTGCTGCGCGGACCACGGACGCACGGACGGCGCCTAGGGGCCTCTTCCAGCCTCCCCGCCGCGCACGCCCTCACGCAGAGGCAGCGCTTCTCAACCCCCCTGGCTCACGACCCATAGCTGGCGGCTAAGATTATCGCGTCCCACTGCCAGACCCACACAGTGGGCCAGAAGACCGGTGGAGGCGGCCAAAATCCCGGACGCGTTTTGAGCTCCAGAGTCGGTAAATGGGACTCGAACCGAACGTGTGACCCCACCAATGGATTGCTCTCTGAACGAGGGATCGTTGGTGGGGTCACACGTTCGGTTCGAGTCCCATTTAGCGACGCTGGAGCTCGAAACGCGTCTGGAGTTTTGTGCGCCTCCACCGGTCTTCTGGCCCACTGTGGCACCCCACCTCGGGCGCGACTTGGCGTCGCGGAGGGGCCGGGGATGACTGGTCTCCAAGTTAGAAAGAAAAGATTATTTCGCCGAGGGAGGGGAGGGGGCGGCAAGTCGGGCCGCAGGGAGGCGCCGCGATCCTCGTTCCCGGAATTGGCACCTGGCGGACGGGGACCACGGGGACCACGGCGACGGCCAACAGCGGAGCAGCGCCACCTGGACGCGGTCCCGCGGCCTCGCCCGCCTCCGGCCCCGGCAGCCTCGGCAGCCTCGGCTTCCCGATTATTGGCTTATTTTAAAATTCTTCCCCGGGACGCCGGGTGGCGCGGCGGGCGGTACGGCGGGCGGTATGCGGGCGGCGTCCGTGTCCAATCATCGTTACGGGGCCATCCGGCCATCCGGCCATCGCGGCGTGGGGCCATCGGACCGGCCAAAAATATCGGCCGGACAAATTGCCCGGCCTTGGCGCCGTCGCCACGTCGCCGCCACGACGGCAGCCTCGTTGGGGTGGGGCGCGCCGGGCCGGCCGGGCCAGCAGAGCGCCGCCAGGAACGCGGCAGAGGCGAGAGGAACGCGCTGCTGCGCTTTTTTCGCGCGCTTTTTCGCTCCCTTTTTGCGTGCCCGGCCTGGCCTGGCGTGCGGTGCCATGATGGGGCCTGCGGCCTGCGGGCAGACAGATGAGAGGGGCGGGCCGCCAGGTGAGGGGGGGGCAGCCTATGGCGGCTCCGCAGCGGGCCTCGGTGTGCCCACGTCCGTAAACTAGGCCGTCAACATACACTATGTGTTTGTGGAGCGGGCCCGTGTGGTCTCTCCCCCCCCCCTCTACTGCGTCGCGCTATCCCGGCCGAGTCAAACACCACTGCAAACACATTCCTGCAACGAGTGAGCAACGCATGGCTACGCAGTGGTCCCCGTCGCCCGGCACCGCCGGGGTAAAACAGCAACAGCGTCCCTGGGATGCTAACCTGGCATCGGTGCTGTGACTCTGCCCATGTCTCCTTACAGTGTCCTGATGATCTTCCTTAACAGTGTGGTGACGGTTTTTGCAGGGCGCGCGCGAGGCCGGGGCTGCGGATCCTGGGCGCGGAGGCCAGCTCGGACGAGTGGTGCGTGAGCGTGGACATCAACCCCAAGCACACCGTGGCCACCGTGACGGCGCTGCGCCGCCTGCCCGAGGGCACCACCGAAGTGCACTACCAGGACGACCCCATCGACCCCAAGAGGACCCTGCCTGGGTAAGTGGCCACGTTTTTACGCTGGGCTCCAGGGATATTCATAACGGGTCTGCTCTTGTTCAAAAGACATCTTAAACCCGAGTGCTTTGACTAGTGACTTGGCGGGGGGCGCGGAGTGGTGGGGCGTCTCAGCGTTTCGCGAGGCTCGCTTCAACGCGCTGCCGCTCGGCTTCGCGGAATCTCGAAATGAGCCTCAGCAACCTCGCGGAGCGAGGAGCGCAGCACAGCCATCCTCTTATTCCTTCATCTTGTTTCCACTCTCTCTCTCTCTCTCTCTCTCTCTCTCTCACTCACTCACACTCACGCGCAGGCAGAGGTTGTCATCCTCCCGCTCATTGCATCAGACACCCTTTTAAGAGCCGCGCCCCTCCCCGGCCCCGCCCCCCATCCGCGCTGCCAGCCCACTCAGCCAAGCGCCTGCCAGGGTAGGCCGCGCGCCCCACCACGGTGCGCGGCGGTACAGCCGAGCCGCGGTCCGCAGGCGCTCTCTCCCTCTCTGTCTCTCCCTCTCCCTCTCTGTCTCTCCCTGGCCGCGAATAAATATATGCGGCGGAAATGAAAGGGAAATAATGACGGAATGGACGCGTCTGGCAGCCCGTCCGTCCGGGCGGGACTGGCGTGGCAGGCAGCCCCGCCTGTGGATCGAGTCAACAATACGGCGGAAGGACTCTCCTCTCGTTAGGCGGCTTGTGTCAAGATCCCCTCCCTGTCTCTCTCCTTCTCTGTCGCTCTCTATCTCTCCCGCCGCGCGCGCGGCCCCACGGGGCCCGGCCCGGTAGGTCCCCGTAGGTCCTGTTGAGGTCCTTCTTCTCCCGTTCGTTCGGTGCTAAGGCATGGCGGGGCATGGCGGGGCATGGCGGGGCATGGCGGGGCATGGCGGGGCATGGCGGGGCATGGCGGGGCATGGCGGGGCATGGCGGGGCCGTGGCAGCACCCTAGGCGGTGCCGGGCCGCTCTGCCGGGCCGCTCTGCCGGGCTAGGCTCCTAGTATTGATTAGTAAGTGGCGAGCTGGAGAGCGCCCTGGCTGCAGCCAGCGAGCCGGGCCCCGGAGCCACCGACGTCCTCCTGGACCCTGGACTCGATGGCGGCGGCTGGGAGGTCGTTACCAACGCATCAACGCCCCCGCCCGCCTCCTCCTCCTCTTCCTCGCGGCTGAGTCGAGTCCCCTTCCTGATTTAATAAAGGCGGTCTAATTAATCGGCTTTATTCCATTTTGATTGCGACTCTGTCGGCGGCTAACTTTCGTGATTGTGACCTCTGCGCTGGGCGCGCTGGCCGCGGGAACGCTTCCGCTTTGGGTGCTTCCCTCTCCCACTCCTTCTTCTCCTTGGTGCTCCAGGGGGTCTTCTTCTGGTCCGGGCCGTGGAATAAGCCGGAGAGATTGGGTAATGCACCTCGTATTATCGTGTTTCACTCCCGGAGTGGCCGCGCAGGGCCGGGCGCTTCGCCGCGTATGTAGGGCGAGGCATCCAAAGGCAGCGGAGTGGAGGGCTTCAACATCCCGTCCTGAAAATCAATAAAATGAGAGGAAACGAGTCTCTTTCCCTCGGGTTTTCGGTTGTTGTTTGGTTGGTGAAGCCGTCCGTCGGCCCCAGGCTGTCCCACAGGCTCACTGATCCTCCCCGCCGCCGATCCCCGCCAGACGCGTCGCGTCGCGTCATCCCTCCCAGCGCGGCTCCATTTTGTATTTTGTTGTGCTTCCCGAGCGGGCCGCCCCGGGGTGCGCTTGGCTTGGCTCGGCAGCGCCGGCCGGCCAGCCGAGCTGGCAGCCAGCAACTCAATTAACGCAAGCCCCACCTTGACTCCGCCAGACCGCCACCGTCCAGCCCGACCTAGCCTAGACCCGGGGTTTGCCCAGGCCGGTCCAGACTGGCCCTGCCCTGCCCAGACTGCCCCGTGCCCTTGCCTCTGGCTGGCCTAGCCGGCCCAACTTCCTGATGAGTTTAACTGACTTTCCCGACTCAATCCGAGCCGAGCCCGGCTACCCGCGGCAAGTCCACGGTGTTATGGCCGTGCACGAATCACGTAACACCGCGGCAAATCACGCCAACCACGGCGCTGTTGTTGTTGTTGTCGCTTACAGCGTAATGAGCCGCACATACGGGCCTCCAAAAAACACTCAGCCCGCCTGTCTGTCCGTCCGTCTGCCCGCGACAGGCCGCTCCATCAAAATGACGCCGGTAAAAAAGCGCGAGGCTGCCAGCGACAGAGTGTGCCCGCGGGACGGTGCGCCGCAGAGTGCGTGTCAAGTAGACAGTGCTTGTATCCCCCCCACACACACACACACAGAGGCACAGCCCCCAGCAGGTGAGCGGCAACGCGCCATCACTTGCAATGTCACAACCAGAACGCCTTCGCAGCGCTCCGCAGAGCCCACCCTACACCCCGCCAAAATTGAGGCCTTTTTTTTCCCGGCGTGAAATCATTTCGAATCGAGGACGGCAGCAGACAGCAACCCCCTCCGGGACAAAGGCTGTGACACTGGGATGGAAGTGTCGGTAAAACAGGTCGCTCCCTGTTTATCGACAGGGAAGTAGCGAGGCGTTTCTGAAGCCCGGTTTGGTATGCGCGGCCGGGCGCCGCTTCGCTCCGCCGCTCCCGGCGTCTTGCTTTCATTATTATTTTTATTTTTACATAACTTGATTGCCGCGAGGCGGGTCCGCAGCCAGGTCCGCACCTCACGCCTCGGCGGCCTCGGCGGCCTCGGCGGCCTCGGCAGCCTCTCGCGGACGTGGCGCCCCTGGCGGCGGCGTGGCGGCGCGAGACTCCCTCCCCGAGATAAATCCTGGCCCATATGCCCCGCAGAGGGCCCGGCCGAGGGCCCCGCAGAGGGCCCCGCCGCCCCCAGCGTTTTCCCTCCACTCGCCGAGGCGGGGCGGCGCGGGGAGATGGCGAATTGCTGTTTCGGCTCCCCGTGCACCGGGCACGGGCGTCTGCCGCGCCGTTCCGGAGGATGCCCCACAGGGCGTTCCAGAGGGCGTTCCACAGGGCGTTCCACAGGGCGTTCTGCGGTGCGGTGGAGGCACGGACGGGGGGTTCTAAGAGGTGCTGACCGCGGAGAACGGGGATCCCAAGCTCCCCGAACACGGCTATAAAACGCGACGTGGCAGAACGGTCCTCAAATCATAATCGATGACCCTCCCCTTCGTACCTGTCTTGTGGCTTTGCTCCCCCCCCCCCCCCCCGGGCCGCCCCTATCGTCGGCGCGCAGGCCCTGCGAGTCTGCGAGGTGTCGGCCGTCGGCACGGAGGAGGGGTCCCGAAAAGAGGGCAGAAGAGCAGCCCGGGAGTGGAAAGTTGCAGAGACGATGGAACCAATATCCAGACCGCGGGGCCCCGGCCCGGCCCGGCTAAGCCGGCGTGGTGGGGCGGGGTGGGGTGGTCTGGGAGGAAGGCCCCTCACGCTGCGGGAATTAAGAAACTTGTGTTATCTCCTAGAAATTGCGCGCACCACCTTGTAGGGCGGCGCGGCGGATGTGCGGGACGGATCCGGGTGCCGCTCCCCCGCGGGGCCCTGCTGGCCCTGCTCCCCGCCATCCAGACCCCATCGGCGTGTAGCGTGCAGCAGTGGCGCGAGTGCCTGGAGAAGCTATTTGCATCCGTACCGGGGACAGGCTGCGCCCCCGGGGCCTGGGGGCGTCAGACTGGAGACTGAAGTGGGCCTCAGCTGGCCTCGGGCAGGGGGTCGTCCAGCTCCTGGAGGTCCCGGACAGTCCCGGACAGCGATGGGACAGGTCCTCCCCGTCCTGCCCGCGCGTCCACTCAAAGTTGGGCGGGCCGGTCCCCAGCCCAGCGCAGCCAGCGCAGGCCGGCGGGCCGCGAGCATGCCGCCCTTGCCAACCTTCCAACTTTGAATGAGAGCGACGTGACGGCTGTCCATGCACGCCCCCGCCGCCCCACTGGGAAAAGGCGGCAAAAGGCTCGAACGACCGCTGGATTTGGATTCGGCGTCACACTGCCAAAACCTATAAGCCCGCGCTGCCCCGGCCTTAGTGGCCCAAGGGAACCCTTGCGCCCTGCTCTCTCATTAGGACGCCATGCAGGCCATGCAGGCCCCCTTGTTCTGCACTCTTGAGCTAATCATTTGCGCCCTTCTTTTGCAGAGTGTCCGAGGTGTTCTCCTGGCTGCTGGAGGTGGCCGAGGACTCGACCGAGCTGTGGGAGGACGCCCGCATCGTGTGGAGCGTGCGCTACGTGCTGGAGGGCGGCTCGCAGATCCAGGACGGCGTGGAGCAGGAGGGCAGCCCGAACCTCATGGAGGTGCCTGAGATGCCTGACGCGGACCCGGCGGACGCCGAGCACGCCGTCGAGGACACGGAGCTGCCGCAGGCTGACGGCGTGGCGGCCATGGGTGGCGCGGCCGGCGGTGCGGTCGCGCGCTCGCGGGCGCCGCGGTCCACGCACCACGGCCACCACCACCAAGGCCACCAGGGCCACCAGGGCCACCAGCCGCACCAGGGCCACCACCACCAGGGCCACCACGCCCACCACGGCGAGCGCCACCAGGTGCACGGCGAGCTGGTCGAGGAGACGCGCCGCAAGCTGGTGGCGCGCTTCCAGGTGCAGAAGGACGACATCCAGGCCGTGCTGCCCATCAGCAAGGTACGTCGCCGCACTAGGCGTGCCGTTTATGGACAGTCCCTCGTCAAAACGGGCGTAATGCCTGTCCGGAGTCACGTCTCCGGGTCGCGGGCCGGGGCGTGCTAACGTCCAGAGAACGTAACTTGGCCCATTGGCCCGGGGCGCGGCGCGGTGCGGCGCCTGGCTCGTAGCCGAGGCGGTGCCGCAGCAGCTGTAGCACTAGGCCAATGCGCCAGCACGCCAGCGCAGGCACCAGCCCCGGCACCAGCCCCGGCACCGCCCCGGGGCCGCAAGCCGCAAGGAGAGTACCTGCAAGTCCCGCAGTCACACTGCGCCAGCGCCGCCAGGACTGCGCGCGAGTTTTAACTTTGTTAACGACACCATGAGGACCTCCTCGCAGCGCGGCAGCTAGCGGCAGCGCAGCGCGCCCTGCTTAGTCGCATTAGACTGCCTTGAGAGAGGAGGGGGGGGGGGCGGCCGTCTCGAGAAGCCGAGCGACGCGACGACGACGCGGCTCACGTCAGCGTCACTCCGCGACTCCTCGTGCGTCGGGCCGTCGGGCTGGGCGCCTCCGAGCCTCCAACTTTGACGCGCGTCCACGCCAATCCCGGCGCCGCCAAGCCCCGGCCGCCCCGGCCAATCCAATCAGGCGCTGCGTACTGGCGGCAGCAGCGTTCCATTTGTTTTTATCGCTGCCACGCCGGTTTTCATCTCGGAAGAAAAGCTTTTTTCTATTCACATAACTTCCAAAAAAATTGTTTTTCAAAATAAATATGGGTCAGCTTGATATGAAGCCGGTCCCCGCCCAGCCCACAGTCCTGACCTCCCCCCTCCTTTTCGCCTGCCCCGCCCCCGTCCCCGCTTCGCCTCCCAGCCGTCGAGAAACTCATTCCCAGATGACCCTTCTTCAAAGCCCGCCAGGGCAGTCGGCAGACGTGCTCGGAAAAATGACACGACCTTTTGTCGTGGGGGGGGGGGACCCTGGACGATGGATGGACACGCGCGGCCCACGACGGCGGCGTCCCTCGCGGTGCTGCCGCTGCCCATGATCATCACCGCCATGATGGTGACGGTGACCATGTCGGTAACGGTGAACGGCCCCGCCCCCTTTTTCGGCGAAGGGTTGTCAGATCGCGCCGGATAGAAGTAACGGGTGGGGTGGGGAAGCCAGGCGCTGTGCGGCCGCGGGCCGCGGGGGAGGGGGCGGGAGAAAGATGGAACTTCACACTTGCGTACTACTTCCTACAGACTTATGGCCCCGTGCACTCTAAAACACCTCGGCAAGAAGGCGAGGCAGGGCGAGGCAGGGCGGGGGTCCGGGTGGCGGCACCGCGCGGCGCCGGGGGAGCATCTCGCCCCAACTTTTTTTCTCTCTTGAAGGTTTTGAAAGTTTTACTGCGGACTCGCCCTCCCCATCTCTCTCCCCTCTCCCTTCGCGCGCGGCCGGGGCGGCCGGGGCCGATTCCGGCCCGATCCGTGCCGCCGGACTGGCCAGACCGCGCCGGGAGAGTGGTCAGCCAGCCCCGGACCCCGGCCGGCCAGATTCCAATCGGCACAAGCACATCACTTTCTCATTTTCGACCTGATACGACCCCCCCGCCATATTTCGTCCGTTTTGTCCATTCTGTCGGTGGGCGGCCGTCTCTCCGGAGTCAAGCGACCGTGCTGGCGTGCTGGCCGCGCCGCCAATTCGTCCTCCCTCGCCGCGACACTGATAGCATCGCCGTCGTGTCGCAGCGTCGTCTCGGACTCCGCAGACCGGCCGCCACTGTTTTGCAGTGAGGGCGCGCTGCGGCCGAGCCGTGCCGAGCTGGCGTCCAGGACACGTCGACGTGGACGGCCACCGGAACCGCCTTCCTCTCCCGGCCCCGGGGCCTACCGGCGTCGTCGCCGCCGCCAAGGTGGCCGCCATGTTGTTATTGAACGAGAGAGAGAGGGCTAGAGTCTTTCACCTGATGGCGGTCGTTGGTCCGGGGCAGCGGGGCGGCGGGGCGGGGGCAGGACTTGGCAGCAGGGCCGGGGATTGCCGAGTTGATCTCAGACGGAAAATTGGAAAGGGGCAAACGTTATCATCGGTAAGGCCGGCCTGCGCCGCCCTGCGCGCCACCCGGGACCTCCTGCCCTTGGCGTGCAGGCCAGGGTAGGCCTGTGCGATTACTAAAAATAATCGTAATTGATCAATTACCGAAATAATCGAAATTTTACTCAATTCGATGATTCAAAATCGAAAATTGGAATGTCGATCGATTAATTGGATTCAGTCGATTAATTGATTTGTTTTCTAGTGTCAATTTGAAAAACTTAAGAGATTTTTCGATGGAAGTGACAAAGACATTACAAAATTGTGCACTTAAAAGCTGTACAGATAGCAAAAATGCATAAAATCCATGTTTCAGCGACAAACAGGATCCTTCTGATAAACTCAAAAAGGGTAAGAAATCGGTATTAATCGATGATCAATTAATTGAATCTGTGTCGATTCACATTAATCGAATCGGGTCTTTGGAATTCATTGACAATTAAATTAATAATCGACAATTATAGTCAATTATTCGATTAATCGCACAGGCCGCCAGGGCCCTCTTGGCTGCCCTGCGCCGCCTTCCCACTCTCCTTCTCCTCTCTCTTTCTCCCTCCCCTCTCTGACGCCCGTCCATTTGTTGCAGTTTTCCCCGCGCCTTGCCGCCCTTTTCAATCTCTCCACGCCCTCGTATTTTCCGAGTTATTCCCGCCCCTACTTGTTCCGTTCTTTATTTTTATTCGTTCCTTGTCTCTGGCCGGGTGCCGCCGCAACTGCGCGGGAGGGTCCTCTGTGGTAGATAAAAATCCTCTGCCCCCCACCCCCTTCGCTTTGGTGCGGCTGGGCTGGGCAATCGGATGCGGTGCATGGAGGGGGCGGGGACGGCCGGAATAGACGGGAGAAACCAATATCAGGCGCTATTAAAAAGTGACTGGAGGGATGAGTGCATTTCCCGCCTCCGAGCCCTCCCCCCCTCCCCTCCCCTCCCCTCCGCCCCTCCCCTCCCCTCCGCCCCTCCCCTCCCCTCCGCCCCTCCCATGGCATTCCTGCGGCGGCAGTCAAAGTATGCGCATTGCATTTGGCACCCGCTGGACTCCCCCCCCCCGCTCTTGTTCTGCTTCTTTTTGGACTGAATGCCGCGCTCCGCCGCCATGCCCTGGGCTGCGGTTGCCGAGTACGTGAACCAACCAGTCCGACTGGAACTCGAAATTCGCGGCGCCGGGTGAATTTCGTCGCGACGCTCGCTCTCTCCTGCGAATAAACGCAGCTTTATGCCGCCGCGCCTCCCTTCCCTCCGGCGCGCCTAGGCGTGGCGTCCCTCATGCCTCGCCTCATGCCTCGCCTCATGCCTCGCCTCATGCCGTCCCCGCGGAATGGCGATGCCACATGGCGCCGTCAGTATCACGACGCCGAGCCGCTAAACTCTCAAACTGTCCTCCGCCGCCAGCCGCGCCGCGCCGAGCCCCAAGTCCCGCGCCAGCCAACCCGCTCGAGTGGAGTGTGAATACGTCTCTACTCGCCTATTCACAGGACGCCTCTGCTTTGACGATCCCAGGCATTCATCCCGCCTCGAGACAATGCCCAGGCAACCTCCCTCCCCCCCACTTTTCACATCTTTCCCCCTCCCCTCCCCCCTGGGTGTGGTTTGTGTCCTCAACGGCGCCCTGCTTCGCGTTGAACCCCCTCTCGGCGGCGCGCTCATCGGAAGCTCTTTGAGCCCTCTAACACCCCCGCCCCCTCCCCGCCGCCGCCGCTGGTATTGTGGTCTTGACTTGCCGACGAGTGAGTCAAGCCCGGCCGAGCAATGAGCCGTGCGACGTGAGAGTGCTCGCGCTGCCCCCGCCTCGCCTCCCCCTCGCCTCCGCGCCCGCCGAGACGGCGGTAGGCAGGCCGCTCCACGCGCGTGCCACGGGCTTGCCTACCTGCCGATTCGCAGGCGCTCTGCGCCGGCAAGGCGCTGCGGCTGCGCGCCGGTTGTTTCCATTTCTTATTTTCCCATCCGTTTATATTTTTTCTGGTGTCGTGGCGCGGGCGGCTTTGCTCACTTTACTGCCCGGGCATGTGGCGGCGGTGTGATCCCGCGGCGTGGCGGGGGGAGGGGGAGGGGGAGGCGTGACCGGGCTTCGAGATGGCTGGAACAGACTGGAACAGTTGAACACCCTCAAATCTGGGGGTCGTTTCCTCTTTTATTTCCGCGTTAGAGGGGGTGGGGGAGGGGTGGGGAGGGGGCAGCACCGCGCACGGCCGAGCACGGCCACCCTGGCGCCCCGGCCGCGGCCCCACGGGCCCCACCGCGACCGCCCACGCCGCCCCGCTTGCCGAGCAACGAGTCGTAAAGGCGGCCGCCTCGAGTCGGCCCGGCCCGGCCCGGCCCGGCCCGGCCCGGCCCGCGTGCTGTGTTTCGGCCGGGGTTATTTTTCCGCCATTATGATTCATTCCGCGGGCCGCGGCCGGCGTGTATCATTCATTAGGGGCCGGCTCGGCTCGGCGCGGTGCGGCCGGAGCAGGGCGCGGCGGGGCTCGCCCTCGCTCGGCTCGGCTCCGCTGTAACATCTGTAGCGAACGGAGTGCTTCCCGCCCCGCCCCCCGCGCCCCCCACCGTAAGCAGCTGCAGTCTGCAGTCGCTGTGCGCGTTGTGCATGCTGCAGTGTGCAGGCCCGGCAGCCTGGCGAGATATCGCGAGATATCGCGGGGGCCGTGGAGCAGGCTTTACGGCCTGACAAAAGAATGTTTCAGGGGAAAAAAGCGTCGAAAATGGGTTGCTGCCGATGGCCGCGGTCGGGATTCGAACCCGGGTCTGCTGCCGCTGCATTGGCAGTGTGGTGGCATAGCCATTTCCCGCTGCAGTGAATGCGCCGCACCGCCGGCACTGCCGCAGCACGATAGTCATCACAAAGGGAGCGGGTCACGATGGCCGTGATTCTCATTCTGTTGTTGTTTTTGTTTTGCAGAACTGGCAGGTGGTGAACACGGCCGTGCTGACGGGCCGCCAGGTCTCGCAGGCCATGAAGGTGTTCATCGTGAGCCAGGCGGGCCGCGTCGCCGACGTGACGCTGCAGTCCTCGTGCAAGACGGAGGACGACAGCGTGCTCAAGGTGAGAGACAGAGAGACAGAGGTCGGCGGCCAAAACTCTAGACGCTTTTTGAGCTCCAGGGTCGCTTAACAGGACTCGAACCGAACGTGTGACCCCACCAATGGATTCCTCGTTCGGAGAGCAATCCATTGGTGGGGTCACACGTTCGATTTGAGTCCCATTTGGCGACTCTGGAGCTCAAAACGCGTCCGGGATTTTGACCGCCTGCACCGGTCGCCTGGCAAACCCACTGTGCGGTGTACTTGGAAGTGAAACCTGCTGACCGCGAGATTGCTTGCCCCAGGTGTCGTCGTCCTGCACCTCGGTGTACGTGGACGGCTCCGAGATCCGCGGCTCCAGCAACGGCACGGTGCAGGTCAAGTATGGCACGTACACGGGCATGGCGCGCTTCACCGTCTGGATGCCCCAGTTCCCGCTCGAGGTGGCCGTGCAGGACTACCGCCTGTCGCAGATCAAGGGCTGGCGCGTGCCGGACCAGGACGCCAAGTGAGTACGCGGAGTGAGTGTGGCCCAGTGCGGGCGAGTGCAGCCGCTCTGACCGCCCCCCTTCTTACAGCCCGGCCAAGTCGAAGCGGTCCGCGGGCAACGGCGATGACGTGGACGGCTGGGACCACTCGGCCGCCGCGGCCGCCGCCGGCATGGTGGTGGAGGACGTGCTGCAGCACAACAGCCTGGAGCACGAGCGGCAGTCGGCGTGCCGCGCGCGCTTCCAGCAGAGCCCCGTGGAGGTGTACGCGCGCTTCAAGGCCGAGGACCACGACTCGGGGCGCGAGAGCTACTTCGTGTCGCGGCGCACCCTGCTGCTCGTCACGGACCTGGTGCAGGGCTACATGCGCGTGTCCGACCCCCGCATCGCCACGCTGTACGGGCGCGTGGTGCAGGGCCGCAGCAGCGGCCGCACCGAGGTGCAGGTGCTGTCGCCCATCACGGGCCGCGTCATCGGCGCC
Source organism: Thrips palmi (assembly GCF_012932325.1). Taxonomy (NCBI): domain Eukaryota; kingdom Metazoa; phylum Arthropoda; class Insecta; order Thysanoptera; family Thripidae; genus Thrips; species Thrips palmi. The sequence goes on from NW_023144633.1 coordinate 1,895,088, forward strand.
AAGGAGGTGCGCGTCGTGACCGACAAGGTGAGCGTGAGCCGCATGCTGGTGCGCGTCGTCTCGGGGCTGCAGCTGTCCATCACGGCCGACTCGTCCACGGAGAACGGCTACGTGGCCGAGACCTCCGTCACGCGCAAGCTCACCGCGCAGTACCAGGAGGGGCTGCTGGACATCGACATCGAGTTCTCGGACGGCACGCGCACGCCGCTGCGGGAGGTGGCCGTGCCCGACTACCACCTCATGGTGGAGAGCCTGGCCCCCGACATCGTGGCCTTCGCGCCCATGATGGCCTCCCCGCACCCCAGGGTGATCGCCGTGCGCCAGGGCCGCGGCGACCTGCTCAAGGTGACGCTGCTGCCCTCCGAGGTGTGCCGCGCCGTGATGCGCCGCTCCAAGCCCAAGTCCATCACCAGGTAAGGGAAGGGCGAGCTGGCGCTGCGCCGAGCTGGGCTTGCAGGTTCGTGTTAACCAAGATGGCGATTCTGTTTCGCAGCCACGTCCCGCTGGCCGTGGCCACGGCGCAGGTGGAGGTCAACTTCGCCGCCAGCGACGTCGCGCAGCGGCCCGAGTTCGTGCAGAACGACGGCGGCGGCATGGCGGGCTCCAGCAGCAAGGACAGGAAGGGCGGTCGCGACCTCGCCCCCGACCTGCACGACATCCTCATCGGTAGGTCGACCGGCCCGACGAGAAGGCTTGCCCGTAGTCCCGCCAGCCAAAGGCTTACCGACGCGCTCTGTTCCCCAGGCATCCCCCTCAAGGACGAGAACAACCACGAGCCCACGGTGCAGGCGCGCCAGCACCACTCGTCGGGCAGCAGCGGCGGCTCCCTGGGCGGCATCCTGGGCGGCATCGGGCACACGGCGGTGATCGCGGCGCCGGGGGGCGCGCGCCACCACGGCAACATGCACACCACGCCGCTGGAGATCGGCATGTACGTGCTGCTGGCCGCCTTCTGCTTCGCCATCGTCGTCTTCGTCGTGTCGTGCGTGGTGTACGCCTCCAAGTTCAGCCCTCAGCAGCTCGACCCCATGGCGCCGCTGGGCCAGCCCGGCCAGCCCGGCATCCCCGGCGCGGGCCTGGGCTCGGTGCTGGGCCGCGGGCCGCCGGGCCTCAGCATGTCGGGCATGGGGCTGGGCATGGGCATGGGCATGGGCGTGTCGATGCTCAAGCGCCACCAGCCCAGGGACTCCACCACCAACGTGCACGACTGGGTGTGGCTGGGCAGGGCCACCATGGAGCGCGGCGTGGGCGCGCCGCAGCACGTGGCCCCCACCACCAACTCCAGCGCGCGCTCCGGCCCGCCGCTCAACATCAACAACAACCCGGTAAGGAGGCTGCGGGCCAGCGGTGGCTGTGCCAGTCGCCCTCCAAGTACTGACTCGCCTTTACCGCTGCAGCAGGTGATGAACATCACCACCAACCCCAACTACGCCGACCCCTCCGACGTGACCGAGGAGATGGAGCTGGCCATCGCGGAGTGCCTGAGCAAGCCGGAAGTGGTGGTGATCGCCGAGCCGGTCGCCTCGCCCCGCATCGACAGCGCCACCTACTGCAAGAAGGACAAGGACAAGGGCCACGGCGGCCACGGCGCGCGCGACAAGGACAGAGACAGGCGCGGCGAGAAGCGGCACCACCACCATCGCTCGCACAAGGCCTCGCAAGAAGCCAACGCCGACAGCTGGAAACTGTGAGTCCCAGCGGTTGAATCGCACGGCCTGGCCCGTCCGGGGCAGCGCGCTTTAATGACTAACTCTTTTGCCAACAGGACTCCGCCTCCACCGCCACTTCCAGCGCATGGCTCATCGCCCGAGAGACGAGCTCCTATTCCAGTCGAGGATCCAGATTACAAGCCTCCAGTTCCACCACACCGGAATATCCCTCAGCTGAACGACGAGGAGCCGGCGCCCATCCAGCCTCGTCGACACCACCACCACCACCACAACCGCAATAACATCAACAACCAATGCAATAAAGGCGGCCCAAAAGACCAGGGGAGGCACTCCACAGAAGAGGAAGATGAAGAGGACGATCTTCCAGATCCCACTTTTGTAGAGTTTCCTGAAACATCTCCCGGTCCATCTCAGCTTCAGGGAGTGAGTGCTGAAGTGAAGAGGGCCAACATTGTTGGGAACCCTATGTTCTCGTCGACGGAAGAGGAAGATGAGGAAGATGACGATGAAGATGAGGGTGAGGTGCAAAGGGTACGGGAGGAGTTGCTCGGTCTCGACGACCTCAACATGGACTATGACCAAATAATGGAATACTTTGACAACCTTAAGGAGTCTAATGCCTAGACCTATTCCTAGTTTCAGAAATAATTTCTGTTGTGTTGGCAATATGTCATGGTGGTAAGCCTCAGCCTATTCTAGTCATGTGTACAATTCCATAGCAGGGAGTTAACTTTCAACATGTTAGGTCCTTGTTAAGAGGAGCCAATCATAAAATATTGTACGCTTTTCACTATGAGTTTTAATGTGAGTGAGCTGTTGCTATTGTTAGTCAAAGCACAAAAGTCTCTTTATGTTTGTTCAAACATTGCTATGTATTATAATATAAGCTTTATGTGGTTTTATTCTTGTATAATGCATTCTGTAGGCTTTATTTATGGACACCATGAGAAAAAAAAAGCACCGACAGTATGATCTCTCTGTCTTTAGTAGGGAGAACTCCTCAGGACCTTCTGGTACCATTATTTCTCCTATGGTACTTTGTACATTTTTTCCGTGAGGGCATGTGATGCTCGTTTTTGCCTGTGTAGTGATAAATTGTGAATTTGGCTTTAGTGAATCACATTGCAGGCAAAATTCTTTTCTATTTCTTGGGAGTTTCTCACTGCTGATTTTCAGAACAAAAAATTCTGGCTATATGAATGAAAGGCATTTTACCATTAGATCATAATTTTAATGGGCTATATTTCTTTTCTTTTTTTTCTCTTTTTGTTACTGTGTTGTTAATGTTTTACTGTCATATAATTTATTTATCCATTGGCATGAAAAGAATAGCATTTGATTTGCTGTTGGTGCGGAAAATTTACTACCTTCCATAGTCTTAGTTCATGTTCTGGGTTTTCCCTGTATCTTCCCATAGTTTGTCCTTGTCGTCATGTTGTGCTTCCTGCAAGTTTTGTTGTTCTCTGAGGGAGAACTCATTTGAAAAGCAGGATACAAGATATTTCTGTGTTAAGTTACCATTTCATTCAGTATTCATCCAACAGAGAGAATGTTACAGTTTTCATTCCTGAGATATTTATATTTATAGTTCTATGAGATCTTAATGTTTTATTGTACTATGATATTAATTTTATTATTTTATCCTATATTTATTGCTCTGGTTACGTTTTTTTTGTTTGTTTAGCTCACATGTTTCTTTACACTTAATTTTTTAAATTATTTTTTGTATCCTAGATTGCAATATGAAAACGAAATACTCAAATTACCAACACCACCTTTGAAAAGATACAAACTACCCCACATTGAAGATCTCTATCCATATCAGTAAAACAGTTTTTGACACTGGCTGTTACTTTAAAACTGCTTGTCTTTGTTATGTGGTGCTTCAATCTAGTTACAAGAATGAAATTTCGAACTGCTTAATGAATTAGAATTAGAGATGTTCATAGTAGCGTGTATTGTCACAAACTCCTGATCCTATCAGTACGTTAAGTATGCTGTTATTTATAATTCTAGTCCCTGAATCAAGGCATACCTACCATTAAATAAGCGCAGCTGGCTTGAATCGGATTGTACATGTATGATATATGCTATGTTGTATATACTTACAGGTTTTTTTTGTGGTTGTTTATTTTAGTGCAGAGCTGCGTAAAATGTATTCTTACCTGTTGCCTGTGTGAGTGGATGTGTTTTGGATGTTCCAATTGTTTGATAGAGTTGTACTGGATTACATTATAATGCAGAGGCTATTCTGTTGTAAATTATTACATTATAATGCAGAGGCTATTCTGTTGTAAATTAAGTAAGTATGCCTTATGAAAGGACCCTACTTTTGCTATTTAGAGAAAAAATCCTGCTTGATTACCCATCAAAGGTAAATATATCCTCCTCAATGTTTAGATGAATAAAACTCTTTCATGAATGCAGAATAACTGTAGACTGTTTGGGAGAAGTCATGCTGCAGGCAAAGTAAACTGATATGTTAATTGAAAAAAGATTTAATGCATAAACGGCCATTCAGTTAGTTGTTGTTACTGTTTTTGTCTGCTTTTTTCTACACCAAGATGAGAAAAGCTAGATTAATTTTCTAGTCATAAACTGTACTTGTGAAACAGCCACCATACAACGTGGTTTCCAAGCCACCGCGTGAGGGAAAGCATCTTTTTGTGTGGTGCCTTGTGATATTTATTTCTGGGGTAGCTTGCCGCTACCAGCAGCCATTATGGACATAACAAAGATGATGATTTTAACAGTCTTCCTTATTCCATACCTATGTCTGTTAAAATGTTAATAGGAGATGTGAACAGAGTCATATCTTGCTTTCTTTGTGACTTGGAGCAGGAAGGATTGAGAGGGTTCGCTAGTTTGGCCTGAAATGGCACAAAATGGACTGTTTTGTACATTCTCAGAAGTTCAGAATGTGGTCTACATCCTATGGAGCCAGGTATATCAACTTTATGATGACGTATTCTGGGGAGTCTAGACCCTACATATCATGATTTTGTTTTGACAGCAGCTTCCAAGACTTTTTTCTTACAAGAAGGTGTTGAAATAATTGTTTTAATGCTCTCTATGAAATCATATTGTTCAAATTTTTGTACCTTTACGCTTCATATTGTTTTCTATGTATTTCATCGTACTCTTCTTACCCAACTTCTTTACATACTATTTATTATACGCAGTGAAGAGACTGATTCCCATACCTAGAAATTTGAATCAATTGTTCTAGAGGAATAAAAATGCAGCAGACTTCAGATGTACTCAAGATCGTAGTAGCAATCATGTAATTCTGCATAGACATTTTCAAGATGGTGAAAGAACCTTGCCCCTTGTAAGTGTCACATTTTTCTTGTTTCCCTCTCAATTTTATGTTTATGTATTGCAATCTTTTACCTGTGTCTGACCAAACCTAAAGCCGTTTAAGTTTGCTGAATAATTTACTTTATCTTTGGAAGCAAAAGCAGAACAATGATTTGAGAGGTAATGTTTAGTTTGGAAGCTGTGGAAAGGAGCAAGGACCTTTGCTAGGAAGTTCCTATGTAATCTGTTTATTTTGACTTCTTATATGCTTTCGTAGCAAGATCATTATGCACACATCCATTTTGTTAAGCCTTTAACGTGATAATTATGTAGACAGCCAATCAACAATCACTTCTTAAAATTTATGCTCCTTTGAAAATTGAGTCAAGAGAATTCAAAGTAATCATGCACCACCCAAACATCACATCATGTACATGACAGGGATGTGAATGTTGAATGTGTCTTCTTCAAAATTAAAAGATGTATGTTAAATGTACGGATAGTGTTAACTTACAATACCATCAATAAAGAAGATAACATAAATTGTTGCCCTGACAAGGTTTCTTTCATTTATCCATTCTTCAAGAAACAACCTGCCTTGACAGAAAAGCAAAACACGAGCAAAACACGGCAAGTCACTTTGGTCAAGTGGACGGCGGCAGGGCGCCGGTGAAGTCCGCGAGGGAAGCCCCCGTGCTTGGAGTGCAGTGCTGCACGGCTTAATCGAGCGCACCTCTCGCGTCACTCGATTCACGGCGCCTACAGTGTACAGTAGCTTTGTCCGAAGGCAGCGGTGTACAGCCTGGCCGGCAAGTACGGCAAGTCCGCCCCGCCAGGCGAGGCTTAGCGAGCGAGGCTGCCAGGGAAGCACCGGCCGGCACTGCCGGCACCGCTCGCGTCACGCCGTGCTCTCGCTCGCGGGAGCAGTGTCGCTCTAAGCCGTCTAGAAATGTTATCAGGCCGCGGAGCCGGCCGGCTAGCCGACGCGACGCCGCCGTTGGTGCGGGCTGGTGCTTCCCTGGCGGACTTGCCGGCCAGGCTCCCACTTCCAAGTGTACCCACCGCGTGCGGCGTCCAGATAGGTGCTGCACCACGCCGATTAGGGTGGCACTCCAAGCGTAGGGGCTTCCCTCGCGGACTTCACCGGCACCTCGCCGGCCTATAAGATGGGCTGCAAACCGGCAGGGGGCACGACTCTCAGTCCGACTGCAACGCCGAGCACAAGAACAAGGCAGCCAAGATGGTCCAGCCAGACAACCGCGAGCAGGAGAGGGAGCGCGAGAGGGAGCGAGAGAGGGAGCGAGAGCGAGAGCGCCAGAGGGAGCGCGAGAGAGAGGAGGCACTCCGTCGGTACAACGAGTACTACAAGCAGCGGGAGGAGTAACGAAGGTGAGTGCGAGGAGTGCTTTGCTGTCCGAGACCAGGAACGGTTTTTTTTTTTTTTAGTGTCGTTGTGCTGCAGCGAGTGTAGCAGTGTTAGAGAAAGCCTGTGGAAAGTCATGTCCTGAGTTTGGTCACCCCGACGGTTTCTGACATTCGCACTGTCCCTCGCCTTTCAGATCCAACCAGTGTAGCCGGAGGCGCACCAAAGAGGCTCTGCAGCACGGCCCATAGGCCCTTCGCCTCGTCCCTCGTCCATCCACCTTCCCGCCTCTCGCTGGCCTCTTGCGTCGCTCGACTTCGACGCGGAGGACAAGACTGCGCGGCGACTCCCATCTGCTGCACCAAGAACCGTTCCACCAATAATTTATGTCATTTTCATCATCTTGATCCCATCATTTTATTTAAGCTTTAATTTATTCATCATGCTTTTTTAAATAAATAAACATTGAAAAGAACCGCTGTTTTCTCTCCACGGACACCAACATGCATCCCTTTGAAGATTCACGCCGAGCGACCGATTCTAACGCATTCTCGCTGATACGGCAGCCTACTCTGAAAACTAGGTCATTGGATCAATTTTTTTCTCACTCAAACCACTTACTGGTGAAATACTCGCAAAAATTTTTTTAACAGAATATTTTTAATACATTTGCGAGATGTTGGCCAGCCTGAGCTTGACCGCTTCCGCAACCGTCGAGTCGAAACGCTTTGCCGCCAGTTCCAGAGTTCCACATGCACAACGGATTTCGATTCCACTTGACGAAAAGAGCGAATCACGACCCGCCTGCCTTTCGATTCCAGCAATCCGCTCAAGGCAAGAATCCAACGATGAACCCGGTAAGATTCCCGATTGACCGAACTCCGAAGCTCGTTCGGACGTCACTGCCCGTACCACACACCGCAAGTTTATAACTGCAGCTCGTTTGTGCGTGTCAGTGTGGTGGCTGGGGTCCTTCCTCGTCCTCGTCAGACCTGTCCTCGTCAGCCTGTTGGCCCGTGAAGCGGTACTGCCGGCGCGAAGGACCCGCCTGGGTACCCGTCGATGACGGCTCAGGGTCTTACACCTTGCAGTGCCGAGTAAGTCATGAGCTGGTCTACAGCCTCCTTGTTGTTTTGTCCTAAAACAAAGTTCGTCTTCCTCGTAGGGTGGTCAGCTAATGCTCTCTCAAAGTGGAACCGTTCTGGAGTCCTTGCCATTGAGCAACCACACTCAAATGCACGGCATATCGAAAGGGGATACTCTGCTGATTGCAGTGCGACATCAGGTAGGCTTTGCTTTTCGTCATGAAAGAATGAAGTTGTTGCGTTGTGAATGCCTTTAGTTACTGTATATCTCTACCTCTAGACCACAGGCCGTAAATTCAAAGTGCGCTTTTCATCTCTACAGACCTCAAAAAGCTGCGTAAAATATCTACAAAATTTCTTCCCCATGAAGGATATAACAAGTAATAGCTGAATTTCTGAGCTTCTCAGCTGAGCTGAGTTTCTGGGTTAAAATTTCAGATCTAAACAATTAATAAAACGTTGCTTTGGATTTCAGAGCCAGAAGAAAGTGTACCCATTCCACTCGGTGAAATGTATGAACAATTAATGCATACAACACCAACAGATTGTGTCCCAAGTAAGTTAGGATCTATAATGCATCTAATCCCTGAAAAGAGTAAATCTAAAATTTATTTTCTATGTTCTCCTTTCCAAACTAGATCCAGACCCAATACCTCCATCATTTCCTCTTGAAGAGACGCTGCAAATGTGTATTTTAGACCCTTCCTTTCCAAACCTGGTTGTAAGAGTTGCTGATATCTTGTCCAAGTTTGATCAAGCAAGAGAAGTCGATGGTTAAAAGACACAACAATGTTACTATTGAAAATTTAATTTGCAATTTTGTCTTATAAATAGTTTTTTTTTTCTTTCTCTGAAATATATAACATCCCAATGACAACACTTTACCTGTGTTTAGTCATAGCACTGTAAAAGTTAACAACCTTATCTGGCGATTCCATAACTCTTTTCACTTCCTCATCAAGTGATGCAATGGAAATATAATGCTTGGATGCCTTCTGCTTTGCAATCACTTTTTTCGGTGGTGGGATGGCAGGGTTGAAAGCCACACTGCTGCCGTCATATTGAAACAAAAGATCATCTGCAGTTCTGTCAACAAGAAAGAGTTTTAAAAAATGGTGGTCAAGCTTTTGAAAACACTAAGAACACTGAAGCACAGAATCAGAAAACGTACAATTTTGCTAGATCCAGAGGTAAACTCCCTGCACCAGTGGGTGGTGCACCAGAAGCAATAAAATGTGAGTACTTCCTGACATGTGGGTGGTAGTGGCGCTAAAAGAAAAATATCAATTCAATATCACACATTACTGATTTTTGGAAAATATTTACATAAGACGTCAACCAAACAATTTGGTTCCTTAAAGTGTTTTCTCACCTGGAGTAGGGCTACTTCCCACAGAGAAGAACTGCTAGCATTACAGTATTCTGGTTCTTCCAGCATTGGGTCATACAAGCCTTGGCCACCAGATAGGTCAAGATCGAGAAGAACATCAGCAAACTTGTTGAGCTGAAGGGTTTGGTATTCAAATTAGTGGAAGGTTGTTACAGAGTCGTTACATATTACCTCAAAGAAATTTACCTGAATGACATTTTTTATGTGACCAAGGCATGACAGGGATCCATTATGCAACAGATGTAGAGACAGAGTTGCCAAGCGCTTTGTAAAGGCCAAAACTCTTTGATGAGAGACCTTTTTTCTCCGTTTAATCAACATTACTTCCACAGTCCTTGCCAAAATGGATATGTCAGAGTGAGTTTTTCCTGAACAAAAATATTGCAACAGTGGAGTTTAACCGCTACTAACACAATATCAATAGTTCTTTTTTAATTTTTAATAAGTCTTACCAGCATGGATTTGCAGCATGTTACGATAAAGGTGAGTGTAGAACCGAATTGGGTCAATAGTTAACATTTCACCTTGTCCGGATAAAATAGTAAATACAGTTTGCACAATGTGTAACTGTTCCCGGTATCCCAAATCACCTGACTCCATTAACTCATTCATACAATTGACCAAGTCATGGTAGTACTCCAAATTGATACAATGTGAGAACCTGAAGAAAAAAAATCATAATAAGTGTACTTGGAATGGAAAGTAGGAATTGGATAGAAAAATAAATGTAACATAGGTACTTTGCTAGTCCTTCCAGACAAACAGATAGAAGTTTGGAATTATATTCCTGCTTCAAAATTCTGAAGTATATCATAAAAACTACTTTCACCACTTCAGTAAAAGCCTGCTGCTTTTTCTGTTTGTTTTCTTCTGCCTCAGTTTCCATCAGTTCCCTGTTGACTTCTTTCAGCATTTTCTCTCTCTGGAAAGATCAAGAGAAAACAATAATTTTTCATGACTTACCACAAGATACAAGTTTCAAAAAATGATGCTACAATACCTTTCTTTCAGTCCTGGACATAGTGAGAATTTTCATTTTGCGTCCTTTAAGCTTCTTCTGCTGCAAGTCATCCTCTTTTTCCTTATCTAAGTTAATGTCTTTGATGCGCAGGGAAAGAAGAACTTCAAGCACATGTGGATGAGCATTGTGCTCGCGTCGTTTAACCAATCCATTTATGCGTTTGACAATCTATTATTTAGAAACAAAGTTGTCAGATGAGGCAACTGAAGTAAAGTTAAAGAACCTCAACACACAAACTCACCTCAAGTGAAATGTCACCACGCTTGTCTTCCTTGAAAACCCTCTTAATAGCATCTCTTGCAATGTCCCGCACAGCAGAGTTAGAGTTGTCCAGAAATGTTACAAGAAAATAAGCTAAATTATTGGAAAAGTTAAAATAGGGATGTGCTACTAACAGTTCTGCCATACATTTGACAGAAACCACCCCAAGTTGTATTTCTTGCTGTTGAAACAAATGATAAATTAATTACATGAACCAAAACAAAGCACTCTTCATAAGAAAACAAATAGCGCACCTCTGAGCTTTTCCTAGTATCCCCCTTCTTACGTATGAGACATGACGATAGGGCTTCCAATTTAGTGAGGTATTTCTTGTAAGCAGCCAGCAGATCTTGCTCAAACTTCCGGAGAGCTATAGTAACCTTTTTAACTGAAAAATTCAAAAAATAATAAAGGTTGGAGAAAATATTTAAAAAGAAAAACAGGAAAACAAAGGTTAAAAAAGGTAGGCTATCAAAAACATTGATACTTACGCTGAACTTTTTCTATTTCAATATGTCTGATGTAGTAAGAAGGCAAAACATCCTTAAATACTTCCAGCAAAGACACAGCTACAAGTTTCCTTACTGAAATCTTCACTTCGGGGTGAGTCTCTTCCATCATCTCCAGAAGAGGTGTAAAATTAATGAGCTGGAAAACAAAAATGATCATTTTATGTAACAAATGAATGAATTTGGGCCACATGATGAAGTTGGGAAAATTTTTAAAACAGAAGCCAGTTTACCTTTTGTTCGGGATTTTCAATAATACCACTGCATAACACACCAATATGAAACTTTCGCTTATTTAAAATAGCTTCACGACGTGCTAGTAACTGAGCAGTTGTGATAGGCTGAAGCGGATCAATTTCATCAACTTCATTTAAGGTGAAGTCTAATTCATCATCACTTTCCTTCTCAATTTCAGGTGTCTCTACTTTCTTTGCTTGCTTAGCAGGGCGTCCAGCCTTTTCTGGCACTTCATCTGCATCTGTGAAATTTTTTGAAACGTGTTTAAAAATGGTACATAAAATTGAGCTTCAGTGTCAATTATTTATCCCTAGTATCTCACCATCACAATCAACTTGTCTGATAACCAAACCATGTGATGTCTTTATGGGCAATAATTGCTTCTGCTTTGGAGCAGATACAATGGTTTCAGCAAATTCATTTTCTAATTCATCTTCCTCCTCCTCCTCTTCGTTCCTTCTCTTCTTTTTACGAGGTCCTTTCCCTGAGCCTTGGCTGAAAGATAAAGTGAGATACAATTAAATGTAGCATAATTTAGAAAACCAATAGATTTATTATCAAAATAAATAAGAAATAAAGAGACATACTCAGCTGAAGACCGTATTTGTTTGAACAATTGATAACTACGGTCGGTAACTGACTTCTTGATGAATTCAAGATCATCATCTTCTACCATGCTCAACAAATCTGCCCCTTGTTCGAACTCATCCTCTTCATTATGTTCTTCAACCGTTGGTGTTTGTTGCCCTTTCTTTGAGGGCACTTTTTTCGCTTTTGCGCCACTGGCTAAAAGGCTTTTCCTTGCTTCTTTTTTCGCTTGGCGAGATAATATTTTTCCAGGGCGTACCTTCTTGTTTGCCTTCTGATTAGCGAGCTTCACCTTGCTCACCTTGTTCGACTTAGTCGCCTTCTTCAAAGCTTTTTGTTTCACCTACAAACATGGAAAAACAAAGTATTTTTTAAAATAAATTTTAAATACGAATGGAAATATTATACGACATGCATAAGAAATTTCTAGCAAAGTTGTCAAGCAGTTAGCAGAAAACCACCTGAAAACGTTAGGTTATAGAGGAGTACACAAGACATTTACGAAATAAAATAACAAAAGTACCATTTCTAAATAAGTGAGTTTCAAGCAACGTAAGCGTGCTGAATGAGCAGAATATAAAAGTGTGAGAATTCGCTAAAAGAATACATACCATTTTGAATTGTTAAAGAAAACACGTTCACGTTTCAAAGTCAAAACATGCTGCTTTCGGAAATCGCGATTTTTCATAGCACAGCACGCGGCCGGGTCTTTGATTCCACCGCAAGGAACAAAAATCCTGCCTGTTTGTTGATGTAAAGTTGTAGTTACAGTCGAGAAAGTCTGAATCATATCCTCTCTTTCTTTTAGCAATCCTTGATCAAGGACACTTTATATTATTTTTGAGAGGCTTCTGTTTGTGTTCAATCATTCAAAATGGGGAAACGACAACATCAGAAGGACAAGATGTAAGGAGTTTGTTGTGCTTTTAAGGTTAATTTTGCTCTTAATATGTTAACTGACATATTATTTGTGCAGGTACCTAACTTACACAGAGTGGAGTACTCTGTATGGAGGGAAGAAAGCTGACAATCCCAACTCGGATGAGGCTAATTTCAGACGGCTTCCATTCGACCATTGCTGCGTCAGCCTTGTACCCTGGGAGAACCCTTACTGTGATGAGAATGGCAACGTGTTTGAGCTTCAATCTATCTTAGATTATTACAAAAAATATAAGAAGAATCCTATCACTGGAGAGGTAAAGTGTTTTCTCTCTTGAGTTCACCCGTCAAGGTTTCAATTAATGCCTTGCGGTTTCGGGGCCTTGAAACCAATGAATCAGCTCTCAATTTGTACGTTTTCATTATGTCCCTTTTTCAGGCACTAGATGTTAAAAAGCTGACCAAGCTTAATTTTTCGAAGAATGCTGAAGGAGAATACCACTGTCCTGTGCTATTCAAAACATTCTCCAACAGTTCTCACATTGTTGCAATCAGCACCACTGGCAATGTCTTTTCACATGAGGTGGGTGTAAACACAAAGCCCAAAACTTAAAAAAAAAAAAATAATATTGATTGATTGTTCTTTGAAGCTCAAACTTCTTTTTTACTCTTGCAGGCTGTTGAACAATTGAACTTCAAAACTAAAAATTATAAAGATTTGCTCACTGACCAAAACTTTGTCAGGAAGGATGTACTAACTATCCAGGATCCACAAAATGTTGATAAGTTTAATTTATCCAAGTTTTATCACATTAAAAACAGTCACCGTTTGGTAGAGGATGGTAAATGATCTTTAATATTCTTGAACTTTGGAACACTGTCCGATTATTATATTATTGTATGTCAATACTCTTCTGTGTTTCTTCCCATTTGTAAGACGATGATCCAACTGCACGTTTGAAGAATGTGAACAAAGAGACACAACTAGTCTTAGATACCCTGCAAAAGGAGTACAAAGCACCAGAGAAGAAAGATGTCATACAAGAAAAGGCTGACAAATTTAATGCTGTGAGTTGCATCATATTCTTTTGATTCGTTCCATTCAAAATTTTACACCAGTTACCGTGGAGAAAAGAAACAAACTCATTGCGTGTGGTTATTGGATTCTTTTGTCCACGGTGGTATATATGTTCTGTTTTTCAAGTGCATGTTTTCTGCCTAAAGGCACATTACTCTACTGGTGCTGTTGCTGCTGGATTCACATCTACAGTCATGGCCCCTGAAACTAAAGCAGAGGCAGCTATTGTCGAAGAGGATCTGGTGCGCTATGAGAGGGTCAAAAAGAAATGTTGGTTTGTTGCTTGATTGTGTTGTTGTTACCAATTAACATTGCTCAATCATTTGTAATTTATTCTTTTCTTCTTTTCTCCTAGCTTATGTTCGCCTGTATACAAATGTTGGGGTTCTTAATTTAGAACTGCACTCTGATTTGGTTCCTAAAACCTGTGAGAATTTTTTGAAACATTGCCAGAATGGATACTATAATGGAACAAAGTTTCATCGCTCAATCCGAAATTTCATGGTGAACAATTTCTCTTATTGCCCTGTGACTTAGTGATTAATGTTCTCTTAGCTTCAATATTTGTCATTGGTTGTGATCTTGAATGTCCTTAGATACAAGGTGGTGACCCAACAGGAACTGGGACAGGGGGACAGTCAATCTGGGGCAAACCATTCAAAGATGAATTCAAACCTAACTTGACTCATACAGGAAGGGGAGTCTTATCAATGGCCAACTCTGGTTCAGACACCAACAAAGCTCAGTTGTAAGTTTTATCAAATTTTTTTTCTTGTTTTTTATTACCCGAGCCAGTTTTTACCTTCACAGTGCCATTTCCTGTTTTCAGTTTCATCACTTATAGGTCCTGCCGACATCTAGATAGTAAGCACACGGTTTTCGGCAAAGTGGTTGGAGGCCTTGATACTCTTACAGCGATGGAACAAATAGAAGTGGACAACAAAGATCGACCTATAGAAGACATAGTCATTGAAAGAGCAAGCGTTTTTGTTGACCCATACCAGGAGGCAGATGATCAAGTATGCTATGAGCCATGATGCAACTAGTGTTTACCATAATGTTTTCTGGAAAGAAATGCCTGGATGTAAGAGTGTTTTAATTATTTTTTTGACAGCTTGCAGCAGAACGAGCTGAGGAAATGAAGAAAATTGCAGAGGAAAAGGCAGCGTTAAACCGGGCTGCTCCAAAGAAGGATGCTGCATTGAAAGTTTATCGGTCAGGTGTAGGGAAATATATTCCAAAGCTCGATAACATTAAGTGAGTCTTCAAATTTTTTATTCTTTCTATTGCGTGCCTTTTGAGAAAATGTATTGTGACCACTAATATTTTCATTTATTATTAAAATTTTAGGCCGGAGAAATCTGACAAAATTTCTGAACCAGCTCCCAAAAAGAAGAAAGTTGCAGGATATGAATTTGGCAGCTTCAGTAATTGGTAGTCTATTGGATATTTTAATCATGGTCACCTTATTTACAACTATTTTTATCTTGTACTTATGCTGTGAAATACAAATTTCTATAATATGTAACACCATTGAAATTTTTTGACTTTACTCTGCATTATTTGACCTTGCTTGCCCCAGTTCGCACAAATAAATACTAAAACAAGTTCCTTTCGATCATTGACAGTAGGGACGCGAATTTAGTTTGAATTTGGCGCGTCCTTGGTGCTGTCACATTCACATTGACATTGGGTTATCAGCATCGGTAGTCGGTATTTTCACACTGATATGGTTTATCTCCAAATTTGTCACCCGTTCTAAAGTCCAAATTTGGGCCCTCGTTCGGGGCTGAATTAGTGACGCGCTACCGGTGGCCTCAAAAATAGTTGTTCCTGAACAGAAAGCCCCGTTTGTCGCCCGAAATGGATGATCTAGGTGAGTAAAGCTGAGGACTGTGCCTGTCTTAATGTCAAAATTCGACAAAGTCTAAGTTTGAGGACTTTAAGCCCTTGCCGCTTGTCTCGGTTACTATTTCGTGTTTTTAAAAATAAATTTTCAATGTTTTGAAGCTTTAAAAAAAATTTACACAACGAAAATAAGGAAGTGTGACATCAGTCGTGGGCGTTGTGTTTGTAAACAATGTCCTAACCTTTACAAAGTTAGGTTATCTCTTGCTTATTTCGATCCAACTGCCACTCCTCAAAAGATCTCCCTGAATCATACATTGACTGCCACTTCGCTCGCTGCTACAATTATTTTTTCAGCACGTCTCTGTCAATGCACTGGCATATCCAGTCGTTAAACAGCGACAACTATTATGCTCTGTGGTGCTACGCTCAAGCTGACTGGGGTAGTTTTTCTTTAAAGTAGTTGCTTCTAATATGGTTCTAGTGTATCCCAAAGGTATTGAAACGTAACATCTTCCCAAGATGATAGGATTTGTCTCCAGTGATTGCATCGCAATGCCAGCGATTTGCATCTGTTGCGTAGAGTGCTGTATACCTGAATTGATTTCTGTGCTGGTGTCGTATTGCTTCATGTGATTCATAGCAGCGTCATCTTCTTCTGATTTCTTGTGGCTCTGATTATGCCTCACGCTCATGTTATTACGGCAAGTGTGTGTAGCTCATTTCCACAGCATCATCGCTCCTGCACTGTCGTGCAATGACCTAACTGTCAATGAGCAGCTTCTTTAATAACGTCCCAAATTGCTCCCTATTTTATTTTATATTTGTTTCAAAAGTGATTTAAGCATGTAGTTAACTTCTGGGTACTTAATGTTTCTACAGCGAAAGACTAGACTGTCCACTCATTATCACGGTGTTCCTACGTGCTATGCGTCAAGATTGAAATTTGAGCCAATGGCTGATAAACACTGGTTGACAGGTGCATCCATGCTGGATTGCCTGCCGCTTTCCAACCGGACTGTACCACACCACACTGTACTGCACTGCACTGACCCTAAGCTAAGTAAGGTGCCTGTCGGCTTGTCGGCGTCTTGGCAGGCGGCTGAGCCGCGGCTAGCAGCCCCACTGCAGTACACTACACTGCAGTGTGCCGTCTACCGTCTGGTCGAAGACGTGTCCGAGAGGCGGGGGGAGCAGGCACTGCCAGGCAGGCAACCCCGAAGGGACCGCGGCGCGGCGCGGCGCCTCCACCGCGAGGGGCGGGGCGGAGGGGCGTCGGGGCGTCGAGACGCCGGTCGGGTCCCTGCCAGTGGCGGTGCCCTAGCGGTGCCGCGGTACCGCGGTGCTGCTGCTGCACTGCTAGTGGCCGCTGGCGCGTCGGGCCAGGAGCACGTGCGCGTCGAGCGTCGCGTCGCGTCGAGCGTCGAGCACGCGTGTGGAGCACGCCGCGCCGCGCGCACCGAGGTACCCGCCGAGTCTCACCCACCCACGTGTCGATGGCGTGCACGCGTGACGTCACCCTCCGACGGAGTGACGCGTCCGTGACGCGCGTGCGGACGCCGGCGCGTGTCAGTGACAGGCACGACACGTGTCGCGCGAGGGGCGAACACCTCCAGTGAAGGCGTGCGGGCAGAGCAGCGGAAATTACCCGCCAAACCGCCCTCAGGGCCTGTGGCTGCTTGCAGTCTTGGACTCTAGGACCTCTCGCGGGCTGTGACACTGTGCGCTGCCCGTCGAGCCGGCACTTCGGACTGACACCTCCAGTTGTTCGCCCCTCGCTGTGCGACGTGACGTGTCCGTGACGTGTCTGTGACGCCGCTCCGTCGTTCGTGACGCGTGTTGTGACACGCCGTTGGCCGTGTCGAGTCAGCCCGGCGTTGTTTTCCCGCCACATGTTGACCCCGTGTTGACCGGCTCGCGCTGCCTCTCTCGCACTCGTGGCGCCGCCGTCGGGGTGCGAGAGAGGCAGCGCGGGGAGACACCGCCCGTTGACGGCGGCACAGTGACGGTGGCGTGACGCGCTTGTCCGTGTCCAGGCCCCGCGGCTCCGCCATGGACCGCACGATGTACGGCAAGGTGGCGCCCGGCGACCTGCAGCGGCCCTATCGCATAGCCATGGAGAACGGGTCGGAAAAACCTGGCTGTAAGTTGGACACGCCCATTATGTGGACCGCCAAAGTTGTGAGATACTCGGAAAGCGCGACCCTAGGTAAGGAGCTGCGAGGCCAACTGACTGCAACACCACACGCCCGGTTGCCCGGTTGGCTTTGCAGGGTGTGTTTCGTGTGCTTGTTGCTGCTGCATCTTAGTGCCGCACAGTGCACGCACTCGGTGGACGTGGAGTCGCGGCGCGGAGACTGGACAGGGCCCGCTCTGTGCCGCCATGGAGACACACTGCGGGGTTGGACCAGCCGGGGTCGGCCAGGCCTAGCCAGGCCGGGCCGCGCTGGGTGTGTCCAGTTTGGTGCTAAGCCGCGCGTGACCGGAGACATCCTGCAGCCTGCCTGGTGGTGCCGCCCCGCGGCCCGCTTTTCACTTATTCATCACCGAGGCTTCCCATTCTCGTTATTTCGGAGCCTGCCTCGCAGTGCCTCGTCTGGCCGGCGGGGCGGATCGGCCGCGAACACCAAACACCGCGTGTCGCCCATTTGCTGTCGCCGGGTTTCACAAATTCACTCTGTCGCACGCGGGGCAGCCGGGGCGCGCGGCCGCGTGTGGGAGGCCAGGGAAAGGGGTGGGGGAGGCTGGCCGAGCCGGCGGCCGTTGGACTCTCCGTCAAACCAGAGTCCCGCCTAACCTAACTTGCCAACCTAACCCGACCTAACCCTCGCCGCGGGTGAACGGTGCTGATAGCGGGCCACCTGTTGGCCGCGGGGTGGACCACGCCGACCACGCCATGGCGGCTCCACGCGAGCGGCGGCAGCGTGTTGTTGAAACGCCGCCAGGCTATTTCCACGTTAGCGCCGCCAACCTTGGTACACATTATGAAATGCCCCTGCTTTACGTGGACCCCGTGGACGCTGGGGACCCACAGTGGGCCAGAAGACCGGTGGAGGCGGCAAAAATTCTAGACGCGTTTTGAGCGCCAGAGTCTCTAAACAGGGCTCGATGCGAACGTGTGACCCCACCAATGGATTCCTCGTTCGGAGAGCAATCCATTGGTGGGGTCACACGTTCGGTTCGAGTCCCATTTAGTGACTCGTTCGGAGCCACGGCGTTTGTCCCTTGCTGAGAGGACTGCTCGGAGGGCCTGGAGACGCAACGGTCTCTGTAGACTCTCTCGCAGGCCGGCAGGTTGGCAGGCCTAGACGCCCAGGGGAAGGGCATTCCTGTTCGCCCACGTGCGTGTGTACGCCGCGTACCTGCGCAGGTTCGCCAACGCACCGCCGCGAAACATGCACCTCGTCCGGCCCTGCACTGTCGGCACCGCACTTGCGTAGGATTTGGCCGAGCCTGGCGCGGCAGCGAGGCACGCCCCGTAAACGGCACAATTTCGAATCGCACTCTGCCAGGAACTGGGCGAGGACTTTCCGATCTCCCGCGCCTTGGCTCCACGTCCACTCGGGTGCTGAATGCGTTCCGTGTGCTAACTGAATGCAACTGTTTTGTTCCCTTGTCTGTAAAGTCTCTCATTTCTTATTCGTGTAACGTTCAAATTTTTGTTCAAATCTTATTTTTTGAAAAAGCCTCAATTTTTCATGATTTTTTTCTCCCTTATATTTTTTTTTATCGTCGGTGTTTTAACGGGCCACTACGGAATTTTAATGTAGCCAGCAACAAAGACATGGCGCACCGTGACCTAACCTTTGACAGTCGTGCTTTTGCTAATAAGCTGTACATTGCCTGCATGTGTGTGAGTGTGTGTGTGTGTTTTTCAGGGTTAGGCTGACGGTGTGTGAGGAAGTGAGGATCCTGGCAGAGCATAAGGCGGCACTGTTCGCCCTCAGGTGGCTCGCTAAACAACGAACGGGCGTCGTCAGGTGCTGCTGCGCGCTGCGCTGCGGGCTCGAATAGCTTGCCGAAACAACGCACACTTTTAACGGGGCACTGTCGGAGGAGAGGAAGTCTCGGTCGCGGCCTTGGGGGGCACGTCCTCCTCATGGCTCGGCTCGAGTGTGGAGCACTCGCGATTCGGCCTTACGTTGCCTTACGTCGGCTTCGGACGGACAGATGCACGCAGGCCGCGCAGTACTGTACCTAGGAAGAAAGGCCTTTTAAATTTTCCCGGCGGTCAAAGAACTCTTTCCACTCACGCAGCACACTTTTTCACGAACTTTTGTTTGTTGTCGAGAAAATACAATGGTGGTTGTTTTTATTCTCCTTCGGCTGTGGTCTTTTTTGGGGTGTAGTGAACAGCACCTCGCTACTCCTGTAATCTACTGTGTCCTGACGTTGGAACAATTAGCTGATTTGTTTCGTCTTTGCACGTTGATTGGTTCTCCGTTTGATGTGGCCGCGGGCCGCACCGCGCGGCGTGCGGGAGGCCCTCTAGCTATTTCTGCGTGGTAATGAACGCAGCGGGCCACGCTAGCGGCACGCCCGCCCTCGCCACCAGTGGGCCACCACCACCCGCCAGCACGCCAAGCACCCCCTTCGCTCCGCTGCAAGTTATTGTCCGAGAGGAAGCAGTTTGCTTTGCGCGCCTTGCGCTCGGGATGAGTCACCGAGCCTGCCGCCAAACCTAACCCAGCCTGGTCGCGGCGAGCCGCAGCCTTCTTCTGTACCCACACTGCAGGGTCCTGGTCCGTCAATGAGCGCCACATGACGTCATCAAGGGAAATGGGTGTGAAATTCGCCAAGAGAGAAGCGCGCGCGCCACTGTTTGAAAACGCGCCGTAAAACCGAGCCGAACTCACACTTGTTTGAGGCGGCTGCGTCCTCCGACTTGCAGTGCTTGTTGGAGAGCGGCCGATAAACGCGCTGCTGCCGACTTCCGGCCTGCCTGCCTGCCTGGCTGCCTGCCTGCCTGCCTGGCTGCCACTCGGCCCGGCCCTGCCTCCACGCCTCGCGGTGCCTCGCGGTGGATGGATGCCTTATGGTGCCGCCGGAAGGGGGAGGGGAGGGGGTTAGAGGGTTGAGGACGCGCGGTGATGTATTTGCTGTGCCACTACTCCATGTGGTCGCGGTCTCGGTCGCGGCGGTGCCCCCTCTTGCTTGCCCCCTCTGGGGCCCTCTGGGGGCGGGGAGGGCGAGACGGCGACAAAACGCACTCGAAAGACGGATCGGCGGCACGGCGAGCAGAGGGAGCGGTGGATGGATCGCTGTGTACGACATTGTTGCCGCGGATTTATTTTGACTGGTGCTGCTTTTTATTAATCCGCTCTGCCGGCCCCAGGCGGCCCCGCCCCCTTGCCTCACAGCCGCCGACGGCTTCCTCAGGGCGACCCCCCTTCGATCCCTGTCCCCACTGCTATGAATAGCGTCTGTGTGGTGCCGGCGTGCGCCGCGCGTGTGTGTGCGTGCGTGCGTGCGTGCGTGCATTGTGCACCGATGACAAACACGACCTCAACAGCGCGAGTGTTACTTCGCGCACGTGTTTCGACGGCGACGTGGCTGGAGCGCCCGGCAGGGCAGGCAGCCCGGCGCGCTAGTGTGCGTCGCACTGCCGGCCGCTGCCTACCTGCGCGGCGCTCTCGTTGACGGCGCTGACGCGCTGCAGCAGCTGTGCCGCGAGGTAGCCGTGGCTTAGCGCACCGCGACCGTGGCCTTGACCTAGTGCAGCGCGGCGGTGCGGCGTCTCCGCGGCCGGCGGGGGCGCCAGTCCTAAGCGCTGCCTTTTATGGCAGAGACGCGGCGCGGCTCGAAACCGGCCTCACGTCTGTAATGGCATGCATCACGTCGGTGACGCAGTGACGCACCGGGGTGCGGGCCGCCCGGGGCAGCCAGGGCCAGGGCCCGTCGGCGAGCGGGCCCCACCCCGCCCCACTGTAAACGCCGCGTCGTTCGCGCGGTTCCGCTCAGCGCCCCTGGGTCCTAGAACTGGCCGCGGAGAGCGTGGTGCCGCTGGGACCACGACGACGCACTGGTTTGTGTCACTTGGCGCGCAGTTATTTTTACGGCGTCGCGTCACCGCCGTTGTCTCGACACTGTCAAAAGCGAAGTGTGTCGTAGAATTGCACGTCGTGGTTCGGCCTGGCGGTTGGACCACGGTGGGACCTTTGTTGGCCTCGAGGGGGATCGGTCTAAATTCGGGGTGATTGGGTGGTTCGGCGGCAGGGCGCGGCGGGGCGGCACCGTGTTGTCGCGGGTGACGTGGTCGTGGTGGCGGCGCGGTGGCGGTGGCGCCATGGTTGACCGACCGGCCCGGCCTGCCCAGGGCCTGCCCGCCCAGCTGACCGATTCCGAGAGTCGTTTTCGTCGCTGTCTCTCTCGCCCTCGCGGGCGTCCGCCATGGGTGTGAGAGAGACGGAGCGACGAAGCAGACTCGGAGTGAGTCTGCAGGCCGTTGGGCTGGGCGCGAGGCCAGGACGGCCGCGGCGTCTCCCTCGCTCCCCCTCGACGTGAATGAGTGCGCGAGGGAGACGACCGCCCTCGCCTCGCCTTCAAGGTGGTCGCTCGCGTCGCCCGCGTCGCCCGCCTCGGCCGTCGCGAAAACAGCCGAAAAGGAAGTGCCGCCTGCCCAAGAAAAATATGTCAGCTCGTCGCCGAGGGCGGGAACCGGGAAGCCCGCGATGACGAAACGGCTGAAACGCAGCGCGCTCGATTGGCGGAAAATAAAAGAAGAAAGGGAAATGGGATGAGCAGCTCGAAAATAAGTTAAGCGAGTGTTTGCCGCGTGCCCGGCCTTGCCTGCGCCGAGGGGCGGAGGGGGCGGCGGCGGCGCGAAGCGAAGCGTTTCCAGGGACGCCGTCGTGCCAGGCACCTCCCCGTCGACGAGCCAAGCCGCGCTGCCTGTTTGATTTCTCGGGGGTTTCGGCCGGGCGTGGTCGCGCGGTCGGCGTGGCCCAGGGTCAGCTCGAAGATGGGATTACGGCGTACAAAGCAATCTATTTTCGGTTTGCACTGTGCGTGGGCGTCAGCGCGTCAGGGTGTGAGGGTGTTAGGCCCCAGCGCCGCGGCCTGCCGCCTTGTCTAGCTTCCCCTGGCTCATTACGCGGCCTGGACCAAGGGGTGCCCAACTCAAGATAATCATTGCACGTCTAGTCGGTAATCAGTGAAATAATCAACATTATCCAATGAAATGACAATCAAACTTTCAGGGATTCAATCACTTTTGACCATTTTTGCGAGACCGCTGCTCCCAAACTATCAGCGGTCAAAGCCTTCCCGAGGCGGGGCATAAAAGAGTAGGGTCTTCAGAATAGTAAGGCGTCGAGGGAGGCCTTTGACCGCAACTAAATTGGATGCAGTGACCGCTCAAAGTCAGCAAAAACGTTGATTTTCTGAAATACATTCACTTTTTGACCATTTTTGCGAGACCACTGCTCCCAAACTATCAGCGGTCAAAGCCTTCCCGAGGCGGGGCATATAAGAGTAGGGTCTTCAGAATAGTAAGGCGTCGAGGGAGGCCTTTGACCGCAACTAAATTGGACGCAGTGACCGCTCAAAGTCAGCAAAAACGTTGATTTTCTGAAATACATTCACTTTTTGACCATTTTTGCGAGACCACTGCTCCCAAACTATCAGCGGTCAAAGCCTTCCCGAGGCGGGGCATAAAAGAGTAGGGTCTTCAGAATAGTAAGGCGTCGAGGGAGGCCTTTGACCGCAACTAAATTGGATGCAGTGACCGCTCAAAGTCAGCAAAAACGTTGATTTTCTGAAATTCATTCACTTTTTGACCATTTTTGCGAGACCACTGCTCCCAACTATCAGCGGTCAAAGCCTTCCCGACGGGGCATAAAGAGAGGGTCTTAAGAATAGTAAGGCGTCGAAGGAGGCCTTTGACCGCAACTAAATTGGATGCAGTGACCGCTCAAAGTCAGCAAAAACGTTGATTTTCTGAAATTCATTCACTTTTTGACCATTTTTGCGAGACCACTGCTCCCAAACTATCAGCGGTCAAAGCCTTCCCGAAGCGGGGCATGAAAGAGTAGGGTCTTCAGAATAGTAAGGCGTCGAGGGAGGCCTTTGACCGCAACTAAATTGGATGCAGTGACCGCTCAAAGTCAGCAAAGGCGTCCTGACCGCCTCCATCGCCGTCCTGGAGCAGGGCGGGTCCTTCCTCGGCCTGGCCCGCTGCCGCTTTTAGACGACGCGGTCTGGATCGTGTCGCCAAGATGCGCTTTCTTTGACGGCCGTCTGGCCGAACGGGTGCATTCCCTCGCCCGTCCCTCTAGGGTCTCTCGAGGGCCTCTCGAGATGGCGATGCTGATTCGGCCTCTCGGTCAGACAGACGGCCGGGCGGGGCCTTGGGCGCGCGTGCATTTAGCTGCTATTCGCGTGTTTCTGACATTCCCTGCAGCCTCGCGCCGTACCGTGCTCCCTCTATTGCAGCATCGTGTGTTTTCCGCTTTGCTTCGAATTTTGCTCGCTGCGCCTGAGTCGATTTTGCAGCCCGTGTGGAAGTATAGTTGACAAAAACTTGGAAATTGTTGTCGCGCCTGCAGCTCCCCGTCGGGCCGGGCCGAGCCGGGCCGAGCGCAGCGGCGACGTCCCTTTCCTGTTTGAAATGAGACGTGACAGGGCGGCGTCTCGGTTTGAAGCTCGAACGCGGCGCCGACAGTGGGGCAGCATCCTCGCCCTCGTCTCCATGGCGACGCCGCAGCGACGCCGGCGCCCTCTGTGGTCGCAGCGCCGAGACGCCGCGCGGCCGGAGTATCGCTGGCGCGGGGTATTGCCGCGTGGTCACCTGCCGGACATACCCCACGCGCGTGCCGCTTGGGCCGGGCGGAAGGCGCGGCGGGACTTCCCTGCCGTACCCGGGCCTGGCCGTCGGCGGCCTCTCTGCGGCCGGACGGACGGACGGACGGACCGACAGGCCGCGTGAGTGCTGTTGTGCTTATCAATTCGACCGTCAAAGAGCAAGTGGCACTCGCTTCAACTTCCTCATCTATTCGCTACCCCACTGAAAAAAAAAAAAAAACAACTTGTAATTGTTGCTGAATGCCTTGCTGTCCAGGGGCGATCTGTCTGCGTCTCGTGCCCAAGGCTGCCTTGCCGAAGCCTTGCCGCCCTGATTTCATGAAAAAGAGACTGATTGGCCTAATGCTATCGCTGGGCCGGCATCGCATCGCGCTGCCTCGCGGCGCCTCATTGATATGCGAGTCCTGATACTCCTCGTATTATGGCACTCCCTGCGCAGCGCGGCGCGTGCCTGGACTAGCCGCGCTCCTGTCCGAGTTCCAAATGTTAATTATCATTTTAAAAAAATCGCCTGAATTTTTTTCCCCGTCTGTAAACTGACTTAAGGTGCCACCCAGCAGGGCTGGCGTGTTCCGTCCGCCCCCTTGACTTTGTTTTCCCCTTTCCCCGGTGGACCCTTCCTCGGCGCGGCATTTCCGGACGAGGGAGGCTGAAATCGTTGACCTTCGGCGTCCAGGCACGGCGCGGCACGGCGCGGTCGCTGGGCTGTGGGCGATCCGCACAGGTGGCGCGGCGGCGGCTCCGTTCCGAACGCCGTCGCTCCGTCTCTCTCGCACTCGCGGGGCGTCGCGGCGCGGCGCGAGAGAGGCGGAGCGGCGACGCTGTTCGGAACGGAGCCGCGTCGGCCTGCGCTCGCATCTGGCGCTGGAGCCTCCAGTGGAGGATACACTGCATGGCCCGGACGCTCCGCGCCGCTCTGCGTGCGGCGCGTGCTGCGTGGGACTGGCTGGAGCAGCCTCAGCCTCCAGTCGGCCAGGCTCCAGCGCGCTCCAGCGAGCTACAGCGGCCGAGGAGGCGACAGGGCGGCAGCACATGGCGCACGGTGGGCCAGGAGACCGGTGGAGGCGGCCAAAGCCCCAGACGCGTTTTGAGCTCCAGAGTCGCTAAATGGGACTCGAATCGAACGTGTGACCCCACAAATGGATTGCTCTCCGAACGAGGAATCCATTGGTGGGGTCACACGTTCGGTTCGAGTCCTGCTCAGCGACTCTGGAGCTCAAAACGCGTTTAGAGTTTTGGCCGCCTCCACCGGTCTTCTGGCCCACTGCGCCACGAGGTGGTCCGCGGAATCCCAGGCTGTCGACTTTTTCGCAGTGCACTGGACCACGCGGGCTAAGAGAAACTCCGAGGCTCGCTCTTCATACTTTATCGCGCTCCAATCACAATCGCCACATCGCGGCCCGGTCGGCCCACGCGACCATGGCCTGGGTCTCGCTCCAGTTGATTTAATGACGTCATTAGAATACGTGTTGTCGTTGTTGTTGCTTGGCTGCGACCAAGGGGCACCGACGATTAGCCAGCTGAGCCAGTCGGTACTGTGTCCGAGTCTTACGGTGTGCTTGGCAAGAGCGCGGAGGCTGGCAGCCTCGCTGGCGGCAGCGGCGGTGTGGCAGGCTGCTTTTTGGGTTGGCACCCTCTTACACCAAAACAGCAAAAAATAAAATATTTTTAAAATCCAAACGTATTTTTGCAAAAAAAAATTTCAATTTTTTTAAATTTTGTTTTTTTTTTCGAGTGTAGCCACTGCACCTTGGTGGTGGCCGCGCCGCAATCGGCACGTCCATCGACGCGGCGTCGACGGCGTGCTGTCCGAGCGGTGCTGTCCGTGTCCGTCCTCGGGCGACGACGACGCCGTGTCTATCGCGCGCTCATTGGGAAGCAGCGCGACGCACGCGCGAGAGTTGGGCGCGCGCCGAGGAGGTCCGCGTCGACGAACTAGCATTGCTGTCATTCAATTAAGGCTGTTTTCACTGATTGGTCCCGATAGTCTTTGGAGCTGCTCTTTCGGCGTCAATAGCAAACACTAAATTTCGGTGGTTTTTTTTTTTTCGCGCGAGGGTAACTTTTTTTGAAATTTGGCCCGCCCCGCTGGCGCACTGTGCGCTCTCACGTTGGGCACACTGCTGAGAAAACCCCGACGGGTTCCCTGATTGGCGCCCCGGGCGGCGGCTCGCCACGGCCCGGCGGCCCGGCGCCTGGATTAGCGTGCCGCGGTCACAAAGAGTGGCAATCTGCGCGCCCATTCCGAGGAGCGTCGCGTCGTCTCTCTCGCACCCACGGGGCGCGCGGCGGGCGTGCGAGAGAGACGGCGCGAGTGACGTCTCATTCACGACGAGGTGGTGAATGGCGGCACGGCGCTGCACTGGTATTGACGGCAACGGCCCCTTGTTGTGCAACGAGCTTTGCCTTTTGTTGTTGTTGTTGTTGTTGTTGCTTTTTCGGCAGTGTAGGGCCCGTCTCGCCTCATTGCAAGTCGCAGCCGCAGCGGCGCCCCGCCCGGTGCTTGGAATATTGTCATTGGCGCGCCACGGGGCAGCGGAGCCACGGATGACTCATGCACAGTGCACGCCCAAAACCCCAAAGACAAACAAGCGACGGATCTAAAAATTCGGAAAAATGGTATTCGCAGGGAGTAGAGAGGAACCCGCATTGCTTTGCGACCTCGCAGGCTGGCGCGGCCGGGCAGGCGAACCCCAGACGGTGCAGCCAAACTGGTTGCGAGCTGTCATTGTGTCCTCAGGCTGCTCAGGACGCCGCTGTCCGACGCTGTCCTGCACGGGGAGGGTGAGGGCCTTCCCCCTCTCCGCGGTGCCGGCCAGCCCGGCTAGCCTGCAGCCAGGCGGGCCGGCCGGCTAGGCCTAGCGCCGGGGCTTGGCTGCCCAGTGGCGGCCAGTGCCTCGCTGCTAGCCGCTAGGTCGCAGCGCACCGCCCAGCCCGCCCAGCCCGCCAAGCCCTTGCCGGGTCCGCGTCCTTTGCGACCAGCGCAGCCACCAGCGCGCCGTGAGGCCATCAGGCCGGCGAATTTACCGCCGCCGTTCGCGACCCCCACCCCGTGGTGGTGCCCCAACGGCCGGCGTGCCGCAGCGTGCCGCAGCGTGCCAGAGCGTGCCACCGCCCACGCCGCGGCCCGGACTGGCCTTGACCACGGCCTGCCCGGCGCGTGTGCCACCGCGTGAGTGTGTGCGTGCGTGTTTTCCGCAGGTGAGTTCGACAACCTTACAGTGTGCGGAGCGCGAGCTGGGCGTGGTGTGGGCGCCGCCACCGCGGCCGTCGCCAAAGCCCACCCAAAGCCCCCCGCGCTGCACTCGCTCCGTCTCTCTCGCACCCCCGCGGCCTGCGCGCCGCCCCGCGCGTGGGAGAGAGACAGACACACCGCGGCCACTCCCTTCGAGTCCGCCCCTTTCTCAACCCCTTATCAGACTGCGCAAAAAATCGGGTGACTTTGCGCCGCTGACAGATGGCTGCGTCCTTCGCTCTCGCTCTTTGCGGGTCGAGCCGAGGGAGCGAGAGAGACGGAGCGACGACGTTGTTGAGAATCTGTCTTGTGTCGAATCTCAGAACGCGTGCTGCGCGTGGCACGGGCCACGGACGCGGCGTCGTCCTGACAGCCTTGGCCGTGCTCTTGGGGATCGTCCGTCCGTCTGTCCGTCTGGTCGTCGTCATTTTGGAATGGAATGTCCCAGACAGTCGTCCGCGCCGCCCACCGCGCCTCGCGCGCCTCCGCCGTCGGTCCGGACGTCCGCCACAGTCCGCCGCGACGCCAATAGGCACGAAGCGCCAAGCACGCCGAAAGGCAAGAAGCGTTTACTGCCCGGCGCCTCCACTTGGCTTGCACGTCCGCCCGTCTGTCTGCCCATCTGTCACTTGAATCTGACTTTGAAACCTCTCAGCCGCGTTTTGAGCTCCAGAGTCGCTGAATGGGACTCGAACCGAACGTGTGACCCCACCAATGGATTGCTCTCCGAACGAGGAATCCATTGGTGGGGTCACACGTTCGGTTCGAGTCCCAGTTAGCGACTCTGGAGCTCAAAACGCGTCCGGGATTTTGACCGCCTCCACCAGTTTTCTGGCCCACTGTGCGGCCCTTCCCGCCCCGCCCCACCACGCCACTGCCTCCTCCTCGATCCCATCCCTGTCATCGGCCCGCTCCTCACCGGCCCGCCGTAAAGCGAGTGCCAAGTGCGACAATGTTGCAGTGGCGTGGCGGCGCGGCGAGGTGCGAACGCTCCGCGAAGTACTACAATGCCGGCTTTACGATGTCCACCTGTAGGCTGACAGTGCCCTGTCTCTCTCGCACTCCTGGGCCGCTCCAGGGGTGCGAGAGAGACAGCGACATGTCCGGAATCAAGCGGCTGCGACTCGTGCGCCCCGAACTCCATGGACAAGCAGTACTCCGCGTTTTTTACGGGCTGGACGTGCCGGACAACGACACTGCACTGCACGCCGTTCGGCGGAAGGACACTCTCGCAGTCGTTCGCGGTGTAGGCGCACTTCCGCGCGGCAGGCGGAGCGGAGGGAGGGTTCACTGTAATAAATTTGGAGGGGGGAAATGTTAAGCCTTTACAAGCGGGCGCGGCGTGCCGTACGTAAACGCGTTTGGCGCGGCCGGCGCGGCCCACGCCCGATAAAGAGACTTTTACTGGACAACGCGAGTGTCGCGGCCCGACGCGTTTGAAAGGGGCCGCGCGTAAGGGGACTGCCTGTCCGCGTCCGCCTTACCGTGTGCTAGCCAAAATAAATTCGGAAAAATAATTTTTTTTCTAAAAAGAGGTATGGAGGTTTCTTTATGTTTTAAAAGCTTGCCCTGGCCTTGTTCTGCGAAGGGAACATTTTTCGCGTTGAATTGGAACTTTTACAAGTTTTTGAAATTTTTAAAATTTCCCTGGTTTGCCGCTTCCAGCGACCCGCCAACGAGCCCGCTACCCAGTGGGCCACTCGGTACAGTAGCGGGACGGGCCCCGCGGGCCCCGCCGTGTGGCATAGCATTCCTTATAAGGCACCCCGGCACGGCGACCAGTGCAGTCCGAGGCAGGGCCGGACGGCCCGTACACTGGAAAACCTCTCCGGCCCTGGAGACCCTGGAGAAGCGTGCGGTTTTCTCCGGAGGGGCCGTCCTCAAAGTCGGACAAAATCCCTTTTTTTGCCGCGAGACGAGTCTTCTCTTTGTTTTGTTTACTTGCGACGCCACCCTGCGACTCAATGACTCAACCCTCCGGTCGATACGTCTGGACGGCCCGCCGCGGCACGCCCAGTGGCCAGTCAGTCGCTCTGTCTCTCTCGCACCGACACGGCACGCCCCGCGAGTGCGAGAGAGACAGCGCGAGTGCTGTGCGCGGATTGAGTCCGGCCGGGCCGCGCTACGCAAGGCGAGCCACTCCCTTGCATGCACTTTTCTCTCTTTTGATTATTTTGATTGCGTTCGAGTCGTTTGGCCGGACGGCCGCAGTCTGCCTGGCCTGATACGACGCCCGCACTGCCAGTGTCGCACTGGAAATGATGCGAGTTTCGCCATCTTGTTGGGTTGGCCGAGCGGTTTAAGGCGTCGGATTCTGGATCCGAGCCCCTCTGGGGTCGCAGGTTCGAATCCTGCACCTGACGCACATTTTTTTCCACGCTAGGGAACCGGTGCAATTTGTCTTGTCCTAGAATTAGTCTCCGAAGCGCGCGGGCAGGTACGAGTAAAATTATTCCCTGCGGGCCCCGCGTGGCCGCGTGCCCCGTGCGGGGGCGGCTGGGGCTGGGGCTGGCTGCACGTGCTGTCGTGGCACGGCCCCAGAATGCTGGCGTCCTCGTCGAGGTCCCCGTCGGCGAGGTCCCCGTCGTCGCGGGGCGGCTTCGCGGCCCGCGGGGCCCGGTGCGATAGAGGTGGACTCAGGTGAGTCAACGGCCAGGAATAGCAGACGGCGGCGGGGCGGGGCGGGCGGCGGAGCGGCGCGCAAGCCCAAGGCACCTCTCGCGACCCGCACCGCCGGCGCCTTTCCCTCAAGGAAGCGCCAGTGCCGCCCCCGCTGCCCCCGCCGCCCCCGGACGAGGCCGAAGGGGCGCCAATTTCGCGGCGCGCACTCAATTAGTGACCCTTGAGGCCCTTGCGGCCCTTGCGGTGTGGGCCCCGCCGGCCCTGCAGGCCATTCATTCGTCTTTATGGACACTCATTCATAGGCGAGTGTTGTTTGGCACCTCGCCGTGCGCTCTTCGTTCCGCTCGCTTCGACACCGCGCCGTAAATTACCCAGTGTCGCGTGCGTGCATAGACAACCTACGGTGTTTGGTTAGGTTAGGACAGTGGTTCGCAACCTTAGAGTCGCGACTCCAAGTGGGGTCACGAAAAAAAATTGAGGGTCGCGGCGATGTGGCAGGGGTCGCCTGGGGTCGCGGTGGTTTCGTGGCTGGCCCACAGGCCGAGCACTGCCGGGAACATGAATTCGCGGAAACTGCTCAAAAAGTCGTGTTTTGGGCCGACTTTATGCAGCCACTGCGTCCGATCCGAGGCGGGCCTTCGTACTTTCTCAACGGGCATTTGGTCTTTGGACCTTCCTTTAGCATGCCTTTGTTGCGGAGTGCGATTATCTGCCTTTGTTTGGGAGCAGTATTTGCTCAAAGTTCATCAAAACAGTGAAAAATGCCTTTGAAAAATCGTGTTTTGGACCGATTTTAAGCAGCAACTGCGTCCGATCCGAGGCGGGCCTTCGTACTTTCTCAACGGGCATGTGGTCTTTGGACCTTCCTTAAGCATGCCTTTGTTACGGAGTGCGATTATGCGCCTTAGTTTGGGTGCAGTATTGTCTCAAAGTTGATCAAAACCGACTTTAAAGGCATTTTTGACCGTTTTGATCAACTTTGAGACAATACTGCACCCAAACCAAGGCAGATAATCGCACTCCGTAACAAAGGCATGCCAAAAGAAGGTCCAAAGACCAAATGCCCGTTGAGAAAGTACGAAGGCCCGCCTCGGATCGGACGCAGTGGCTGCTTAAAGTCGGCCCAAAACACGATTTTTTAAAGGCATTTTTGACTATTTTGATCAACTTTGAGCTGGCTCATTGCTTGCCTCTTTCTCATTTCCGAGTCGGCCGGCCGCCTTTGGGTTCGCCGGTCGTCGCATAAAGTTGTCTCCAGTGCGGGCGGGGCGGGGCGGGGCGGGGCGGGGCGGGGCGGCTCCGTTTCCGCCGCACTACAACGGGCGGGCCAACGGGACACTTTCCCGCAAGCGTGTCCCGTGTTCCGCGTGCGCGAGCCTGACCGAGCCGCACCGCCGCATTTGAATTCAAATTGAGAGAAATGGCCGGTGTCTCGCTGTCCCCGCCCCGGGACGTGACGGCCGACCCGAGCGCCCCGTCGCTCCGTCTCTCTCGCACCCGCACGGGGCGCCCCGCGAGTGCGACGAGAATGTGTCTGCAGGTGCGGTGCGGCCGAGGCGGTGGGGCGCGGGCCTCGCGGTTTGAACGTTGGCGCCACGCGCCTGCGCAGTGCGCGCTGGCTGGCTGGCGAGGCCCCCGGTGGGGCTCGCTGGCGGCGGGGGCCCGGCCCGTGCTCGGCCCGAGGGGCTCGTGAGGGGGCCTGCCCGTCGCTTCCGAGGAGTCTCCTCGCCGCGCGGTCTCTCTCGCAGCCGCAGGGCGCCCCGTCGGGGTGCGAGAGAGCCAGCGCGGCGGGGAGGGTCTTCGGAAGGGCGCGGCTGGCGCGGCCTGGGGGGCGACGCGGTTCGGCCGCTGCCTCGCCGCTGCCTCGCGGCACCGCGGTCACTTCCCGGAGCCCCTCGCTGCCAGGAGCGCACGGCCGCCAGGAGGTGGACCGGCCGGCGGCGTCGCGAGGCGGCGTCGTGACGCGTTCGCCGCGCGTCCCCGCCACCGCCAAGTGGAGCCTCGCTGCGAGCGGCGCTGCTGAGCCCCACCCATCGCGGCCCGAGCGGCGCGTCGGTGCGCATGCCCGCGGAGGCCCCCTCCCTCTCACTCGGCCGGCGAAAGCGCGCCAAGCAGAGCCCGGCGCACCGCGTTGGACTTGCAGTGCAGCGGGCCGCTTGACCACTGTCCACCGCGTGGCCCGGCCCTGCCCGGCCGGCCTTTGTGGCCGTGCAGGCGGCCGCCGACAAACGAGGAGTCCGCCGTCTTCCGGCGCGGCGTGCTTGGCCTCCATGGTGTCCCTCAGGCGCCTGGAAGGCAGGTCGGCCTGTCGAACAGCGCTGCCCGCAGTGTTGCCTACCCTGGGCTCGCAGGCGCCATGCCGCCCGGGAGGCGGGCCGGCCCGTCGCACCGCGCTGCTCTGCAGTGTTGCCTACCCTGGGCTCGCAGGCGCCGTGCCGCGCCGTGCCGCGAACACTGACCTCCGCCCTGGCGCGCGACATTATTTTCCGCGACGGCGCGCTGCTGGCGGTCGCCCTGACGGACCTGACGGACGGGCCGGCGTGTGATTTATTTCTGACCCTAGGCGGGCCCTAGGTGAGAGCCCTTCAGCCCAGCTGTCAGCGGACAGTCACTAGTTCGAGGAGCACTTCCGATTGGCGTCCGTCGACGCCGACCTGGCCTGGCGCGGCGGCCTCGACGGCCAGGTGCTGACGGATTGCCTGCCCCGGCCAGCACCGGCCCGCCCGCTCGGTGGGTACACTGCTTCACCGGGAGAAAGACACATCGCCGCCACCGAGCCGCACTAAAACCACGCGCACTCACTCACGCTCACACACACACACACACACACACACACACACACACACACGACAAGATCGCGCGGTGACGAATAGGGTCGCCTCTTCTCCGTTTCCGGCCGCACGCTGCTGCGCACCCACACCGTCGGGCAGGGCCGCGTACAGCCCCACTGTGCGTGTGTGAGTGTGTGTGTGTGCCCCAGTCCAAGGACCTCCAAGTATCCTTATTTGGGCCGCATACAAATGTCTGAGGAGTCGACGTGTCGAGCCCGCCACTCGGCCGGGCGCTGCGCTGCGCCTCACGCTGCAAGGACGGAAGGAAGGAACACCTCGCGGAAGTCGGACGCCATTCGAGACGCAGGGGGGGGGGGGGGGCAATTAATTTGACAGTGGTGTGCGCGCACTCTGAACGGTAACAAGCGTGTCGACTGCGACAGATTGGCCGCACCGGTGGAAAGGTATGTGTCCGTTGACCAGTGTGCCCAGTATCTGTCTCTCTCCAGTGATATGGCTTGGCGATGGAGGAACTTACGGTGTGCCCCCCCCCCACACACACACACACACACACACAAACGCACGACTCGCACGCGGTGTTGGCGATAAAGGCTTCGCGAAAGTCACTCGTTGGCGGTGCCAAGGAACTGCTCTGTGTGTGTGTGCGTGTGTGTGTGGCTCGTCCTACGACCGTTCCATCCGGGCATGACTCGGTGCCAAATATCGCTGCCACCCCCGGACCCCGCCCCGTCTCTCCAGCTCTCCAGGCCTATAGTTGGTGCGCGGTGCCCGGCTTGTAGTGCTGTAGGCGTTCCAGCCGCGGACTCCAAAGCCTGGAAGTGCTCTCATTTTTTTTGTGCTCCCTGTCGTCGCGCTGTGTTCTCCGAGGAAGATGAACAATAAAATAAACATCTGCTCGTCAAAAACATTTTTGAAACAAAGGGCGAACTTTGCTGATAATTTTTCAAACTTTGCTGTAGGACTGCTCGAAACTAGAAGTCGAAAATCCAGCACGGGAAACTCCTCCCGTCTCTTCGCGGGCAGATGTCGCTCCTAGAAAAGCAGCGCGCTCTTTTTGCGCGCGGCGTGGATTCGCGCTTCTAATTGGCTGGAGACAATTTTTAATTTCGTCAATTTCCATTCCTCGGCCGGCCTGGTCGGCCGGGCTGTAAAACACAATTTAGCAAAACGCGTGAAAAAATGAAGAAGGCGCGCGCGATTAAAAAAGACAGCGCTATAGGCCCCATGCCCACTCAGCCAGTGCTCCGTGTGTGACGTCACGCGCCCACACAGCCTCCTGCCCCCCTCCTCTCCAGCCGCCTGTCTCCTCCACGCCCCATGGCGAGGCACAGCCAGGCAGAGGCAGGCGGAGTCGTGCCAGTGGGTGCCTCACTTCCGCGCCGATCGGTTGCAGCATCGAACGGTATCGAGTATCGAACATCGATCCGCGTCTCTGATCGACCCAGTCCCAACCGTGACCGCGCTCCCCCGAGTTCTTCCAGTGTGCATGTGTTTGTGTGGGATTTTAGCTAATTGAGTTCAGTGTTGAACAGGTGTGGTGTGGTTCAAAGAAGTGGAAAACAAGGTGCTTTTATTTTGAAGATTTTGTTTGGAAACTCGTGCTGGACGAGATCTAGTTTTTTTGTGGTGTAGCTAGTGTGTGGCTCTAACCATGCTGCGATCCCCGCAACTCGTCCGGAAGTTTGCCCCGCAAGGCAGTGTCAGCAGAGGTACGTGACCACACTGCGGAAAATAACCGAAAGTGTCAATATTTTTGTCAAAGTTTCTAGACAGACATGGAAAGAAAATGACTTTACTTGTTCCGTGCCCTCCCCTCCTGGCAATTTTCTCATTTTCGATGACGGTGTGTGTGTGTGTGTGTGTGTGTGTGTGTGAGTGTGTGATGATGGGCTCGCACTCGCTGCGCTCCTCCAACCTTGACCCGGTGACCCAGTCTCTCCCTTATCGTGCCGCGGTGCATGCGGGCTGTCACGCTTGTCATGTCTGTCTCTGAAGAGCCTCATGAGGGACCTCTCCGAAGTGCACAGGACCTCAACGCAGGGCTTTAGGCGGGCCCGGCTCAGTCATTTTGGAAGCATTTTACTACCTGACATGAGGTGTACCTTGCCGCATCTTTAAAGCAATTTTTTTCTGAATGTTTTTTTTTTTTTCAAATTACTCGGGTGCCTGTCCGTCCAGGCCGTCGCGTCTGCATGTGCGCGCCAGCATG
The DNA here is from genome assembly GCF_012932325.1 of Thrips palmi. NCBI lineage: Eukaryota > Metazoa > Arthropoda > Insecta > Thysanoptera > Thripidae > Thrips > Thrips palmi. Next base: position 1,929,977 of record NW_023144633.1, read on the forward strand.
TGCTAGCCCGCAGTAGGCGATGCAGGCGGGGCCGAAGAATGTGCAGTGCTCGCCGGTTTTGCGCGCCTCTGCTCCAGACACACACACACACACACACACACACGTTCCCTTTGGTGGCGTCCCTTTGTGTGCGTGTGCTTACGCGGCCTTTGTCAACGCGACTCGCGATGCGTACCGCCACAGGCCTCGCGGCCGCGGCGGGCAGACCGCCTTGGCAGTGCAGCAGCGACGCGACACACGGCACGGCGGGTAGGGTACCCAGGTGCCGACAGTGTCGTGGCCGCAGTCATGGCGGAGGCCAGCATCACCGCCTGGGGCTCCTCGGGCGCGTCCTCGCCGGACCTGGCCACTCTGGGTGAGTCGCGTCGTCGCGCCTCTGTGTCCGTCCCTCTCGCTCCGCGGCTCCGCGGCTCCGCGGCGGTGGCGGGCACACTGCGGTGCGAGAGGGACGGCGCCACTGCAAGGCGCAAGGCGTGGCCGCGAATGGTCATGGCGGCCGCGCCATGCCGCGCCGATCGAATGAGGGGGCCGCCACGGTAACGAGCAGCTGCTGGAGTGCCCGGCGTGCTTCTCGATCGTGTGCGAGAGCGAGAGAGGGAGAGAGAGAGAGAGAGAGAGAAGGAAGAAGAGAGAGGGAGAAAAACAATTGGGCCGGCGGCGCGAGGCGAGGCGAGGGCGTCCGTTCCACCATGGCCGTTTGGCGCGCTTAATTTTGAACCCGCCTCTAAGGTTAAAGGTCACCTGTTTTTTGTGAGTGTGTTGGTGGTGTGACTGTGTTTACTTTTAGTGGCTAGAATTTTCCCAATTTGGGGCCGGCGGTTTTAGCTGCTCTTGCCAGGCGTTGACACTCGACGCGAGGCTAGTCCTGCCGCGTGTTCAAACACTGTGTCGTTGTGCGCCGCGTCTCTCTGTCGCACGGTTGATAACAAGGATGGCGCATCGTCCCCGTCCAAGGGATGCGCGTCTTCATATTTTTATCTCTGTCGTCGCCGAGGTCGCCGGGGGGTTCCTCCTCAAACGGCCCCTTGTCGCTCTCGCTCTGTGCGACTTGCATTCTAGGAACCCAGAGAGTGAGCGTGCGGAAATAACAACGATACGGACTGCAGAACACAAACACACACGCGCGCGCCCAAGAAAATGATCAAAATTGGTTGTTGCCATGTCTGCGTGAAACAGAAACCCTCTGTGTTTGTGATTGTGCCGCCGCCTGATTGCTCTGTGGCCTTCCAGATGCGCTGCTGGCGGACCTCCAGAACACCATCACGCCCAGCCAACCCCCGCCGCTGTCCCAGTCTCCCACCGGATACGGCTCCCTCAACGGCGCGCCTGCCCGCTACTCCCCCGCGCCGCAGTCGGTGAGTACGCAGTGTAGCAGTGCCTCTCTCTCGCACCCAGACGCCCCGCGAGTGCGAGAGAGACAGAGCGAAGAATCCGTCCTCAGTTTCCGAAGCACTGACGAGGACGGCGATCCCGGTGGTGTCCGGTCGTACCGTTTGTCCAGTCGTCACCATGGCGACCGTCGCGCCGCTCTGGAGGCTCTTGTACTAGTTGCCCAGGTTTTAACGGCGTGCTTGCAGACGCTCCGCACAGCAGACCGATTCCCAGAGTCGTCGCTCTGTCTCTCTCGCACTCACTGGGCGCCCCCTGTAGGTGCGACAGAGACAGAGCGACGGGGATCAGTCTGCAGACACCCCCCTCCCCTCAGTTGTCCGCACCCTTTCGCGCCACTGCTGTTTACAAACACTCCTCTCTCTCCGCGTTCGCCGCGCTGCTGCGTTCGCTGCGCTCGCTACGCGCCGGGCGCCGCCAACAGGTGCCAATGGGGTTACCGACGTTCGCCCAGGCGCCCACCAGCAAAAAAAACTCATCAAATTTTGAAAAGAAATTAAATTACACGGTTGTTTGGACCGAAAATGAGCGTGCTGCTTCCTGGTTTCTTAACCGCAGGGAAGATAGGCGTTGTGCGACATCAATTTTCCATTTCCCCACAATTTTCGTTTTTGTTTTGTCAGTGTATCCATTATTTGAAAGTCGAAAGAGTGCTTATTCGTATAAGGGAAATTGCTCCCCACTCTTCGCGACGCGAATTCGGTGCGGAAGCGTGGCGGAAGTCTGCACTTGAGGGCATCTCTCTCCCTGCTCCCACATTCCCCGCGGCCCAGAAGTGCAGCCTCGTCTAGGATTCTGGCGCGCCCAGGATGCCCAGGACCCATATGCGGGGCGGGGCGGGGCGGGGCGGCCCCTCTGGGCGGGCGCGCGGGCGGCGGCGCGTAGAGGTATTAATAGCGAGGGTTCGGACTTCCGGCGGGGCGCGGTGCAAGGGGCGGTGTTACCAACCTTACCGAGGGCCGCGGCTGGACCGGCCGAAGCAGGACTAAGGCGCCAGTCCGCCGGACGGACGAAGGCACTGCCCCACCCAGGCCATTTCACATCTCTTTTAAAGAGAATGACAAACAAACGCGAATTGGGTGTCCAGACGTCCGAACGACGCTGCAGCAGTGGGTGTGCTCGGTTTTCCAACTGGAGTTTTGCGTCCTAAGCTTTGTTGGGTGAAAGTCGACTGTCCACTGTCCTGCCGAAGCAAGGCCACCGCCGAATGCATTTGGGCTTTCTGAACTTGGTGCCCGCCTAGGGTGGGTACTCCCTGTCGTCACGGGGTAGCGACGCGCCGCCTCGCACGCGCGTGCGCCCGTGCGCCGAGGGGTATCTTTCCGCCGTCGCTACCCCGCGTCGACGCCCTACCCTCCGCCGGGGGCGTCGCTACGCGCTGGGGTCTCGCTCTCTGACCGGTAGAGCGCGCCACTGCGCCACCGGGCCACTGGCGAGTCGCGAACACAGAACTGGCGAGAACTGGGCGACTTGGCGGCTGCCTCCACCCTCGGGCGGCACGCCGTCGACGGGCGGACAGCTAGGCAGACAGCTAGACAGACCCGTGCGTCCTCCACTGTCGCATCGGTTGGCCCCGCGGTGGGTAGGCCACCCATCGGGCGCGGCTGGTGTGCGGCCGGCCGGGCGGGGCGGGCCAACACGCGGGGGATCTTCTTGTCGTGCCGGTGTGCCGGTGGTGTGCGGGGGCGCGAAAAAGCTCTGCCGGGCCGGGCCGTGCGCACCGCCGGCGGGGCCTCGCTTTGGCGGGGCCTCGCTTTGGCGGGGCCACGTCGCGCTTGGGGATCGAGGTGATAACTCGGGGAAGGAAAGGCCGTGGAGAAGGGGCGTGGCCGTCAGAGAGAGAGAGAGAGAGAGAGAGAGAGAGAGAGAGAGAGAGAGAGAGAGAGACAGAGAGAGAGAGACAGAGAGAGAGAGAGAGAGGGGGGGGGGGCAGAGAGAGACAGAGAGAGCATGGCCGCGTCTTGGACCGCCTGCCGGTTTTAAATAGAGCGCCGCCCCTTTCCACGCACACACACGCACACATACACCCCTCCCTACAACACACACACGCTCACACACACACGCACGGGAATTTTCCCTAGGTGTAGGTGGTTCTCATAGACTGGTCACCATTTATCTGTGTGTGTGCGTGTGTGTATGTGTGACGAACTGAGCGTGTGTGCGTATGTGTGAGACTGACTGCAGTCCAACTCGCGCGTTCGGTTCAAGCCTCTGCCCCGCCGCCACCCCCGTTCAGCTGTCGACCGCCCCCGCACCGCCCCCGCACCGCCCCCCTGTCCCCCGCCGCCCCTCACTCACCGCCTGACTGGCCCCGCTGCGTCCGCGCCGCGCGGTTTCCCGCTGTTTTCGCGCTCTCTCCCTCCGCCGGGTACGACGGGGACCTCGAGGAGCGGGACGGACGTCTTGGGGGCGCCGGGCGAGATCCGCCGCGATTCGTCTCTGTCGGCCGAAAAGGGTTGTTGTTGTTGTTGGCGACCATTGGCAGCGGCGGCAACGCCGGCCTCCTCAAAGACACACATAAGGGAGGCCGTCATACGTGTCATTAAACGCGAGCGATAGCAAACAGGGACGGAGGCTGCCGGCGAAGGCTGCCGCCGACCGCCGCCGTGCCGGCCTTGGCGGCGTGCGCGGCGGCCAAGGGGCGGCGGGGGCGGCGGGGGCGGCCAAGAGGGACGGCCCGAGGGCAGAACAGATAGGCCGACCGGCTGGCGGGATTGCAAGTCGATTTGCAGAGTGGTGGTCGTCTCGTAGACCCTTGTCCTGACGGATTTTGTCTGGTTAGGTGGGTATTTTGGCTTACAGTAATCCGATGGAAACGAAGTGTTGACAAGAAAGGGGCTGTCTGATATCTCGTCAATGCTAATCTGCGTCCAAAATATTTATCTAATTTTTTCTATAAAACGTCGTGTACGGTGTTATGTTTTTAAGGCCCATTATTTTGGTCCATTCTATAAATATCGATCGGCAAAGCCTTGCCGTTCAGCCTTTAGCCCACGTGAGGGCCAAACAGCTGCGACGGTAGTTAGAAGGCTGCCGCCTGGGACTTCGGGGGAGTCGCGGAGGACGAAAGACGTTCAACCTCAAAAACAGAATTAGCTTCAAATTTGAGGGCAGTTAACGTCTGCGTCGCACGCTTGAGCTGTCGCAGGCGATGAAGTGACGACAGTCGCGGTGGCTTAGCTGGGTGGTTGCTCTCTGCTTTCGGGGTCCTCTGGACCTCGGTCTCGGATCCGCCAGTCTGTCTCGCAGTCTCTCCCAATATCGTCGGCACTGCGAATTTCCGAATTTCCCTGCCTTGCGCTGTGCGGGCTGTGCGGCTGTGCGGGTCCGTCTAGCAGGCAGCCAGACAGGCAGCCAGGCAGCCAGGCAGCCGCCCCGCTGACCTACATTCCTGCAATTCGGCGCGGATATTCGACTGGTGAAATCCCCGCGCACCGCGTTGCACCGCCGTTTGCGCATCATTTGAACTATTGACGTTTTGGCGCGCGGCTGCCCCGCTGTCACACCCGAAGAAAACAACAGAAGTCTGTCCGTCTGTCCGTCTGTTCGTCCGTCTCTCTCCCACGCGCGCGATATATCGGGCGGTGTTGCTGCGGCGGTGGTTACATCAGGGGTAAGAATAGCTTGGTGTCGGCTTGGCGCCGTGGTTATTCTCTCCCTTGACGAACCCCCCTCCCTCTCCCTCCCTCCCCCCTCTCTCTCTCTCTCTCCCCCGCCGCCTTTTCTTTATTATTTCTCGTGCCCTGCATGTAAATACCCGGCGAACTCGTCAGCCTTTCGCCTTTTTGCACACGGCGTCGCGAAAGAAGGGGGAGGGGGGGGAATGTTCCAACGCGCGACATTGGGTTTCAAGGCCAAGTGTGGGAAAAGCGGTCGGACGGAGGGGCCTAGTCCTTCCAAGTTTCGGCGTGTGGCGGGCTGTCTGCGGAATCGTGACTCCGACAATGCCTTGTCTCCTCTGATGCAGGAGGAGGGTGATACCTGTGATTTCTCCGGCGGGGCGGTCCCTTAGTGGAGGACTCAGCGTGCCGCGTGCATTTGACACTCCCCCCACCGGCCCACCGGCGAATGTTGTGTGTGTGTAGCAGCTCTCACCGTTCTTCGAGTTACACGGTGGATGTACAGCGGACCAGACAAACAAACAAACACCCGCTGAAACAGATTTTTCACATCAGTGCTCGCGGGTATCTGGCTTCAGTATCGTCCCGCGAAAAAAAAAGAAGACGAAAAGCTTTTTTTTTCCTCTCTTTCTTCGGGGGGCGTGTGAAGTGATGTTGCCTGGACGCCGACAAGCCTGGCGAGGGCCTGGCCCGGCCGGGGCGTGCCTCGCAATGCGAAGTCCGTCCCCGCTCGCTCCTTGTTTTACGGGTTTGTTGTGGACGGTGTTGTAGTGCGCGAGCATGAAGTGGGACCGCGCGTACAGTAGGCGGCCGGCTGTGCGCCGCGGGGGTGGGGAGGGGGGAAACCGCCCCACGCGTGTACATGGCGTTATTAAACAAGTGACGCAGACGACCAAATAATAAACCGACTCCCAGGGGCGACTTCCTTGAACGACTGCCACGAATCGGCCGTTGCGCCGGAAAGGCTCCGACTGCGCGTTATTAGGCACGCTTAGCTGCGCTCTGCATTGCGCGCTAAATCGTCAGAGTCGAATAGGCACGATGCGGTAACCTAACCTAACATAATCGTTCATTTCTTACGGATTTTGCGCGGGCTTTCTGAATCTCAATTTTTTTTTACATGTCGGCCTTACTCCAAAAGTGTACCGAGCAATAATTTAGCGTGTGGCAGCTGAGGCTTCCCCCGCGCAGTGTGGCGGCAGGGCCGGCAGGGCGCATGGGTCGGTGGCGGTCTGGGCTCTTGAGGCGCGCGGCCCGCCCAGGACCAGCACACTGTCCGAGAGTCGTCTTCGTCGCTCTGTCTCCGTCGCACTCACGGGGCGACGGAGTGCACTCCCGCATGGGTGCGAGAGAGACAGAGCGACGAAGGCGACTCTCGGGACCAGTGTGTCAGTCTGCAGGCCGAGGCGCAGGCCGGCCGTCCCGCTGGGGGTCTTCTTGGCGGGCCGGACCCACTGTAGGACCAGGCCGCACCTGTCTTTTGTTGGTCCCACTCTAGTGCCCCAGACGTCGCACAGCGCGCAGCGCCGCGGGGCGGAAAAAAAATGAAAACATATCGCGTATCTCGCGGTGAGACCGCCCGCCGTAGTGTCGCGCGTCACGGACACACTCACACACGTCAACACACCGAAAACACACACACACACACACACACGCCCTCGTTCGTGCGATCGCCCATTCTGCGAGAGCCTTCGCGGCACTATTCTTAGGCTTTGTACTTCAAAGACTTGGACGTCTTTCGCGACAGTTGACAAGCGCACTAAGTACTTCGTCTAGCGCTCCCCCAGCCAAGCGGCGCCGGTTCAAATACTGGCCCGGGCCTTTTTCCTTTTCAATTTTTGTACGCGGCAATGTGGCAGGCCGCGAAGCCGATCCTCCTCGTCCTAGAACGCAAACGCCCCTTTCTTGGCGCACTGTCTTTTGGAGCGCGAATTGGGTCACTATTATTAGGAGGCGGCTATTTCAGCCCGTCCGTCTTGCCTTTGTTTTTCCCTTTCTCTTCGACCGGGCGGAGCGGGGCGGAGCGGGGCGGAGTCATCGTCGTCTGCTTCACACGTCGGCGGTGTGACTGCCGTTGTCGTCTGCTAGCTGGGTGTGACATCGTGTGAGGGTGATTGTGCCCCGCGCCTATGTGTGCGAGTGTGAGTGTCAGTGTGTGTGTCTGTGTGTCCGTGTGAGTGTGGCTGTGTGGGGGTGGGGGAGGAGGGACGCTTTGGGGAAATGTAGGTGACGGCCACCACGGGACGTTTTTACTACGCTTCCTTCAAAATCGCCATTAATCGTGGCAGTTCCTGAGCAGTTTATCCTTTAGAAAAACAGTTTTTTTTACTGTGGCGTGGTAAACCAGCGCACCTTCCACCTCGCATTGCGGCGAAAAAAAATGTCCATTCATCGCGGGCAGACAGGCATCGGACACCTGCCTGCGTACGCGTTGGCGCGCGTCCAACACGGGCCAACCTCGAACCTCGGCGTCGCGCCGGTCGCCACGCTCGCCGTGCTCGCCGTGCTCCAGGTCGCGACCCGCCGCGCGCCGCCACGCCCCGACCCGCCCCACTGCGCGACCCGTACGACGGCTGCTTTTGGCACGGCGTCCTCGCCCCCGCGGCAGTGCAGCAGTGCCGTCACTGGGCGACACGCTCGCTCGCCTCGGCGACAACAAGAGCGTCTTGTCGGCGACGTGTTGCCGGCGGCGCTGGCAGCCGAGCGGCCCACCGATTCCGAGGGCCGATTGCGTCGCTGTCTCTGTCGCACCGACAAGGGGCGCGCCGTGAGTGCGAGAGAGGCAGCCCGACGAAAACAACTCTCGGAATCGGTCCGTTGGTCCGCTATTGGCGCAGAGGTTTTTCGTTTCGTTTTGGAACGCCGCCGCACCGGAAGTGGTGTCCGACGGGGATGCGCGGGCGTGGCGGGGCGTGGCGGGGCGTGGCGCGGCGTGGCGTTAGTGCACATGTGGCGTTCGTCCTTGCGCAGCCTTAGCGGCGCGGCGGCGGCGACGCTGGCGCGCTCTACATGCGCCGGGCGGCGCGGGCGTGTACTAGTGTACCAGCGCCGAAGGGACTGCCGTGTGTGCTGTGTGCCACGGCACTGCTTACGCTTACGCGGCCCCGACGCCGAAGGACTCCTTGCTCGCCATTTTTCGCGATTCCGGTCGATCCTCTTTGGCGGCGCACAGTGGACCAGATGACCGGCGCAGTCGGCCAAACGCGTTTTGAGCTCCAGAGTCGCTAAGCAGGACTCGAACCGGACGTGTGACCCCACCAATGGATTCCTCGTTCGAAGAGCAATCCATTGGTTGGGTCACACGTTCGGTTCGAGTCCCATTTAGCGACTCTGGAGCTCAAAACGCGTCCGGCGTGACCGCCTCCACCGGTCTTCTGGCAAACCCACTGTGCGGCGCCGCCCCTCGTGACTGGGTGTGACTGGGCGCGCGACGCGCCGCGTGACCGATGCGGCTCCTGCCATTGTTTGCCACTCGCCGCGCTTGAACCGCCCCGACACGCATTGTGCTGTCGCCGAAAGTGCGGACCGCGCGGACGGCCTGTGTGACTTCGGCCGCGTTTCGCGGATAAATTGGACCGGCTTTGCCGTAAAGGCCCGCCACGCCACGCCCCCGATCGACGCATCACACTGCCATCATTCGTTTCCGTTTCGCGGCAGTGTTGTGGACTTTGAGCTGGACTTCGTTTTCACAAAAAAAAATTATTATTGACAATTTTTGCTTTACAGAAAATGTGTAAAAGTTGTCAAAATAGATCGGACTTGCCGCCAAGGCTGGGGCGCTGGGGCCTTTGTAGAGCATGCGCCGTGGCGCGCAGAAATCGCGCCAAATCTTTCCACACTGGCCCCATCCGGTGCGACACACTTGTTGTTGCCAGCTTTTTCGGGCCGCGTTCGTTCCGGTCGAAGATAAAAATCGCTTATGCCCGCGTCCCCCCCCCCTCCCTCAGAAATATGTCGCGCCAGGTGTATGGCTGTAGAGACGGCCCGGCGGCCTCGCCCCTCGCAGGCCGGCCCGGTCCTCTCCACGAGCTCCAGTGCGTGTGGTTCACCCGGTTCACCCCCGGCGTTCAAGTCTCCGCCCACCGGGCGTCCAATTCTCCAGCCGTCAACCCGCAACCCGCTCAGGGGCTGACTTGCCTTCCCTCCCCACAGCGAGTGCGGCCCGAGGCCTTGACGCCTTACGAGGCCCGGATAGGCAATCCCGCCCCGCGCGAGACGCGGCAGTGCGGCGGGCCTGCCTACCCGGGCCTCGTAAGGCGTTCCGTCCAGGGTGCAGCAGTGGCAGCGCGGCGGGGCGTCAGGGGCGTCCGCGCGCCGCACCGCCAGCGCTGGGCGACGGCCAACCGCCACCCTTGCAGTGCACGTGCGCCGCGCCGCTTGTCGCCAGCTCGGTCTGCCCCGCCGGCACCGCGGGCACCGCGTGCACCGCCTTCCTTCCGTGTACTCTGTCGTCGTGCAGAGTAATTACCAGCTCACCGCCTTGTCGCCCCGCCCCGCCCCGCCCTGGTGGCCGTGATGAACGCGGCAACGCGGCTGCATTTCGGCTTTTGAATTATGGCGCGAACTGGCGGGCTGGCCGGCTGCTAACGAGGTGCCGGTGCGGCTCGGCACGGCTCGGTCCGCGGTTTGGGGAGCAGGGAGCGTGCACAGACACTGACCTCTTAATCGCGGCGCAGTCCATTAGCAGGACCTGACGTGAATCCTGCGGACAGACGAGCCGTGACACGCGGCTAGCCAAATAGCGGCCCGCCGCACCGCCAGACCATGCGCCAGGCCGACAAACCTACAAACCGCACAGTGGGCCAGAAGACCGCTGGGGGCGGCCAAAACCCCGGACGCGTTTTCAGCTCCAGCGTCGCTAAACGGGACTCGAACCGAACGTGTGACCCCACCAATGGATTGCTCTCCGGACGAGGAATCCATTGGTGGGGTCACTCGTTCGGTTCGAGTCCTGTTTAGCGACGGGCTGTTCGGCGCAGCCAAGTGTACCCGGTACTCTCACCTTCTCGCTCACCTTTATCCCCCCACCTCGCGCTCGGGTGCAATTAAGACGCGGTTCTTTGCACCTGTTGGCGCGGCTGCTGCCCGATAGAGGAGCCTCTGTGCTCGCGGACCGATTCCGAAGAGATTCTTTTTCTGGCCGCCTGTTTTGTCGCGTGCCCTCTGGGACCTGTTAATTTCCGAGCGTGCTGGCCGTGCCGTTTGGCGGGCGCGCACTTGGACCGGGTTTAAGTGTGTCATTGTGGCCAATCATTTTACGGCGTGCTCTCAATGTAGTGGCGACGAGGCTTCCCCCCCCCCCCCGTTCGCCCCTCGCCCGCGTAAATGGGTCAAAACAAAGCGCCGGCCGTTCCAAAGGTGGCGTCCTCCCTCGCCGTCGCGGTCCTCCTCGTCGTCGTCCTCTGGGCGGCGAGGGCGTCGGACTCGTAAACCGTCCCGAAATCCGACTCGTCGGGGCCGTTTGGCCGTTTGGCCGTTTCGGCCCGTGAGTGACTCCCGCGTCTGATTGGAAGTCGCTTTGCGAGCTTTCGCCTGCTTTCGCAGCGCGGCCGAAAAACGCTGCAAACGCGGCGAAGTGCGGCCCTCTTGATTTACGCGATTTACATTATTATGGCTCTGCCGCTCCGCCTGTTTATCTGGGCTTTGTGCCCGCGGCGTCTATTTCGGGCGGCCCGTATCATTAAGCATGCACTGCTTCTTTTTAGTGTCGCGCGAGGGCGCGTCCCGAAGCCAGGACCCCTTTTCGGTCAGTCACGTGTCCATCAAGTCCCCCCAAGCTCAGTAGCCACCAACTTGGCAGAGTCATTTTTAAATTTTAGCCTTATTGGACCCGTTTTCTGTGTTGCAGCCCACCTACCAAAACTCGTCCATGGTGAACGAGATGGCCACCACCAAGAGCTACACGTCGACCACCAAGACCAACGCCCTCAACAACAACCTCTCCGAGCTGGACACGCTGCTGCAGGACCTGAGCAACGCGCGCTACTCGGGCGGCACCACCACCACCACCATGGAGAGGGTGTCTGGTGAGTTTACCGCCGGTGGAGGCGGTCAAAATCCCGGACGCGTTTTGACCTCCCGAGTCGCTAAATGGGACTCGAACCGAACGTGTGACCCCACCAATGGATTGCTCTCCGAACGAGGAATCCATTGGTGGGGTCACACGCTTGGACCTGCGTTCCCGGCCTCACCCTGTGTCTTTGCGCTGCTTGCAGACAGCCTCAACGGCGGCTCGGAGCCGGTGGTCAAGACGACGAGGACGGTAAGCCACGCGCGGCCCTCCGTGGACAGCCTCCTGGACGAGCTCAGCACCGTGGTGCCCAACGGGTGAGTCGGGGCTACTCCGCGCGCCAGGGACTCTCCATGCTTGCCTTACGTACAGGGCCGCATTGTGGCCGCCGCGTGGGGTATTGACGCAACGGACCCACCTGACGGCTGCCGGCCTTGGGGGTTTCCCCCTCGCCGTCGTCGGAGCGTCTCCACTCTGCTTTGTGGTAATGCCCCCGCCAGTGGGTCACCTGGCCAGCAGACTGATTCCGAGAGTCGCTCTGTCTCTCTCGCACTCACGGGGCGTCCCTAATGGGTGCGAGAGAGACAGAGCGACTCGGCATCAGTCTGCTGGCCGGCCTCCGCGTCGCGCCGCCGCCGTGTCGCGTCGTCGTCGTGGGGCCTGCCGATGCAGTGGTGCCGTGTGAACCGAAGATCCCGCCACCCTATCCCAAGGCCCGGCGATCCCGCTCCGCCCGCTCCGCACGGCCCCAAGGCCGCGTCCCAGAGCGCCTCCCTGCTCCCTCCGTCTCTGTCGCGCCAGTCGCGGGCCGGTGCCGGCCGCCGGGAGCGACGGAGAGGGAAGATTTCGTCTTCGAAGGCGGCCCCAGGCGGCGTGGCCCAGGCCGTGGCGCCCGCCCAACTTTTTATTCACTCTATTTCCTTGAGCGGCGCGGGGCCGCCCCTGCCGCCTCCTCCCCTCTCCCCTTAATTTTCTTGCAACTCCCGTTTGTTTACCTGCAGGGAATCCCAGCCAGAAAGTGCGCCCATGAAAAAATTGCACTGTGTTTGTCTTGCTGACCGGCGCTCTTCTTTTTTTTCCGCGAGGATGTTCCTCTCTGTCGACGCGACTGTACGACGTGTGGATCCTCTGCGCAGCGGCCGGCCGTGGGTGTGGTCGGGTCAGGCGGGGCGGGGCGGGGCGTGTAGCTCGAGGCGCCACTCGGCAAGATATATGCATATTGTTTTCAAGGCCAGGGTCAGCCCCGCGCTTCATGGCAAGGGCTACGTGGGAAGGGACGATCGGGGGAGCGTGGGACCTCCATGGTGGGAGACTCATGGTGAGGGATGACTGCTGCGTGACCTCAAGGCAGTGCCGGGCCCGGTATGGCCTCTCACGTTCAAGTTCAAGTTCCTCCGGCGGGCGGCAGGCGCCCAGCATAGGCCATCCCCGCTCTGCAGCGCTCCGGTGCGCGGCGGGTGGCCTATCCCGCCTTCGTAAGGCGCTCGCCTGGCGGCGGCGCACAGTGGGGGCGGTCAAAATCCCGGACGCGTTTTGAGCTCCAGAGTCGCTAAACGGGACTCGAACCGAACGCGTGACCCCACCAATGGATTGCTCTCCGAACGAGCAATCCATTGGTGGGGTCACACGTTCGTTTCGAGCCCTGTTAAGCGACTTTGGAGCTCGAAACGCGTCCGGGATTTTGTCCGCCCCCACCGGTCTTCTGGCCCAGTGTATGTCCGCTTTCACACCGCCTGTCTACACACTTAAAACTCTACAAAGAACTGCTCTTTGTATTACAAAGAAAATGGCGGCTTCGCAGCCTGCGAAGGAAATCGTTTGTAATACGAACGATTTTCTTTGTAATACAAAGGAAAAATTCTTCGTAGACTACGAAGAACTTCTTCGCAGCTTGCGAAGGATTTTTCCTTTGTATTACAAAGAAAATCGTTCGTATTACAAACGATTTCCTTCGCAGGCTGCGAAGCCGCCGTTTTCTTCGTATTACAAAGAGCAGTTCTTTGCAGGAATTTATCTGTGTAACGCGGTCCGCCCTTTGCTTGGTGTTGCCAGCGACCTCCCCGACGGCCACAAGCTGCTGGTCAAGAAGGTGGTGTACGAGAGGGAGACGCAGAAGGCGCAGGCCGTGCCCAGCGCGTCTACGGCCACCCGGGAGCTGGACGACCTCATGGCCTCCCTCTCCGACTTCAAAGTGAGTGGAACGGCGACCTCGCACCTCGTGTTGTAATTGTGTCTTCTCCTCCAGCAGGCTCGCAGGCAGGATCCGATCGGAGCGCGGTTTTCCGATAAACAGTTAATTTTCAAATTGATGGGTGGGCCTTTATTTGGCCTTCTTGGCGCTGGCTCTTCGCCCCGCGCGTGGCTCGACGCTTGCTCCAAGTGGGTTGCCGTGTTCGCCATTTGCAAACACGCTGCACTCGGCGCGCTCACTCATCCACTGTTCCCCACCCTTCTTCCCTCTTCGCAGCTAGCGACGCAGGTCCCGAAGGCCCCGGCCTGGCAGGGCGCATCGCCGAGACGTGTTTTGCTCGCAGACCTGTCATAAAATTCACCCCGTGAACTTTTCTCATTCCAGTGGCTAAATGAATATTTCGCTCTGTTAGTTCGGACTATCGAGACGGTAACGGCCATGATGCGGAAAGTAAGTGGGCATGCTGGCGCCCATGGCGACATGGGGGATTGTTGTGTGTGGCTGTGTACCCCTCACAACCTAGACCAGCTAGTCGCATTGCTTGACGACGCCGCGCGTTTTGGCGTTTTCCTCTGCTCTTGGTTTTGTTTTTGATTTTTTTATTCACTCTTTTTTTGAAGCGAGTGCACTTTCTTCCGCGCTCCGGATGTGGCGCGTGCCTTTGTTTTCGTTAGTGCGTCCGCACTGCGTCGAGTTAACAAGGACTCCGCGATGCTCGCTACCTAGACGGCACAACCCGAATTAACTGAGTGTGGCCTTGGACATGCTGTCGACTAATCCCACCCGCTGGCATTTTGTTCATGGACTTTCCTCCCGACTATTAACAGCAGCGCCGGACTCCGGGTGACTCGAGAGACCGGCGGTATTTACTTTTTTGTGTTTATTTTTTCCTTTTGTTTTTCTAATTGTCGATGCAGTGGCTCGCCACCCTGGTTGCCATTCCAGCAGCCGGCCACGTGTAGTTTGCGTGTGAGTGTGCGAGTGTCCCTCTAACCCCGGGCGAGTCGCGAGAGCCTTCCGAAGCAGCCGCTTCAACTCTTCTTGTAGTTAGGCTCTCTTCCTCGACGTCCACGACGCCCACGACGTGCTCAAGGGTCTCAAGCCGCCCCTAACCTCACCTTCGCACCGGCGGATTCACGCGTCCAGCTCTAGTCGGACTCGGAAGGTGGCCGGCACTATGCCCGCCTGCCCATCCGACGGCCTCCCCGACGGCCACCCCGACGGCCTCCCCGACGGCCTCCCCGACGGCCTCCCTGACGACGGCGGCGAGCGGGATGTGGAGTGGAGTCTCGGTGGAGCCGGTCGGAGAGACACCTCGGGACGGCCAGGGAGGCCGGCATGGACCTCCCCGGACCTCCCCGCCGGTCTGTCTGCCTCTCTCTGCCAGTCGGTCGGTCTCTCTCTCTCCGCCCCTCTCGCGGCCGCCGTCCGACAGTCCTTTCTTGGCCCACTTGGGCTGTGGAACGCTAGAAATAGCCCCACCCCCCGAGGGGCACTGCGGGGCCCCGGGGGGGCAGGCGGGCAGGGCAGGGGGCGAAGGGCCCTGGCGGCCCTGGTGGGGGCAGGGGGCGTGGGACGCCGGTCCGCGCCGCCGCCGTGCCCGTTCGGCCCGTTCGGTGGGCCAGTTGCAGTGGGACCTCTGGGTAGGAAGGATCGCCCGACGCGCGGGCCCCGTCAGCTACCCGTGGAGAGGTACCCGCCTGGCCGGTACGCCCCGGCTCGGCGTGGCTCCCACGGGGCGTCTCGCGGGCCCCGTCAGCTACCCGTGGAGAGGTACCCGCCTGGCCGGTACGCCCGGCTCGGCGTGGCTCCCACGGGGCGTCTCGCGGGGCCCGTCAGCTACCCGTGGAGAGGTACCCGCCTGGCCGGTACGCCCCGGCTCGGCGTGGCTCCCACGGGGCGTCTCGCGGGGCCCGTCAGCTACCCGTGGAGAGGTACCCGCCTGGCCGGTACGCCCCGGCTCGGCGTGGCTCCCACGGGGCGTCTCGCGGGGCCCGTCAGCTACCCGTGGAGAGGTACCCGCCTGGCCGGTACGCCCCGGCTCGGCGTGGCTCCCACGGGGCGTCTCGCGGGCCCGTCAGCTACCCGTGGAGAGGTACCCGCCTGGCCGGTACGCCCGGCTCGGCGTGGCTCCCACGGGCGTCTCGCGGGCCCGTCAGCTACCCGTGGAGAGGTACCCGCCTGGCCGGTACGCCCGGCTCGGCGTGGCTCCCACGGGGCGTCTCGCGGGCCCCGTCAGCTACCCGTGGAGAGGTACCCGCCTGGCCGGTACGCTCCGGCTCGGCGTGGCTCCCACGGGGCGTCTCGCGGGGCCCGCGCGGGGCGCACGCTTTGTCGCTAACCCCCTGCGGGGCTGCGGGGCGCCACGGGCTCGCCCTGCGCACGCCGCATGCAGCTCGTCTTCCGCTGCCGGGTACTCACTTTGCTCTGACTTGCTTTTGCAGATCAAGGCCAACAACCTCCAGCACCAGCAGGTCAGCGAGTCGCCGTATGCCAAGCCGACCAAAGCCAAGCAGACGCAGTCCAGCCCCAACAAGCAGAACCTCGACTCCATGCTCGGCAACCTGCACGCAGACATGAGCCGCCAAGGAGTCAACACCACCCAGAAGGGCTGCTGCCACGCCTGCGAGAAGCCCATCGTGGGCCAGGTGCGGTCACTCGGCTAGTCACTCGGACGGCCCGGCGGTGCGGACGGTGCTGACGGCGAGCTTGTTCTGCCGCAGGTCATCACGGCCCTGGGCAAGACCTGGCACCCCGAGCACTTCACGTGCAACCACTGCAACCAGGAGCTGGGCACGCGCAACTTCTTCGAGCGCGACGGCCGCCCCTACTGCGAGCCCGACTACCACAACCTGTTCTCGCCCCGCTGCGCCTACTGCAACGGCCCCATCCTGGACGTGAGTGCCGCGCCACGGACGCCGGAGAGGGCGGCCTGGCGGGGCGGGGCTCGCGGTCACGCTGTCTCTGTTGCAGAAATGCGTGACGGCCCTGGAGAAGACCTGGCACACCGAGCACTTCTTCTGCGCCCAGTGCGGCAAGCAGTTCGGCGAGGAGGGCTTCCACGAGCGGGACGGCAAGCCCTACTGCCGCGACGACTACTTCGACATGTTCGCGCCCAAGTGCGGCGGCTGCAACCGCCCCATCATGGAGAACTACATCTCGGCCCTCAACAGCCAGTGGCACGCCGACTGCTTCGTGTGCAGGGTGCGTACCTAGTTGCTAGTTTGCATTAGCCTCTTCCCACAGGTGCAGGACGCGCGGGCCGCGGCCACGGTGAGTCTCCTAGTTGCACTCGTTGGGGAAGGGGATGGGGAGCTAGCTAGCTGGTGGCGGTCGCGGTGGCGGTCGCGGTGGGGAGAGAGTCCCGGCCCTCCCGCACAGCCTGCTTGACCGCTGTCTGCCTGTCTGTAGGACTGCAAGGAGGCCGTCAAGGGCAAGTCGTTCTACGCCATGGAGGGTAAGCCCGTGTGCCCCAAGTGCGTGGGCGTGGACGAGGAAGAAGAGGACTAAGTCGGCGGCCTCGACGGCCACGGTGCCGATGATGTGATGCCGGCCAGAGGTCTGACAGAAGTCTGGCAGAAGTCTGGCCGGGGTTGATGGCGACATCAACATCTCCCTTTCTTTGCAGCCGTCCAGCAAATAAACTAATCCTTCCCTTTCCCCCGACTCATAGACAGACACCTGCCTCACGGGCAGTCGCTAACACGCAGATCTCTCACACTTTTCCTTAAATTTTCCTTTCTCTAAAGTCCCCAGACCCAACACTTAGCAGCTCCACACGGTAGGGCCATACCTGACAGATCAGATAGACAAGAATTAATTTTTATATATGTGTATAAATATGTGTGTCTGTATAAAGATTTCTAGTAATATTTTTCCACAAGCTTTGAAGGAAACAAAAATTTTATACTTTAGAACAATAATGTTGCACTCGGTAATTTAATGTGAGTGGAAGGCATTGTATTTTTAAGCAATAAAGAAAATAAAAAAACAACAAAAAAACAAAAAAAAAAAACAAAAAAAAATTATTGATTGGAGGTCAGTGGTGTGAATGCACTGCTGTTACCTTCCACAACCTGGACAGGTCAGTGACCTGATTGGTTGTGTGAGGTGCCTCTTTGTCATCTGTCAGGTTTGGCACTGCAATTTGGTGCATGTTAATTTTGTTAATTTTGCGTATATGTACTGACACTATCACCCCAATGAAGGTCAATGACCCTTTTCAAGGCAAACAAAAGGAAAAGTAAAAACACACATTCTATATTTAGTATCTATTTATACCACCGCTTTAGAAGATCAAGGTCAGGTTCAGGGCTGGTCCTACTCTCAATGAGTCTGACACACTCACAGACACACACAGGAAAAACATGCTAACAGGTTTGCCAAAATTTATCAATTGCTCTTAAATGTGCATAGGGCTCAATTGAAGATGCAACAGGCCACTCCTAAAGACTAAGCCACACAATTAGCTTAATTTTTCTGAATTTTCTGTACGTTATTTGCACGTTTATACGTCACCTATATGACAGAAGGGAGCAAGGTTTTTAAAAATTCATGTTGGGAGTTAATCTTATTTTGCATCAATTGTTATTGACATTCTCCAAATATCTAGAACTGAAACCATAGTTGAATGTCTATCCCCTATATCAAATTTTTGTAGTTTGTTGTTTTAAAAAATGTATACGCAACACATGGAAAACAAAAAAACTTCATTATAAATTTTTCCAAAAATTATTTTTGTTGTGTTGCAAGGGAGGGGCAGCATTGTCATATTTCAATGTTTATCAAAATTTTGCTGGGTTTTGTACTATTAGATCTGCTCAGAATCAAGTTATGTTGAAATATCATCTTTTTTTAAGGGGCTGGGAGAAAAAAATGTTTTTTTTTTTGGGGGGGGGGGATGTGTGTGTGGCTGCATGCACGGATTTCTGTCCATATGATGTAAGTAATATATCCAAATTTTATGTTATAGGATTGTCGCCAACCCTTCCATGGCGGATCCTTCTTCGATCATGAGGGTCTTCCTTACTGTGAAACACATTACCATGCAAAGCGGGGTTCTTTGTGTGCAGGATGCCACAAACCAATTACTGGTACTTATGCTCAAGCAGTATAGTGATTATATCTCTTCTTAACAAGCAAGCTAACTTTTTGTTCCAATTTTGTCTTCAGGTCGATGCATCACTGCTATGTTCCGCAAATTCCATCCTGAGCACTTTGTTTGTGCCTTCTGCTTAAAGCAACTGAACAAGGGAACCTTTAAAGAACAAAATGATAAGCCATACTGCCATGGGTGCTTTGAAAAATTGTTTGGGTAACTGATGAAACATAGTTTATTGAATGTGCCCTCATTCCTGCCAAGTATTTGGAAATTGGCAAAACACTGTTTTTGTACACCAACAGTTTCTTGTAACCTCTGTGAGGTGATAAAAACGTTATATCTGTGGTGCTACTGTGAATGAATTGGTTGCTAACACAATCTTACCATTTTGAACTGGCAACAGTGCCCAGCTCTGTAAAGTTGTGGCACTACTCAAAAAATAAAACAGTAAACTAAATTGACTCATTTTGAAAGATCATTGTGTTTTGAAATCATACATACTGTGCATTTCTCTGGTAATTATGCTACTCCTTAAACTTGACTTCAATGTTCCCATCAGACTTTTCAAAACTATTTATGACATCAAAAAATTAGTTATAGCTATAATTTAGATGTATTTATGTACATTGGTAATTGCTATAGGAGGTGCTGTAAGAATCAAGAAATTTTCTGCACTTAAGTCATTTATACAATTCATTTTAGTCAAGTTAAGTCTGGCTGTCAGGCATTCTTGTCTTATTTATAATTAGTTTTAAAATCTTAACTGTGAGTTATTATTAATTTTGTGGCATTTGTGAAAGTTAAATGAAGTCATCCTGTTTGTAATCAATTATGCCATTTTCTGACAATCTCTTGTTACCATGATGCCATCATGAAAACTATACTGAAGACATTTCTGAAAGGCTCAGTTGATGCATCAGGCTCCCTTCAAAATCCTAATATCTTTATTTGTTAACTGACAGGGAATCCAGCTGTATATGCTTCTATTTGTGAATAATCGTAAAAAAGAGTGTAGATCCTATCAAAAGATAAGCATTGTTCCCATTCTTAGTGGTGAATAATCATGTTTTACATGAGTTGTGTTCAAGTACATGATGCAGATGCCACATCACAATGTGCTTCATAACACTGTAATTTGAAATTCTAGATTTGATGTTTTCAATTTTTTTTTGTTGATGATGTTTTATGTCTAATTTTAAAACGATCTATTAAATTTATTTTTTATTAACATATTTTATGTTTCTCATTTGTCTTCCTCCTCCCTCCTAATCGACCGAACCCTAGATCCAAGACACGGTAGATTACTATTCACGAGAAGATTTGTGCCAACAAAACGTGCCCCCAGAGAGAATCGAACTCTCGACCCCTAGTTTACGAGACTAGTGCTCTAACCACTGAGCTATGGAGGCGGCGTGGCGGAGAGTGGCGCTGTGCACGTCTGTGTACGCCCCTCGCGCGCGGCGCGCCCGACGCGACTCGGCTTCCCCTCCCCCTTTCAGGAAGACCCGCATCCTGGCAGGAGCAGGGAAGCGACAGTGGTGTCTGTTGGGTTGCCTGCCTGCCCGGCGCTTCCTTTGGGCGGGGGCCCAAACAGGCGTGAGCATTGGGGAAACCTCTATTCCTTTACGACGGTCAGAAAAAAAAATTAGAGCCTTTAAAGGCTAGTTCTAGGAGAGGACTTATGGGTCCAGCCTGTAACGAGATGTGTGTAAAAGTGGGTCAGGGCGTAGCCGCCGCGTGTGAAAATGACTATTCCAGTGAAGAGGCTGAGGACGATGGGTTGATGGAGATAAAGTAATAAGTGCAATACCCTAAGAGGCCTTTTATTGCATTCATCAGCCAGATTCAGTATATACAAGTTGGCCTTCAAACGCCGCGTTTGTTAGGATAAAAGGGTATGATGGTCTTCAAGTATCAAAGTTCACATACAGTCAGAGAAAGATTTAATAGATTTCAGGGAATAAATTAAAATCATTAATTTGTTTTACAAAAGAACATCACAATGTAGTTTTCATCATACAAACTATCTTCACGAGTGAAACTCAAAAAGATGATTTATATGATACAAAAATTCATCTAAAACACCTCCAAAATGTACATCTTCAAGAACATACAACAAGCTAGGTATGTACCAATATTTTTCAATGACACATCTCAGAATACAATTTCTGGAAGAATTCATTCAGAACATTAGCAACCAGTCACTTCAACATGTCTAGAAAGTCAGTAAAGAAAACTGCAGAAGACACAAGCAATTTGATTGAGTTTAGAAAGTATGAAAAAAGTATTATCATTATTTTTATAACAGTAAAAGTATAAGGGCAGTAAATTTTAGGTCCTGCCAAGACACAGCCTCAGTAAATGAAATAACTTTATTTAATTATATGCAAGGAGATATTACTAAAAGAATCAAGTTTACAGGCATTCAGACAAAACAATTTTTTCATAGGAGCTAGTCTGGCAATTAAACATTGGTTTACCATTAAAAGTTATGCACATAACAATAAAAGATAGGCTCCTGTGGTAAAATACATTAAAGGGCAAAGGTGCTCTAAAATAAAATTGTGTAGTTCACACAAAAATCACAATAGAGACAGAATTTAAGTTAAATAAACATAAATTGCCTCTGCCCACACACTCCTCACATTTGGAACCTTGCCAACCTCTGGCACACCTAAAACACTTGGTTTGCTTCATCATTTATGACAGAGAAAAAGAAATAAAGAAAAAAGATGTTCACAGCATAGAATTTGGGAAAAGTCAGATTTTCAACAATCAAAGATGACAATAAAGGCAATAAAAATCAAGTTCCCCAGTTACCAAGTGACAGTTCCAGAGTAAAAAAAAAAACAACAAAAAAAAAATGGGCAGACTTCTCGTTTTGTAGTAACTCATAGTTCTGTCAATAAAACAATACATGATCATACAAATATCGTCAACCCAAGAATCAAGACTACGCAACACATGATTGTGGCGGCAGATGGTCTTCCATGTCACACTAAATAAGCATCAATTTCTGAGGCAAACTTTACTAAAAATAACACACAAAGATTCCTTCAGATGCAAGTGATGGATTATCTTAAAACATCCAGAAATAACCTTTCATGACACACCAAAATCTTATTGAAGCTCTCTCAATTTTACAAAAAAAAAAAAAAAAAAAAAAAAAAAAAAAAAAGAAAGAACTAGGCTTTCAGACTCTGAAAATGTCCACCTTTAACAACCTAAATTATAGCATTACCCTAACAGTTAGAGCATATATGAAGGAGAATACAATTAATTCCAAATGAAACAAGAGATGTTTCAAAACCGCAATTCAAAATTCACAAATAAAATATTGAACTTAATGTTATTTCATCACTAATAACTAGCAATGGTGATGAAGCATCAGAAAAGAGTCAATAAACAGTGATACTGTCTAAACTGCTTCAAAGCTTGCCAAAGCCTGACTAGAGATGACTTGCATCTGATAGAGGACAACAAACCTTCAGTCTTACAAGCATCTTTCAACCCTCCCAAATCAGTCTTCATGAGAGCCATACACCAACCCCCGTGCTCGGGTAAGAATCGGTCAAAGCCCGATCCAATTTACAGGATGGGGTGAAAGGTTTCATAACAGCCCTTTTCTAGATCTGAGACACAAAATCCAGAAGGCTTTAGGTTTCGAATTTAAATGAAAGCTATGATTTTACGACTAGAGTAAATCTAACACATTTTGTTCACTAGCTAGGGCTATGATCCGATGGCCCAGTGTGAGCTCTGCCTGGGGAGGGGCTGTCAAGAGGTCGGAAAGTAAAATTTGGAGAGTCTGCACTTGACATTGATTCAGGGGTGCCAACTGAACTAACAGACCCTGGAAGTGGGCTAGATCCTTGTTCTAGCCTATGTTGCGGCATAAGGAGACCTCCGCCACCATTACCGGTGCTCAATCGTTTAGTGGGTGGAGACCGATACTGTTCAGCATCATCAAGTTCAAACTTCCGCTTCACAGCAGGGCCTAATGTGCTGGGTCGCATTGCTATGGGACTCTGACTGCGTCTAAAGAGAAAACAAAACAATTTTTTTTTAATGTTAGTAACAGCGACAGTTCATTACTGTTTTGAAGTTAGTAAAATCATAAAAAGAAATTATTTCTTACTTAGTGGTATAAGATTTCCTGGTAGGGCTTGTACCAAACAAGCTTCCAGTTGGTGTGATGAGTTGGCGACTGAGTCCACATCTCGTTGGGGAGGGGGAAGAACAGACGGGAGAGTTTGGAGGCATATTAAGATGCAGTGGATTCATCTGGGGCCCAAGCACCCTACGTTCTGACTCGTTCTGTTCAAAAGACGCACTTTTTCATTAGTATGCCCTGGCACAATGTAAAGCCAAAATGTTTATGAAAAAAAATAAAAATACTGACATCACTGCAACTAAGGTTACCAGCCACAAGGGTCAAATCTTCGCATGATTGTGACATTTGTATAGCCGAATGAATTTCTTTTTCATGTGCAGCTTCACTTCTTGCCACATCAAGGCATTCCTCTTGCCGAAGCTGACTGACACGAGGAGACGGCCTTGGAGAGCTCTGGAAATGTCAAAATTGCACTGTCAAGAAGACGCCAACTTACATTGTTGTCTCGTTAAAAAAAAAACAAATATTACTTACACCAGCGCTGTGTGAAGTGAAACTGCTGCCACTAAACCGCCGGGTCCTTGGTTGCATCAAATTTGATGTCGGAACCTCCCTGTTGATAAAGTAAATAACATTGTATTGATGTAGGAGTTAGCAAATCATGCTTGAATTAGTGAGACTAATAGTTTGATGGGTTCGATATGAAGGAAAAATAACAATGACACAGCACAACTGTGGCCTGCTATAATAACAAAACACTACCCTGGCAAACATGTCACAATCACTTCACATATATGCAAGATACTAGAGGAAAGTGCACACACACTTGGAGCAACGAGCGCGGCGAGATTAACGTAAATCCAACAGGAAATAGACTAATTGACGTAGTTAGGGCAGTGTCCCTGAACTAACAGTGTTTTCTGGCTTGGCCTGAAGGAGACAGACAGAAGTCCGACTAACCTGACTGCTGCCGCAGATGTGGAGGACGTTCCAGTAGCTGCTGCCATGTTGGAATTCAGTTCATTTATCATTGGGGCACTGTTCGAGCGCTTAAGACTGGCCGGTGGATCAATATCCATGGCAGACGATAGATTTGCTGCCATTTCGCCTCAGAGACTCAGCCAACTTCAACATAACTTGTTAGTTCCGTGACGACCGCACCAACAGCCAATACCCTTCACTTCCCTCGGTTGCGGAAACGGTATTATCTGGCAACCAGGCAAATGTCAAAGGACATTTTGAACTGTCGGTCAGCACTGAAGTTCTCTTTCAAGGTTTTTCTTGTCCAAAGACACAGAAATCCAGTGTCTCCAGCCCGGAGGTCCGAAGCGGCGAGGCCGACTGCTTGAACTTGGAGCCGACGGAGATTGGATGGGCCGCGGCCGCAGGCCTTAACAGCACCCAGTACTTTCCGTAAGGCTCTCGCTCAACTCTTGCTTCGCTAATTGCACTTGCACGCTACAAACAGGCACGAGCAGCAGTTTAAAGCATCACAAATACCGAAAATCCAGGGAAACAGGGGCAAAAATTCACTGGAACGACATTCACTCTTAACAAATCGAGCCAGGTTAATCTTAAAGGATGAGAAATTCATGAAATATGACTGCCAATAAATTTAAAAATCACTATTTGCAGTGTGATTGACTGAACTGAAGAATGATGTTGTGTAAGATTTTCTATTCCACGATGATTATAAAGTGATAAGGTAGCACAGACATGACATCCCCTGTCAAAGAACTAATAAACCTCTCGAATGAATCAAAAGTCCGTTTCTCTTGTTTAAAACTGGTCAAGGAGCGCGCGATTTATCATACGTCCTTTCAACGTCAGCAGACGTGCAGAAAACAAACCACTGAATAGCTGTATTTATACGATTGTCTAATGATTATTTATTTTACAATGTTGAGACTTGTACTTTTAGAATACATGTTCTTTCTTTCTGAATGCACTAGCTGTCTACCAGGTTCACACGCCACCACGATTTTCTTCTGCTAGGGGTGGCAGTACCCTCCAAAACCACCATGATGACCCACACGACTCACACTTTTGTTTTGCCAAATTTTGTTGTATCCCTTAAATTTGCCTACATTTCAGACTTGTCCTGTGCGGCACTGGAATTCAAAAATCCGCTGCCGTCGTATTGAAGCTCGATTTGGAATTCCCTGAGCCTCCAAGTGGGTGTGTCCGTGTCCTCCGAGGGAGCTCCAACCTGCTGCAAAGTATTGCATTGATTGCATTGCGAGTAGGGAGTGCACAGCGCTGGCTAGCCTACGGGGCCTACGGCTCTTTTAACTGCGTAGCCCCCAGCCCTTCCCTTGGGGGTTGAGACCGCGTTCGGGATCAGACGCCCTCGGATGCTTTGGGCCGAGTGTTGTCATGGATTAACCCTTCACCCTTCGCAAGTTGCGTACCCCGACGACATTGACACGTCTGAGTTCTAGCAGAAGAGATGGCCGAGAATCCAGTTCTGGAGGCGTGGAAGACCACGGTCCCATGTCGGTAAGATCTTGCGTTTATTGCATGATTAAGATTATATTTCTTGCTGCTGTTTCTTGTCAAGATTACTCCATTCATTCTTATATGTCTTGTGATCTTTTGTCACTCTTCCAACTAGTGTCATGATTTTGGTGCTCCACTTTCATAAGATTGTGTAAATCCCCTGTTGTTCAATGTAACTGTTACCTTAGATAGTTGAACATGGGTTAGCAAGGCTTCAGAGTGTGGTTGGTTAGAAGTTCCTCTGTTTAGTCAAGTTCATTTATTTTGTTGAGCATGACCAAATGTATCACTTGCCTAAACTTGAACTATTTGGCAGGCAAGTTTTGGTTTTTCTCTAGACTGGTGATTCTAGGAATTTTTGAGAACACGAAGGATTTGCTTTGTTCTCTCTCAAACAAACAAGTGTTGTCACAATTGTCTCTATATCTCTGAGGCCCTTTTATGATGCCTGTTTATTTTTCCTCCCACCAGGTACTTCGCAAGTGGATCGTGCAGGGAAGGAGATAATTGTAAATACTTGCACGACGAAGCATTGTTACAAATATTATCAGAAGGAGATGGGTTGAATACAACTGCTAAGCGGAAAGATAATGTCGCTAGGAGCTCTGTAGATGACCATAACAAATGCACTGGCAGCAGTTCCGGCAACAACGCTGACAACCAGGATAATAGTGAGACCAGAGCATGTACTAGTACGTCTCAACGAGATAAAGGCCAACTTGATACCGGTACTTCAAGCAATAGCGACTCAACTGAAAGTCAAAATAACACAGAACCTATTATATGTCAATACTTCCAACAAGGCTGTTGCATGTTTGGCTCTAATTGCTATAATAAACATGACCCTACTGAAATTAACATTAGTGCCTCCAGCCAGAGTTGTTCAGAAGACCCTCCTGAAAATAATTCAAGCAGCACCTCTGTCACAGTACCTTTAGCTTCAGATGCCTTATCATCAGATTCCTCAATGAGTCCCTTAGCACCAAACGGTGAAAGTTTGGAAGATCAGAGGTAATCAGCTTCTTGAGATATGTTTCAACCCTAATAATTGAGATTTTATCCCAAGTTTAATTGTTGTTTGATGGCTTTCCAGATCTCCTGCTCGACCTGAATCTGAATCCATTGAGACAAAAACAACATTGAGAGTTAACGCTCCTGAGTTTATTCCATCTGGATTTGTGCGTTCTATACCTTCTGAGGCTTCAGTTGTGGTTGATGAAGTTAATGATACCAAAGAAGGTATGCCCAATTAATGTGTTCTAATTTTTTTCCCACTCATTACACGATTGTCTCATTTCATTTTCAATGTCTGCAGCTTCTTCAGGAAAAACATGGGCGCAAGTAGTGAATGCCACTGCAGGTAATGGGGTTCCATCTCCTTACACAAGCTTGTGTCCTTATGCGGAAGCTGGGGAATGTCCCTACGCTGAGAATTGCACCTACTTGCATGGTGAAACTTGCGAGTTTTGTGGTAATAACTGTTTGCACCCAACCAACGAAGATCAACGCAAAACTCATACAGATGTAAGCCATTACCATTTGAAACTATTTTATTGTGTAATAGTTTGGTCAAAAAGATGAAAAGTTTTCTTCTTTTTAGGAATGTATAAAGCAGCATGAACGAGAAATGGAACTAGCATTTGCAGTTGCTCGATCAAAAGACAAGCAATGCGGTGTATGTTTTGAAGTAGTGGTGGACAAAAATCCAGCAAGTGAACAGCGGTTTGGTATTCTGCCTAATTGCAATCATTGTTTTTGCCTTGCCTGTATTCGTAAATGGCGCCAAGCAAAACAATTTGAAAATAAGATTATAAGGTAAAACAAAACACCTTATTCCTACTTTTTAGACCGAAGTTATAATTCATATAGTTGACAAGCTGCCCTTTCTTATGTAATAAACAATACCAATGTTTGATTTTTATTATTTCAGGGCATGTCCTGAGTGTCGAGTAACATCCGACTTTGTGTGCCCAAGCATGTACTGGGTCGATACCAAAGAAGAGAAAGATAAGCTTATAAACGCTTACAAGAGTGCCCTGAGGTAAGCACATTGTCTTCCAAATATTTTTATCAGAATGAAGAAAATTTATTTCTCAGCTAACTGTTGTGACCAAAATTTACATGAAATTTATTTTCACAGCAATAAACAGTGCAAGTATTTCAAACAAGGCCGCGGTAAGTGTCCATTTGGAAACAAGTGCTTCTACCTTCATGCTTACCCAGATGGGACAAAAGTGGATACCGGGCCACCGATCCGGCGCCAGCGTCAGAATGCAGATGGAGAAACAGATGTTTTACAGCTGTTTTTATGGGATTTCCTTGATGAGAGGGACAACCGGTGGCTTTACAGCTTGGAAGATATAGATCTTATGGCGTATTTCTCAGGCTCTGATGACTCAGATGCTTCAGACATAGAAATGTATTGATTTATGCTATCCTATGTAATAATATCACAAAATTTTCAAATCTGGTCAATTTTTATTTCACATAAGCTTCTGAATGGTGTTTCCTTCCCATTGTTTTGCCATTTTCAGATGTCTATTATTTTTTCTCATAGTTTATGTTAAATTAGCTTAAAGTGCCTTGTGCAAGTTTTTACGTATATTTATTCACTCCCGTGGTTTCACTGACAAGCACAGAGTTTCCTAGCGTGGGTCTCGCTTGCCAGTGCTGTTGAAGCCAAGATCTGGTTTCAAGGCAGGGGAGATGACTGTTAATGTTTTGACTTCCTTCAAGATTTGTTATATTCTAGTTAAACTGCACTAAATTGTTCTGCAGTTATATATGACCATGATGATCTAATAGATGGCTTCTTAGGATGGGAGGGTTTAACCGTTGATAACTCAGAGGCTACTATCCTGCTGAGTCTGGCTTACTGGATGTAATGCCATGTAATTGAGCTTCTTCATAGCTTGTTGATTACTGTGATGTGGTCCATAGTTAGAGCAATAACATTGTTTTGCCTATGGGAATCTGTGATAGTCAAATTGGTTCTCATCCGCTCATGAGCTGTAAGTATTCAACAATGATTTTAGTTATTTATTGTTACTTTTTGTAAAACACTTAAGAGAATTGTGGAGGGGATGGGGCATATGAGACACCATTTCATATTTTTTTAGCTGTAATATTCGCTTTTGCTCGTGAAGTGTTGAAGTGCTTTTTGAGGATATTTATGAAAAAAATACTGCCGAGGAACCAGTTAATTCGTGACCAGAATAAGTAAAGGAGTGACTTGGTTTATGATTATCACAATAATAGATATAACAAGTGATTTCTAAGTTCATATTGATTATGATTACCTTTTCCTTACAATAAAGAGAATAATTTTAAATTGTTGTGTATATTTAGTAGTGTTGCACCTGACTCAAAATTGCATTGGCTAAATGAACTCAAACCATCTTGATTCTATGTTTTAACTTAGATTTGAAAGGGAGTAACAAAAACACAGAGTACTTATAGTACAGAGCATGTTTTATTTATTTCATTTTAAACCAGAACAAAGTAAAAACATTTGCTATTGCAACCAGAATACTTAAAATACAAGATTTTGTAAAGAATGAGCATGATATTTTTAAAAGGAAGAGACTGACCACTTAAAACTGACTGAGGTTTGCTCTGACCACCAGAAAACAATAAGTAGCATTTAATTGCCAAAATAAACTAACTTTTAATTAAGAACTGTATATACACATAACAAAAATTACAAAATCCTTGAAGCTTACGATATAAGTGGAATAATTCCACTGTTTACAGACCATAAAAATATTGATTAGCCATCTCAAAAGCTGGCCTACAGCCTTCATATTAGAAAATAAATAACATCTGTACAGATAGCGAATCACTAGCAGACCTTACATACCACATTCAAACTACCTAGACAATTCTTCCATCACTGAAAAGGAATTAGACTGAGAATAAATTACACTATTATCACTTGAAGGAATTTTATGCAACGCTGACTCAAATTTGCACACCATACTTCTTATGCAAAACCGAAACCCTCCGAGCACTCATGGATTGCTTTGAGTAAGTTGGTGCGCAATTTATCGTATGTCTCATAAACAGGCAAATCCAACTGGTTGAAGCTGTAAAAGAGCAAACACAGTGAGTACCATGTTTTCATTTATGACAGGTCCATTCAAAGAGAGGAGCTCTTGTACTTACCATGTGTGTGCAGAAGGCAAACGATCCGTGGAACGATCGTCGCGATGGATCTGGAATTTCTGAACACCATTCATGCCCTCTAGAGCTCCAAATCCTTGCAGGGGAACCTTGGAGGTGCCAGTAACAAACTGCAGGAACTTGGCTCTGTCTGCGTGATCCAACGACCTTAAGGCCCGCCAGAACCACTGAATCTGAAAAAGTAGATTAACCAGAATTAGAACTAGGACATTGGACCTTGAAAAATCATTAAACTCAACTATCTGCACTGGGACTGAGAAACTTACCTGCAGAGAAGTTGGCTGGTACTTGTGATACTCAGTGTTAGCCTTCAAGTCTTCAATATCCACATTAGGCAGTCCAGATATGAGCAACTCCAACTCTTGTTCATTGAAAATGGATATGAGACGTTTAGGAATAATGTCATAAAAGCCCTCTAGGAAAGCATTCAGTCTGAAAATGAAAAGAACAATTTATGCATTTTGATTATCATGGAACACCAACTAGAAACACATTTTAATGCATTTCCACTCACTGCTTTCTAATAGCCCCAGTCATTTTCATCTGACACACAAGGCGAATATAGTCCATCTTGTTTTCTTCAGTTACACCAATGTTCCTTCCATTAGGGATCAGGTCTCGTACTTCTGTTACTCCAAACTCTTGAACCTAGTTGGAAAATACCTCATAGATTAGAAAAGAAAAGTCCTAAAGGGGCTATGAAGTCATTGACTGAATAGTATTGACATACCTCTGCACTGAATGTAAGATCATAGCCAAGAGCACTGACATGATTTTCCATTAGGTACACTAATCCTTGATAGAAGCTGTAGTCTTCACTTTCCATATCAGTGTACTTGACAAGGATTCCTAAAATGTGTTTGTAGAATGACCTTGTGAAGTAGCATTCTAACAATTTGTTATCATAGATTGCTTTAGCTGAAATTAAGACAACAATTATGAGTTATATTAAAGATAAAATTAATTAATTATTATTAAATGATGTATGCCTGATTAATAATTATTACTTACCAATAACTCTTCCCACAAATTTGAAATAGCAAAGATGATTTGGATTGCAATGTGATGAAGAGTTAATCATGTATGTTACTCTATCACCAGGTGAAGTTGTGAACAGAGCATACATGGGGTTGAAGATTTCTCGGGAAATAATAACATACCACTCTCTCAACAGGCCACCTGCATCTTGACCTTCCTCACCTTAAAAAAAAAAAAAAGTGGTCAATGAATAAATGTAAATGATAAATACACACACACAGACTAGGTTGGGTTAGATGTACAAACAGAACAAGAGTTGTACCTTCAAACACTATATAGAACCGATTTTTCCATTCTTCCACAGGCCTTCGTTGCAATTCACGGAATGAATCTTCAAATACATTGGAACGTCTAACATGAACTGCAAGTTCCTCTCTGCGCAATCCTTCATCAAGGCGCTCCAATTCTGTACGGAAGTAGCGCCTCTTCACATCAAAGTCCAAAATTCGCACATGATCCACAAGGCCAGCAAATGGACCATCTGCCAAAGGTGCTGTTGATTGGCGCAGGATTTGGTTAAGGACAGTACGGTGTGTTTCTGGAAGCAATCACAAAGACTGAGATAAAAACCTGTCACAACATAACTTAAAAAAAAAAAAAAAAAAAAAAAAAAAAGCCATGCAATCAAAGCTTACCAGCAAATTTGAGGAACTTCTGTTGGTCTGGGGAAAGCGCTGGCGCAAGAGTGGCATTTTCTAACGCCAAGGAAGCAGAGGCAGCCTCCTCAGCACTTGAACTGGCAGCCGCAGCCCCGCTGGCCGACGCTCCTTGACCAGCTGCTTGCGGTTGGGCCTGTGTTCCTACTCGAGCGGCAGGGGCTTCAGCAACCAGGTCCACCCCAGGGTTGGCACGACTACTCGAACTGGAAGACCTTTCACGATCCCTCTCCGATGATGGAGGGGCATGCACCAAAAAGAACGCCTCAACAGCAGGCTGGAAAAGAGATGCATCAAAATAAGAGATGAAAAACACAAAATAAATAAAATTAAATATCAGTAAGAATAACAAGTATAAGACCAACTAACCTGTAGCATCAGGACAGCGTGGTGGTCTGGAGTGTCAGCTAGCTGCAGCAGGCATGTGCTCAGCGTTTCCCACAGGCTGTCGAGCCTCAACTGTTCACTAAGGTTCGGAAGAGCTGGTCCCTCTTCAGTCTCAACCTCGTCTTCATCATCAGGCTCATCCTCATCATCCTCCGAATCCAACTCTTCGTCTGGATGTGGCTGTTGTGGCCTGTTGGGATCTGCACAAAAAGATGAAAGTCATGATTCCACCGTAGGCTACATTGCTGAATGCACTAAACCACGAGAGGACAAGACTGCCCAGGATCGTCACTTACTGATGAAGTGGATAAAGCCGCTGCGATGCTCCGGCGCAAGGATGGGCTCCATCTGGCGGTGCTCTGCCGCAACCGGAACCGGAACCACAACCTGGAACTCCCCAGAGCCCGCTGGCGCTTCGGGGGGAACTCCGGGCGGCGAGGACGTGTCCATGGTGTCGGCCTCGGCGTCGGCAGCGGGGACCACTTCCTGAGCCTGCAAAAAAAAAATGAACGAATGAAAAATGGAACGATCAAACGATGCTCGCCGGACGGAATACTGGCGGGAGCGGACTTTGTAAAACTGTAGGCACCTGTTCCTGCTGCGGGGCGGCGGCGGGCGCGGTGGCGGGCGAGGCGGGCACCAGGCGCACGCGGCAGCTGGCGCGGCTGCCTCTGCTGCCCCTGGCGCGGCCCACCGGGGTCTCGGCGGGCAGGGCGTCCGGGTCCGCGTCGGGCAGCGGCGCTGGCGGCCGCACCCTCGGCGCCGCCATCAGCGTCTCGGCCGCGGGCGCCGCGCCGCCGGTCGCGGGGGTGCCGGCCGCGGTGGATTGGTCGGCGGCGGCAACCGTGGCGGCAGCGCCCTCGACGGGAGGGGCCGCGGCCTGGGCGTCGGACGAGGAGCCAGCAGCCACCAGAGCATCGGTTTCCATCCGCTCAACTGATAAACAAAACACGGAACGTCAGTGCACGCCAACAAAAAAAAAGCGCGCTACAATAGCTCGTGATCAACGTCAAGTATTACCGGATGGTACACTAGGAGGCGGGGCGGAGGGAGCTGTGACTGGAGTCGACGAATTGGCTGGTTGGTGTGTTGAGTCGAAACGAGGCGTCTTCTTCTTGCTGGCCAAGCGCACCGCCTCGCGCAGCTGGATGATGACCTTGAGCATCCGCAGGAAGAAGGCTTGGCTGGATGTTTTGGACGTCAGAGGTGCCATGCTCGGAAGCTGGAGGTCCATGCCACCTTTCAGTTTGGTAGGTGCAGTCACAACCACGGTGTCATTTGTAAACCTGTAACATGCAAAAGTTAGATTGCTAATCAGGAATAAAGTTTTGAAAAGTTACACACCTCGCCTCTTCCTGGCTTTAATAGAACGTACCTATCATGCAGAAGACCCCTTTCAGGACGAGCCACAGAGTTATCGTCTGTGCTAGTGCTGTCTTCTCGCACTCTCTTTTGGTTGAGAGAAGATAGCTCTCCAATCAGGGATGCTATGTGTTCTTGGACTGTGTAAGCAAGTTTCATTGCTCCTTCCAAAAGCAGTCTTAAAATCTGTGGAAGGAAAGCAGTGGTTACAAACCAAAATTTATTGAAAGTAGAAAGTGCATGGATAAATAAAAGATAATTACCATTTCTCTCATAGCATCATTATAGCTAGCAAGATTTAAAAGCAAGGCAGTCGTATCTTCTAGACCCTCTTCAGAGCAAGATTTGGATGTCAGAACTTGCACTGCAAGTCTGACCTGATTTTCAACCATTGGAGGAGCATGTGGGTTTGGTTCTGCTAGGCCAAGAGAGACTAAGGACAGCAGTCTAAGGAGCTTGTCTGTGAGAACAGTTGACCGTTTAACAACTTCGCAATCCAACATTGGCAACAACTGGCCAAAAGCTGAAGCTTCGAAATTGGTAGGGTGGGATGAGTCAGCTTCATTGTTGCGCTCTACTCCGGCACTACTATTGGATCTTGACAGGTTTTTTCCTGAAATAGATAGAAAAACATCAACCATGAATAACAAATAAAATTAAAAAGAAGAAATATTAAAGATATGCACAATTAACCCACCTTTCCGTGAAGAGCTGGCACTATCCAGTCTCAAGAGAAGCTCCCAGAACTCATTTGGAGGGGTTGTAGTTGAGCCAGAAGTAGAAGCAACAGCAGTGGAAGTGGAAGGGCCACTGCTAGTTCCCTCTCCGGCAGACGAGCTTGGCGTTGTTCCCTGAATGGATGAAGCGCGGCTTCTTGTTTCCACTCCAACCCTCTCTTGGGGTGACTCTTGATCTTTGGGTCGAGCTGGGAGGAAATACCCAGGGAAACTTTTGGCTAGTGAAATAAGCAGGTCCAAGGCATGTCTGCAAAAGAATTAAATGATTAACAAGGGTGAGATAATTACTTCCAAAAGTAATGCAAAAATTACTGACTGAAATTTTTGACCCACCTGCACACTATCGGGGCAGCTTGCCGGTGCACGGCAATAGCAGTGGATGTAGAGTTACGCTCATAGCCCCTCTTGCCAGATGGCGGTCTTTGGATATGGAAAATGTTGGCCCGACATCCCAGAGCAGCATCCACACTCACATTCAACCAGGAAGTTCCACCTTGCAGTCTGACATTTACACTGCCAGTGTTTCCAGTGGCTCCACTTCCACTGAGAGAAACATGAGACAAATGTAACGAACACATCACAGGACTCTCCAAATGCACCACCAGATAAAATGGCAACTCACCTCTTGGATGCATCAGCTGCTTGTTTGGCTTGAGATGCGCGTGTTGTTCGCTTTGATTTGGCAGGAGTCTCAGTCGATGGCAAGGCCGGCAGAATTTCAGCAACTCTTGACTCGTTACTTCTTTCCAGAATAGACAACAGTGCCTGTAAATAATTCCATAATAAGCAAATGTCCATAGCAACACAGATAGATAGTCAATTTCAGAAAAACTCCGTGACTCACTTTGATGATCCAATCCCTGGTCTGATAGTGATAGCACAGATTCCTGAACACCCTGTGAAGTCTGCCTGTGTTTAGTCTTGGTTCATCCAAGAACAGAAGCACAAGGAGACAGCTCAGGGCCTCATGGTCTAGCAGAGGTCGGCCTCTTGCTCTGATATTAGTGGTTGCTGCCGAAGACAACGCTAGAGCAGCCTGCTCTCGGTCACTCCAGTTTCCAGTCATCCACCGACTTTGTTGAGGAACAGTCTGGATGGCATATCGCGTAACAGGGCGACCTAAAACAAATTCAAATTTAAGAGAGTTGTATTAGTACATTTACATTTGAGAAAAACCTGACACACAAATAATAAAAGTAAATAATTTGGTTAGGTACTCACGACTACCTGAAGCAGCCTGATGACTACGAAGGATTTGCGATAGGGTGCTCTGACCAGGATGTGAAGTGAAGAACCTGTCTTGCATGTGCCTGTTGCGGGACTCCCATTCACGCCTCAAACTCTGAGCCTCAGCAGCAAGATCTGGAGGCAATGCTGCGATCTGGGAATCTTCCATGTCTGCCAAAATCTGCGGAAAACAATAGAGGATGTCAATCACGATAGCAACCCTTGGCGATAACAAATCAAAGGAAACACTTGGCTAACGTACAGCTTGGCGAAGAGACGGAGCAAGGTTCTGGAAGAAGGCGGCCGTGTCGACGGGGTCCTCCGGGTTGGCGCTGGCTGCGGCGTGCCTCTGCTGCTCCAGCCGCTGCTGCGACAGCACCTCCTCCTGGATGGCGGGCGGCAGGGCGGCCAGGAACTCGGGGTTCACCTGGGTGATGCCGGCGCTGGTGCCCGCGGCCTGCGTCTCCAGAGTCTGCTGCCGGATGCGCTGCAGCCGCAGTTGCTCGGCGATCACCTCCTCGCGCATGTCCTCCGGGAGCGCGGCCAGGAAGGACGGGTCCACGCCCTCGGGCAGCTCCGGCGCGCCAGAGCCTGAGCCTGAGGGCGCACTGCTGCCACTGGCCACCGCGGTGCCCGAAGTGCTGGGCCCGGCGGCCTCGGCGAGGGCCAGCGCGGCCGCCAGGGCCTCGTTGGCCAGCTTCTGCTGCTCGTCGCCGGCCTCCGCAGCGCCAACTGCACCGGAAGCCTCGGGTGCTGCAGCGGCCGGCCCGGCCTCCACCACGGCCTCGGTCGCGGGGGCGGGGGCGGGCACCGCGGCGTCGGCTGGGGCGTCGCTGGCCGCGGGGTCGGCGACGTCGTCGGGCTTGGGGCTGAGCGCCTCGGCGGCCGGGGCGGAGGGGGCCTCCACGTCCGGCGAGGCTGGGGTGTCTGGGATCTCCTCGGTGGGGCCTTGGCTCTGGCCCGGGGCCACCGTCACGGCCTGCACGTTCATCACGTCGGACGGCGTTGTGGTCGGCGAGCCCGCCGTCACCAGGTCGGACGACGCGGCCGCCGGCACAGCCGGGGCCACGACTGGAGGCGCCGCCGCCAAGTCCTGCACGGTCCAGGTGCTTTCCCCGGCGCTGGGCTGCTGCTGCTGCTCGGTGGGGGCCGCCACTGGGGCCGCCACTGGGGCTGCGCCCTGGTCGGGGCCGCCGTACGCAGGGCCCAGGTAGTTGGCGAACGACTCCAGCATGCGGTTGGTGGCGTTCTGCTCGCGGCTGCCGTTCTGCTCGCGGGTCGCGATCACCTCGGCGATGGTGTCCGCCATGAGCGGCGAGGGGGTTTCCATGCTGGCGTTTTCGGGCAACGTCGCTGGAATACTCTGCACCTCCATCCCCTGCTCCTTGCCGGCTTCAGGGTCTCCTTTGGCGGCGCGCTTCTTACGAGCCACCTCTTCACATTTTTTCTGCTCTTCTACTTGCTTCTTCATTTTCTGCTGACGCTCGTGCAACTCTTCATCTCTATGCTTCTTCAGAATGCCGACAAGACTGTGGGCCACGACAAACACCAAATCAGCAGAGCACTCTCCGTCAAGTAGTTTCGACTCTTCGTTCCACCAGTTTAGGGCAGTAGGGGTGTTGCTCATTGTCACTGCCAAACCTGGACCCAGCAAATAACCTGACTGGTCAACAAAGTCAATTTGTTCCTCTTCTCCATTTGTCAAAATTCCCAGACCATGGTCCATGAGAACCACTCGAGAATCTCTAACAGAGTTGGCGAGGGCTTGCCCAGCTGCAGTGGCCAATGGAAGACTTCCTGCAAGTGGTCCTAGCAAACGTTGAAGGATCACTGGAGGGTTGGGATTTCGCATGTTGAGTTGTAGATATTGGTAACGGCGTTGCCTATTGGTCCTTTGGCTTCGCGTGTTTGAAAGATTGTTGGACTCATTGCTATGTCGAGTGTTGAGAAGAGGATGAACATGAGGACCTGGGTTGATTCCACCTGCAGCATTGTCATTCCCATTGTTTACATCTTCAAATATTCCAAAAGGTAGAGGGAAAGTGCTGGTGTTCCAAGGAACAAGCGGCCCACTAGGATCTGGATCAGAGTACTGAATCATTAAAATGTCCTCATTGTCTCGGTCCAGACCAGGAATGCGCATCACACCTTCATCTGAGGGGAATATCTCCAAGTTATCAGCCTCATAACCACCATCCTCTCCATTTTGCTGAACATCATCTCCGTTGTCTCCATCGTCGTCGTCATCATCATCTTCGTCGTCATCCTCATCTTCATCTCCACTACTACTGGAAGAACTGCTTGAACTTGAACTGCTCTCATTGTCATTCTCACCTTGATCTTCACCCTCTGCAGACTGATTGCTGCCAGAGTCTGAGCTTTCATCATCGATGTGGTCTTCCTGCTCAGTGAACAATGTGTTACGGTGACAGGTAAGCAGCTCCTCATTTCGGGCTTCAACATCCATAGCCTCAGTTTGATTCACAAATGCTGATGACGTAGATCCTTGCCTCTCTCTACTGACCAGAACATCCATGAGGTCATCCAGGCAAGGCTCGTCTCCTTCCTGCTGTTGTCGGTTCTCATTGTTAGGCTCCATGCTTTCAGTGGCTCCTGAAACATCGTGATCGGTATTGTCGGGGTCTTCTGCTGCATCCTCACCTTGAGCATGAGTGGTGCCAGAAGTAGGTGTTCCTGGCAAAGCCAAGGGATCCACATCCAGGGACTGAATCTTGGAGCGAGCAAGTTTCAGCATGGCTGAAGTTCCTGGTGACGGCTGAGCCATGATTCTTGACAGCGTTTCCAAGGGTTTCAGTGCTGCATTTACAGTGGATGCTGTGTTGGGGCTTGACAGATCCAAGCTGTGGACAACACGAGCTAAGTCTGTCACCAAGCCTCTCCTCACCATAATGCGTACCATGTTGTTGACACCATTGATCTGCTGAGACCGAAGTCCAAGAGGGTTCTGGGCATTTTGAGATGTAGTGGTGCTTGGTGGGCAATTTTCAATCATTGTAGATATGAGCACAGCTAGAGCCTGGATTTGGCTGCTCTTCTCTGCAGACTCTGGCATTTGTAGGGTTCGAGCTAAGGCATTCTTGACCTCTACCACCAATGTGGTTTGGGCTGTGCAAGAATGAGTGCATGATGCCAATGCAGCAACAAGCATACGCACCATATTGGGACATTCTCGGTCTGCTTTGTTCTCATGAGCAGGGAGAAGATTATCTAAAAGGAAAGCCAGGGCTGAACAATCTTCTGTAATTAATTCACTCTGTCCAGCGGAATAGTGGTAATCTGTGATCAACTTAGCACAGGGTGCATAAGAACGCACAGCTTCCGCCAACAATCTCAGGATACTGGATTTGGGAAGAAGAGGAAGTCGCTTCTCTTCTTTGTGTTGAGGAGTAGAGCTGAGTGGGTCTTCTTTGTTTTTCTTGGAGTCATCTCCATTAGCTGCTGCGCTGCTGCTCTGGTTGGTATTTGCAGCAGCCGCAGCTCCCTCTGCGAGTAAATCTTGCGGAATTTCTCTTGGAACAAACAACTGAACAGCAGCAATAGAACTCCCAGCGTTGTATTGGGTGGCAGCAGAAATGTTCCCTTCAGAAACTTCAGCAGCTAGCACACCCTGCTGTGCAATGTTATCTGTCTGCTGCTGCTCATCGTGTTGCATACACAAAGGAGTTGAAGGATTAGTGGTCGCTTCTTCTTTCTTAACTGGCTCTTTGGCAAGCGCATTGAGGAGGTCGAAGATGACGCTCTGGGAAACTCGCTCATGCATTGGTACTGGTGTGTGTGGACCGGTAGGCAGGCACTTCAACAACAATCTAGTGTCTTCTAGGTCATCTAAAAAATATAAAAGGAAGAAAACATTATTTTGAGCTTATGACAGCAACTAAAATAGAGAATAAACTTTTGTAAACACTTACATCGAGGTTTGTGAAGAGAAATATCCACTCGAAGAAGGCGTTCTGCAGTGGATTTGAAGACTTCAGGCTGGCGACAAATAGCTGAAGAACACATTCTGAACATGTACATCAGTTCTTTGTAGGTTGCAGGGATATTTGGCTGAGTCATGGACCTGAGGACCTTTTCCATTGCCAGTGAAAGAGTAGTTGATTCCTCCATGACATGTCGAATGATGAGGGTACACAGTTGTAAAAACGCATTGAAAGAAGAGGTCTGAGTGAGATCAAGCAGCATTCTGACACCACCCAACTCAGCAAAAAGACTAGCCAACTTGAAATCACGAGTCAGTCTAAGGCATACTCTCATGGCTGCATGTAGGGCATCATTATTAACTGGAATACTCAGTAACTGTACACATGCTTTGATAATACTGGCACAGTCATCATATGAAAGATTTTGGATAGGAGTATTCCGCTTGGACTCCAACTCATTGTTGGCTGCAGGAATGTCACTTTCGATTGAATCATCAATCTCCATTTCCATGCCCAACTCCTCTCGTCGGGAGCGTACTTCTTCACGGTAAGTATCAAGCATTGACATGATGACAGGGCGTCGATTACCACTTCCTTCATTGACTTGCAACATAGAACTGAACTGAATGACATAGCGTCTCCTGCCACAGCTTATACGGGCTAATGGCTCTCCACTCCAGTACGCATCATTAATGATTTTGTTGTTCACAGTTGAATACGGTGTCCATCTCCCGTTTGTAGGGTCAAACCATCTCCAAAGTCTGGTGGAAACTTTGTGCATTGCTTCTTTGCGTTGGGTGGCCAATGCAACTTTTTCCAAGAGGTCCAGCATTAACAACAATGGAGCAAGCCATTTAGGTGTGAGGCCAGACACATCTTTGCATTCAACTAACACAGCAGAACCTTCTTTCAGTAGAGTTAGCAATGGAACCAGTATTCCAGAACGTTGCACGGCCAAAGCACAAGGAGTGCGCATTTCATGCATCATAGGTCCTTCAAAGAGGAGAGTGAACAGATGAATTCTGACTGCTGCCTTATAAGCAGCAGGTGATACATGCAAATAGGTGTCAACTTGAACACGGGGGCTTTCACTATTTCTCTCACTATTTATAGAGTTGAGAAGGAATGACACTTTCTCAGATATTTCGTTAGTCATCATATCTAGCATCTCATTGCGGAACTGATCCCCATTACGTTTTGTAATCGTTACTAGAAGATCACACACTCTGTAGACAGTATCGGGCAACATGTCTAGAAGTGCAAGGCAGGTAGAAAGGGCAGAGTTTGTGAAGTTATCAATTTCTTCAGTGGATAGGGGTTCTGGATCCATTTCTTGATCCTTTTCAGCAGCTGAAGCTTCTAGACCAGTATCTCCAAGTGACATGGCAATAGCTCTCAGCATTTGATCATCTTCAGACATTTCTGCATCAATAGCGGCAGCAGAGGAGGAAGAGCGTGCATGAGGTGTGGGGTGGTTCAAGAGATAATCTGTGGCTTGCTCAAGGGTGGTACACTGTCCCAAGGCTTCCTCACAAAGTTCTCTGGAGAATCCCATGTCTAGTAGGGATCGCAGGTGTTCTTGATTGATTTGAGGAGCCGCTGGCTCCCCGGGCCTTCGCGCCAAGGCGGACCCTGACGCTCCTTCAGTGGTTGCTTCAGTTTTCTTTGCCTCTTCATCCTTCACTTGCTTTTCTTGCATGAGCTTCTCACCACGCAGGATATGGCGCAAGATGGCCAACATAGATTCAGACATCCTTGCACCATATGTTTTCAATGGTTTCCTTCCCCACATCAACATGACTGCATCGAATGCCATCTTATGGATGTTGCTCAAATACTGATAGGGGTCAAATGGCTTCTGCATACTTGCCACCTTGTTGATGGCGTGAGGGGAATCCAGAATGGCCCTAGGATTCACCATCTTCTCCAGCAGTAGAAGCCAAACATCAAGAAATTCACCAGTTCCTTCAGGCAGGTCTGGGCTTTCCAGTCCGTATTCCAGAGGAATGGTATACCCAGCAGATAAGGCCCAACGGAAAGTTCTGCAAAAATGTCACGGCAAAATAATTTTAAACATCCCAACAATAAATTTGAAGTTGAGAGATATATAGAAGATCGGTACTCACTCAAAGAAATTTTCAAGACCTCCAAAGTTGGCAAAATTTTGCAACATCAGATGGTATGGATACTTCTTCTCATCAAACAGCATGGGCGTGGTGAAGCCCACGGAGCAGATGAGGAAGGTAAGCCGCACCTTTGGGATAGGAGTAGATGGCAGCAGGCTGTAATCCAGACCTCGGGCTAGAAGAGAGTTCAATGAAGTGGCAACAGCGCGTGCACATGGTGTTGGTTGAGCTGGAGCATTGGGTCCTGGTTGAGTGCGACGGCGATTGATAGGAGAACCCACACACAGCTAAAACAAAAGGAGAGAAAAGGAAACCGCAATTAAGAAACAGTAAAAAAGTGGACACACTGCGTATTAAAAGATGACTGGAGTTGACCGATACCTTAACAAGAAGGCCAAACAATTCCGCCAAGGCTCTGCCAAGACGAGATGAAGCAGCAAGCAAAGGCTTGATGTATTTGAGTTGAGTGGGAGTGGTGCCACAGCAAGTCGTTCCTCGAGAAACTCGGCTTGGCCCTGCAGATCCAGAACCACCAGCGCCTTCCACCTCCATACTGCTACCAGGCTGCTGTTCTGTGGTACTCAGAGCTTCCATTGCAGAGGTCATGCCATTACTGCCCATGTCTGCAAGAGCAGAGCTGGAACCCTCAAGTTCATTGGCTGGTCGCAACTTCTCCATATCTTCCTTGCAGAAGTCCGAATCAGGGGGGAGTATGTCATCACTGCACAAGGCTAGAAGTAATGTGCTTTCCCACACAAGGGACACATACAGTTCTGAGAGGGCTTTCAAGACACCAAGCCCCAATTCAGAGCCCCAACTTCTGACAGAGATGGCTCTGACATCAGCCTGGAAATGGATTTTAGAACATCATAAGATGTCAGTGATTCAGAGACTACTAAGAAGTCAGTGAATAAAAAAATTGACAGGCATACCTGGCTTGTGCGGCACACATTGACAAACATAGCGACGTACGCGTGAGCAGCTGTCATAGCATGCAACAGTGGAGTTGCAGATGGTGTACTGAAAGCATTTTCTAGAGAAGGAGCTCGCACTAGTTCTTGGAGCAGAACAGAGCACAAACCACTCATAGAGCGAGATGTGTAAAGAGGTTTCAGAGAACTCAGTACTTCACTTAACTGAGTAAGACCTTGGGTTAATACGTGTTGATCATGAGCCAGATTCTGGAGGAAGGAAGAAACAAAACGCCCATTACGAAAAGATACAGATACAAATTTAAATTGTGGCCATCAACTAAAATACACATACCAAAATTGACTTGCAAACAGCGGACACACTTTGAGCTGCTCCCGTCACTGGATAGTCAACAGGGAGATTTGGAAGACCAAGAACTGACAACAGAGGCTCAAGGCCACTTTGGTTCACAAATTCACGGCAATGATCATCAGTTGAGTTGTTGCTCAGGATAGCATCGACAAACTTCATCTACAGAGAAAATAATTAAATTCATAAATATAAGGAAGACAAAAAGAATCAGGCACACAACTTGAGAAGAAAGATAAACATACCACATTGATAATGTAATCTATTAGGGCAATGGGTGTCTTTTCAGCATTACTACTTGATGTTGAAGCACTATTGATTGCGGATGACTCCACAGCTGACTGAGGTTGGTGGGAGGAGCTGGATGCTTCTTCTTCATCCTCATCATCCTCATCACTGCTGCCAGGGCCCTCTGTATTGCTGCTACTGCTGCCTCCACTGCCCTGGTTGTTGGGCGTAGCAGCAGGAGACACCTCTTGCTTGTTCTGTGCCCTCCAGCAAACATACTTAGGGTTCCGTCCAAGTGTGCAAAGTTCTTCCAGCAACTATCACAATAAAAGGAGAAAAGTATTAAAATGAAATAAGGCCACATAAAATAATGGCTGGCAAACTATTATAGCTGTATAAATATTGTACCTTTACGATAGCTGCCATTGCAGGCTGCTTCAGTGTTGGCTGATGCCTCATCAGTTCGTCCATAGCATTGCCCAAACTAGCAGCAGTGTCTCCCATGGGCTCAGAACTTCTCCTGCGTCTCATTGCAGCTAGATAGGCAGGTGATATGAGCACCTTAAATATGCGAGGGAATGGTTGGCACTTTTGGAATGCTTGAAGACCTCTAGTGTTTAAGCACAAAGCAGAAAACATATTTGGCAGGGACCCAAGAACCTCCCGTGTAGCAGGCACCTGAAATACATGATTCAAAAATGTACTTAAATAAATATCCATTGACAACATAAAAATTTAAAAATTGTCATGAGACAAACCTCTTTCAC
This sequence comes from Thrips palmi, assembly GCF_012932325.1. Taxonomy (NCBI): domain Eukaryota; kingdom Metazoa; phylum Arthropoda; class Insecta; order Thysanoptera; family Thripidae; genus Thrips; species Thrips palmi. The sequence goes on from NW_023144633.1 coordinate 1,972,833, forward strand.
AAGAAGAGCATGCAGCACAACATCAGTCAAACCGTTGTCTTGGAGGGACGACAAGAGAGAGGGTTCTTGGAAAACATAGACTGTGACGACATCAGTCGCCAACAGAAACAGGGATGGACCGTAATACTCTGCGTTACTGATGATGTGCTTCAAGGAAGAGGGCAAGGAGCCCTCCATGACACGTCGGATGCTGTCTGAAAATGCAGGATCTTCTACTTGAATTGCTTTCTTCAAAAAATTCAGCATTGATTTGAGGAGAGCAGCTCTTTGAGGCAAGCAGGTTCTGCCCGTCTTAGCAGCACTGTAGTCGAAGTTGGGGAAAGCATCTTCCTCAGTTTCAGCTGGTTTGTCACTCTGTTCCGACTCCTGCTGCGCACTAGTATCCCCATGTCCTTCAGATGTGGAAGCGCCTTCAATTCCTTCCTCTTCACGCCTAAATGGAGATTCGGTTTCCATCTCTTGACTAGTTTTTAGAAATTCAAGAAAGTTCCAATTAGATTTATAATTTAGAAAGAAATTTAGAACTAAATTAGGAGAAACAAAGGCAACACTTACTCATCATAAATATCAGGACTCTGGGCCTCAGCCAACCTAGCTTCTTCTTCCATATCGTGGGGTTGGTGGCCAGGGGGCACAATTTCAAATGGCTGTTCTAATCTACATGTGTTGACTTCCATCTGTAACCAAATACATTTTTGTCAGAACTTACTCCCGCTCAATGCACAGTAGGCATACAAAACAATAATTATCAGACAGTCTACCTCAAGCCGATTGATGAAGCTAGTCAGACCACCATGGGCTTGGAACGCTTGCATTTCAATGTTGGTTATGAGGTCTATAACTCGGACTGCCCTTGTGACAAACTGCAAAACATAAATGAATTATTCCCTGTTGACACAGTACTTCTTCGATATCAAAACTATAAATTAGCAACATAAGGCAGCTACTTACAGTTATGTGCTCTAGTTCACTGCCAGGCCAGTTGATGACTCTAAGTAGAGACTCCATCATACCACAGCTGACAAGGGCCTCACCACCAGCTTCATAACTAGCTAGGTGATACAGGAAGCTGAACAATGCAGTAGCTAATGGAAGAGGAAACGCTGCAGGTTCAGTGCTGGAAGACGTGCTAGCTTGATTTGATGGGGCTGTTAGTGACGTAATGCAAGTTCGAACTAGGACAGGCAAGAAACCATGGTATGACCCTGCTCCTGTCACATCAATGATCATATTTAATCTTGCACCAGGTTTGCGGCTGGAATGGTTAAAAAAAGAAACAAAAATTTATCAGATTAAGGCAATTTAGCTCAATTGTGTTAGAAAGATTCCTTCAATATACACTTACTGAGGGAAGTTTGGATTCCGATCAAGGTGAATGATTGATGTGAGGGTACGAAGTGCAGCAGCTCTAATCTCAACCAGATCAGGTGATGCTATTTCAAGGAGCTCCACTAGTTCTTCCATGAGTCCAGGGTACAGAAGTGAATGAGAATTATCTGCTAAGGCATTGGAATATACCAACACAGACAGGGCTTGCAGTCGAGCTTGCACACATTGAAGTCTTCGCTGATAATTTGAGAAGCTATGAGCAAGCCGCAAATGAGTGAAGAGCAGCATCTAAAATTTTAGATAAGATTAATTAATAATTGGAAGTTTAACAGAATGTTCCAACAAACAAGAATCCTCATAACATACTTGTTTATCCTTAGGAACAGCAAATGTTGTCAAAAGCTGGTCCATCATTTGTGCTGGTGTTTTATCAAAGGTATCTATATTTTGTATATGGATGACACTGGTTGGGTTGCTAGTTCCTTTTGGTTTTGAAGTTGCCGGTGGATTCGCACCACTAATGGTAGCAGTTGGGGCTGCTGTAGCACCTCCTGCTGCAGTAGAGCTTGAAGCAGATGTGTCTTCAGCATAAAATTCAAAATGGAGAGTGGTTGCACTTGGAGGAAAATGCTGCAAGAAAAGTGTGAAGATAAGAAAATGGGGGAAGATGTGTTAAAAAATATTGGATAGTATCCCAAGTCTACTCACAGAAATGGGGAGATCTTTGCAGCAATCTGCCAGACCAAAGCCATTGTCACGGCCACCCCAGCTCTGAAAATGTAAACATGAAACTTTAGGATTCTTCCCTAGAGTTCTGACAAGGCACAATTGTATAATGAATTAAGAAAGTAGACGCAGGAAAAGAACATCAAGTACAAACCTCAGCCGAGTGAGTTAAGCGGCTTAACAAAGCTTGGCGTTTATCACTATCAAGACGGGTAATGAAGTTACTCCTTTTGCTGAACATGTAGAGAAGATTTAAAACACCAAGCACAACGTGCATATCACAGGATGAAAGAAGTGCCACCAATCTCTCCATTGAGTTGTAAAGATGTCTTGAAAAGGAATGCTCGATGAGCAATGTGGTAAAATGCAGGACCCATAGAAGCAAATCTTTCAACTGCAAAAAACATTGGTACATTAACTACTTTACTGGTACCTTTCATACACACAGGTGCTGTACATCTGAGCAAGAAACCAAATTAACATACCTCAGACTTATGAGGGAGATCACAAGCTAATGTCCATGTATTTTCACCCGCCCTCATGGCGGCTTCTTCCAGAATGCCATCACAAATATCTAAAATATCTATCCAATGATAAAGCTCACATTTTCCAAATGTCCATGAATCGATTCGCTTCAGCTCCTCCAGCAATTCTGCTGGGGAGCAGCTTCGAAGTTTTTCTATTAGTGCTTGACATTCTATAGGCTGCAAACAAGAATAGAGTAAGACACAAGAATATGAAATCAAACAGTAGTCCAATAAAGCAGTCACAATTACCACTTCAGAAGTGCTCTTTTTCAAACGACTTCTGTCTATCTTCATGATGATGCGGTTAGGGTATCAACAACAACTGAACTTTGACATTGATGTAAGTAACTGTACCTGAAACCAACCATAGGTATTACTTATTTCACACAAACGCCATAGGGCAGGAGTAATTTGTCATGATTCTAATCGGTGTGACTCATTGAAATTGGGCTAATGACATCAGAAGACAATGACCAGGACTGACTATGTCATGTTCACAATTTCACAACATTGTGGTGCCTTCTATCAAAGCATACGCAAAAGTCAAGTGATTTGATGCCTTCGATTGTAAAGCGAGAATGAGATATAGGGGACTAGAAAAAGGATGTGTTTGTAGGAAAAAAATAAATATGGGACTTGAGAAGAAGTTTGACATTGACAAAATGTCAGAAACATCCATATATGAAGAAAACGGACAAAAGCAACGTCTTTACCACAAACTCAATTGCTTGAGAGAAATGACCCAATTCAGAAAAAAAAGACAATATGACGCAAATGTAGAAACAAACAAGATGAAACTGCTTCTATGTCAAACAGGCCCTCTTGAAAACAGGTTGAAGTCAGGGAGATAAGGTAAATGCCGAAGTCCCAGAGTACACTTGCAAAACTCAAGAGGTGAGTCCGTACCTAGATGAGTACAGAAATGTTGAAATAAAAGCGATCGGCAAACCCCAAGTCTGATATTTACGCACTAAACCACGTTTTTGACCTCTCTAAAGGGACGTGCCAATGACATCAAAACAAGCCATCGGCCCATGGTAAGCGCCCACACTGTATTCCTGACGTAAAATAAAATTCCCAAATGATTGAAATAATGAACGAGAAGTGGGACCGGTAGAATGAATGAATATGACGCACAACTTCAATAGACAAGAGTCATGGTGAAACGTCTCGTCGGATCCGCCATATTTGTCACTCAAACAAAAGGCCGCAACTGAGCGTCGAGGCGAACATTTTGCAAATTTGTCCGAGTTCTGATAAGGAAACTTTGAGTAAAGCCACAAGAGGGAGCGCGCTATTACCTTCATCTTCCGTTTCTAGAACATTGATTACTCTAATATCACGAATATCAACACTTTGGTCGCAACCTTCTCACTGATGAAATGCTGCTTACAATACTGTGTACAGATGTCAGCACTGTATGAAAACAATTGACTGGTCAATGCGGGAACTGTTGAGCGGATCGGATGAACGCGCGGCGACCCAAACCGACCACCTTTGTATATTTGGCACAGAATGATCTGCGCAACCCGTTCCTTGAAGCGCAATAATGGTCAGGCTCGACCGAAAATCGGCGTTTCACCGTTCATTTCCGTTTTCGGCAGGCAGAAATTATCGGTCAAATAGAGATTCTGGTTGCTATGAGAAATTCAACGCTACTCACAATTAAATAAAAAAGTATGAACTCTCACGCAAAATCTACGGTTCTTGGTTAACAAAAACGCATTGCATTGGGTTCTTTTCTAAATTGAGGAGCTTATTTTGTGGAGCCGAGGCGTAATGATTCACCGTGCACAGGGAAAGCCACTGTCACGAAGAAACCTAGTTTGAACGATGGCGCCTTTTTAAAATCGTTCTTCATTTGGTTTCTTGGAATTTTCGACTGCTCTTTGCCGCTGCTGCCATCTGGCGGACGGCGTGTGGAAGCTAGCTCAGCTCTCACGTCTCCATGAACCTGTTAGCTGTTTGTTTTGTGACCGGAATTTCCCTCGGGATGTTATTGCGTTTCGAGTGTTTTATAGTGTCGCGTCTTTTTTCAAGAGCCATTTTGTGTTTTCGTGCTGTTTTGTGAGGTGAAAAGACGCAAAGACATTGCCTAGCATGTTCCACATTCTAGGAGCTTGTGTGACGTTGACGGTGTAAGGCGAGGAATTCCTGGAAGTGTGCGGTTCTCACCAACCTATGTGCAAAGCCTAGTGAACTGGATTAACTAGTTGTGCATACCTAGAAAAACTCACCACGTCGCGCATCTCATGGTGCATTGACAGCCAGTTGTTTTCCGACTTTCGGTAAGTTTGCCCAATTGTTTATTCATAGACCTTGAGGATCACAGTACTGTACACCTTTGAGCTTTCACAAACGAACAAAAAAAGAAATATGTTTGTCTTTACCAACGACTGACGTGAAATTTGGGTAGTAGGTGACAATTTCTGTCTCTTCAGCGGAAGTTGAGACGCTTGTTCCGATCTACCGTCACAGAAAACCATTATCAAGCGACATATTTCGTGTGGAATCTAACCTCACTAACAGGTACAACGCACTTGTGGTCCGGGTTGGTACAATGGAATGTCCATTCAACACCTTTTCGCACTGAGTAAATTTGCGAAGTTTAAAAGTATTTTTGCTCTGACTCCCAAATGGTCGGGAAAGTCATTGTCAATATGAACAAAGTGGATCAGTTTGTGTTGTTTTTATTCTGGCATAGATGCAACAGGTGTCTAGGCAGCTGCATGTGAGATTTAAAAATAAAACAACAGATGTTCAGAATTTACTAATTTATCTAAACTATTGTAATCTGCCTTTTAGAAGTGATGCCTCTTTGTAAATTATTATCCCGCGAAAGCAAAAGTCAGACCAGTGTGGGCTTTTTCATTTCCGATAGAAACCTTAATTTATCAGTAAACAATGCCTTATCATCATTTTTGCTGCCCACATGTTTCCATCTGCCTGCAGTTTATGGCAGGGTCTAAGAGGCTGGCTTTTCAGTATCGTAGAAGCTTTCACCCATCACGACAGAAATGTCATTCTGGAACCACTGTCGGTCACGCTGAGTTTTGGCAAAACTGCATCTGTTTCCGCCCTCCCTGCATTCGGTTTCGGGTCATGTCCGCTGCCGTCGCCCCCCGTGGCTACGCCGCTGCCTTGCGTTACCAGCGTTACGCACCCCGCTGCCTCCCGATCCTTCGTCGCCCCGTCTCTCTCGCACCAATGGGGCGTTCCGTATGGGTGCGAGAGAGACAGGGCGACGAAACGCTGCTGCAGCAGCACGGCCGCAGCGCGCAGCCCACTCCTTGTCTTGATCGGCGACGCGGTTTATTTGCTTTATTGTGCTGGCTCGCCTGATTTGCATTCCGTTCCTTCTTGTTACGTTGGCGTACCTGCATGGAGATGTCCTCTCCCCCCCCCCTCTCTCTCTCTCTCCTCTTTCGTCCTCGCCCTCTCCTTTTGCCGGGATGCGTCTGTGCGTCCGTCCGGACCAGAAGAGCAAAAAGCAGCAAAAAGCAGCGGCAAGGGTATGGAGCGAGCATGGAGGCGAGTCCGGGTGGAGGCACTACAGTGCCCAGCGAGGCTTGCCTGGCTTGCCAGTATGCCAGCCTCTTGCCTGGCCAACCGCACCAAGCCCAGCTACGCCCAGCTACGCCCAGCTACGCCCAGCTACGCCCAGCTACGCCCAGCTACGCCCAGCTACGCCCAGCTACGCCCAGCTACGCCCAGCTACGCCCAGCGCTAAGCCCGGCAGAGCAGCCATCCGCATAGTCCGCACAGCGTTCGGTCGGCCCGTCTCTCTCGCACCCCAACCCCAACGGCACGCCCCACGAGTGCGAGAAGGACGGCGAACCAGTCTGCAGGCAGAGCCAGGCAAAGCAGCCAACGCAGCCCAGCAAAAGGAGGAGTAGCGACGTGTTGTCCCTCCCCTCGCAACGCCGCGACGCACCTAAGGAATGGGGTATTGACGACGACGCTGCGGGAATGTCACGCCGTGAACTGCGTTGGCCTCGCGGCCCTCGCGGGATAGTGGTGCCTCTTTGCTTTCGTTTTGGTTTTCGCAGCGGCTGCCTGGCAGGCAGACGGCAAAGGCGTATAGCAGTGGCGCGGCTGCCAAGTGACCCCTGAAGGGCTGGAAGGCCTGTGTAGCTGCCGGAGCGTAAGGTCGGGGGCCTCCTTGATCGTTAACGATTGCCACTTTTCCTCCTGTACGACACAGTTGAGCCGTGGCATGGTACCGACCCTGTGTTTAACGGGTGACAGGTTGACGTGTTTATGTTTCGGCCACTCTGTCTGCTCTTCTTTGGACAATTTGAAAATTAAGTTTGCGGCCTTCTCTGCTTGCGCTCGGAGGGCAAATAAGCTCAATCCTCAAGACGGGTATTTTATTTTTGTACTTGTCTGGGGTTTCGTCGGGCGTTCGCCTCTGGCTGCTCAAAATGGTGTTCGCCCGCCACTGGCGGGCGGTAGGTGTGGGCTAATGTGCGTGAAATCCCCCGTGAGTGGGTGGCGGCGGTACTCTCGCCCACCCCACCCACGTAATAACGAACTGAAGCAATGGACCGCACGTACTTCCAGTGCAGGGATTTCAGCGAGCACTACCGGCAGCAGCCAACGGGCTGTGGCATAATGCGGCCGTTGGGCTTGGCGCACAGCGGGCCAGAAGACCGGCGGCGGTCGAAACCGCGGACGCGTTTTGAGCTCCAGAGTCGCTAAGTGCGACTCGAACCGAGCGTGTGACCCCACCAATGGATTCCTCGCTCAGAGAGCAATCCATTGGTGGGGTCACACGTTCGACTTGAGCCCCATTTAGCGACTCTGGAGCTCAAAACGCGTCCGTTTCGACCGCCGCCGGTCTTCTGGCCCACTGAACGCGGCGTGCGCGGCGACCCAGCCCAACCCCGCGATGATTTGAACCGCGAGATGGACACCGCGAGAGGGCATCACCCGAACAGGCCAACAGAAGCGACGGCCACAAAAACGGGTCGCCTGTTTGTTTACGTCGAGGCAAGACCTCTCCACCTCCGTATGGCTTTCTCCGTGTCGCGTTTTTCTTTGCTTTTCTTCCTTTTTTTATTTTTAGAAAAAGAAGTGCTGGAACTGGCTGCCGTGGATGGTCAAGCCCCGGCGGTTCAAGGAGCGCGGCCGGCGCGGCGGCGGCCAAGGAGCGTCGGTTTGAAAATCGGCTCATGGATCGATCGGGTCGGATGAGTGATGGACGATGCCCTGCTTCATTTTTCTCGTTTTCTCTCTTTTTTTCGCGACGAGAGGAAGCTTGCTGAAGGGCCGCGGACTGCCTGGAGGCCTGCAGCCCGCAGCATCATTACCACACATTGCGACTCCAGGCTCGCGATCGGTCGGCCGGCCAGAGCGTCACGTGATTGGTGGATGGTAATGGCGTCCCTTTAGAATGTCAAATAACGTCCGTCAGCCGAGCGGTTGGTTCGTCGTCGCTCCGTCCCTCTCGCACTCGCGGGGCTCGCCGTGAGACGGAGCGAGGCTGCGTGTGTCGTTAAGCCCTTCTGCCCTTCTCAACGTCACGCAGACTGCATGCTGCATTAATGCGAGCATTGTCCTCCGCGTTCCTACACTGGAGGGGGGGGGGGGGCATCCCCGCGTTCAAGTTGCCTACCCGGCCTGTCCGGCCCGCAGGGGCGCAACGAGAGCCCCCCCTCTAGAAGGGCTGCGCGGAGAAGAAGCCGGACTAGCGTTGGCTAGCGGTGCCAAGTGACACAAGCGGCCTTCCTGGAACGTTTTAGCCGCGCGCAGCTAGAAGAAAGCGCCCCGCCCGGGGCCTCTGGGCCCCGCCCCGCCCCGCCGGCTATATGCAGCATCATCGTCGTTGTAGGGCTCCACGAACGTCGGCGCCTGGACCGCGCGCCGGGCGTTAGTTTTTTGTTTTGTTTTTTCTGTCCTTTTCGTTCTATCATTATTGTAATGGCTGATAAAATGCCTGGCCCACGTGGTAACCGCCGCGCGACGAGGTGCATTCGAGCACCGCGCAAGCTGGACCTCTATGCACTTGGGAAACCACTTTCCGGAAGGGCTTTGGTGCGGTGTGTGCTGGAGTGTGGGTGTGAGACTCCGTCACCTGGAGGGGCCTGAGGGGCTCCAGGGCCAATCAGATTGTGACGTTTTATTGTGTCAACACTGGCGTTCCCCGTTCCCATCGCGAGGGCTGCAAGGTGTGCCGCGCCCCCGGCTCGGCACGGCCCGGCTCGGCTCGGCTCGGCCGAGCCTTCCCGGGAAGTTTGTCATTGTGTGTACCGGCCTGTGGGGCTGCGGGGCAGCGGCTCGGAGAGATTTTCCTAAATCGAAACTAAGCGTTTCGTCGGAAGCGCGACGAGGAGGCGACGTTCATCACGGTGTTTGGAGGGTGGTGCGGCGGGGCGTGGCGGTGTTGGTGCTGCGTGGTGCTCGAGGCACGCTGGGTACACTTTCATACTCGCACCGATCATGTCTTCGGACCAACAAATTTATTTGCTGAAATAAAGTTTCACCCGATAAACACACTGGCATGTTTTATTTAGCTCGTGCAAACTTCTCGACTTCCGTTGCGAGGCGCCCCGCCCCGCCGCCTTCCAGCAAGCCTTCCAGTTTCCAGCGTGCCTTTCCCTCCCGCTCGATCGCACTTTTCCACTTCATCGTCATGAGACGTCGCGAGGCGCAGTCCAATAACCCGGCGTGCTGTGTCCTCGCGTCGCCCCGCCCGGCCGTGCCTCGCCGTCTGTCTGGCGGTGTTTGGTGTGCTCGCTGCTCCGAGTGCGAGAGAGACGGCGCCACTGCGGCTCGCATTATACAGAAGGCGCAGCACGCGTTTCCGCCTTGTTTGTTGCACGAGGAGGTCGCGGGTCGGGGTCGCGCCGAAGGGACCCACATCTTTGGCTTTGACAGTGCTGCCCTCTTTCCGCGGCGAACGTGTTGTCGATGGCTGACGATTTTGCTGCAGCGCCCCTAAGCTTGCTCTACTGACTTCGCTCCTCCCAGCCTGTCCTCACCTATCTCATCTAACCTCATCTCCCCTCAACCTCATCTCACCTCATCTCACCTCATATAACCTCACCTAACCTCATATAACCTCACCTAACCTCCTCTAACCACACCTAACCTCACCTTACCACACCTAACCTCAACAAGCCTCCACTAACCTCCACCCGACGGCACCTAACCTATCCTGAGCCGCGTGTGGTCCTCCCCGCTGGACTGTGGCTGGCCCGGTCGGCCCTGTCCCATGACTTGCGCTAGCTGAGCTGGCTGAGCCAGCGTGGACCTGACGACTCACTTGTGACGCTGTGCGTCTCGTCTCACGGCCTCCGCCCTGCTCGCGTCTTAATCGTGATGATCATTACGCTGGGGCGACCGTTTGTTGTCATGCCGAGCGTTTCGAGGCTCTGGATTAGCCGCTTGTGTCTCGGTCCTTTTCACCCCGGAAACCAGAGAGAGAGGGGGAACGCTGGGGCAGCGAGTACACGACATACTTTGAAGCAGGTCGTTATGCCGTATTTCTATAGGCGAGTTCAGGGGCGGGCTGGATTGAAATAAAGTTGGCGTCGAATTTGGTTCCCGGCTGGCTGGCAGCAGGGCTGGCAGGGTGCTGGCAGGCTGCTGGCAGGGTGTACAGTGCTGTATCGCAATCACCTCCACCTCGGCCGTCTGCTCTCTCCATGACAAGACGAGTGTGCGCGTCGGTATGGGTCGCTGCGTGATATTTGTCGATGATATCGGAGGAGAGGGGGCGGGGAGTTTTATCGGGGATGCGCGTGTACACTGCTTGTAATTGAACTTGGAGGGCGGCGGACGCGGCGCGCGGTCAGTCCGGGCGGGAGGTAAATGGATGGATTTTATTTTCTGGTGGAGCTGTCTGGCTGCGCTGCCGCTCCTTTGATTTCCGTTTTGATCGCTGGACGCGCGCTGGACGCGCTGAAAGCGGGTTTGCATGTTGTGCCTCCCTCCGTGTGGCGCTCTTTGAGGCCGTGCCTTTGGCGTGCCTTTGGCGTGCCATGGTGGCACATGGCGGCCTTGCCACGGCTTGGCCACGGCTTGGCCGGGACCCGCCTCGGTCGATCGGTCGGTCCGCTGTCCGGCATAGCATTTGATTACGCAAACCAGTGCTCATCTGGTTAAAAGGGATACCTGCACTGTGGGAAAAAATCACAGTAAATCCTGTAGTGATTAGTACAGCTGTCACTGTAGTTCAGAGTACAGGATTTACTGTACCTTTTTTACAGGATCCACTGTACTTAGAACGGGATTTACTGTACCAGAGGAGTGGAGTACGGAATATCCTGTACAAGTTACAGTAAACACTGTAGCCAGGCACAGTAAATCCTGTGTTCTGAACCACAGTAAATCCCGGCAAAAAAATTAACGGGATTCACTGTGGTTTTTTCGCACAGTGTGGAAGCCGCGCGTGTGTCGCTGAAACATATGCTGAAAACGGCGGCACCTTCTAACGCCGCATTTGTGCGTGTGTGTGTGTGTGTGTGTGTGCGTGCGTTCTTCCTAGAAAGGGAAAAGTGAGCTGCCCGCGGTGCTCCCGTGTTGACCCGCCATTGTGTTCCGCGTGGCTCCACCGCTCCGTGCCCGCTCGTGCCCGCTCATGCCCGCTTAGGTGACAAGGCACCCCCCCTGGCTGCTACCAAGGCTGCTGCCCCCCGGCACCTTTGAAGAGATTGGCGCGGCGAGGTGGGCCCGTGCCGTCTGTGACAGTGTGTGACACAGTCTGTGACCCTTGAAAGGCATATCGCGGCCCAATCATCATCTCAGTCAAAATCGTCGACGACATGAGTCCGCCCGACACGGTGTTTGTGTGAGTCACCCTGCTGTCCATGTTTCTTGTAAGGCGACATATCGCCCTGCTATCGAAAGTATCCGACAGACTTTATCGCCCGAGGCGGCTCTGGCGGCGCTGGCGGCGCGCGCGCTGCCTGACTCACTGACCCCCGCGTGACCACGCGTGACCCCCGCACAGTGGGCCAGAAGACCGGCGCAGGCGGCCGAAACCCTGGACGCGTTTCGAGCTCCAGAGTCGCTGAACGGGACTCAGAGCGAACGTGTGACGTGATTGCTCTCCGAACGAGGAATCCATTGGTGGGGTCATGAAGTGCCACCGGTCGATTTTTCATGTCTGCCTCTCCTTTCTTTTTGCAGTGACGCTGCGTTTTCCGCGGCGCTTCGTCCTGCAGCCCGACTTGAGGTACGTCCACCGCCGCAGCTGCGGGGCGACTGAGAGAAACAAGCAGCGTAAGCAACGAGCTGCAAAAGTCGCCCCGCCAAAGTTCGCATTACTGAAGCACACCCCTGAAAAAGTCAGTCGCGAGGCCGTTTGCATCAACATTTCAAAGTTGTCGTTTCTTTGCCTTTGGCCTCTGCCTTGCCTGCTCTAAAAACGAAGAAACAGACTTGGCTCCGCGGCCGTCATGAGGTGCACTGTGTTGTCAGTCAAAGGGCCGGGGCAAGCCCTGTCACGCTGTCGCTTTGTGCGACCGGAGTACCGGACCAGGCCGACGGCCGACTTCGCGACGGCCCTTGGACTTGACGTACGGCGCGGATCGGATCCAAGATGTATTGCCGCGGTCGGCTTGCCACAGGCTTGCCTGCCGACGGGGCCTGCCCGCCGGGCTGCCCGCGGCTGCGTAGATTGATACAAGCCGCCGCGCGCCCTTTCCCTTGAATGCCTTCCAGGTTCCGTCCTGCAGGTGCAGGCTACGCCTCTGTGCGAACGAACGCCGCAGGCGAGCAAGGCCACTGGACGGAAAACCTCTGGTACGTTCTGAATAGCACGGAAAATTCAAGCACAGCCTGACTGTGGTGCTGCCTGGCGGCCTGCCGGTCTGGCCATGCGACCGGGGGACACGTTCGCGGTTACCCGAGGGGGTATGCGCTCCCTGAACCTGTGTACCGACTATTACGCTATTACGCTCTATTACGCCACAAATTAATCGGAATTAAGCTAAAAACGGCCTAAAACACACCAAAATTGATAAAATTTTGACAATTTCGGCTATTACGCGACTATTACGCGTATTATTACGCGTGCTATTACAGATAGAGTGAACCGACTATTACGCGAGTGCATACCCCCTCGCGGTTACCTCTGTCCTTATCGGTGCCTTCCACCACTAGAAGCGCAGGCCGCTTCCCGTGCGCCCCGCTCACCCGCTGGTGGCGGCGCCACCGACTGAAACGTGTCAAATGGGCCGGCTCGCTGCGACCGAAGAAATGGGGCCTGACCTGCTGCGCGGCTGCGCCTGATGCTTAGTCCGCCGGCCGCAGGGGCGGGGCACGTTCCCTGCACGCCGCAGCCACGCCGCCACAAAGGCCATGCTGGCCATGCTCATGCTCGCCCCTTTTTGTGCCATCACGTTTGGAGCGTTTGGCCGGTTAGTCGTGTGTCGGTAGTGCGTCACTTTGGCCGGCTGCCTGTGGCCGAGCCGGGCCGAGCCTGCGTGCGCCTCCCTCCGGGATGCCTCCTTTTGATGTGGCCACACTTTCCTCTCGTCTTTTATTCCCCTTTTTTGCGGCCGTGGAAAAAATCCATCCGCCAAATTGATCGTGGTCTACTGACCGCCCGGTGGAGTACCGGCGCACAGTGGGCCGGAAGACCGACGCACGCGCTTTGAGCCCCAGAGTCGCGAAACAGGACTCGAACCGAACGTGTGACCCCACCAATGGATTGCTCTCCGAACGAGGAATCCATTGGTGGGGTCACACGTTCGGTTCGAGTCCTATTCAGCGACCCTGGTCTAGAGTTTTGGCCGCCTGCGCCGGTCTTCTGGCCCACTGTGCTGCGGTCCTCGGGCGCGGGGTAGTGACGCGGAGGGCGGTTGCCGTTGGTCGCGCCGGGCGCCGCCGCCCTTACCTCCACCAAAACAGTGTACCCCGTGGGCGTATTGGCATATTACGAAGCTGCAGTATTTCGGGGACCAAGAGGCTCGCGACAGACAAAGGCAGACACGTCGCCGTACCGCGCTGTGCGTGTCAGGTTGGCACAATGAGGCCAGAGTCCGCTTTTGCAGCGTGCTGGCCCGAGCAGGCCGAAGCAGGGGCGGCCGAACGAAAGGGGTGACAATGGCTCTGCCTGGCGCGGGGCGCGCGGCGTAAGCTTCCAACGGTTTTGGCGCGAAACCTTTCGGCCTGTTTCATCCGGCGGCGTTCGCCTGTCATTCTGTTGCCGAGTCTGTCATCTTGTCCGCGTGGGTTCGTCCGTGGACGCACAGTAGATTTGCCTGAAGACCGGTGGAGGCGGACAAAATCTTGGACGCGTTTTGAGCGTTTCGAGTCGGACTCGAATCGAGCGTGTGACCCCCATCCATGGATTGTTCTCAAAACGAGGAATCCATTGGTGGGGTCACACGTTCGGTTCGAGTCCTCTTTCGCGACTCTGGAGCTCAAAACGCGTCTAGAGTTTTGGCCGCAACCTGGCCTGGCCCTTCAGCCGGTGGACCAAGTGGTTGGAGATCCACTGGCAGGCGAAGGTCGAAGATTGTCGCTACGTACTCCGGAGGATGAAAGCCTGGAGGTGGCCCTGGCGCCCTGGCTTGCGGAAGTAGGCCCGAGGTGCCGTTTCGGCTTGGGCGGCGTGGTGGAGGCGGGGCCTTCCGTGGCGGGCCGGGCCATGGCGGCGCGGCGGGTAATTTCAACTTCTGGGAAGCGCGCGCGGCCGTCGTGATCCACCGCCACGCCGTGGCCGTGCCGCGCCCTGGCGTGCCGCGCCTCGTCGTCTGGATCCGAGCGTCGAACGCCGGAACGCTGCTGCTGCTGCACTGGCCGGCCGAGCTGCTCGGTGTTTATTTCCATGTTTGTCCGGTACGGGACGCACTGGCTGCCGCTGCTGCCGTGCGGCTGTGGGCCTCGCTGTGGGCGCTACGTGTTAGACGGGCCCTGAGAAGGGCTGGGAGGGCTGTGCTGGACAGTGGACCGAAGCACTCACGAGTGCGAGAGAGACGGAACGACTCCAGTGTGCTTGCAGACAGAGCACGGCGTCGGCCGAGGCACGGCCAGGCGATACCCCGCGCGCAGGGCACTCCGCGCGAGGCGGACGCGAACAGGACCTCGTGCGTGGGGTATCGCCGGGCCGAACGGCCGCCATGGCCGCCGCCTGCCGCCGCGCTGCCGGGCTGCTGCCGACGGGCACCGACGGGTTGCAAAGGTTCAAGGCCGCTCGGTGGTTTGATTTCGCGAACGGGATTGTGGGATTGAATTTTCGAGTCGTGAATGTTTGAATGAGCAGCGTGTTTGTTCGCGTTGCAGTGTGTTTGCTGTGGCGTTGTGAGCCCGCGCGCACACACTGCCGTACCTTTGCCCCTTTTGACTGTGCGCGGCTGCCCCGGATCAAAGTGCACGCGCCGTTTCGGTCGCGGTGTTTGCACGCGCGGTACTGGCTGGTGTTTGATTGGATTGGTTATACAACCCGGTTCCATCCCTTTCTTTCCTTTTGAAATATTATTTTATTTTCCTCCGTGGCATACTCATGCGGATGTGTGCGCCCCCGGGGTCCAATGTCGCTTCGAGGCGCGCAGGGCTAATCCATTACAATGTAGCATTTTGTTGTGCTGACGTACTGACGTGACGTGGACTGGCGTGACGAGGCGTGACGCGTTATCGCATTTTCGGTACCGCATTTTGGAAATTGGGACCCAAATTGGGGCGCTTTACTTATCGTGACGGGCTAAAGTAATTGGAACGGGATGGATGGGATGATACCCTTCTGGGATGGTAGCCGCTCTTCGCGTGTCGTTGTTAGGTCGTTTAGTTTTTCTGTCGTTTTTTGTTTTGTTTTTATTTTGAAACAACGCCAGTGGCGTGGGTGCGTTTTTATTTCACAGCTGGAATGAGGGGTGATGGGGGGTGTGTATGTTTATGGGCATCTGCTGCAGGGGCTTGCCGGGGGCTTGGCACGGCTCGGCTTTTAATTGGGGTAGTATCGGCCCGGGGCCGTAAATGGTGGCGTTTACAGCCTGCCTGCAGTGATGCTGCGACCCTCTCCTACACTGTCGAAAACATCTTCCGGGAAGCGCGGGGGGGGGGGGGAAAAAAAGCGAAATAAAAACCCAAGGTGCCGTACGCGTCTGTTTGGGGCCCAGAATGTGTTTTCTCGCCCCCGTTCCGTTTTGAGGGGTGCGGGGGCTTTTCAATTATCCGCCCTCCAGCGGTAGCAAGTGGAATCTATGTTGGTCATGTCCACACACGCGCGCACACACACGCGGCGAGACGTTGCTAGGCAACAGGTGGCCCAGGCTCTGGCGGGCGAAGCTCACGGCGTGTACGGGGCGTTCCCCTCGCTAGAACCCACGCACAGACATGTTGGCAGTACTCCGTCCATGTTTCAATGTCCGCGCGTTGGTATAGGGACCGGTCCTCGCCCTTCCCGCCCGGCCCTTGGCTCTGAACACGTTGCCTTACAGGGTCCGAAGGTCCGACGGCGGTCTCTCGGCTCCGTGTGCGTGCGTCTGTGTTCGGGTTTAGATTTACCTTTGACTTATGTGATTCGGTCGGGAGTGTGTGGCGAGTGAGCAGAGGGGAGGGGGGGGGGTCGTGCGCTGAGTGAAACAATATCTCGGGGCATGTTTCTAACGAGGACGACCAATCTGTTTTTGTCGGCGGCGAGAGAGCGGCGGAGCGGCCGTCGCCGTGTTCCGAGCACGGCGAAGCACGGCGAAGCACGGCGAAGCACGGCGTCGTCGGGGCCGCGCCAACCGCGCAACCTGCGGCGCGCTGCCGATTGAAATTATTACAAACTGTCACGAAGAAGAAACGCGCCGCCGGAGCGCTGGAGCTTCCTTGCTGGCTGGATAATGACAGCGAGTCTTTTCCAGCTCTTTTTCCACCAGCCGCCTCCACCTTTTGCTCAGCAGCGCCGCGGCGTTCGCCGAGAGTCTCCGGATTGGACGCTTTGGTCACGTGGCGGTGCGGCGCGGCTCGACGGCGAGGTGAAGCCGTTCCTTATCAATCCCTTATCAATCGGCCCACGCGTATCGGCGATGATAAGGGCGTGGCGGCGTGGCGCATGCAGTGCCATTTGATTGTCGAACAGGATAGCGCCGCCTCTGTGTCCGTGTGTGTGTGTGAGCGCGCTGGAAAAGGGGGGGGGGAGGAAGAATTCCGCCTTCACTCTGCGGATTGGATTGGGTCGCGGCCGCGTCGTCGTCGCAGTCCTCGAGGTGCATGCTGCCTTGGCTCGGAGTCCTTGAGGCCGCGGGCTGCGCGAGCGCCGCGCGGTGCTCTCTGCCGCACCGCTGGCTGATGCGCGGCGGCAGTGGAGGTGCACAATGAACGCGTTGGGCGTGCACGTCTGTTGCTCCCGCCGGCGCCGCTGCCGTGTGTCCGTGACTCGTCACCATGCCGTCGTCACGACCCGGCGTGCCCCCGGCGCGCGCCTCGGCACTCCGGCAACGCCTCTGTCGTCGTGGCCCCAGCGCAAACACGCTCAGCGTGTTATTTGAACGCGCGGAATTGGCCCGCAGCCCTCGACAGCCCTCGGTGCGTGTACAAGGCGTCGTTGGGGCCGTGCCGGCCGAGGCACCCCTCCCCCTTTCCCCACCCCGCACCTGTTGTCAGCGATAAGCCAGCCGGTCTCGGCCGTGTCGCTCGCCCCGTGTTGTTTTTGTTGCTCCGGCACTCCGGGGCCCTGCCTTGCCTCGCCGGACGGCGGCGACGGTTCATCCAGCTGGAATTCGACTCGACTGTGACTTGTCATGCTGCCCTGCGCCGCCGGGACCGCGGCCGGGGACGCTAGGGGGGGCTTTTGGGAAATTTGAACGCATGGGTTCCGCATCATTTCACTCTCACACACACGCTCACACACACGCTCACACACACGCTCACACACACTGACACGCATGCGCGTTTACGGGCTACATGCTTCCTAAGAAAATAGAAGGCGTGTTTACGTTGGCAAGTCGCAGAAACCCGACTCTTGCTCGGGTCCGAGGAAGAAAACTGCATAGGGGGTGAAATAAACAATATTGTGCGCGACCCTATACGACGTCCCTCAACCCCAATCCCATCTCCCTTAAAAACACAAGAAAAAGGTAACAAAATATTTAAAGAATCTGGGCTATATTTGCCTGAATGTTTCGTTGAAAAGTCGAACCACGTGTGGAAATGGGGAGGACAATGGTGCGTCTTTTTTTACAAGTGCATTAGCCTTATCAATTAGTTTTATCAATGGTCGGCGCAAAT
Organism: Thrips palmi; assembly: GCF_012932325.1. NCBI lineage: Eukaryota > Metazoa > Arthropoda > Insecta > Thysanoptera > Thripidae > Thrips > Thrips palmi. Next base: position 1,990,583 of record NW_023144633.1, read on the forward strand.
GGACGGGCCGTTATCGACGACTGCTGCCAGACCCGGCAGACCGTAGTGACCACTTGGTGACCCCAGCAGGCTGGCGCAGCCTGCGCAGCCTGGTGCACCACCAGACCGATTCCCAACCTGCCTCATGAGTGCCAGAGAGACAGGGCCGCAAGAACGACTTAGGAGTCAGTCTGCAGGGGACGGGGACCACCGCCAGGCCTCCGGAACTGAATCACAGCCAATTTCATTCCGCCCTGCAATGAATGGGCCTTTGATTCCACCCATGAACGGGCCTCCCATCACGCCATGCCCAATCCTGTCGCAAGGGACCAGAAAGGGTCTTAAGAATATTGCTAAGAACTCAGCTCTACACAAATAAATCCGATTAGAAAAGGAAACACTGAAAAATTCGCCGACTTTCGTCGCCTGACGTATGTACCACCGCAAACAATTCCATAGAGATCTAAGCTCTACTGCAGAATTTGGGGCAGCGGGAATCTGAATCAGTTTTGGGAAGAGAAGTCAAGAGCAAGTACACTGAGCTTTGGTAATTTTGTCTCTGGCCACCACCGGTAGGAAGAACATTGTCTCTATTCCTAGATCTGCGCGCGCACTCTGACACACTTACACACACACACACACACACTCACACAAACCTTCACACACACATGCACACGTCACCGGCAGGTGACAGAAACTTTCCACGCTGATTGAGAGTGTGTACAGTGCAGTGCTACGCCATCTTCGTCGTCGGACTTTGGAGACAAGAACATTGTACTTTACAGCGCGATCAAGTCGATCGAGGCGGAATGGGTCATGAGCTTTTCTTCACATTAGTTGTTGTTTAGGCTTAGAGTGTACCTTTCAGTTGCTTTTTTTTTCAAGGGAAATTCTAATTATAACGATGCTCAGTGTAAACTAAAAATTGACAGGCCCTGTCCGTTTGAGCGGGAGCGGAAGTGCGGTGCTCGTCCTTCTTTGACTCTGTGCCGCCGCCCCGCCCCGCCTCCTCTGGGCATGTGGCGGCCTGCAGCCTGCCGAAGGGCTGCAAGTTGCTGCAGTGACTGCAATGTTCTAAATGTGTGAAACGAAGTGAAACCCCGAAACTCCATCTTCGGGAGCCGCCATGCAGCTGCTGCTGGACTGTTGCCGCACCTCGGAAGTGTGGAGGAAACCTGGCGGTGTTCAAGGTTCACGGTTTTGGACTTCCTATTTGTTTTTACGGTGGGAATCTTGGCTCGGGCTTCTCTTGCACAGCATTGTGAAGAACCCTCTGGCGTGCCCACTCCACCCCTGATGAGCGCATTACACTATCAAACTACACACGCAAGGCGTCGGCCCGTGCTGCCTTCTGGTGAGGTGCATGGTTGCGTGCTGCAGTGCGGTGGCTGCCATCATCCTGGCCCTGGTGACCGAGCGTCGAACCAACGTCGACGAACGTGCTCCATTGTCGGCGTCCTGGCTCAGTCTGCCTGGGCTCAGGCACCGCCAGCCCGAGGACTGCATTCTGGGGTGCACGACGTGGTGCACCCAGTGGGGATGAATGCAAACCAACTTTCAACGAGTGACGTTCGCGCTGCCGGTTGCTTGCTCATTATTTTTCTCCCAGTCCAATTTTTTCTCAGCCCCAGTCGCCGTCGATTTCGGCCTGGGTTTTGTTTAGTTCTTCCATCCTCGATAGAGAAGAGGGGGGAGGGGGCACTTTTTCCCCATTTTGCTGGATCCACTGTGCTTGGATCCTTGGGGCCCGCCCCGTCGAAATGAATAGCTTGCGTTTACAGTGATTACGGTCAGCTGGGCTGGAAAGGTGCGCCGCCTGTGTGTGTGCGCACGCAGGTCTATGATCTTCGGACCGCGTTTAGCGAGGTGGCCCCGAGGGTGGGCCGTCCGTCCGTCCATCCTGCACGCATCCTGTGTGTGTGTGTGTGTGTGTGTGTGCAAGCAAAGCTAAAGCTGCCCGGAGTGCACAGACGTGCATCCTAGCACATTTTCTTGGCTGTGAAGGAGATGGGGGCCGCCACCGGCGTACGAAACAACAAGCCGTTTTATTGGATGGCGGGGCCAAGCAACCTCTTTTCCGGATTCATCCGCCTTTCCTGCTAAATATTGGCTTGGAGATGAGAATGATGTGCAGTTGGCGTAGTAGCAGTGCTTTCGAGTGTTTGACGGCTTTTGGCCTTTTCTTCGAGTCTTCCTTCTTGGGTTTGGATTTTATCCCGTTTGGGGTTCATACTTACTCTTCTGCGTGAGGTGCCTCAATAGGAGACAGGATGTAGCCATTTTTAAAGGTTCCATTTAGTTGATTGTTTTCGTGCGTGGGTGCGGGAACTTCCTCATTCAATCGAAGCTTGGAAATCCACCCCTGGAAGTGGATTCGTTTGTCGCTGCTATCTGCCACGATTTCCGCAACTTTGCGACCGAAGCACGACGCGGGAAAGAAGTGCAAAGTTTTGCTTCCATTGTCGTGCGTGGCTGGGCTTCGCTGGCTACGCTTGCTGCTACGCCGGGCTACACATTGGCGAAGCTTTGCCAGGCTTTGCCGTGCCGGGCTGGCGGGGCTGGCGGGGCTGTGGGGGCCCTGGCGGGCGGCCAGCCCTCAGCCAGCCAGCCCAGCAGCGCCGAGCAGCCCGAGCAGCCCTGGCGGCGGCATGGCGGGGGCACGGCACGGCGGCGGCGCGGCCGGCCGGGCGACGGCCGGGCCGGCCAGCCAAGGCAGCCAGCCAGTTCGACTCTGGTCGTGGAGGCGGCAGGTTGTCCGTGCCGCGCGCCGCAGCGACCCGCAGCCGTCCTCAGAGCGGCGCCGCGAGGTGTGTGTGTGTGTGTGAGTGTGTGTGCGCGCGCGCGAGTGCGCGACTGCGCGCGCAGCTGGTTTCAGCGCCGCGAGTGAGTGATTTGTGTCAAGTGCCGTGTGTCGAGAGTGCCTTTACGGAGGAGCGAGGGCCCGCAGCTACACCCACGGAAATTACGGATTACGCGTTCAGCGACACCACCCCCTGATGGAACACTAAGGTAGGCATCCGCCACTTGGTTCGGCGCGGGGGGGGGGGGGCGTCAACAAGTGCGCGGTAAATGGCGGTGGGGCGTAGGCGAGGCGTATGTGCTGAGCGGCGGGGCGGAGCGGGGCACGCAGGTGTCACAGTGTCACCCTATACCTGCCGAGCTGCCAGCCCTAGCAGCCCCAGCAGGCCTACCCCCCGAGACGGGCGAGTCAGGTCGAAAACGTCGTCTTTTGTACACCGATGGGATGCTTGGATGGCCTGGCTGGGCATGGGCAGCTGGCCGCCAGCCCTGGCTGTCCCGCCTGGAGGGCCCTGGCGGCACGGCAAGCACGGCCAGCCGCCCGCTGGCTTGGCGTGCCCCCTCCCCCTCCCCGCTGGGGGCTCTGCTTGGCTCTGCACGGCTCGGCCCGGCAGGCCCGGCTCCGACGGTGCGAGAAGAAGCCTCGGCTCGGCTCGGCCTGCCGTGAATCGCGTGGCCCGGTCGGCTCGGCACGGCTCGGCACGCTGACTTGCACTGCACTCTCTGTCCCGTTCCCAGAAGCACCCGGCGATCCCGGGCAGCAGGCCGAAGGAACCGAAGGAGCCGAGGGGGGCTCTCCCTCCAGCTAAATGGGGATCTGGGCGAGGCGGGCCGGGCCGGGCAGGGGCGTAGCGTCGCGTGTAGGCGGCAGGGAGCGTTCGGGGGTGCTTTGCAGTGGCCCAGCGAGCAGCCCCTACCGGGGAAGTGGAAGTTGATCCCACCACGCCCCTTCCGCCGCGCGCGCCGCGCCATTGAAACCGCGAACCGCCCTAGCAGTGCCCTGGCAGTGCCCTGGCCGCCCTCACTTGTGCCAAGGCCGCGAAGGCCGCCCGAACGGTCCGCACCGCGGTGGCACCGCGTGGTCCCGCTGTAATCAGTTCGCGGAGCCGGGGCAGCCGGGGCGTTCACGGAACGACGGCCCCACGTCGGCGCCCTGCCAGGAAGCGTGAGGCCGTCGCCTTGGCCGTCAAGTGGGCGGAGTCCGCGGATCCAAGGACTTCGGCGGTCGCTACCCCTGGGACCTGGGTGCACCTGTGTGCTTGGCGGTGGCTTTTTGCCGCGGAGTGTACCGGCGGCTCGGGGGGGGCGTTGCAGCGCGTTGCTTTCGGCGCGGAGTGTACCGCCACGACAACAACAGACGGCCCACGATAAGCCTCAAGCGGTGCCTGCTGCCGTAGAGGCTGCCGTTGTCCAAGTCGGCGATGCTGGCGTCAAGTGAACCACCGAGAGGGCCGCCGGATTGTTTGAGAAAGTCGGAGCGCGCGCTACGCCGTTCGGCCCCACACCTATGCGGCTGGAGGCCCTGGCTCTGGCGGGGCCGGCCGGCCCAGCTTCCAGGAACCACTCATCGGCCGAAGTCTCGTCTGGGCTGTTAGGCCCGCGCTGCGCCCGGCAGCCGAACCGCCCGGCCGGCGACTCTAGTTAACATTCGGTTAGTTGACGCGGTTGGTCGCAGTGTACGCCCCGCTCGCTGGGTACTGTATACGTCGCTGCGTCGTTGCGCCCCGTGCGCTGGGTACGCCCAGGGCCGCGCCGGTCCGCCCCGTCCGCCCTGCACGCTCGCTGTCTGGATATCGAATTCCCCCGGCAGCCAGCGCGCCAGCGCTCCGCGCATTCCTGCATGGACGCCGGCTGCCCGCCCCGCCCCGCCCGCGAAGCAGCGAACGCCACTCCGCGAGTTTCTACCGACGCTGCTTCATTTGCAGGGATGGCCCGCGGTAAAAGCAGCGCGCCCCGGGTTCGAATCCCCGTCGAGGAATTTAATTTCGCGGGCGGGGCGTGTCGCGGCGGTCGCTCTCTCTCGCACCCTTAGCGGGACCGCTCCTCGAGTGCGACAGTGACGGAGCGTCGAGATGGAATCGACGTTTGCATTTCCCGACCGACCGAGCGAGGCGGCGGGACTTTGTCGAAATTCGCGCATTCGTGCTCGCGGCCGAGGACGGCGGAGCGGCGTGGAGTGTATTGTCCGACGTCTAAAATAAGACCGCGGACACACGGACTCGAGGGGCGCTTGAAGGCAGGCCGAGTCTGGCGGAGCCCGCCGAGGCAGCCGGCTCGGACGCATACACAGGGCGTGTGCGTGCGTGTGTGTGTGTGTGTGTGTGTGTACTGTACTGACTGGCGGGCCGCGGGCACCGCGCCGACACGTCGACACCCACTGGAACGCCCCGGGCCGGGCGCCCCCGCCCTGGCCTCGGTGGCTGGCCGGCTTAGAAGCAGCCCCTGCCGCCGCGTTTTGTTTTGAGTCGACCTGGGCGGTGGCGGGCGGTGCTGCCGGTGAATGGCGCCGAGGCAACGGCCTGGGATCTCCGAATCCCCGGCATGGCGGTCGCGCCACGGAACGTCAAGGCGGCGCACAGTGGGCCATAAGACCGGTGGAGGCGGACAAAACTCTAGACGCGTTTCGAGCTCCAGGTCACACGTTCGATTCGAGTCTCATTTAGTGACTCTGGAGCTCGAAACGCGTCTAGAGTTTTGTCCGCCTCCACCGGTCTTCTGGCCCACTGTGCGGCGGCCCTTGGACGCCGGCGACGTCCGCGTGGACCGCGAACGCGTCCGCGTCAGCGCTGAATCGTCCGATTTGTCGGGGCCGCGCTTTGGGCGAGGCACCGACAGCAGTTCGAATAAACGCAGCACAAAAAGTCGACGTCCGCTTGTTATTGGCCATCGCCCGCATGGCCCGGCATGGCCTGGCATGGCCCGCTGTGATTGGTGCTGCTCGTTTTTGGCCGATTCTCCCCGCCCTATCAGGGCTCGCGCTCGCGGCGTGGAAGCGCTTTTCCGCTTTCCGCGGCCGTCCGGTCGCCGTGCAACGCGCGCAGCGCAGCCGTGTGCACGTTTCGGCTCTGCCGTGACGTCAGCGCGGCGGGCGGCCTGCGGGGCCTGCAGGCCGACTCGACTGGCAAGCCAAGCCCGCACAGTGGGCCAGAAGACCGGTGGAGGCGGCCAAAACTATAGACGCGTTTTGAGCTCCAGAGTCGCTAAATGGGTCTCGAACCGAACGTGACCCCACCAATGGATTGCTCTCCGAACGAGGAATCCATCGGTGGGGTCACACGTTCGGTTCGAGTCCTATTTAGCGAGTCTGCAGCTCAAAACGCGTCCAGAGTTTTGGCCGCCTCCACCGGTCTTCTGGCCCACTGTGGCCCGGCCGAGCCGCGCAAGCCGCAAGCGATAAGCAGGCGGAGCGGGCTGTGGCACACCGACGCGCTGACCGAACGCGCCGCCGCCGTCGGGGCTCCGCGACTGCGCCAACGGCACGGACTTCGTGGACAACACAGCCAACTTGCCGCCGAGCGCACGTGCCGCAATTCGTCACGCGCGGCTATCGCCCGTTTTCTTGGTTCGTCACTGAATGGACACGTCCTTACGGGTTCTCACAGGGGGTAGTACTCCGGACGGCGGTTTCCGCCAAGCTCTGAACCGCGGGGCTCCGCGTTTCGGGTACGAGTCGGTGCGACTGACGTGCGCGGCAAGGCGGTCGCGGCAAGGCGGGCAAGCCGAGACGCGAGGGCGGGTCGCGGTGGCTTCCTCAAGTGGTCTTCAATGATCGATCCGTTCGCGTCCGCGGGCGTCCGCTAGCCTCGCTTCGAGTGGCCGATTGTGCGGACGCTTGCTCCTGGCGGCGGAGCTGGCCCAGCCCAGCGCGGCGCAGCGCGGCGCACGTTCCACTGGCCCGCCAACAAGTAGTGCAGTCTTGTTGTTATGTTAATGTTGTTGTTGGCAGCAATTTTTTGCTTGTTGTTGTTGTTGCTGGCGAGTCTGCTGGCCTTATACTTACCGGGTGAGTGACCGGGCGCGGCGCGGCGACTTGCATTCAGCACGGCAGGGCCACTGGCAGGGCCACTGGCAGGCCGGCCAAGGCACGCCAGCACTCCGCCGCGAAGAGGCGGCCGCGACGTACGACCCAGCGAACGCATAAATCTTGGCGACCGCGCGCGTGTGTGTGTGTGTGTGAGAGAGAGAGAGAGAGAGAGAGAGAGAGAGAGAGAGAGAGAGAGAGAGAGAGAGAGAGATAAACGGGGGAAAAACGACGACTGGAAAGGGACGCGGTGAGAGGGAGGGAGGGAGGCCTGCAATCCGATCCCAATCCTGTCCGTCGCCCGTCGGGACGGCCACTGCCGCCGCCGCCACTGCCCACGGCCGTTGCCTCAGGAGGCGAGGCGACCGTGTGTGTCGCGGCCCTCGGCGCAGCGTCGCCGGAGCGTCGCCGGGGCCCTTCGCGGGGCGTTGCGCCCCCCCCCCCCTCTCTCCCGTTCTCGTCGCCCTTTTGCTCTCCGCCTGGAACAGCTTTGCAACTGCCAGCGCGCCACTGCTGCACCGCCACGCACGCCGTCGTCGCCATGGCAACGGCCGGTGGCGCGTTTTGCAAACAGTTCGAAAAGTCGCGGCTCGCGGTGTGTGTGTGTGTGTGTGTGTGTGTGTGTGTGTGTGTGTGCGCGTGCGTGCGTCGGCCCTTCCCCGCCCCCTTCCGACCGGGCACGCATGGGCCGTGCACGCCGTGCACTTGCAGCGGGCTCGCGTGCACGCTCCATTGATCGCCGGGCCTCTGTCTCTCTCGCACCCCTTCGGAGCGCCCCGTGAGTGCGAGAGAGACAGCGGCGCCGCGCGGGCACAGCACCTTCAGTGTACTGTACTTCTTCACTCACATTTTGGCAGGTTCTCGTATCGGCGCCGCGGGGACTGAACGAGAAAACACCATCCCCCTCCCCCCTTGATCTGACACATTCACTTACTCTGTCTGTCTCTCACACACGCTGAGAGGAATGTTTGGATTTCGTTCGTGCTGCTCGTTTTTCCGTCGACGTATACAGTGTATACACCGACCAACCGGAGGGCGCAAAAACCAGCGATCCGTCCAGCCAGAGGAAGTGCAAAAGAAACTTTCCCTTATCTCGTAGTACAAACGGCGGGGAATCAAGTTTTTAAGCTTGCAACAACATTTGATGGGGCGCTGTTAGTTATGGTTGGATTGGCGCGGGTCGCCTTTCATGGCGCGCTGTCGCTGGCCGTCGCGCCGTGCGATACGGGAAGCCTTTCATTCTAATTACCGCCCGTCGCTGTGTCTCTCTCGCTCGCCCTCGGGGACGCGGAGGGGCGCGAGGGGAGAGAGAGAGACGGCGCGACGCAGCACGGTAACCGGTGTGTGCACGGGCAGCTGCTGTCGTTGCTTTGGCAATGTTTCCGGGCGGGACGTCGCTTGGCTTTCTGTCTCTCTCTCCCGTGGGGCGCCGTGGGGGTGCGAGAGAGAGAGAGAGAGAGAGAGAGAGACCGCGGCCGGCCCCGCGACCCACCACGGCCCGCCGTGTTTCGGTTCGGATTCGGATGCAGATGGATCACAGCGGCCGCGCCCCGCCAGCGCTGCGCTACCAATCTCGAAATGGAGCCCTGTGATTGGCGGTCGCGGCGACCGCAGCCAGCCGGGCCTAGAGACCTAGAGACTGACGGAGAAGCGCGGGCGCCGTCGCGCGCTGGCGGCCATTTTGTCTGGGCCGGCCCAGAGGGGAGCGGGGAGGGGACAGGGAGCGGAGCGGAGAGCGGTGCGGTAAGGTGGGGCCAGGCGGAGCGCAGCAGACAGACCGAACAGTTTTTCGGCCACAGCTCGAAAACCGTTCAAGTTAGAGTGGTACAGTAAGCGAGCCGATTGTAGCTTGTACAGAGACCTACAATCGGCTCGCTTACTATACCCGTCTATCTACAACGGTTTGGAAGCTGTGGCCGAAAAACCTTCTCCAGCCGTTAAGTGCGTGCGCCGCCATTTTGTCTGGATTATGAGACAGCTCTCCGGCCGCGCGCGGGGAGTATGAGAAACTGTTGGTGCGCTTATCGGCGCCCGCGCTTCTCCGTCAGTCTCTAGGTCTCTAGCCGGGCCAAGCCGGGCCAGCAGACTGAGAGTCGTTTTTGTCGCTCTCTCTCTGTCGCACCTGCACGGGACGCCCCGTGAGTGCGAGAGAGACAGAGCGACGACAACGCGCGGCGAGCGGGGCCAGCCGCTGCGTGCGGTCGAGGCTGGTCGAGGCGGTGGTGCTTGGTGCTCCCCTCCCCCTGTCGCGTTTTACGGCGCCATGCAGCGTGACGCCACGCTCCGCTCTGCACGCGTTTGCGTTTGAACAGTGACGTGGCGGTGACGGCATGGCGGCCGCCTCGGTTGGGGGCGGGGCGGGTTCGATACCCGCCACCGGGAGAAACGCGAGAGGGTTGGGTTAGGCCGGGCGGCGGCTTGGCGCAGCTAGTTTTTCGTTACGTGCTCCAAGCTCTTCTCTTTGTTGTGTAAGACGGCGGTCATAATTGCGAGCGGGCTAAGAGAGGTAAGAGCCCCGGTCGTGCCGGGCCCCTCCTGTGCCGCGACCACCTGTCGTCCGAGAGGGCCTTCGTCGGCCTGGCCACGGCCTGGCCGGCCTGCGCGCCGCGGACGGGCCTGGCGGGACGGCCGGGACTTAAAGTTCACCGGGACCGTAAAAGTGCAGTTTACTGCCCCGGCACTTTAAACTTGCCTTGTGGCGGGCAGGCCCCGCCAGGCCGATATGTTAACGCGGTCTTAAGCCCTGCCCGAGTCGACCACACTGCGGCGGTCTGCGCTGTGCCGTAAGCATCGCCTGTCTCTCTCGCACCCCCGCGGGACGCAGCGGGACGCGCCGTGAGTGCGACGGAGACGGGGCGACGCAACGATCCCAGGCTCCGCCAAGAGGCCCTGGATCGCGGCGGCGCGGCTCGACTTTAGCGTGCGGCGGCCGGCGGCGGGATCGTCCTGGATCCCGATTCATTGTTCTCCGAAGGCCAGGCCGGCGTTTTGAACTCGCCGTGGCGGCCCGGCCGAGGGCCCGGCGGCCCTTGCCCGTCAAGCCAGCGCCTTTGAAAGGGCAGACTGCGGCTGAGCCGGCCGAGTCGCGTCAATCTGGGCCTCTATCTGGCCGGGCTGGCTAACCCACCGCGAGAGGCGAGAGCGGCGCGAGCAGCGCGAGTCGTCAAAGGTTTATACTCGTAATTGGCGGTGCGGCGGTGCCGAGGCGGTCGCCGGGCCCCGCAGCCCCGCGGTGTGCGGAGGGGAGGGGGAGGTTGGCGCTCACGGCCGCTCTCCTGTGACAACCTCGCCAATTAAAAGCTTCAGAGTTCAATTTGGCGCCAAAGGGGCACGATGGCGGCAGTCACCCGAGCCACGCGCGCTTCGCGTTCGTCGTGCCAAATGAGTGTGATGGGCGCTGGAGCGGGGCGAGGGCGCGGCGCGTGGTGGAGTCGAACCCACGCCTCGTGTCTCGGTGCACGCGGCCACGCGGCGCGCAGCCTCCGCTCGCCGCTGGCGGTGAGGCCGTAAGCTGGGCCGCCCGCTTGCCGCGCCGCTTCCGCGGAATCGCCTTTACGCAAATTTCCGCGGAGCGCAGTCGCTGCCGCCGCCCCGACTCGGCCGAGGTGCTGCCGAGCCGTGCCGCGCCGAGGTGGAAAGGTGGAACATGTACGGTGTGGCGGTTGCGGTCCGGGTTGGCGTTCACGGTGTGCACACAGGTGAGGTGACCGTCTTCTCGTGCTGCTCGGCGCTCGGCGAGCCCGCACGCGCCGTGCCTGCCGCGCCGCGCCCTGCCTTTGGGCCCTCCGTGCCGATTCGCACCTCCCACTCGAACTCCCCCCTCCCCCGGGTCGGCCGGCCATGGGTCCGTGTGGCGTGCCATGACGCCAAACTTGAGGAGACGGCCTTGTGGATCGGCGGCACGGCGGCCCGGGGCCCCCCGGCCCCGCGGCGGGGGAGTGGAGGGGGAACTGAGGCAGCTAAAGCTGAACCGCGAGGAGAACGAACCGAGAGGCACCACTGCACGCCGCCAGTGCCCCTGTGTGTGTGTGTGTGTTCACAGAACGAGTGTGTCTCTGCTTCACGCCACTCGTGTGTGTGTGTGTGTGTGTGTGTGAGCGCGCGCCGCGAACGCCGAGCATGTTTGCTGCCCCCCCCCTCCTCCCCCGGCACTGCTCTTACTCATCGCGGCGCCGCGACGCCAGGCACCTCTCTCCTCTCCGCGGCTCGCCGTCGTTTGATTCGTCGACGAGCAGCCGAGCGAATGGTCTGTCTCTCTCGCACCCTTACGGAGAGCCCCACGAGTGCGACAGAGACAGAGCGATGAAACAAACTCCCAGGGGCGAGCGTCGGGGCGGGGATTTCTCTGTATATACTTACTTATACTGCGCACCGCCCCAGTTTGGCCTGTGTTGTTTTTCGTTTAGACTCTTTAATTAATTTCCCTTGTTGTCTTTTGGCAGGTGAGTTGGTGGATGGATGCCCGAGCCTCGCGCGCCGCGCGGGCCCCAGCGTGTGTGTAGTGAATCAGGTCGGTGGTTTGGCCGGCGATGAGAGAGACTGGGAGATGAGATGTCCGCGATGGTCGGCGCCGTCGGCGCGGCTCGACTCGGCCCCTTGTCTGGCCGTGGCCGTGGGGTGTGCCGCCGTGCCGCCGACGCGGGCCCACTCGCTGGACTGGACTGCGCCCCGCGGCCGCCCCGCCGTATCTCAGCGACGACGGCGAGCCCGGCCAGAGTCGCTAAACAGGCCTCGAACCGAACGTGTGACCCCACCAATGGATTGCTCTCCGAACGAGGAATCCATTGGTGGGGCCACACGTTCGGTTCGAGTCCCATTTATCGACTCTAGCGCTCAAAACGCGTCTAGAGTTTTGGCCGCCTCCACCGGCCTCTGGCCCACTGTGCGGAGCGCTCCTCGCGGCCGGCGCGGCGCGGATGTCCTGGCCGCCGTCGTCGCCGTCCTGGCCGCCACAACGTCCACGTCGTCACTTGAGATCTCGGCGGGGCGTGTGCGGCTGGCGCGGCGCTGCGCGGGGTGCCCGCCCCGGCTCGACTCGGCGTGTTGACCACGGCGCGGCTGCACTCTGCGAAACTCGTGTCTGGCTCGGCTCGTCCGCGGCCCGCTAAGAGAGAGAGAGAAAGAGAGAGGGGCATGCCCCTTGCCCCCCTCCTCTCTCTCCTGCTGCCGCTGCTCGTGCGGCTGGTGGGGGCGCTACTCCGTGCACGGCGTAGCCTGGCGTAGCCGCGCGGCCAGGCCCGCCTGCCAGCTCGGCCTGACCCGCCTTTACGGCTTCTCAGAAGGGACCGGCCGGCCGGCTGGCCGCCCCGGCCGAGCAGCCAGCCAGCCCTGACAGTGTGCAGGCGAGGGCTGTGCTGCGCGCTGTGGCGGCCGAGCCGTGCATGCGGCCGGCCGGCCGGGCAGACCGAGCTGGCGGCCAGCTTGATGTGGAAGCCGTATACGCCGGCCGCGCCGCCGCGCCGTCGGTGCATCAGAGATATGTGCACGTTCCGCGTGTCAAGCGGAGAATGGGCAAAAAGGGGAAAGGGAATCGGAATAAAGCGGCATTTAATGGCGCTCCCCGCCAGCACCGCCAGCGCAGCGTCAACAAGTGCGTACATCGGCGAGCGCGCTGCGATCTTACACTGCAAAAAGGGGGGAATTCTAACAAATGGGGCCGTAAGAAATGGCAACGGTGGGCAGAGCCACTCACCGACCTGAACCTCGGCGCTTTTAGCGGTGTGGGCGTTTGAGGATGAAACTGTGGCAGCACGGCGTAGCTGGCCCTGCTGGAAGCACGTGGGTTACCCGATTTGCAGTGAGTGTGCGACGGGCCCGACGGGCCCACACACACTCACTCACACACGGCCAGCTGACTGGCCAGCCGGACCGGCGGTCTTTGAGGACGCTACATCATCAGCCAGGGGCTCTTTGTAGCGACATAATCGCATTTGCAGTGTGGCGTGCCGGGGCCGGGGCGGGCCGGGCGGCGCACCCGAGTGCGTGCGTGACATGCGTGAGCGTGAGTGTATTGAGCCGCCCAGGGTTCTCGTCCCAGATTCGCTTTTGGTCCAGTGACACTATACTCTGACCAGAAAACGAAGAGCCCTGAGTCCTCGCGGTTTATGGCATGTGCCGCCTTGGTTAGCATTGCAGGTAGCCCTCGACCGCGAGAACCCAGGGCTCTTCGTTTTCTGGTCAGAGTATACACACGGTCGGGCCCGGCCGGGGTTGTGGCGTGAGTGTGCTGTTTCTAGTGTAGCGGGACTCGCTGGAGTGTCTCTCTGGATCCGCCGACCATCTGATAGCGTCGGTCCCAACCGTAGCCAAGTTCTGCTGTTTGCCCCATGCGAAGACAAAGACACATTCCATCTCATCAGAGACGACTAGTCCGCACTCCCCGGCCTTCTGCTTTCTAAACACGCGCAGTGTGCGCGCACACACACATCCACTCGCGGCAGTGTTTTTGCAGCTTCCGGGTGGGCACTTTTTATGATACTGTACTCGGCATGTACAGTAACGCTGGAGTGTGTGTGCGTGTGGGTACACATGAAGAATTCTCTGTCTTATCTGGAGCCCCTCCGACCACTCCGCACCACACTGCCTGCGCGCCTGCGCCTCGCTGTGTGTTTTTGGATGCTCCGAGGGTCGTTTTCCAGCTGGATGCATCTGTATCGACGCCCACGAGGCGAGGGAGGGAGTGTGTGTGTGTGCGCGCACGTATGGGTTTCCACCAGCTTTGAGCCCTACCTGGTCTACTTTGAACTTGGCTGTGACGCAGTCCCCGCGCCGGCAGTGCACCGGCAGTGCCCTCGACGCGGCAACGCAGGCTGGGCGACGTCCTCTGCCCCGCGCCCCTGCGGCCTGCGGCACGGCGGCCCACTGGACTTGCAAGTGATGCAATGCAACGTGTGTGCGAGACAGAGACAGGCTACAGGCTGCGCGGACCGCACGGGGCCCGTCAGGAGGCTGATGGGATGGACGTGACATCCAGGACAGAGGAGGACAGCCCGGAGCGGCCGTAGGGTTGTCCCCTTACTACCTGTGTTTGTTTGGAAGAGAACCTCGATTCCCGCTACACCCCATTCTTTCTGCGTCCCAATTATATTTACTAGCACTACTCTGCCAAAAAGAATTATTTAAAACTGATTTACGTATTTATTTATACATAATTTTTTTTTTTTTTTGAAATGTCATGTTTGGATGCAATCTGTCTGTAAGTGTGTCGGCGTGAGTGATAAGTTTCCTCGGCCTTGGCGGCGCGGCCCCACCCTCCGGAAGTGGACACCATCGTAAATTACCCTCGTGTCTATTGTGCCTCGCCCCGCCTCGCCCCGCCCCGCCCCGCCCCTCGCTGCCCTCCGCGTCAAGCTCGGCGAGAGTCTTCTTGTCGTCGTCCTCGTCGGCCACCCCCAGCCCTCCTCCCCCTCTCTCTCCGCCGGACGATTCCCTCGTCAAGCTCCTTTTCACTCTGCTTCGATCAAAGGGAGCTTGCTGCGGTGCGAGTGGCCGTCGTGGCCGTCGTGGCCGCTGTTGCTGTGACCCCACACCGCTCCGGTGCTTCGCTGCCCCCGCACTGCCCCGGCGTCGTCCGGTCGGTCAAGCACGACGGCGGGACCCGGAGTTGGCCAGTGCAGCGGTGCGTTCGCCTCTGGTAACCTGGCCGCCTGCTGCACAGTGGGCCAGGAGACCGGCGCCGGCGGCTGAGACTTTAGACGCGCCCCAGATTCGCTAAACAGGACTCGAACCGAACGTGTGACCCCACCAATGGACTCGTCGTTCGGAGAGCAACCCATTGGTGGGGTCACACGTTCGGTTCGAGTCCCATTTAGCGACTCTGGAGCTCAAAACGCGTCCGGGACTCTGACCGCCTCCCCCTGAGCGCGGGCACCGCCACCTGGGCCCTATCATGTTCGTGCCCCGAGGTGCCCCAGGCCATGCTGGCCGCTGTCGTCAGCGCGGGGTGTCTCGTGGCCGCCGCGTTGTTTGGCGGGCGGATGAACAGGCCGAAATGTTGGGCTGGCCGATTGAACGCATCGGGCCAGGCCGCGGTGCCGCGAAGGCGGAGGGGCTGTCGTCGCCACGCATCGGCCTGCACCGCCGCGGCGGCCCGCCCTTTCCGGTGTAGTGGGGAGTGCGGCTTTGAAAAGGGGAATGGCCCGGAATGATGGATTCATGGATTCGGGGAGTATGATAATATGCAGGCGCTCGTCATCAGTCATGGCCCCGCCGCGCTGCCGTGTTGTAGGGCGCAGGGCCGGAGGGCTGGCTGCCCGTCGACACCCCCGCCTCCTTTCTGATGAAGTTGGCCGCGGTGTCGAATCCCCCCCCCCTCCCCCTTCCACTTTCGATCGAGTCGCCGGGACGGCCGGGACGCTGTGGCCGTGGTGCGTAATAATGAAATGTTGTTCGCGTTGGCAAGTATCGGCCGAGCGCGCCGAGCGGACGGGGCGGATGGACGGACGGGAGGGCGGGAGGGCGAACTTGTCGAACTGGAGCGAGCGAAACGAGCTGGAGCTCAATGTTTGGCGGCGTTTTCCCACTCGCTCGGCTCACCTCTGTGCTGTTTTGTACTGCTCCAGCGGCTCCAGCGCTCCCCGGCACTTCTCCAGCGCCGCTCTAGCAGTGCTCCAGCGCTGAGTCTGGCAGCAGCGCTGCAAGGGCAGCTACCCAACGCGGCGGCCGACTATGCAGTGCTTCGCAGATTGTTTGGGGCTCGCAAGGTTCGCATTGTACGCGCGGGGCGGGGCGGGGCGTTTTGTGCAGCCCGGGCAGGTTTATGGCCGAGGGGGCGGCCCTAAATCACGACACGAGACACTGGCAGTCGTCACGTGATACGCCTAGAGCCCCGTTCCGTCGTTGTTCCATCGGCGTGGCACCGCGGCCTTGGCGGCCTTGGCGCACCTAGCCCTGGAAGGCCGTGGTGCTGCGGTGCCGCTGGGCCTAGGCCTGGCCCGGTTTGGGTTTCGGAAGACGATCCACTGCCCCGGGGACCGCGCGCACAGCGCACGCTCTGTGCCTTCTCGATTTGCAAGTCCCGTTTCCAACCCCATTGGGCCCCCAGCGCTTTGGGAACTAGGGCTCGGCTGGCGGGGCCTCGCGGTTTATTGTTGTACTGGAAGTTTGAGGCAAAGCCTGCCGAATAAAAACGACTGGCTGGTGTGCACTCGGCGTTAACGACGCCGCCCCGGCGGGGCTGGCGGGGCTGGCGGCCGATGTGCTTTTTGACGTCATCATTTATCATTCGGGACTGTTTGTCGCCCACGCGGCGACACGCGCCGCTGCCCGGGCAAGGCGACGGCCCTCTTGAGGGCGGCGGGCGCGAGGCGACGGCGTTTCGCGGCGCTCGGCCTGCCGGGCCTGCCGGGGCCGTCCAAGTTTGAAGACGGGTAATGAATGGAGTGGTGCTTGTTGGCGGGCGAGAGGTGGCGCGCGGCGCGGCCGGTGGGAGTTGGCGGGGCGGGGCGGGGCGGGCGTAGAGCTCGCCCAGCTGGACGACGACGGACGGCACCCTCGAGCTGGCCGGGCCGTGGCACTGCCTGTGCCGTGTCCAGGCGGCGAGGCGGCGCCCGAGGTTAGAGTCCGGGCGCCAGAGGCATGCCGGGGGCGCCAGTCCACCCCCTCCGCTCCGCTCCCTCTTGGCCCCGCTGGCCCTGTGCCACTGGAGCCCCCCGACGGGGCGGCCAGGCCAGGCCAAGGCCCAGGCAGCGCGCAATCTACTCTGCTTTGCGCGCTCCGCGCCCCGCGTCGCCAGGGCGCTCGTGTTTCCCAAACGAAGGGGTTGTGGTTCGGGGTTCGGTCGGGAAACTGTCACTAACAGCCGAGCTAACAGTGCGCCATCAGCGCGCGGCGGTGAGCCGCCAATTTTCTTCCCTCGCGCTGCTCGCCTTGGAACTATATTCCGCCACCTGCTGGATTTACAATTTTCCCGTCGCTGGGAACTGCTTTCCATTCCGAGAAAGACATGCAGTGAAGGAAACGAATGGTTTGGTAGCTGGTAGTAGTAGATGTTTACGTAATTCGAGATAAATTTTTTTCTGTGGGAGCAGTCTTCTCCCCTCAGAGATGTTGAGGACGTCGGCCTCTGCTAACGACTGCCGTCGAACATGGCCTCGGAGAGGGTCTCCGAGACGGGTCTCCGAGACGGCCTGCTAGGCCTCTCCTTATCTGTCCCATCTGATGATGCGCACGGACGGGTGGGTCCGGCGCCTCTCCAGACGCTCCAGACTTCCTCGGCACGGCCGGCCCTCGGCCCGCTCCCGGTCCGCCCTGTGTCGCTGTCCAATTCAGGGAAAGAAAATCAATGAATATTTGTGTGGGTCGGCGGCTGGCTGGCCTGGCTCGCCCTCCGCCAGTGGCTGGCTTTTCTCTCGTTAGGGGGGGGGGGAGCGGGCGAGCGGCGCCTGCTTTGGGGAGGCGCTTACAGAAAATATTTCCCATCTTTTCTCCAGGGGGTTGTGCCTCGCGGCGCCACGTGATTACAGCCTCCAGCGCCACCTCCGGCGCGGCCTCCGGCACGGCCTCCAGCGCCGCGGGCTGGGAGGGCGCTCTGGCCGATCTCTGGCCTTCAACTTACCCCCAGGCGCTGCCGCTGGCTGCCGCTGGCTACGCGAACACCAGGCCGGGCGAGGCTGCTACAGTGTGCCAGCACGCCGCCGGCGCCACGGCGACCCCCGACCGAGCCCCCGAGGCTGCGAGGCTGCGAGCTTGGAGCGGGTAAAGGCGTAGGGGTAGTTATGGTCCGCCTCCCCCCCACCCCGCGCGGCAACCATTACCTTCCGCGGGGGCTAGGCGCCCCCATGTCGCCCCCGCACTCCTTCCACCGCCCCACACTGCCCACGGACTTACCCCCACCCCTCCTCTCGCCCTTGCGTGACGCGCGTCCCCCTCCCCGCGCGGGACGCCGTGACGCCGTCCTGGACGGTGTAGTGGTCGGGGAGGGCGCGGCGCGGCGTCGACGCGGTGCACTGGGCCGTCAGAATAATTGATTCCGCTGCCCTCAGGACGCGGACGGGACGCCGGCGACGGGAGTGTTCGCCCTGCGTTTCTTTCAGCGCGTCCCGTTTTGTGGTGTAGTCGCAGTTTGTTGTGTGGAGGTGTGAGGTGTACTGTAAGCCGCCAGGAGGTCGTGGGAGTGCGTCAGATGGCGCTTCGAAAGGCAGAAGGGCGGGGTGGGGCGTGGTGGGGCGGCGCGCACCTCGTCCAAGGGTTAACTATCGGCCGGCGCGGCCTGGCCTGGCCTGGCCTGGCGCCACGACGGCGACCTCTCGCCCGGCCGGCCGACCTGCCTGCCGCGCGCTCCGCGAACGTCTACCGCTGCATTTTGCATCAGCCTGCCTTTCCGTGTATCGGCGGCGCCGCGGTCGCGGCGGTCGCGGCGGTCTGACCGCGACGTCGCCGACCTGGAGGCCCTTGCGGCCCTGAGGGCCCCCTGGCTTGGGGCGGCCGCCGTGGAGGTCGATCGGGAGACCGCGAGCTCTTTGAACCCGTGGCGGCCGGCCGGTCGCCCAATGCTGCCGCCAGCACCGCAACATAGACTCCTGGAACTGGGGGACTTAGTTGTAGGGCTTCCACACCGCAAGCGCCACCGCGGCGCGTTCCTCGGGCACACTGCTAATGAATGGCTTGGCGGGCAGCGCGGCCAGGGCCCTCTGACAGGCCGTCCTGACGTCTTGGCGTCCTGGCCGGAGGACGGGACGAGCTGCCCTTGCTGCAGTCCCTGCCAGGCTCTGCCAGTCCCTGCAGTCGGCCTGCTTGCCCCGCTCGCTCGGTCAGGCCGGCCGGCACTTGTTTTCTGTCCCGCTGTCGCGACGCTGCCCCGCGCTGCCCCGCGCCGCCCCGCATCGCCCCGCCGCCGGTGATGGATGGGACGGGGCCGTTCTGGCCGCGGCCGAGCCTGCCGGCCGCGCTGCCGCGGCTCCGTGCTGACTGACACTGACGTGGGGGGGGGGGTCGTTTCTTTGCCGCGCGTTTTAGGCTGGCCGGCGCTGCATCACTGCTGCGTTGCTGTCGGCCGGCCGGCTCGTCGGTGCGCGGCCTGCAGAGTGCAGAGGCTTTGCCGGGGCTTTGCAGTGCGCTGCGATGCTTTGCAGGTTGGCTGCGTCCTTTGGCCCCGCTTTGATCGGACGGCCGAGGCTGGCCGGGGCTGGCCGGCCGGGGCAGACGGATGTCGACCGTGTTCCCAATCCCGCCTGCACTCTGTGCACTCTCTGCACCGTTGCCGCTGCAGCCTGCACTTTCACACAGCGCGGCCCCGCTCCCGCGAACAGCGTGGAACAGTGTGGTGGAACAGCGGCGAATGGCGCTTGCCGACTCCGACTCACTCTGCAGGGGGCTGGTTCCGCGCTGCGCTCGTCTCGCCCCGTCTCTCTCGCACCCCGACGGCGCGCCCCACGGGTGCGAGAGAGACGGCGCGACGGTGGCACTGTTCGGAGCGAGCCTGTCGCTGGAAACGACGGACGGGGCTCCGGGTTGAGCTTAGCGCGCGTGCGTGTCAGCGTCAGGCCGGCAGGCGTCGGGCACACGCGTGTTGTACCTTTTCTGCGCGCGGACTCGACTCGCCTCGCCGTCAGTCACTGCAGGGCGGGGCGGCAGGGCCTGCACTTGCAACAGCACGGCTCGGCTATACTCCGCGCGCTAGGTACCCGCCCCATGACAGCCCCTGCGCGTGGGGTAGAGACGGACACGCTCATTGCTTTCTCCACTGGACTTTCCTCCCCACGCGCTGCTCTGCGCACTGGAAGTTGGCAGTGCGCGAAGTACGCTCCACTCTATCGATTTTTCTGTTTACGTTGGCTTCGATGCATTTTTTTGCGTGCCTGCGAGTGTGTGTGTGTGTGTGTCGCTGGTGGTGGATGCGCGGCCCGTCTGGGGTGTGTGGCGTGGCGCACGGTCGCTGCCTCGGTCGCTGCCTCGCCAAAGCCTCGGGGGAAACCAAAGGTGCTGCAGCCCGCCGAAGCCCGCCGAAGCCCCAGCCACTATGTCCGGCTTATGTCGTCGCCACCAGCGCGCGTGTGTGTGTGCGTGTGTGTGTGTGTGCGTGTGTGTGTGAGTGTGCGTGTCAGTCTTTTCATCCGTTTTATATTTTTCTTTCGCCATATTTATTTTGTGTGCTCGCAAGAGAAGAGTAACCGGGGGTAGAATGAGGCGAAGCGTATCTGTCTCGGTCTTCTGAAAGGGGGGAAAAAATCATTTTTTAAATCATTTTTTTCACTGTTGTCGAAGCGAAATTGATTAGATCCAACGTAGGTGGAATTAGTACCCTGAGTGTGTGCGCTGCTCGCCTTATCATATCAGCTGGCGGCCGGCTGCCAATAACAGTGTAGGGCGTGGCGGCGCAGCGCGGCGTGGCTGCGAGGAACGCGAGGCGATACCCTCGAGGAGGAGGGGGGGGGGTCCCTGCCTCTAACAAGCCAATTACCACAGGTGGCCGCGTACGTCTTCGATGACGACTTGGCGGGGCGGGGCGGCCGAGTGTGACGCCGCCGTAAGCGCCATAGGCAGTGCCTGCGCGATGCCGCTTCCCCTTCGCCGGCCCTTAGAGCCCTCCAGAGCCACTTTCCCTTTGTCCTGTCCTCTGCTGGTGCTTCTGGTTCCAGCACGCCCTTTTTGATTTTTTTTTTTCGAGTTTGACGCATACGCACAGTCGGCCGGCCCCGGCGCCACAGGCGTGTCCGCAGGGTCGCCCTTTCACTCGTCTGCCTGCCTGGCTGGCTGCCTGCCTGGCTGCCGGCGTGCCGCTACACTACTGTACGGGGTAAACTGGGAAACATGTCCGGAGCACGCGGCCCGCCTGGCCTGCCTGCCCCGGCCGCCCCTCCGTCAAAGACAGCTAAATAAAGATTTTGTGTTAGTGTTGGACCGCCCCTCCCCGTGCGGTGCTGGGCCTGCTCGCCATGCGCGGGCTTAGCCTTGGCCTTCGCGGCCCTCGCGCGCCTCGCGCTCGCGACCCTCCAGATAGCGTTACGCGACACTGCCGCCTTCGTCGCTCTGTCTCTCTCGCACTCGTGGGGCGTCCCCTACAGGTACGAGGGAGACGGGGAACGAGTCTGCTGCTTTGGCCGAGGCTTCGGGCCTCCGGGCAGCCTCCGGGCAGCCTCCGGGCAGCCTCCGGGCAGCCTCCGGGCAGCCTTACGTCACCGCTGTCGCCTTGCCACGTGTCGGGGCGGCCGACGTCGTCGTCGAGGCCCCGGAGCGGTGTAATAACGTGCCGCCCGGTGTCGGGTTGCTTCCTCGCTAACGGCCTTCCGCCCCTGTTTGCTGTTCCAGAGATGAGCGGGTGTTAGCCATGACGCCCTCGGCCACGAGACCGCCGGGCCGCCCCCCGGCCGGCCGGAGCCACGGCAGCCACGGCAGCCACGGGAGTGCGGCCTGGAGGGCGCGGGCGCCGCTGCTCTCCTCTCTGCGCTCCCTGCCCCAGCTCCCCGTCCACCTGGTGGTGGGGCTGTCCCTGCTGCTCTTCGTGCAGCAGCTCGCCGCCCAATCCACCTGTGGACCGGGCCTGTCCACACCTGGAGGTAAGTCTGCCGCCGAAATGGGAGCGTCCTGCCTGGCGTTTGAACCCGAGGTGACGTTGAAATGCGCCACCTGAGGGTGGAGACACCAAGGAAGCTGCTGCTTTTTGTGAAGCTCTGAAACCCAAACTAACGGGTTCCTCTTTTTATGGCTTGTCATTAAATTTTCTATGTTTCTTACCTACTTGCAGAGACAATACCAAAGGGAGATATCATCCTCCAGGAAGGAGAATTGCTGGAATTGTACTGTGTGCTGAACTTGACACATTCATCTACCAAAGGAAGAAATGCGACCCACCTCAGGTTCTATCGGCAGAATATGTCTGTGAGCCCAGAGTATCTGCAGGTGATCAATGAGACGACACTCAAACTGTCTATGCGGCCTAATGTATCCAGCTACATGTACTACTGCAAACTGTCACAGTATAAGACAGCGCAGGAGGAGGTAGTCTGTCTCAATAAAGTGTCAGTGGGATGTGAGTATAGAAAGTAATGATTGTATTGTAAAGTTAATTTTTCTGGCTGGGGACTAATTTTGCTTTTCCTGTACCTTTAGATCCACCTCTGGATGTCAAGGACTTCAATTGTGTATCTCAAAATTGGCAAAACTTGACCTGCAGCTGGGAGAAGAAACCCAATCCCGTGAAAACGAGGTATACAATTTGGTACCGATTGCCTGGAAGAGCAGGAGGAAGGTGAGTTATCACAACATTATTCATTGTTTTGAATCTTGGCTTCTTGATGGGTGTTCTAATGTTAACTCTCTTCTTTT
Organism: Thrips palmi; assembly: GCF_012932325.1. NCBI lineage: Eukaryota > Metazoa > Arthropoda > Insecta > Thysanoptera > Thripidae > Thrips > Thrips palmi. The sequence goes on from NW_023144633.1 coordinate 2,012,646, forward strand.
CCCCCCATTTTTAGGACTAAGTATGCGTGTCCAGACGACTCTGATTTACAGAGAGATATGTGTCAATGGGCTGAGAATTCCAACCCTCAATACAGACTACCATACGAGTCATACCTTTTCATGATTGAAGGTGTCAATCACTTAAACAATGCAACTTATCTCCACAAATTCAACCATTATGCAAATGGTAAGAACCTTGTATTAATTTTTTTAACTTATGTCTAAGTAATTTATTTTTGGTAATCTAAACTTTTTTTTTTTTTCTGTTTGTAGTCATCCCTGGAAAGCCTGAGAATTTGAAAGTGATTAACAAAACAGCATACAGTGCACACTTGGAATGGTCTCTTCCGTATCCTATGCCAAACTTCCCACCTGGGCTTGTTCAGAGGATTGAATATTTACCTCAGTGGGAGTCGCGGGAGTCATGGCATAGGGTTGACACAGGAAAACTTGACACCAATGACAACCAACTTAACATTACTTCTCTGAAGTATGCAAACACACTTTATGACATCCGGGTTTATCTTAAATCTGCCAAGGCAAATCCTTATGATGACAAGCTGTGGTCTGCTCCTGCTGCTATAACTGTTAAGACTAAGCCAGATTTACCTGGTGCACCGCCAAGAACAGACATTGGTAGCTTTGAAGTGTACAATCATGTTGACAGTAGAGATGTGTTCATTTACTGGCAAACCATTCCGGATTTCCTCCAGAATGGAGATGACTTTGGTTACAGAATTGTTGATGTTGAAGAAAATGGTGATGTGTAAGTATTTGGTATTCTAATCTTGTGTGTGGTTTTACTTTTGTTAATAATTGAATTTAATTATAATTTTTATTTCCTCTATCAGGTCCAAAAAGTGGGCAACAGAACTCACTAAGAAACATGCCAGGCTCTCAAAAGTAGATCTCAACAAAAGCTTGCACTTCCGCATTTTTTCTGTTAATAAACTGGGACAGTCCGTCAACAGCAGTAAAATTATCATACCCGAGCGTCAGCAAGGTAGGACACCTCAAATTTGTCCTTTGCATTGAGTGTTTTGCCTAGTAATTTGTCTAATGCTGTTTTTTTTTTTTTTTTTTTTTTTTTTTTTGCAGTACCCCCAGGGCCTCTTTCAGTAACCAAAGTCTTCTATGAGAATGGTACTTATGAACTGTCATGGAAGCCTCCTACGACAGAGCAGAACATTCACAGCTATACTATATTTTGGTGTGATAGTATTTATGACCACATGTGCTCTGTAAGTAGATTTTTTTAATTTCTTCTTTTGTTTTTTCAATCTGTGTTTTTGTGAAGCAAATGTGCTTAATGTTTTTTTTTATCCTTTTAGGGATATCTCAATTGGACTCACGTGCCAAGCAACATCACAATGAAGAATATGACCGTGGAAGATGACAAGTCGTATCAGTTTGCTGTGTCTGCTAACACTTACAATGCCAGCAGTGGTATGGTCTGGGCCTCTTGTACAATCCTTTATAACAAACGTAAGTATTCTTGTTGTGTCTGTTTAATGCTTTAAAATGCAGTATATGCTGAGTCATGTTACTGACTTGTCTTTTGTTTAAAATTTACAGCTATCCAGAAGATGAAAAATGTTTGGGTTAAGAGAGTTGGGTCCACATTCATGGAGTTGGTATGGAACCTGGATTGTTTGGACCGTAATGGACTTGTTACTGGTTTCAATGTTTACTATTGCCCAGCTTTGCACAAAGGAACAGAGTGCAAGAGTATGTATTTTCTTCTTGCATATTTTTCTTTAATTTTCTTATTTAGTTTGTATAATTTTTTAAATATTTTGTGACATTTACTATTTTAATTTTTCTTGCAGCTCCCAACCAAAATGTGACTGTCATGGATCCACAGCAAAGCTTCACAAACCTTACAGGATTAAGACCATACACAACATATTCCATTGCTATTGCCGTGATCAGCAGTGGTGGCGAGAGTTTGCCAAGTGATCCGCTTCTTAATGTCACTCTTGAAGCAGGTGAGGTCACATGAACAAAGTTGCTTTATTTGTCATTAGCTGAAGCGAATTTGACTTATCTAATCTTATGTTGTTTCTTATTTTTTCCAGCCCCCTCTCCACCTCAGAATGTTTCTATTGTCAACATTACGAATACAACTGTCACCATCACATGGAACGTCCCAGAGGAAAAGAATGGTGTCATCACAAAGTATGAAGTGCACTATGATGGCAAGGTCATCACCAAGAATAATGACAACCAGAAAAAGCAGGAGGTTAGTATTCTTCTTTGAGTAATTGCTTTTTTATATCTCATGATTTCCATATCTGTATCAGCTCTGAATCTAACTCTTTTGTGTTTGTTTCAGCTTGTTTTGGAGAACCTCACAAGTTACTACAACTACAGTATAAGCGTGGCTGCCTGCACATTTGTGTGTTCTGACATGTCTCCACCACTTCTTGCCGAAACAAAGATAGGAGGTAACGAAACCCATAAATTTTTCTTTCCTGTTTTTATTTGCATGAATGTTTGAGAGTCATCATGTGCTAACACCGTACTTCTTTTCAGAACCTGGTATTGTGAATGCTCCCAATGTTCAATTCTTGAACCAGTCTCTCCTTTTGGTTACGTGGGATCACCCTGCTCGTCCTTCTGGCCTTCTGGACTATTATGAAGTTAACATTACTCACCCAGGTGGAGATAACACTAGCAGTGAGATTCGAGAGACTCTGAGTAAGGAATTTAGGTTTTCTAATGATATGATAGTCCTCCCCCTGTCATTGAGTGTATTTACTTACGTGATATTCCTTCTCTCTTCACAGACACTTCAGTGCAGGTACGCATTGATGGGTGCAGTGAACGGCTGAATGAGCCTTATTCCTTCACCGTACGCGCTGTGAATGTAGACCCCAACAACCCTCGCAACAAGTACAGGGGGAAATGGAGTAGTCCTGGTGAAGGAAGCTGTTACACGAATGGTAGGTCGAGTCAGGTCCTCACTTGCACATTTTTCTATATTAAGTTTGTTTGTCTAATTTTTGTTTCTATGTGCTGTTTCAGATCTTCCTCAAGTCCTGAAGATAACCATTTATGTACTTATGATATCGGTGTGTATGGTGATCAGTTGCATTCTCATTTGTTTGGGTCGGCGGCTGTGGTACAAATGCAAGGATATGCGTGATGTGGAAGTCAAGTTACCCCCTGGCATTGTCCTTCCCCTGGTAAGTGACTCATTATATTTTTATAAGATCCCTATTCCCTGTTTAAATAACTGTTAAATTTAATCTGTTATTGTTTGTTTGCCTATTCAGGAACCGGAACGAGATCAGGATTTCAAGATGCATCCGTGGGGCAATCACAACCATGACAGCAAACCACCTCATGGTCTCTGCCCAGCAGCTGATGAAGAGGTAACAGCTATTTCTTTTTGTCTTTCAAATTTACTGCCTAACTGCTTATGTGGTTACTGACGACGATTACTTTCTCAGCGCCTTCTCCAGCAAAAGGATGATCACCACCATGACCGGAATTTAAGCGGTGACAGCAGTGGTTGCAGTTCGGGGCATGAGAGTGTCTCTTCTTCTGCCACGTCTGGCACTCACATCTCTTCGGACTCTGGAACTGAAGTTGACAGGGTGCGTCCGCATAAAATGCTCACCACTGCAGAGGTTAAACTCCTAGGTAGAATGCCACTAACGTCTTTCCTTTGCCGCTGTGCATTCCAGAACGAGCCGGGCTTTGGCGACCCGTCCTGGGAGGCGGCCTCGGACTCCGGCTCCATGGGCCACGGCGGCCACGGCGGCCAGCGCCAGGGCCAGGTGGCCAAGTGCCCCATCTGGGACGAGCCCTACCCGTGCGGCAACTCGGGCGGCAGCAACTCCGGCTCCAGCAAGGGCGCTGCGAGCGTGAGCGTTGCCCACGCCGGCAAGAGCGACGTCCGCAGCACGCCCAACCTGACGGAGCTGGAGCCGGGGTACACTGTGCTGAGCCTCACCAGCTGGCCCTCGTCCGCCAGCATCCCGGAGCGCGTCGACAAGAAGGTGCCGCAGTCGTGCGGCTACGTGCCGCTGGAGACGGCGCAGGCCCTGCCCATGCCCACCATGGTCCCGGTGCCCGCGCCGGCCGGGCTGCCCGAGCAGGCCAAGCAAGCCAAGCAGGCCATGGGGCAGAGCAACGGCTACGTGGCGCACCCGCCCACGTCGCTGATGTGGGCGCCGCAGCCCCAGCCGGTCACCCCCACCGCCAAGGGGTACGTCAAGACGGGCACGGGGGCGGCGCCGGCGAGCGTGGCCCCCGCCTCCTCCAAGGAGGCCTTCACGCCCGAGTGCGAGGGCAGCTGGGAGGAGCCCTTCCAGCGGCTGGGGCAGCAGCAGCAGCAGGCCGGCGGCTACGTCAAGGCCGGCGTCCAGGAGTGTGTGGGGATGAGGCCTAGTCGGACAGAACCTGCCCTGAGCGCGAACGCGGCGAACGCGGCGAACGCGGGGGGCTACGTGGTGACGGGGACGGCGGGCGCGGCCGTGCCGAGGCACAAGCCCCACAAGGCGCCGCCCGCCACGGCCTCGCCGGGCGCGCAGACGGCGCCCACGCCGCAGACGGTGGACATGCTGAAGCAGGCGCAGGCCGGCGTGGCGCCGCACGAGTACGTGCTGACGGGGGAGCGCGAGGTGGCGAGGAACGCCCCAAACGCCCCGCTCGTGGTGCTGGACCCCGTGCCGCCCAAGGCGTACTGCCGGGTGAGCGACAGAGACAGAGACTCGGTGGCCGTCACTCGGCCGGTGCCCAAGGCCCTGCCCGTGGCCATGCCCGTGGTGATGGCGGCGTCCTCGGGGTACGTGCCGCATAGACATCTGGAGGCGCATAGCGCCAAGGCGCCCAGTGTGGTGGAGTAGTTAGTCTGTGATTCTAGTGCCGCGACCGCCATGCCGCCGTGGACTAACTTGTTGGCCCAGTCCGTGTCGTTCGACTGGTTTGTGATCTGTGATTTCAAGTGAGTGGTGACGTGCCCCTGCTGCCTCCTCCCTCCTCCTCCGCGCTGCCTGTTTTGCTCCTTCTATTGTTTACCTGCTGTGCACTTTGCGCTCTAAGAAATTCCTGCAACGCTGAACTGGCTGTACTGTATCATCGAGCTCATACGACTATTGCTAAAAGGCCAGACCTGCTTTGAAGCTCATTCCTAGTTCCTGATATGCACCACTTACGTGTATAAAATGTTATTGATGTAAGTAAATGTTTCTGTTGATACTGTATGTCTTTATGTAACACAATTGTATAAATTTAATGTAACCGTTACTAATTGTGATGTTATAGTGCCACATGTTCTGAGGATTGAAATGAGCAGTATCAGTGAGGATCAGTTCATATCCACGAACCGGTTTTTATTTATACCAGTGATAAGTGTACATTTTTAATTTATAATTTAACGGATCTGTACCTGAAACTTTTACAGATAATTTTTAGTTTAAGGAACTATTGGTACTCCCAGACGATTTTAGATGTTATTTGTTTGTTTTGTACACAGCTATTGTATGTGAGGTTGTTTTGCAATTTTGTACATTTATTTTTTTGACTGCAAAAGTATGTGCCATTTTCTGTTGCTATTGTTCATGCAAGTAAGTCCATTAGTTCCTTCCAGTCATTTTGTTTTCTTTTGTGAAGAAATGAATCTCATCTTTGCATGTGTGAAAATTTATGGCCAATTAGGGTGTTGTGTAGCTTCTTTCCTCTTTGGCATTACTGCTGAAGCAATTTCAAGCATGGTGCTACTTGACTTAGAGATACAACATTCTATCAAGGTTTTCAGATTAGAAAAATGAAAACTTTCAAATTATGCATAGTTCTGTCTTATAAACCCATATGAGTGTTGCTTGTTTTAATCAACTGTATTGTGCTTTACAGTGTTGTGCTTATTAAGTGTTGTCCCCAGTTTTCAATGTAAATTTACTTTTTACAGTTTTATGAGCTGATTCTGTTAGGGGTCAGTCTGTTTAATTTCACATTCAAATGTACCATGCACCACCCTGTACATTGAATATTTACATGGGTCTTTGATTAGGTCTTAGGATTACATCAGTCAAATTTAGGTGTGCATTTTCTTTGACTTCTAAATGTTAAATGTTCTCTATCTTTTATATAAACAAATTTATTCCAAAAGACAAATCTATGACTATACCAGTCTTTTATGAGGTGGCGTTTTGTGGATAAAGTTTAAAAAATATATTTACCAAACTGTATTTTATGTCAATTTGGAATTCTCCTCTCTTGTGTATTGGACCACTATTGTTTGCTCATATGTAGATTGCTCGTAAATTTTCTTCATATATTCAGACCTCTTTAAGTGTATTGTGTGTTAAATGTTGTGATTGGTCAGTGTGTGATTCTAGAATGGGATCCAAAAGTTTTTATGGGTATTATAGGGTAATTCTCAAATTTTCATTGTGATCTCTCTGAGCTATTTTTTCTGTTCTTTAAATGTATATTTTTAAATAAATATTCCAAATTTAACTTGTAATGGGGTTTCCATATTCTTAATGGTCATTGAGACTAAGCCTAAATTATGTTTCATGTCACTTGATGGTTTTCAAACTCTCTTTACTTAATTAACTTTGAAGTCACATTCTTTATAAATGTTTACCTCTTTGCACCGTCCTTCACTTTCTAGACCATTTGCTAGCCCTCTTTGACATTAATAAGGGTTCAGCAGTATTACTGGCTATGTCTCTTTTCAAAGATTTAAGAGCATTTGTTTTGACCCAGTGATCAGAATTATGGATGTATGCAATTTTGTCTTGAAGACAAAGTGTAACTTTTAGAGTTGGATTCTTAAATTTATCACAATAGTTGTCCAATACCTCTGTTTCATGTAATTCTATGTGCTGTTTATGTTAAATGTAAACTAGGCATGATATATCAATATGTGGTCTTAGCACATTCAAATTGGTAGGGTTCTTTAATGTTCCATTAATTTTACTTTGTCTCAACATTCATCTTAAAAGATATCTCTTTCATCTGGATAACTTTTGTTTTGTGAATTGTGTACTTGCACTATGACACAGTGCCCATGATTACTCATGCTGAAAATAGATTCAATTATATGCAAAGTCTTGCTCTTGTTGGGGTTTGTTTGGGCACCCCAAGTCTTAAAGTTTTGAATGAAGATATTAAATTTTTATGGTATTTATGTGATATGTGACATTGTTCTGGATTTACTTACAATGAAGGAAGGAGTCCTATTGTGAACGTACTGCAAACATAAATGTTTATAAATAGGCAATTTATTTTCTGTTCCTGTTGAATTGCAGATAATGTATCTAATTGTCAGGCTACTTCCACAAATAGTCCTGTTTTGTTATATCTTGTGAGTTGTTTTTGTTTTTAATATGTTTGTATTTCACGTTCATTAATTTTTTTCATTTAATGTGTTGTGGAGAATTGTGTTACAAGTCAAGCTGTGCCGTTTTATCGTGACCAAATGCTGTGATGTCACAGTGTTTGTGTGGATTAAATATTTTCATTGGGACAGGCACCCAGTCCTGGGCCTCTATCCTAATGACAAACATTTAAGTAGACCAGCTGATATTAATTTGCCGACTGATTAATGTAAAACTCTACAGGTGTCCTATGTGTGTTTCTTGGTTCGGCCAAAATATGTTATAGTTAATTGAAATGATAAATGTTTAAAGTTGTGGAAGGAGCCAGGACCAATGATATGCATGTGTAAAATAACTCATGTACATAAGTGTATAAAATTAAAATAAATAAATTCTATCAAGATACATGAAACTGGCTTTCGCTTTTTTAACCCATCACTTCACACTACATCCAGATAGTGAATCTTCAAAAGAGCATGAGTCGCTTTTCCGCCAGCGTATGAGAGTGACAGAGATGGATCTAGGCGAGCGCACCAGCCGCACAGAGTGACACATGGTCTGCACAGCATCCAGAACCGAAGCCAGGACGTCGACGAGATAACGAGGACACACTCTCAAACTCACACAAAGGCACTCTCGCAGGCAGAGGCACGAAGCGAATAGTCTGTCACTCGACTCAACTTCTCACGTATCAAAAGGAGAGATTGCCACACGCCACACGAGATTGTCTCGTGGAGGGTGGACCGCGGTGGCCCGCGGGCCGCTGCTGGGTTTGAACGGTTTGAACCGCAAGACGCACGACGCTCTGGAATTTCCCTCGCCCACCAAACACGAGGGCATTTGCTGAAACCCTGTAGGGTATTCAGTGTTTGTTCCCCGACTGATGGTGCGAGAGAGCGGGAGAGAGATAGCACCGCGCGACGGGGATGACGAGGACCAGAGACACCGATCAGACGTGCGTTGCTGCTAAACCGGCACCAGGCACCGCGCGTACCGAGCCATGAGCCATGGGGAGATAGGCGCGATGGCGGAAGAGGGGGGGGGGACTGTGACTGGTTTGGTGGAAAATTAAAGGGAACGAGACAAAAAGAGGGGGGTACATGGAGCTCACACGCGGGGCACTACTGCGGCGGCATACACACACACACACACTCCGGCAGGCCAGGACCCCGTCAGGACTCAGAGGCCCCCGGGCGACAGTGCGTGGTCTCGAGGTCGCCGACGAGCACCGCGCCGAGGACCGCGACGACGGCCCGGTCCGGCCGGAGGCCGTGTATCGCATCCGACCGCCGCTGACTAGTGCATTACTCCGTTCGTATCAACTGCAGACGGCTCGGCCTGCTCGCCGAAGTGGCGGAAGCGAGGCCTGCACCCTGGGCCTGGACCCTGGGGCAACATGGGGGCAACATGGGGGCCGGATACCACCACGGCCTGGAATCTGGAATAACAGTCTCGAGATAGTCGGCAAGTCGCGCCGTCGCGCCGCGTGTCAAGGGAGTGGCGGCCCCGCGTCACTGTACGGAGAAAGGGGAAGGACTCGCTGTGCAACAAGGAGCGGAAGAAGAAGGAGGAGAAGGAGCGACTCCCCGCCCCCCTCCTCGCCCCGCCAGCCCCGCCAGCCCCGCCAGCCCGGCATGAATGGTAAGTATTTGTTACGATAACAAGGGCAACCGCGTGGGCAGTGTGGGCACGCCGCGGAGCCGCGACAGTGCAGCCAAGTGCGCTGGAGCTGCATGCTGCATGCTGCATGCTGCACGCCGCTTGCCGCCTTCTGGTGCTTGCTCGCTGTGGAGTGGAGAACCCTACCCGAGCCTCGCCGCGGAACACTGCGGACTGGCACTCCACTTATCGGGCCGGGCCTTGCCAAAGTCGCGAAAGGCCGCGGCCCGCAGTGTGCAGTCCTGTGTCGATAAGGGCGAGGAAGGCCGCCGCGCGCCTCGCGGTTCGGCGCTGCCCGGCTGTGTTGACAAGGGGCGGGAAGGGAAGTCGTCGACATGACGATTCAGGTGAGGGGCAGGGCACGACTTGGACGGGGTGATCCCGACGAGGCTTGCTCTGACATTCTGGAATTGTGCTTTGAGTTTGGCGCGCTGTGGTTGCAGGTGATGGCCGGGTTCGCGTACAGGGGCGCTGGTGCGGCTGATGCGCTGACCGCGGAGCTGGGCGAGCTGCCCCCGGTGCTGGGACTGCTGGGCGCCCCTGCCGCCGTGCCGGTCCCGGGCCCCGGCACCCCCAGCCCCAACATGTACGGCGCGACGGAGGCCTCCATGTGCTGGGGCGCGTTCTCCAAGGCCGGGCCGCCGCTGCTGCTGGCCCACGACGCCGACCTCAGCCCCGGCGTCCCCGCCATCCCCCTCAGCCCCGCCCAGGTTGGCTGCCAGTTTTGGTCCGACTCGTACAGTTCGATAGGTAGGGTGCGGCTGCGGTGCTGCGGTTCGGACCCCACCGAAGGCGTCCTTTTCACTTGGGGGTCGACCGTGAAGACGGCTCACTTGACAGTGGCGCGCGCTGCCGACAGACTCGTCGTCGCCGTGGGTGGAGGAGTTCCCGGAGCTGGACAAGGACCTGGACTTCCTGCTGGAGGGCGACGCGGACTCGACGCACTTGGCGCTGCCCGAGCGCACCGCGCTGTGCACCGAGTTCTGCGACGGCTTCCTGAGGGAGAGCGCCGAGCAGCTCATGTATGCCCCGCTGGTGGTGCTCGGCGTGGACCTCCCCGCCCTCGCCAGCCACTACCCCTGCGGTAAGCCGGTCCACCCGCCAAATCCGCATTTTATTTCCAACTCCTCGTGACCTTTGATTCTGCCGACGCAGCGCCGTCGACGCACTACCGGTCGCCGTGGTCGCAACCCCCGCCGCCCAGCTCGGTGGACTCCGCGGCGTCACGGCCGTCACCCTGCTCGCCAGCAAGACCGCCGCCAGCGCCCACACCGGCCGGTTCGTCGACGCACTCGCCGAGTCCGCGGCCCGGACGGCCCGGACGGCAGCGGGCCGAGCGGACCGCCCACCGCTCCACCGAGGCCGCGCTCGCCCTGGCGGCGCACGACTACAGCAAATCGGTTAGCACCGCGAAACGCAAATTTGAGTCTGGGGCGGGAATCGAACCGAGGACTGGTACACTGACGGTTGCTGTTGAAGGCCAAGGCGTCGTCGTCGAGCCCCTGGCTGCCCGAGCTGGCCGAGCTGGCCGCCGCGGACGACAAGGTGTTCGCGTGCCCGTTCGCGGGCTGCGGCAAGCTGTACGCCAAGTCGTCGCACCTCAAGGCGCACCTGCGGCGCCACACCGGCGAGAAGCCCTTCGCCTGCACCTGGCCGGGCTGCGGCTGGCGGTTCTCGCGTTCCGACGAGCTGGCCCGCCACCGGCGCTCGCACTCCGGCGTCAAGCCCTACCAGTGCAAGGTAGTGTAGTACGTCCTTGCCGTCCGTGCGTCCAAACGGAAGCCGCGTTCAATTAGCCCTGTGACGGGGCGGGGCGGGGCGGCCTGTGACGACCAGGGAGCAATCAAGGGAGCGGCACTGAACTGAGACTCCGCGCAAGCGTGAACCGCGTTCAATTAGCCCTGTGACCGGGCTGTGCCGAGAGGGCTGTGCCGACTGGAGAGCAATCAAGGGACACTCTACACTGGGAGACCCCGCGAAGCGTGTCACGTGTCACTTTGGCCCCACGTTGCCCAACCTAACCTAACCTAACTTAACCTAACCTGACCTAACTCGGACGACGGTTGTCTTGTTTCAGATCTGCGAGAAGCGGTTCGCGCGTTCCGACCACCTCGCCAAGCACCTCAAGGTGCACCGGCGGCACCGGTGGCTGCAGGAGCGGCGCGGCGCCCCGGCGTCGGGGCCGCGGGGGCAGGGCGGCGCCAAGCCCAACGCCGCCCACACCGCCACCCGCCGCCAGTGAGCGGACAAGTGCCCGACAAAGTCATTGTTCAAGGACAAATTATTCAATTTTATTTTTGTACAGACTAAAGAAAGACGAGGCTGGCCTCTGTCAATCAAGCTCGGCAGTCGTCTTCTCGTATTATTTTTGTAATTTTATAAAGTGTGATGAGTTTCTCGCCGATGCTGTCTCCACTGTCTCAAAGCAGGCGAAGAGAGGGGGGGATGCTTTCAATTAACAAGACCACCCCCGAACTCACCGGTCCGCAACTTTAGGTGAAACGTGAAACAGTGGTGTGACCTGCGACGGGCCCGGTGTGTCCACTGTGTGTCGCGCCCCCTATGACGATCTGATTGGCACGCCTCCGTCCCGTGACGTCACCGCCTTTGCTTTGCATTCGCGAGCACGTCCCCGACGTGACGTTGCACGGCACGGTGGGGCACGGCGGCCCCGGGGTGCGCCCGGAGACTGCATCCGGCGCGACGACAAACGCATCAGCATCAACATGGGGGAGGGGAGGGGAGGGGGAGGGGGGCAGGAAGGGCTTTTCGAACGCAACCCTCGCCTCCGCCCATGCAGGCCTGGAGCTGTTACGCATGTGCTATGTCGGCTTGTACCTACGCATTCGCAGGCTGGGAAAAAAGGCACGAGGCACTAATGATGACCGTAGTTTCAGCTTACTGGCTGACGCGTGGAAAAGTTGGACGCTTGCAGCGTGGCGGCAGTCCGGCGAGAATGTTCCCTGGAGGCTGTCTGGAAGGGTGGTGGAGGAGCAGTGGGGGTTCCTGGAAGCCTCAGGAGGCGTTGTGGAACGGGCGGAAGATGATTCGCAATTCCTGCAAAAGTCTCTAAAGTCCGGGAATATTCTCGCTGCGGGTGGGGGACTCTTGATGCTGCACGCTGAAGACGCGGCGGCGCTACCCCTCGCCTCGACGGCGTCGCCTCGCGCGGGGTATCGCCGGCAGCCAGTTTGGCCTGGAGCGCCTGGAGCGAGCCGGCGCGGTATTTCATTACGGGACACGCGCCGTCCCGTCCGCGAGGCAGCGTCACGCCGCGCGCCTCGCCGCGCCTTTCGGCCCTCCACCCTCGCCCTCCGCCCTCCACACGCAGCCCTTTGATGATGGATTGGCCGCGTCGCCCCGTCCCTTCCGGTGCACCCCCGGGGCAGCCAGCAGCTCCAGCGGCTCCAGCGGCTCCAGCAGGGGGCGTCCGAAGCACCCCGGAGCGTCCAGGCCGTCCAGGCGGCGGCGCGCACGGGCGGGGCGTCCAGGCGGCCGAAAGGGCACGCTCCCTGCTCGGCGCTCCCTCGCACGCAGCCAGGATTAACAAGTCGTAAATCCCGGGGCGCCGCGACGCCCTTCCGCCCGGCGGAGGCCCTGGGTGTCCCGGCCCTCCCGGCCCTCCCGGCGCGCAGTCCGTCCGGCGTCCGGCCCTGCAAAAAGCCCTCCGTGAGTGCCGGGGAAGGAAAGGGAAGGGAAGGCCACGGCTGAAGCGACGCTCCTCGAGGGACGTGCCGGTCCCGGACAGCTGGCGGGGCGCGGCGCTGCGGAGATGGCCGGTCCGCCATCCAGCCTTCCAGCCCGCGGCCCCTCGCCGCCTTCGCCGCCTTCGAGGCGCCCTCGGACGCCACGGCCGCCACTATAAAACAAGGCAGTTACGCCGCGACAGCCCTGCAGCCTTTGCAGCCCTTGCTGAGCGCGGCAACGCGGCTCGCTGGGGCTGCCCGTCCACGCCGTGGCGGAGGCGGAGAGGCGCTCGCCGCGCTCGCCGCTCCCCCGGGGCTCTCTAGGCGCCGCCATCGGCGGCGTTATTAAACGACGACCCGCTAGGGGCTGCCCCGCCGTCACGCTAAATCCGAACGGCGCCTCGTCGCTCTGCCTCTCTCGCACCCCTACGGTTGCCCCGCGAGTGCGAGAGGGACAGAGCGACGAAAGCTCCGTTCGTCCCCCAGCGGCCCAACGGCCTCGGCTCAACGGCTCGGCGAGGGCAGAGGTGGCGGGGCGGCCACGACGGCGTCGCCTGGCGGACCGTTCGGTAAAGGCTTTTCTTCAGGGGATCGTCCGGGAGCGCGGTGCCGTTGCCTTGCGGGATGCGCAGTGCGGTTTGCAGACTTGCCGTCGTCGCTACCCCACGCGCGAGGTGCACCCCGCCAGGCCGGGGTGAGAAGTCTCTCGAGCGCGGGGTAGCGGTGGTACCCGCCGCGGGGTAGGGCCGACGCTGCGGCGCGAGGCGGCCGTGGTGTCGTGGGGTATCGCCGCCCCCCCCCTCCCCGCTGCGGAATCACCACTGCAGGGCGATAGACACGAAGTGACGTCCGTCAAGCGCGTCAAGCACCCCGAAAAGGCGCTTCGGAACGCAACCGTCCCTCAATTCGCATTTCGGAGCGCGGTGGCGTGGCGCGGCGTGGCACGACGGGGACGTGTGTCGGCCAGTGCCGGCCTGCGCCCGGCCGTGCGGCGGGCAGCTCAAGGACAGCGCTGTCCACGGCAGGCTGAGTCCGAACCGCGCCTCGTCGCTCTGTCTCTCTCGCACTCGCGAGGCGTCCCGGAGGGGTGCGACAGAGACAGAGCGACGAGGCGCCGGGCCGTGCTGGACGGTCCTCCGGGATTTATATCGCAGTGGTCAGGCTAAACAGGGGTGGACCGGACTCGGGCCGGGCCCCAGCCGCCACTATCCGGCCGGCACCTCATCTTAATTTCAATGCCGCCCTGGTCCACCCTGGTCCAGCCTGGTCCTGGACGCGCTGCACTGCGAAGCACTGCCAAAGCGCCGACCAGCGTCCCACCCCACCACGGCAGCGCAGACGCCGCCGCTGTCGAGATTTCCTTCCGAATACATTATGACACGCGAGCTCCCCGTAAAACCCCATTTTGTTCATTCTGTCCGTTGTTCCTGTTCCGTTTTTCCCCACGGAGGTTTCCATGAGGATGCTGCACCGACGCGGCTCGCAGTGGCGGGGCAGGGCCGCCCTGCCCGACTATGCGGCGTGGCGGCGGCGGTAGTTCGAACGTCGAACAGCAAATATTTTGGCGCGCCGAACAAGCGGCGGCAGGGCCGGGCAGGGCCGGGCAGGGCCGGGCAGGGCCATGCCAGAGGCAGCCGGAGGCCGGCCACGCCAACGCCATCACGCGCGGAATGCGGCCGGTATCGGCCCCCTTTTACCCTCCCCCCCTCCACCCCCTACCCGCCGCGCTGTGTCCTGCAACCCTCAATTTTCACCCCCCCCCTCCCTGCCAATGCCGCCAATTCCCCTGTCACCTCGGGAGCCTCGCTGCCTGCGCTGCTTCTAGCTCATTTCAACGCTCCCCCCCCCCCGGACGGCTCCCCCCTCCCCCTTCCCTCCGCCTTCTTGATCCCGCGCTCATCCCACCCTCGATCCCGTCATCCCACCCACGATCCTCTATCCCCGTCCGGGCGGAGCGGGGCGCGGCGGCGGCACGCCAGGAATGCCATTGTTATTTTCGGATGGGAACACATCATACGTAAACGTCGCCCTACACGCCCCGCCCCGCCCCGCCCCGCCCCGCCCCGCCCCGCCCCGCCCCGCCCCGCCCGATGCTGCCGCGTCCCGGCCCTACGATAGAGCTGCAAAGTTTGCTCATGAGGCGCCCCGCCCCGCCCCGCCCCGCCCCGCCCCGCGGAGAGAGGGGAATGCCGTGCCACGCGTTAGTGAAGTGCGAGCGCGCAGGGCGGCGCAGGGCGCGCAGCCTCTGTTCGCGCAGCGTGCTTCTAGTGTGTGAGCCTCCTCAAGACGCCGGGCCGGCCGACAAAACTATTGCACGCCCCCGAAACAAGAGCAAACAACAACAGCGCAAACAACGAAAACAACAAGAGCTCTGTTTTGATTTCCACTGGTAGGGGCGAATGAGGCCGCGTAGAAGGCACCGTTTTTCCGGTCGAAAGAACGTATCCACCCACGCGCTCCCCGACCGGCCCGCGCCACTGGAATGTGGAATTCAGCAGCGCTGTGCAGTGCAGCAGCATCGGCGCCATCGCCTGCACTGTGAAAACGAGCAATGGCCATCACGGAGGCTGGAATCGCACCGCTAATCTGTCCTTGTCGCACACGAAGCGGATTTGGAGGCCAATCCGCGCGGGGGCGTGAATCCGTGTGTGTCCGCGTGCGCCTGTGTGCGTGCGTGTCCGAGGAAATATGAAGCCAAAGCCGTGACTCATGGGACGTGTTTGCCGCGGATTCGCGCGTGCACTGCCCGCCGGCACGGCACTGGCGCACAGTGGGCCGGTGGAGGCGGTCAAAATCCCGGACGCGTTTCGAGCTCCAGAGTCGCTAAATGGGACTCGAACCGGACGTGTGACCCCACCAATGGATTGCTCTCCGAACGAGGAATCCATTGGTGGGGTCACACGTTCGGTTCGAGGCCCATTTAGCGACTCTGCAGCTCAAAACGCGTCCAGAGTTTTGGCCGCCTGCACCGGTCTTCTGGCCCACTGTGCGGTGGCGCTGCCGGCACGCTCGCGTACCAATTGGGGGCGACACATGCTGCGGCCCATCCTGGCCGTCCTGG
The DNA here is from genome assembly GCF_012932325.1 of Thrips palmi. NCBI lineage: Eukaryota > Metazoa > Arthropoda > Insecta > Thysanoptera > Thripidae > Thrips > Thrips palmi. The sequence continues at coordinate 2,028,386 of NW_023144633.1, forward strand.
CGTGCACGCCGGGCACGCCCGTGACAGTGGCGCGCCGGACGCGCCAAAATGGCCGCGCGGCGTGACCAATCAGTGCGGACAGCATATGAGTTTTGCTCTCTAGCTTTTTTTCTTCTGCCGGGCGTCCGTCCTGTGGGGATTGCTATCATGCCGTGACGGCCCGCCGGCCGGGAAGTGTGCCGGATACGACCAAAGCGGCCGAGCGGCCGAGCGGCCAGGCGGCCTGGGGGATGGAATGTGGCCGGTTTAAAAGGGTCTGCGGAGTCGCCAGGCCCTTTGGCTGGCTGGCGGGGCCAGGTGAGGCATTTCGGACCCTGTCTGAAGGCCCGAAGGCCTACGCCGGGAACCAGGGGCGGGACGGGTGGGGAAAGAGGGGGCGGTCGCCGGACGGGAGACCCACTGTGAATACCAGATGGCATACCGGGGCCAGCGGGGCCGGCGGCGGGGCCGGGGACAATCCTCCATATGGCTCGCCAGCTATTCCAATATGTTATCCACGTTCTGCGAATTTCCGGCAGGGCCAAGAAAAAAATATTAATATGAGCCCTTGGCGATGACTTTGAGGTTAAGACGGCGGCGTGTCGCTGAAATGTTCGCGGCGGAGGGCGGAAACTACAGTTTGCTGGGTGCAGCCACTGCATTAGCACCCTGCAAGCACAGTAGCAGTGCAGCACATTACGTCTTCCGGGCTGGTAATCCGAGAGAGGGGGGGGATGCTTCCCTCCCCCTTTCCACCTGACGTGGCCGGCGTGGTCGCCCCCGGCGGCACTCGGCTCAAGTTTGCCACTATTGTCCTGCATCTGTCGGGAGTGGTTGCTGCTGGCGCTGTGCTGGCCGTGAGGAGAGAGAGAGGGTGCTCATCATGCCTTATGTTTCTCGCCTTAATTTATGGACGGGCAGCAGCAACAAAAGGCCGAGTCCTGGCGTCCCGGCCGAGACTGATTCCGCCGCACTGCGTCGCGTCCGTCGCTCTGTCTCTCTCGCACCCAGGCGGGCCGCCCCGCGAGTGCGAGGGAGACAGAGAGTTCGGAATGAGCCTGGCGGCTGCGGGTTATCTTTCCGGGCGGACGCGTCTGGCTGCCTCTGGCTCTGTCGGACTTGGACTCCCGTTTGGCCGGTCCAGGCGGTCCGACGGTCCAACCCGTGCATTGTGAATCCAACACGTCAGTTTGGCTCTGGTCTGGCCAGCCCCCCCCCCCCCCCCCCGGCCGCGCTGCGCTACGCTGCGCCAGCAATGCCAGCAAGGTCAGCGATATCTCCAGCGTGCCTCCAGCGTGCCTCCAGCGTGCCTCCAGCGTGCCTCCAGCGTGCCTCCAGCGTGCCTCCAGCGTGCCTCCAGCAAATGGCTCGGCTTGTCTTAGCTCTGCAGTGCTCTGCAGGTTCCCCTGCACTGCTAACTAGGTGACTGGGGCAACCCGCTCGCGCTGGCCGCCGACGAGTGTTTGTCTTCTTTTCGTGTCGTCCCGACAGGTGTCCGCCCCGCCCCACCCCGCCCCGCCCCGCCCCGCCCCCCAGCGCTTGCTCCCTCATAACTTGGCAGCCTAGCTCGTTCCGTGGCCCCGTAATGAATACCGCCAGGGTCCAGCCATGCAAAGATTGGGGCGGGGCGGGGCGGGGCGGGGTACCGTCCTATCCAGAACAGCGTCTTATCTGGGCCTGCGGTGCCCTGCTAATCCTGCTGGACTCCTCGGCGCCGCTGGAGCATGGAAGGCACGGTCCGGCACAGCACTGGAGACTGGAGCACGGCGACGGCGGCGCCAGGGCCGGGCCAGGGCCGGGCCGCGGAGAGAGCGGCCCGGATTGAAGGACGCTAGGAGCGCTAGGAAGCGCTAGGAGCATTGCAGGCGTCTTTGCGCGGTTCGCTTCGCTCCGGCCCCCACTTTGTCCCTTGTTCCCCGGTGTTCCCGCTTTTGTTCCAGCTTTTGTCCCCGCTGGCCGGGCCCAGCCCCAGCGGCCCCAGCCCCTCCGGGCCCTCCAGTCCATAGAGGACTTTGCAGCCCCCCCCCCCCCATACGTCCCGGCTGGCTGGAGCGTCCTCGGTAGGCTTATGATGTTTGCAGACCGGCTTGGCTGCTCAGCCCCCGTCGCGCAGGTGTCCCGTGTTCAAAGCCCGCACAGCGCAAAAAAAGTGCGGAGTTTTACAAAAAGTGAAAGGTAGGTTCACCTGGGGAATCGAACCCAGGACCCGGACCGCGTGAGGTCCTCGACCCCTTCAACCTGTTTCACCAAGCTGCTGCCACGGTGCTGCCGCGATGCCACGGCGCCTCGGGCCCGGATCCAGTGGCTGTCTCTGTCCGACTTGTGGTGTGGTGGGGCGGGGCGGGGCGGGGAGTCGCGACGCCACATTCTGACAGCGCGGGGTATCGCGTGACACGTACACGCGTGCATCAACACCCGGGAGTGTAGTTTCGGAGCGAGACTCTCCTCGGCCGCGCTGCGTGGCTGCCTGCCTGGCAAGCAAGGCGGAGGGGGCGGAAAGGAGGGATGATTCAGGAGGGGGAGCCAGATAGTGGAGGCCGCCACGCCGGACGAGGCCGCGACGCCGAGACGGGCCTATCTAAGTCGTGGAGTCGTCACTTGTGTCTACCCGGGCGTGACGTGCCTCGGGAAACATCATCCCTGTGTGCGTGTGTGCGCGCGCGTGTGTGCGTGCGTGTGTGTGTGTGTGTGTGCGCGGTCGCGCGGGGTAACGGAGCGACTGGCCGAAGCGCCTTTTTAATGGCGGGCGCCTTGAAGCCTTGAAGCCTTGAGGCCCAGCCTGCCGAGCCATTCCTACCGCTCGTTTCGTCGCTCTGTCTCTGTCGCACCCGCAGGGCGTCCCGTGGGAGTGCGAGGGAGACGGAGCGGGGGGCCTGGGGGCAGGAATAATGGCATGTAAATTGACGGCGAGTTTTTCGCTTGTTGTCTTGCACGCAGTGCGCGGCGCGCAGCTCAAGGCTAACCAGTGTTGTGGGTCCGCGTCTCGCGGCGGTCGACGGCCCCGCCGCCTTCCCCTGCCAGTGGCCTCGCTGGAGCCCTCGCTGGAGCCCTCGCTGGAGCCTCCAGCCTGCCACCTTCTTGCCTTTTCCAGGCATTAGCCCGAACTGGAACTGCAGCGAGTCCCTTATCACACGCCCCGAGTCTCCCAGTGCCGCCTGCAAAGTGCTACGTACTCCGGACGGTGCGGACCGAGGCGCGGACTCCTCCGCGGCACGCCGACCTGTCTCTCTCGCACCCTTACGGGACGCCCCATGAGTGCGACAGAGACGCAGCGACTAAACGATCCTTCGGACCGAGGCGGCTGCCGCTACGCCCGACTCCGAGCCGAGGCCCGCTCGCCACGGTGGCCGAACGGGAAACTGAGTTTGGCGAAGCCATCGCCCCGCCGCCCCCGCGCCCCCGCCGCCCCCGCCGCCCCCAGGCAGGCCGTCCCGGCCACCCCAACCCGTGCAAGTTGCAGCGGCAGGGAGATCGCGGCCGCGGCATCGCGGCATGCGGCCCAGAAATTGTTATGTCACCCTCTTCGCTGTTACCCAACTTTTGATTCCGCGGCGCCAAGACCGAACTTGGGACTCTGCGCTGCGCTCCGCTCCAGCTGCCGCCGCTCGCTCCGCGCCCCGCGGAGTGCACCGGATGACTCGATGTGTGGCCCCCCGCCCCGCCCCGCCCCGCCCCGCGAAGAGAAAACAGTTGAGAACCGCGAAGGGAAGACTGAAGGCCTGCTGGGCCACACGACGCGGCGGAGAGCGCCTGCGATGGAGAGAGTAGGCCACCCGGCGGGGCGGCGTGGCGGCGAGCTGCCTACCTGCCGGGCGCTCGGCGTCCACCACGTCCACCACCACGACGACGGCGTCCCTGATTGGCGCCGTGTTTGCGGCTCCTCGTTTTGCCCGCGTCCGGCCCCCGGCCCGCCGCTGCTGCTGCTCGCCACGCAGGTCATGCCCGTCCCCATGACGGTCCCATTCGGTCCCATTCGGTCCAGTGCCGTATCGGCAGCAGGGACGCGCCACCGCGTCGCCGCCGGGCTGTTTGTTGCTGGAGACAGAAGAAACTTACTCGGGCAGCGGCAGTCGGCGGCCCGGGCTGCTCTTTGACGGTCTGCGCGGCCGCTGTCTCTCTCGGGTGGCCGAGGTGTCGACGTTGTCTCTCTCGCAGCCACTCGGGTCGTCATCGCTGTCGCTATCGCACTCCGGCGTACGGGAGCGAGAGAGACAGAAGCGGATCCTTTGGAATGAGGCCCCAGCGGGGGCCCGGCCGCCGGGGGCTGTTTTTCCAAATTCGGCCTACTTTCCGGCGGGGATTTACTCCCTCCTCTCTTTCTCGCTCCCTCGGCAGGGGAGGTGAATTTAATTAGCGTGCGATTGTGTCTCGCTGTCTCGCTCGCTCCACACTTTGCTGGCTTTCCAGCGCGCCCCAGCGCCCCGCCAACGCAGTGTAGTGGAATGAGCCCGCATACTACCCCGTATAAGGAAACCGAACGAGTATTGACTGAGAAATTTGAAAGGGAAAAGAAAAAAATTTGAACTCTACACCCCCTCCCCAGTCTTAATGGGGAGGCCTCCTGCTTTACTTCGGTGTTCGGGATGGGAACCGGTGCTATCAGGTACCTGGGGTTAATCCCGTCAGCGACCCAAGCGTTCGCCGGGGGACCCAGTAGGACCCCAAAGCTCAGGCAGCTGGGTGAGAGCACCCAGTACGAAGCTCTTTGAGGGGCGGGACGTAGAGTGAGACGACAGAGAGACAGAGAGAGACTCAGACAGAGAAGAGGTTTGGTGGGAGCTTCTTGTTTTCGTAGGGTTGGTTGTGTACCCCATGGTACCCCCACTGTCCGGCGCTCCCGTACCGAACATACAGCGTTTTAGGCCAGCTTCAAAGGACTTATCATCGCCTCCCCGACGAGTCAAGGAGGCACCACCCGCAACCACACACCGGATGGTCTGGATTGATGGATCAAATACTCCATCGCTCCAGTGCCGAGGCCAACCCGCCGAAGCGGATTGCTTTTTAGACACCCACAGCGGAGTGGCCAGGTGAATGTGACTCTGACCACTACGCTATCACGCTTGTACGTCTGGCAGCGTGTTGGACGACGGGTTTGAGTTGCACTGGGAGGAAGGCGGTCGAAAAATGTAATGAAGTGATGGGATTCGATCCCCGGACCCCGCCATCGGGATCACACGACTTTACGCTCTCGGCCACCACAGCCCATGATGAGGGGACCGGCGCGAGGTGGGTTCTTGACGCAACAGGACTCGACCGACCCGGTCAAAATTTCGCAAGAAGTTGGGGGAGTCGAACCGCCGACCCTAGCATTGGGAACCGACGCCTCTACTCCCTGGACCACCACGTCCCATGCTCGGAGTGGGCTCACGTTTACGGGTTTGAACCGCACTGGGTGAGGCAGTAAAATTAAATAGAAATATTTGTTAGGAGTCGAACCTCCGGCATGTGGGTCTGTTGCACACGGCTCCGCTCGGATGGCCTCGAACCACCACCCTTAGGATAGCAAGTCGAAAAAACGTATGTGACGCTGGTATTCGAACGCCCGCCTGCGGTAACTCGATCCCACGTCTCTAACCTCTCGGCTATCACAGCAGTTGTGAAACGCGATGGATCATCTGCTTTCATTAACGTTCGTTGAATGAGATTTTTTTTCCTGTCGGGACGTGGGCTCCGTCCGGAGCGAGGACAAGTACCTCGAGCTTCTCCCTGGGATTGCCAGAGAAGGCGCTCCGCGGCCAGAAGAAGCGGCTGGCTTGTCGCCGACCGCGATCGACAGCAGGGGGGGGGGACAATTACAGTGCCGCCGCACGGGGACCGGAACGAGCCCCGCAAAAAGACGCGCCTGCAGGTGAGGCGAGGGCCGCGCTGCAGAGTCCAATTCGCGGCTCGCCGGCAGGCACAGTGGATCTGCCAGAAGACCGGTGGAGGCGGTCAAAACCCCGGACGCGTTTTGAGCTCCAGAGTCGCTAAATGGGACTCGAACCGAACGTGTGACCCCACCAATGGCTTGCTCTTCGAACGAGGAATCCATTGGTGGGGTCACACGTTCGGTTCGAGTCTCATTTAGCGACTGAGATACGGGGCCCTGGTAGGACTTCCGAATTATGAGTCGTGCGCTGTTTGTTCGTCGTAGCCTGGCGTAGCCATTCAGCGGCCCAGCGCGGCCCAGCGCGGCACAGCGCGGCACAGCCCGCAGGGGAGGCGACGCGCACAACACCGCCGCCCCTTTCCCTCCCCTCCCCCTCCCACTCCGCCACAGGTGCGCACCGTAATTTATAGCGTGCCCTCTTCTTACACGGACGCCGAGTCGGGGGAGGGGGGCTGGGGGCGCCAAGCCTGTCCTCTCGTTGTTCTGCTACACTATAATACGCTCTGCTTCAGCAATAACAACAATACGAGAAGAAACTAAATTTTTTTTTTTGCTGCGGTGTCACACGTTCGGTTCGAGTCCCATTTAGCGACTCTGCAGCTCAAAACGCGACCACTGTGTTGGCCGCCTGCACCGGTCTTCTGGCCCACTGTGGGAGGTGGAGGGCGAGACGAGAGAAGTGCGGACGGCCGGAGAGGGCCTGGGGGGCCGGGAGGACCGGAGAGGAAAGCCGGATTAATTGCAGACGTCGCTATGGGAGACTCGGGAAGCAGCGACGTTAAGTTGTAGCGATGCACTGGGAGTGACGGGGACGGAAGACGGCCGGCGACAAAGACAGTCATTTTGAATTTGTGACGGGTCGGGTCAGCACTCTACCGCGAATGACGGCTTTCCCGCGCTTCGTCGAGAGAGAGAGAGAGAGAGAGAGAGAGAGAGAGAGAGAGAGAGAGAGAGAGAGAGAGAGAGAGAGAGAGAGAGAGAGAGAGAGAGAGAGAGAGAGAGAGAGAGAGAGAGAGAAGAGAGAGAGAGAGAGTGAGAGTGAGAGTTGTGAGTGAGTGTGTAGGCCTTGGGCCATGAGATACGTCGCAATCCGGCAATTCCGAGTGGAAGGACGGGCAGGCCTCCAGGCCTCCTGGGCGGCCTGCTCCACGACGAGGCGCATGTTGCAGTGCAGGGGAGAAAGCAGGGCTATCGCACGTGCACGCTAAACCTGCAGGCCCTTTCTGCGAGATAAGAAGAACTCACAAAGAACACGCGCGCAGGCTGCGCCAAGGCTGCGCCGTCGTTGCCCTCGTTACCGACTTGCCGTGGCGAGGCGGCGTGGCGTACACTGCCAAGCCAATAGAATGCCGCTCCAAAACAGCTGTGAATTTTCAACCATTTTTAAAATGATTTTTGTTGCGCTTTACTCAGCACGCGAGGTGGGGCCAGCCGCTCAGGGGTTCACCCACCACTGGCGCGCGGTTAGGCGTTTGCGGTCTTCCCGCGGGGGTGGTGCGGGCCCACGGGTCCACCGCTGTGGCGTCAGGTTCTGGACGGCTGACGCTGCGCGGGGTGCACGACGGCTGGACGAGGCAGACAGGCTGAGGGATGGGGCGACAAGACTGCCCCCGCCACACGGCCGCGCCGCCGCGGGCCCCCGCCGGCACCCACGCTGCACACTGATTTCCGAGGGTCGTCTTCGTCGCTCTGTCCCTCTCGCACCTACAGGGGACGCCGCATGAGAGCGACAGAGCGACGAAAACGACTCTCGGAATCAGTCTGCCGGGGCGAGGGCCTCGGACAGCCGGATGTATTTCACTTGCCTTCCTGGCGGGGGCTGGCGGGGCCTGGCGGGGATACCGAGGGGGATGCGCAGACAGCACCTAGTTGGATGTGGAAAGTTTGCAGTGGCTGCGAGTGTAGGGACGGAGGGAGGGGAGGGGGTAGGCCTCCCCGGCCTTGTACACCATTTTGGAGGCTGTTTGCCTCATACTGGCGGCCCGAGAGTTTACAAGGATTTTCAAATCTCGCGCCCGAAAAGTGGAAGTAATCTTCTTTTGTTTGAGGCAGGGCCCCGCCGTGGAGTGGAAGGTCCCCGCTCGTCTCCTCTCTCCCTCTCCTTGTCCGGACGGTGGAATCGGACTGCCGTGTCGCCGTAATCCGCTCCCGTTCATTTTTTCGCAAACTCCTTTAATCAAATCAGATTGTCAAAGGCGCGCTGATTGGGAATGGAGATTGGACCTTGGCAGTCCGAGAAGATGTCGCCTCTGTCTCGCTCGTCGCAGTGGAGTGGGCCTGCAAAATGTCCAGAAACCAAAAACCAATTTAAATGGTTTGCAAAATCCGCTCAATAAAAATGGGGCGGGGCAGTGTTTGAACCCGTGGCCACGCGGTTTTCTGCGTGACCTCGCTTGCCCCTCGGCTATCCGGCCGGAGGCATGCCCCGCGGGGCGCAGTGCAGCTGCACCCGTACCTGTCAGAAACCAGTCAGCACCCTGTCAGCTCGCCGTCAGCTCGTCGACCTGGTTGCCGGCCAGCAGAGCGACTCCCAGAAGTCGCTCCGTCTCTCTCGCAGCCCCGCGCGGCGTGCGCGGCGCCCCACGAGTGCGAGCGAGACAGACACGGCCGGAAATTAAGACTTACCCTTATTGCCAATTTCCTGGGGCCTGGCGGGGCACGCGGCAGACATCGCATTTTGAATAAATGAGGAAAAATAAAAAGGAGGCAATGAAAGGTCCTTAACAAGATTACGCCGGTTTTCATTTGGCCACTGGAGAGATTCGCTTATTAACCTTTTTACGCCCCTGAATGAGCGTGAAGCAGCTCACAGCCAAAAAGGAGGATAAAAAGGAGGGGGAAGAAAGCGGCGCGGTGCACAGTGGGCCAGAAGACCGGTGGAGGCGGACAAAAGTCAAGACGTGTTTTGAGCTCCAGAGTCGCTAAACAGGACTCGAACCGAACGTGTGGACCCCACCAATGGGTTGCTCTTCGAACGAGGAACCCATTGGTGGGGCCACACGTTCGGTTCGAGTCCTGTTTAGCGACTCTGGAGCTCAAAACGCGTCTTGACTTTTGTCCGCCTCCACCGGTCTTCTGGCCCACTGTGCGGCGTTTGGCAGTGTGGCTGGCAGCGGCGCGGCGATTCACTCCGCGGACCAACTTGACGACGCCAAGGTGAGCCAAGCGGGCCGGGCGGGGCAAGCGAGGCAAGCGAGCCGAGCGGCGGCCAAGTTGGTCAATCGGCATTGATGAAGATACCGAATTTAATTTCCGCGACAGCGTGTCGTACCCGTCTTGGCCCCGCCCCGCCCCGCCCCGCCTCGCTCCAAGTGTCGCAGGCGGTCCGCTGATGGCAATCAGAGTCCGCAGGCTGAAACTCGACTGGCAGTCCAAGTTTGGCACGGAGCGGCAAAGTCACCCCCCGCTTCCCCTGGGCCAAATCACCCGGCCGTGCGTGAGGGGAGGGGAGGGGAGGGGGGGTCTAGTCTAGCGGGCCCCGCGGGACGGCCGCTTCCAGGGAGGCCGTAAGGAATCGCTCACTTCAGCAGAGCGAGTGGCGATGCAGTGGCTTGCAGCCGTTCCGTCATTCGCCAGGTTCATCACTGTCTGCCGAATTTCGGACAGTCCGACGGGTAACCTCGGGGCATGTTGCATCCAAACGAGCGTTTGAACGTCGTCCCGCCAACGCACGGACTGAAAGTTTTTCGGGTGTCATTGTTTCGATGCCCGGCGAAAGCGCCTTCAATTCGGTTTATTTTCCGTCGTTGATTCTACCTTCAGAACGAAACAGCCGCAGTCCCTATAAAAGACCGAAAAAAAAAACAAACAACAACAACAACAACAAATGGGAGAAAAGAAAGATGCAGCGCGCGGTTCTTTCGATATTCGCGGGGAATGCGCATTCAGTCCGTCTGGCGTTGCCTGCCTGGTGCATCCAATTGGGCGGATGGGCGAAACGCCGCATCTCATCTGCAGACTGCATGTCGCGAGACTCTTTCTGGCCGCCAATAATGGGATGGATGGAAGGACCCTCCAAGGCTCCCCCCCCCTCCCCAGGCCCTTCAGGCCTTCAGGCTTCCTGCCTGCGCCTTTGAGGGCAAAGGGAATGCCCAGCCATGGCCCAGCGACCCCTAGCTCCGTATGAATAGGGGTTCCAGGCGCATTGGCTGACTGGCTGCGGCGGCTGCTCTTCACCGAGCGTCTCCACTCCACGGCCACAACGTGAGGGGCCCGCCTCGGTGGGGTCGCCGCGGCCCCCGACACTGTCTAAGTAACCGCGGCACCTTATTGGTCCTCCTGAAGGCCCCGAAGTGTCTCCAAGTGTCCCCGCGCGACACCCCTGTGGCATGCCTGTGGCATGCCTGTGGCTGGGGCAGGAAGGCTGGGGCAGGAAGGCTGGGGCCCGCGGCGAGCCGCCAGTGACGTGTACAACTAGTGGTGCGGTTTTCCGGAGGCCCCAGGAGCCCACCAAAAGCCCGCCCACCGCCTCCAACGAGCCCAGGTGCAGGGGAGCGTCCTTAAACACCCCCTTGTACTTGCCAGAAGCTCTCTGAACCTTTCGCAACGTCAGTGAGTATGTCCCCAATTTGCACAAGAACCCAAATAATTTCATGTTTCTCACAAAAAAAACATGACGAAAAAGAAAACACCGCAATTCTAGCGAAAAATTGTCCGAGAGCCCTACGGTGTGGCGTGTAGGTTCGTTATATGGAGACGAGATTTGCGAACCTTAATCCCCTTGCATATGGAGCAGAGCATTGAGGGTGCGCCGGTGGTGAAGTGTGAGTGTGCCCCTGAGTGTGTGTGTGTGTGTGTGGGGGGGGGGGTGTCGACGCTGCTCCTCCACTAAGGCGTGCGGATATCCTACTAAATACTCAGCACCCCACTTCTCGAGGCCGCCCTGACGGCCGCAGGGGAAGGGGGCCCCGAAGGGGGCGCAGTGCGGCGGCAGTTTATAGGAAATAAATGTAGAGCCACCCTGCACTGCGCCCGTAAAACACACATGCGCACGAACACACACATTCATTCACACACACTCACACACATGCGCCCCACAATAAAGCAATATCAGAGGCCTGCTTGCGCTGCAGCCTTGGCTTCCTATCAATGCGGTTGTGTGTCTCTGTGTTTGTGTGCATGTGTGTATGTGTGTGCATCAGATTACTGGTGTGGTACCGCAAGGCAAACCACCGCGAGCACTGCTGCGCTGCACGCCATGTCTGAGGGAGTTCCTCCTCGTCCGAAGTACACAAGCAGCAACCCAGCTTCTGCAACGAAATAAAACCGGAAAAAAAAAGAGATTAAAACATTTGCATAAAAGAGTGGTGGTCGGGCTCGCCTGCGGGCATCGTCGGGGTGTCAAGTGGAAGGTGCGGAAACGGCCTTTGAAGTCCCGTCTCCCGCACTGACTGTGACTTTACAAACGCCACTGTACCAGACAAACAGCTCTGTATGCCAACTAATCATATTTTGTTTTCCATTTTTCCATTAAGTTGAAATCTTACGTTCCTTATTTTTTGTCTGTGGTTAATTTTTCAATTTTTTCTCGGGGGTTGGCCTCATTGCAAATGCAGCCGTTTCGGCGAGGCGGCGCGGCGCGACGGTGACGCATGGCGAAGTTTGCGCGGCCGGAACGGAGCACCTTTGCGCGCGGAGCGACGCGGCGGCGGCGGCTCTCCAGTGTCACTTCAGCGGCGCGCCGGCGTCCTGAGGCGCCGCTCGGTCCTTGATGGTCCAGAAAACATTCTAGTGCCGCGGCGAGGCGGCGTCCCGGCTGTGGCGCTCTAGAGCGCGTCCTAGACGGCGCTGCAGCGCTGCACCTAGTGCCCCGTAAAGCGGCTGCAATATTCGTTATTGCGGCGCTGCCAAACGAGTTTGCGGCCTGCTCCACCTCCACCTGCTCGGCGGCACGGCGCCGCGACCCGCCCTGCTTTAGGGCGGCCTGCGAGACGTCCTCTCGGGGTTATAATTACAGGGTTTTCCGCGAGGTTCCGTCTGGGTTACACCCTGCTTGGGGTCGAGCAGGAGGGCCTGCTGGGGGTCGAGCAGGAGGGCCTGCTGGGGGTCGAGCAGGAGGGCCTGCTGGGGGTCGAGCAGGAGGGCCTGCTGGGGGTCGAGCAGGAGGGCCTGCTTGGGGTCGAGCAGGAGGGCCTGCTGGGGGTCGAGCAGGAGGGCCTGCTTGGGGTCGGCAGGAGCGTCAAGGAGGGCCTGCTGGGGCGGCAGAGGCCCGCAGGAGGGCCTGCTGTCACAGAGGGCCGCCGATCAAGAGGGCCTGCTGGCGGCACTGCAGGACCGTGCCCCCTCCAAAAAACAGCAACAAAACAAACGATTTCCAGCAGATGCAATATAGATGACGGTCTTGCACCGCGGTCCACGGGCCGCTTCCACTCGTTGGCCGGGACCCTCCAGGACCCTCTCGGCGAGCAGGGCGGGATGAAGCTTGGATGAAAGGCGGAGTCAACGTGCCGGAAAAGTGGTCAGGGTGCAACTGTTGTGCTGTACACACGCACACACGCGCAGCGGCCGGCGCGCAAACTCAACTCTGCGTGCAGTGTCCGGGATTGAAGCAATTTTCGCCGTCGGCCGAAGTTCGTCTGCCCCGTTTAGAGGACGGGGATTTATTAATGAGAAACCCCTGTGTTTTTCCTATAATATTTAGCGGGCCGCCTGCTTCGCCGTACTTTGCGAACAAAAATAAAACATTAACCACACGGTGAACTTTAAGCCTCATATTTTTTTTCGCTCGCGCGTGAGGTTGCTCGGCCTTGTTTGTCGAGAAAGTTTTGGAAGGGCGCTTTTGGATGCCCACTCTTCTGGTGGCGGTCCTCTTGAACCGTTACCTTATCTAGTTGTGCTTGAGAACTAACGGACTGTCCCTAGCCAGCGAGCCACCCTCGATGCTGACGCCAGGGACGCTCCGGGGCCTCAGGCCAAATCCTAAGCTGGTTTGAAACTGCAGTCTTTCTGAACAGTCCTGAAAACTCAGGGTAAGTATAGCGAGGAGACACGTCAATGTTAGGTGTCAGGTCCTTTCTCATCCATTTCTTTGCTGCGTCTTTTCCTTTTGAAATTGGACGCTTTGCTGCCACCAGTGCACTGGGGGTGCATCTCCGGGGAGGGCCTTGCCTTGTCGGCACTGCCGTGGCTCGCGGCCCAAAGTGCTGCCAGCAGCTTGATTCCGGACAGGGCTCTCCTCTCGTCGCCCCGTCTCTGTCGCGCTCGTGCGGCGGGACTCGTGTGCGAGAGAGACGGAATCAGTCTGCAGCGCGCTGCCACGACGGCACGATGCTGCCAGGGGTCGATCCCCTCCGGCGTCTGTGTCGCAGCCCCCCCCCCCCCTCCTCTAAGGCGGGCTGAGCCGAGCTGAACAGGGCCAGCAGTGGAACAGGCGAGCAGTGGAAGGCGTATTGTTGCAGCTGAATGAGCACAACGCCATCCCCGTCGACGTCGTTCCGGTCCTGCTGCTGCAGCGTGCCGTGCCGTGCCGCGCCGCGCTGTGTGTGAAGTGGCAAGCTGCGCAGCGGGAGGGACACAAAACACAATGCGAATACAGGGATTCTCCATATTTTTTTCGGCGACTTTTCGACTTGGCGCGTGACTGTTTTCTTGTCGTGCGCTCTTCTCTTTTCTGTTACATTTGGCGAAGGGAAACAGAGAGTGGGTTTTGATTTTTCAGAGTCGAAGACGACGGGACTTTGCTGGAGCCCGACTCTAATCAGCCAAACACGGAGGAGAGCGTCAATGGGTTGCAGACCAGCATGCACGCGCCCGCTGCTCCAGGAAGGTGAGAGCGCGCGGCGCGCCCAGAGACCGGGGGATTTCGGTCCTCACCGCAGTCCCCGAGGGTTCGAATCGGTCAGGGGTCCCGTCCCGTCCCGTCCGGCACCGGGAGTCGGGAGTGGATCTCCCCCGGGACCTTCGGTCTTGCCTTGGGTCTCCAGTCCGGCCGACCCAAGGAGCCAGTCCGGGTGGGCCAGCCTGGCCGGCCGGGTGTAGTGTTGCACATTGACCACCGCCAGCATCGTGTTCGCCCCTTTGGACCCGGCGGGCCCCTCCGGCATGCCCCTCCAGCATACCCTCCAGCACTCGACACCGCACCAATTATACGCTTGGAAGACTGGAGACTCCAAGACGCCGGGGGGCGTGTGCTGTTGAGTGTGCTGGCCTCGGCCGGCCTCGGCTGGCCTTCACGTGTCATTGGTGGCGGCATGCTTCGCCTTTTCGGGGAAGCGGAGAGAGGGCGACCCCTTTTCCCGTTTGCCTTGCCGCCCTCCGCGGCCCGCGCAGCTAGTTTTGGCAGCGAGGGCCGTTATGTTGGCATGGCTGCCTGCATCTCCGCCGCAGGAACCAGATGTAGCGCAAGTGCACTAGCGGGGCGGGGCGGAGCGCAGTCGTATTGGTCTTTGGGACTCCACTGGGGCGTAAAAGCTGCACCAAGGAGCGACCACCTGGCGCATCCCCCGCAGGTACACCGTAAGACCCGTCCCGGACAGACAGCCAGACAGACGGACAGACTGACAGCAACGAGATGTGCACCTGTCCTTAAATAATTCCCTCGCAGCGTGCCACTTGGGGGGAGGACTCCAGTGCGGTTGGAACGCCTTGCCGACTCTCGAAATGCCGCAATTGTGGCTCAACTGCCGCACTTGGTATTTAATTTTTTTAAATCTTTTTTTTTTTCATCGGGTACTTTGGCGTCTGTCGGGACGGATAGTGACACGCATCTGCCCCTTTCACTGCAGCGGCCTCGCAATGCCGCTCCCATCTCGACGCTGGCTCATCCCAGGGCATGCGTTCCTCCTCCTACACTGCAACTCCCCTCCCCCCCCGGGGGGGGGGGGGCGCTTCACGAGACCGCCTCTGAAACGAGCGGACACGTCCGGCGAAACAGAAATGGATGTCCGTCCGCCCGGCCACGGCCCGGCGGCGACTGGAGGTGTAGCCGCCGTTCCCTCTCCACCCGCAAACCTTTTAGCGACTTCCGCCATTTTAATGCACTTTTTAAACGACACGCTTTCGTGTCCCACTCGGCTTGAGTGAGAGCGTTACACCTTTGCGAGCGCGGCGAACGAGAAAGCTCCACGTGGGGAGGGAGAGACGAGGGAGAGAGACACACGGAACACCAAAGCCGCGCGCTGCGCTGTTTCCGCGCCGTAAAAAGGGACGCTGCACTTTGATGCACAGCCGATTGCATTTGCATTGTGCTTTTGTGACGTTGCGCGGAGGCACACTGCAACAAAAAAAAATAAAAATGGAAAGGCCGTGGGGGGTTCCGCAGAGAATAAATGATATAAAATAAATGAAAAGGTCGATCCGGCCCAGCGAGTCCAATTTCCCGCTCTGCACCTCACCGCCTCGGCGGCCGAATACGCCGCCAGGCCGAGTGGGCAGTGCGTGCGAGAGAAAGCCGACGCAGCTTTGGCAAGGATACACAAAAAAGGCGCGTATTTTAATTTTTTGGACATGGCCGTTAATGGCCGTCAGCGGCCGTTTTTGGCTGTCACCGCCCGTTTTCAGCTTTCACCGGCCGTTTTCGGCTGTCATCGGCCGTTTTCGGCCGTCACCGGCCGGGGTCACTGTTTTATCTTCTTCTTGTTGTTTTTCGGCCAGCGTTCTGAAAGACCTGGAAGAGGACGCCAGTTCAAAGACTCAAAGGCAGACAGTCTTGGGCAACAAAGCAGCGACTTAGGATTAAAACCGAAAACGAGTCGCGGATCGGAGTAATTGTTCGTGGCGGAGGGTCGGGGTCGGAGGAGGGGGAGGGGGAGAAATAGGAGGAAGATGGAAAAGGAAGGGAGGGGGCGCCGCGCCGACGGTGCGCCAAATCTAGCGTGCGTTATTCAGTTACACTGTGTGTGTGTGTGTGTGTGTGTGTGTATGGCGTGAGTGGGGGCGTAAACAGGCCTGAAACTTTATCGCAAGCTCGCTCGCATGGCCTCAGCCGCCTCAGCCGCCTCCGCACAGACACAAGTGCGGCGGTCCGTGGCGGTGGCGGCGGAGGCTTGAGGTGTTGGTTCAACAGGGGTAATGTCTGTTTGCCTCGGAGAAACTTTTCGGCCGCGCAGAAGCCAATACACGTACTGCGTACCACTGTTAGGGGTGGCCCGTCGCTCCGGTGGCATAACCAGCCGGGACAGAGAAAGAGACACAGAGAGCCCCATTAGGTCACTTTGCGGCTCCACGGCCCGGGGGACAAAGCGGCCGCGGTGGTCAAAATGTAGACGAACGTCTAATTCCTGGAATGGTCTGACTGCACCAAATCTCAATCATCAGGGTCGTTGAGAAGAAATTTGCACGGACCACTTCCTAAACCAAAACGCAATTTTTGCGTGAAATGATGTACCTCATGCAGCAACGACTTTCACGTAGTCGCGCTCAGGGCTGTGTCATGGGTGGCGCCCCCACCCGGCGTCCCCGTGTCCTCCATGAGCACAAAGCCGCCAGACTGCTTATATGTCAACTGGTCTGTATTCATGAGGGGCCAAAGAGGAGGGGGAGGGCAGTTTTAGGCTTATAGGGCGTCCCGCGTCGCCCCGCGCGCGTCCAGCCCGGCAGTGGAATCCTTGGTGGCGAGACTAGTGCCCTCCGGGGCTAGGCCCAGGGGCTCACTCTAGGGGATGCTTCCACGCGCTTCCGTCACTGTGCACCCGCTGCTGCCCCGCTGCTGCCCCGCTGGTACGACGCACGCTACACTAGCGACCAGAAGTTAAGCGGGCCTGTGTCGGGCCGCGGCGCCGAGGCCCTGGGTAACGGCTCTCTGGACGAGTCGAGTGGAAGAGCAAGAAGCATCGAATTTCGGCAAGCGGCAAGCGGCAATCTAGAGTTTTGGCCGCCTCCACCGGTCTTCTGGCCCACTGTGTGCCCTAGGGCCTGGTGGGCTGGCAGGTGTGGCGTTGCCCCGGCGTTGCCTCGGCGTTGTCATGGCGACGCTTTGTTCCAGCGCGGAGGCCGGGGCCTTCTTTTGTGGCCACCTAACCTTGTCTTTTGACGCTTTTGACTCCTGGAGGGCGGTGACGACGACGCGGCGACAAGGCGGTGGCTCGCCGCCACTAACAATGAGCCCCTTGAATGCGCTATGCGAAATTGATGGCGTCACGGCCACGGCGAGGCAGCGCAGCGTGACAGCGACGGGACAAGTCATGCTGCGGAGGTTTCGTTGTTGTGCCGCGCCAAAGCAAACACAAGTGCCCGTCAAGAACTTTGCGTTTTGTTTTGAAAATGTCAGCGCTCGCCAGGGACGACGCGCTGCGACCAGTCTGGACCAGCGGGCGGGCGCGTTCCAGTTGATTTCGCTGCGCTCATTGGCTGGCTGCAGCGCGTAACGGCACCGTCGATTTATCGAACACGCCCTGTCCGTGTGGCGTGCTGTGGCGCGGGCCGCCAGGGAGCCGTAATAAACTAACACGATTAATCATTTGTCGTCAGCCCCCGCCCTCCGGGCCACTCCGGGGTCTGCCGGTGAGTTCGCCAAGTCCATGCGTGCGGTAGTTCTGACCACCGGTCAGGTCTCCGCGGGCGCGTTCGCGTCGGCGCCGGTCCGTGAGTGTGAGCGCGACCGCCTCGCGCTTCGGGCTGCCCCGCACGCAGTCAGGACAATGGACGTCTGACGAAGTTGCCAACTTTTGCACGGAAAGTTTACTGGTGTGGTATGTGGCTGAGTCGCCGGCGCACGGGACGACGTCCCTCCCGATCCATCATCTCGCAGTCTCCGTGCACCGCCACTTTGCGTCGATACTTTGGTTGACGCCCTTCGTCGCTCCGTCCCGCTCGCACCACGTGGAGCCCAGCGAGAGTGCGAGGGAGACGCCGAGCTGGCCACGGTGCTGGGCACGGTGCTGGGCACGGTGCTGGGCACGCCCCCGAGGGCCCCGAGGGCTCGCCCGGCTCGCCGGTCCACTCGGGGAGGGCGGTGGAGGGTTTCTCTAGCAACAGTTGGCGCCGACTGCAGTGGACCAGCGGACCAGTGGACCCCTGGCATGGCAGGAGGCCCCGGGCGGCTTGGAGACGCCCCGTCCGACACAAGGCCCAAGTTCAGCATATTTTTGGCGGCGACTCCCCATGTCACTGCTGCTACCAAACGGACTTGGCTTCCGGGTCGAGCCGAACCCGGAAGCAACGAGAAAGGCAAGAGCTTGGAGGAGTATTCATACCCCAGGCGTCTACAACGATGGACTCGTTTGCTTCATTATTTCCCCCTGCAATTTACCCCAGAGACTATCAGACACCGAAAAAAGTTGGGATGAAAAGCATTAATCCTGCGCCCACCCTGCTGTGCTATGCTCTCCATCGCTCCCCACACCCCGCCCGACTGACTGCTGAAAATACATATTTGCCGATATTGGTGCAAGGCCCGCCCCGCCCAGCCCCGCACAAACATGTCGCACAGCCGGGCACGAGTGCAATAAAAATACAGCGGAGCACACTCGACGAGGCCTGGGCTGGGCCACGGCACCTCTGGCGGGCCCTTGAAAACACCACCGTAAAACAGCGTCGAATCGATTCCCGCGTCGACTTCCGCGGCGTTTCCTCACTGCAAAAACGGAGGCGCGCGCCTTTCGCCCAGCCAATCACAGCGAGAGTAATCGCCGGCGGGATGACGTCGTTTACCGAGAGGATCATCAACCTGATAATGATCTGAAGCGCGCCGTGGCGGGCCAGCCAGCGCGTTGCGGAGCGTTGCTGATTCAGGAGGGGCCGGACCGCAATTTGCAGCGCTGCCAGGGAGTTTACTTTGCGAGTTATCCCCCCCCCCTCGCGGCCCGCCACCAACAACGACGCGGCCGCCGCGGACGAACCAGGTGACGAAGAGGAAGGCGATGATACCGTGGGGGACGGAGTCTCGGCAGCAGTCACGCGGCAGTCACGCGCAGCAAGAAATGAATTAAAGGGGCCACACTCCGGGCCGGCGATAAACCAGCGTAATCACCCCTTTAAATTCATGAGCTCCCCTGACCCCCTCCCCCCTCCACGAGGTGCGCCGGAGTGCCGCCCGGGAGGGATGATTGAGTTGACTCGCGTCGTTTCCTCCGTACACGCCGACAACGACATGCAGCGCGCCAGCCCGGCCGGCCGAACCCGCTGACGGCGGGCGTAACGCCACGGCTCCAAAACACACAAACAATAACACCGCGTAGCCAGACCAATTGTGGGGCCCTTACTGCGGTAACAATGACGGTCACTTACTACTGAGGAACAATGGGGCCCCCTCACCGCGCATCAGCAATAATGGGGCGTTCTTACTACTGACCGGTATCGAAGCGCTCTGCCTCCACTGTGCTCCACTGTTGTTCTTCCGAGTGCCCCGCCGACCGGAAACGGCTTGTGGGACCAGAAGCGCCGTCTGGCGGGGACGCGTCGGCCACGTCGGCTGTCCGTGGTGCCCGGCCCCGTTGCCTTATTAGTGAAGCGCGGGAAAAGGGGCGAAAACTGTCGCCGCTTCTAATTTTCGGACGGCGGTTCCGCTCGGCCCGTCCCGGCGTGACAACTTCCGGCTGGCCTGGCGGCCTGGCGCAGTCTGCCCGGTCTGACGGTCGGCTGCCGGGGGAGCGTCCTGATTGGTTCGCACTTTGGCGCGCCAATTGGCATTAGAGTGACGCAAATGGCATCAGCGAGCGCTGGGCGCCCCGCGCGCCGTTCCATAATTGAGGTGATTTTTCGGGGAGGGAGGGGAGCCTGTTTTCGTTGCCGTGTCCTCCAAAGAGTTCTGCTGCTTGTCTGCTTTTGTCGACCGCATTCGATTCGAAAGATTCGCTCGAAGCGATTGAACTTCTTCTTTTTTTTCTCTCTCGCTGGTTGGGCCAAGGATTGGACGGATGGGGCGGTGTCGGGGAAGGCCGGCAGGCGTGAGGTCAGATTAAATCCGGCTTTCCTTACAGTCGGAGGCGCTTTCAGTTTAATATTCAGTTATCCGCTCGCCCTCTGAGCTCGCCCGCCGGCGACGGCCGCCGCGCCGGGGAGGAAGGGCATCCGTTGAAAGTGTTATTTTAGCATTTACGCAAACGCCTGGCGCGCGGCCAGACTTGAAACAAGCCAAAGAGTGTTGACCTCACGGTGACCTTCCGGCTACGGCCTCGGCCCGTCTCCCCGTTGTCATCCACCCCTCCGTTTTCATCCACCGCCTTGCTCTTCTCCCGAACATCGCCAGCCACGGCCTCCGTCACCTTCCCCGTTGTCATCCACGGCCTCGGCCCCGCCGATTGAAAAAAGAAGATTGGAGTGTCGCTGAATGGCCCTCCGGCCGATTAGGCGATGCCTGGCGATGCTGTTTACGGACCGTGAATCACATTTGCGAGTGCCCTTCTTCCCGGAAGTCGAGTCCCGGAACCGTGTTTGGGGAAGGCAAACTCGCCGGAGCGCTGCCCAGCGGCGCAAGCTGGAGGCCAAAGCGGCTTGCGAGTGAGCGAGTGAGCAGTTTGCAGAGCGCCACTCACGCAAAGTGGAACCCAGATGTCGCCGAACCTAACCTGGCCCAACATCCCCGGCGCGGAAAAGGAAAAGACAAAGATTCGAACCAGGAATCCCTTTGGTTCACCGGAGACGCTTATACGAGCTCGGCCACCGTGTCAAGGCATCCGACGCCCCGGCGCCTCCAGGCGTTTGGTCCCGCAGCACGACAAGAAGGATTCGACCGCGGAAATTGCTTTTGGGCGACGCTCGCCCTTTTGCTTTCATTCTGCGGAGGACTTGGAGCGCAGCCGCGCAGCTCGATCCATCCATCTATCTATCTCGGACGTGCACGCACGGCTGGCTGGTCCCATCCCAGGCTATGAATCTTGCCACTCCTCCAGCCATGCACGTAACCCACCTTTTAACCCCCTCCCCCTCCCCCTTCCGGCCGTCACTCCGGGGAGACGGAGCACTGCAATAAAAAGATCCCGCTCTAATTGCGTGGCTCTGCGGCCTTATATATACATTCCTTATTGACAGTTCGCCAATTCTTTGCCCTTCTTGCTCCCCTCGGGGCTTCGGGCTTCGGGTTTCGGCCTTCGGCAGCGCGCGCCGCGCGCGCCGGCCCAACGACAACTTTGATTATTGGTGTACAACTTGAGGCGGGAAATTTCCCTCCCCTGCGGGAGGAATTTGCGTTGTAGTTCGGTCGTCGCGACACTGCTGCCCTCCCGGCTGCGTCTTCCCAGAGACCACTTACCTTTTATGTTACGACTTAATAAAACGCGATGGCTATGATCCGGGTATGAAACACTGCGCTTTCGTGATCCATGTCTGTCTGTCTGTCTGTCTGTCTGTCTGTCTGGGCGAGCAGACGGCACCGAAATGGCTTGACACCGTCCAGAAGCTCGGCTCTCTGCGATTGCGACGAAACACAAACAATGACGCATCACGACGCTCCAAAAATAATGTTACTCTACGAAAGCAGCGCGCGGCACGTTTTGCACGAGGAAAGGCGATAAGCGGCGCGGCTTTTCCGAGACATCAGCGCAGAGTGCGCGATAAATACTGATTATAAATTTATGGCGCGCGAAAGGCGGCAAATTATTTTTCGGCGCGGTCGTACGTTGCGCCGCGTTGCGCCGCGTTGCGCCCTGTGGCGAGAAGTATCTCTCCACGCAGCGGGTATCTCCGACATATTTCATGGCGTTGGCTGGCCTGGCCGGGCGGGCTGGGCTGGGCGGGCTGGCCCAGGCCGCGCCGTGGTGGGAGTCGTGGGAACGGGTGGGGCAGGCCGGGCCGCCCGGGCCGCCGCGTGGGAAGGGGCGGGGGCTGCAGGTGACTGGGGCACTGATCAAAGCGGGCGATGCTTTCACCGCCGCTAACAGGCCGGCGTCTAGCCGGGGCTTTAATCGCTGGTGTGCGAGGGAGAGAGAAAGAGAGAGAGAGGCCCGCAGAGCGCGCTCGCGTCAAAATGAGATGGATCATGGTTGACACAAATGAGGCTCGTTTCCACGTGCGCCCGTTACCCCCACCCTTCCCTTTCTTGGCCCCGCCAGCCTCACCAGCCCGCTCTGCTGCCGCTGTACAGTGGGCCAGAAGACCGGTGGAGGCGGCCGAAATTCTGTTTGCGTTTTGAGCTCCAGAGTCGCTTAACAGGACTCGAACCGAACGTGTGACCCAACCAATGGATTGCTCGTTCGGAGAGCAATCCATTGGTGGGGTTACACGTTCGGTTCGAGTCCCCTTTAGCGACTCTGGAGCCCGAAACGCGTCGAGAATTCTGTCCGCCTCCGCCGGTCTTCTGGCCCACTGTGCGCTGCACGGCGACGGCTGTGGCACGCTGTGGCGGCGTTTCTGCCCTTTAGAGTACAAAATAAATCTCTTCGACGTCACGACCTCGTCGGCGCACGGAGTGGGGGGAGGGGAGGCTGCGTCCGGGACTGGCGGACTTTAAATCCCGTTGCAGAGGCGAGGGGCCCGATGGGGTGGAGGGGCTGGGCGACGTCAAGTGCTGCCGAACCACGCCGAACCGCGCCGAACCACGCGGCGTCCTCGTCCTCTTCCGCCTTCGATCGACGTCGTCGCGTGTCCACTGCAATATCGCCGACGTAAGAAGAAAAAATAAAGTAAGGATGCCGTTGGCGTAAAACCCTCGCGTGCGTCGAGGGCGGAATTTGCGCGCGCGAAGAGTAGGGTTTTTTTTACTGCCCGTAACATAACTTCCTATCACAAAAAAAAAACAAAACGAACCCTCGCATAGACCGAGCCGTGTGTATCACTTTGGCCAACTTTGCGGTTAGAGCAGCCACCAACTTTGGAAAAATAAAATTGGCAGTGTGCGCAACTCTCTCTCTCTCTCCGCAGCGCAGATACGAGCCTCTTCCTTTGCGTTCGGCGCGTCTCTCCTAACCTCCTTTGTACGGCTCTCGAGAGCCCCAATTAGTCCCCAAAAGGGGATGCATTGTGGGGGGGGGGGCTGCAACGAGTTGTCGTGTGAGTGGCACCACGGCGCGTTGGATGCATGCAACGAGGCACAGGCGTCCCCTTCGACAGTAATTGGGCACACCCCAGAATGGAGAATTTTTTTTAAATTAGATAAAAAGGGAATGTTGGCAGCGAGTACTCGCGGCAGCAAAACACACACGATCTTTGTCATAACTGAGTACGTGGTGTTAAGTGGTAACCAGTCGCTTCTCCACTGCGAATCTTTCGTTTGAGTTGTGCCTAGCTAGAGTACACTCCGCGTTCCCATGTCGGGCCTGCAAATTGCTCCGAAAATTTTGGCAAAACGGGAAGGCAGGCGCGCTCTGCTAATGACAAGCGGGCTCCATTCCCGATTTAATGCCCGGGTCGACGCTCGCGCCGTGCGGAATGCAGCGCGGCTTTATGTGGGCAACTCGTGTATTGGTTTCGTATTATCATTGAGCCCGGCCCCACCTGCTGCCCCGCCCCGCCTCACCTGCTAGTGATCCCCCACCCCGACTAAAAGCATCGGGGAACGGCGCCGAGGGGTTTTTAACGTCGGGGAGGTTGGAGGTTCATATTTCGCGGGCCGGAGCGGAGGCGCACTGGAGGTGGGCTAGAGGCACGCTGCACAGTGGGCCAGAAGACCGGTGGAGGCGGCCAAAACTCTAGACGCGTTTTGAGCTCCAGAGTCGCTAAATGGGACTCGAACCGAGCGTGTGACCCCACCAATGGATTGCTCTGCGAACGAAGAACCCATAGGTGGGGTCACACGTTCGGTCCGAGCCCTGTTTAGCGACTCTGGGGCTCAAAACGCGTCTAGAGGTTCGGCCGCCTCCACCGGTCTCCTGGCCCACTGTGCGTTGGAGGCGGCTGGAGGCACGCTCGCGCTGTTTCCCCCCTTTCCTCCGCGGCACTGGAATAGTGAGAGCGCTGTCTAAACGCAGGAGGGGCTTCCGCTGCTTTATGAGAGCATTACCGATCCGCATTCACATTCGCATTCGGCTCCAGGCTGGGCTCAAGAACGGCTCCCCACCCGCTTATAAAGCCATTGAAACATCCTCCGGGCCGCGCCGAGCCGAGCCGAGCCGAGCCGAGCCGAGCCCGCCGAGCCGAGCCGAGCCGTTACATGCGCGGGACAAATTGGCCCTTGAAAAATGATCCCCAGGTGACTTCCAGGCGAGCACGATCAGGCATGCAGACAGACAGACAGACAGACAGACAGACAGACAGACAGACAGACAGACAGACAGACAGGCTCTGGCTCTAATTATTACGGCAATGACGAGTGAGGGGCCCTTTGTACACCGGCCGAGTGTCCCCTTAATGATGGCTCGGGTAGGGCACTGGAAGAGTCTGGAGAGCCTGGCTGGAGAGCCTGGCTGGAGAGCTGGAGAGGCGGTGGACGGGTCGCTCGAGAGGCGCCAGCGGAGACCGACTCCGAGGTTCCCTGCCTCTCTCTCGCACTCACGCGGCGGGCCGTGCGGGTGCGAGAGAGACAGCCCTTGGCGCCGTGAGGAATGCGAAGGTCACTCGAAGACTCGGAGCGGAATAGCAAACCGTTAGCTCTGCGGCTACGAGTCGGAAGGGAAATCGGGAAGGGGAAAAAGCGCGGGAAAAAGCCGCAATGAAAAATTGTTTTTGTGTTGTCTTTTTAGGGAAAGTAAACTTCAGCGGGAAGTAGCCGCACGGTTGTTGTCGCTTGGCTTCCAGGTCGGCGTCGCCGTGGCGTCGCCGCGGCGTTGTGGGGCAGCGGGGCGACACGGCAAGTAATTTTGAGACTACACGCACTATTCGGTGTTGCGAAAATTGATGGTGCTATAAAACGGCACGCCTCGCAGTGGGGAGGGGGAGGGCCTCCGCAGCGTGTAGCGCGGTGCTCCGGGCGTCTTCAAAAACAGCGCGTCGAGCAGCGGCGCCTTGACGCGGGTCGCCCGAGGACAAGAAGAGCAGCAGGCTGCCCTCTCTCTCTCTCTCTCTCTCTCTCTCTCTCTCTCTCTCTCTCTCTCTCTCTCTCTCTCTCTCTCTCTCGCACTCGCGGGGTGATCGAAAGAGGCGCGAGAGAGACAGAGCGACGACGCTCCAGAGGTGCCTGCAATTCGGACCAGATAACGCCACGCGTTGTCGAGAGACTCACGCTGTCATTCGCACATTGTCGTTCGTTCATTTTTGTTAGTTTTTTTTCTTTTTTTGCAGACTCTGTGAAGATGTGGACTGGTGGGGGGAAGGGACGGCAGGACGTGTGGGAGGAAGGAAGACTGCAATAAGCGAACGGCTTCCCCGCTAATGACAAACGAGAGAGACAGAGGGATACCGTACTCGGCCGAGGAGGGGGGCATCAAAGGGCCCCGCGCGAAAACGAAACTTTTTCTTTAAAAAACAACAACAACAAAAACAATAAAACGGAAGGCAAGAGGGGGATCGCTGGTGCGCGAGATGCTGCGGGTATCCACGCGTGGGGGGGGGGGGGGGGGGGGGAAGGGAGGGGGAGGGTCAAGTGAATTGCCAAATCACAAGGCTGTGGCTTCGCAAGCTCCGCAACCTCCCCGAAGTTGTTTGTTCCACGGCTGCACGGCTCAACACTGACCGACCCGGCAGGGCCCCACGAGTCAATCCGGACCCTCGTCAAACTTCTTCCTCTTCCTGTGTCAACTCGGAAAATCAATCCAGTGTGCATGTGTGTCTGTCGAGGGAGAGTGTCGCGAAAACACGGACGATACCGCGACGAAAAAGAAAAACAACGTTGCGTCCAAGCAGGTCAGAAGCAAAGTTAAACCAGCCGCCCATTTTGCGAGCGTCACCACCGGTTTGCACTGACTGTGCCTCGCCAAACGAGTGTTGTGGTGGACGGGAGAGGGTGGGGGGCGAAAGAGGAGGGGGGCCTGTGGCGCCAGCTGCAAGCAACCGGCCTGTTCACAGTGTGGTGCAGTGCCACCGAGACTACAGCTTCAATTTATGCTGTCGTTGTTTCGCCAGTTCCTTCCTTCCCCACAGGAGACCTGGAGTAGCGCGCGCTGGAGTTTGGCTACCGCTTTTCCCCCAGCATGTGTCCCAGTGATCACCGTGCCAAAAGGCCGAACGGGCATAGAGTTGCCACCCGAAGAGACTAGGCAACTCTAACCTAACCCAGCCTAGCCTAGCCTAGCCTAACCTAACCTAACACTGGCGCCCACCTTGCGTGCGTGGCGTCTGCCTCTCCGCTGACCCCTTGAGTGTGATCCCGCCCCGTCGCCCTGCCCGCCCTCAAAGGGCTTCGCCCTGTTTCGCCCGCGCTAATAACCGTTCCACTAAGAGCCCTCCTCCTAGAACATCGTCTCGGCGATGGCGACGGCATCGTCGGCCCGGCCCGGCCTGGTCAAAACAGCCGCCGCCGGGGGCTGCCTGGCTGCCATTCCTTGCCGATTGTGGGGCCGCTCCCATTGGTCGGGCAAGGCACGGCACGGCACGGCGCGGCCTTGGCGGCAGGCAGTTGAAGGAGTAGTGCGGCGCTGCGGCGCGGCCTCCGAGCCCGCAACTGCCAAAGTGGTGCCAGCCCGAATCCTCCGCGAAGCCATGGCCAAGCCATGGCCAAGGCGAGGACATTTTTCCCCGCGCGCCGTCGACCTCGGCCTGTCGGTCTGTCTGCCTGTCCGCCTGTCCGCTCGCCCGGCCAGCTACATGTTGCGCCGCGTAGACGCGCCCGTACATCCCGTCTTTCCGCCCCTTGCATCGCGTCTCTTTCTCCGCCAAAGTTTGCCCGGATCGTCCATTATTAGGGCTTTGAATACATTCCCAGTGACGTCCGCCGCGTTCTCCCTGTCTCTGTTTTGTTGTTGTTGTTTTTCGCAAGAAACAACTTTTTTCTCTCTCGTGCTGTTGTCGGCGTCCAGTTGATCGGCTTGAAGGTCCGGGATGGAGCGGGAAGGGAAGAGAGGGCCAGTGGACAGAGCCTCTTTGAGTGGCGGCTAGGCGGATCTTTGATCTTGGATGATCTTGCCCCCGACGCGACGCCGACGCGGACCCCGCTGACCCTGGGGGACCGGTCCGTCGCTGGCCGCGGCGTGGAACGGAATGGAGGCGTCGTGGTGCGCGATCGGGCTGACCTAACGCGTGCGTGCGTACACGCCAAAAGTGCAGAGGCCAGGCGAGGCCAACTTACACTTTTCGGGTTCCGTACCAAAGAATTTGGATCATTTCGTTTCATTGCCACTTGGCGGCCGGCCGGAGCGCCTGCGAAGTCGCGAGTAGGCAACGCGCCGACCGCGCATGCGCGAGGCTTGCCTACGCCGAGGCCGGCGGGCGCTTCGTTCCCGTTTCGCAGTGGCGGTGTTCATTTCGGCCATTCGGTTCGCTTCCTCGCTCCGATTCCATTGTTTGCGCTCATGCGGCTCGTCGCTCTGTCTCTCTCGCACCCACGCGGGGCGCCCCACGAGTGCGAGTGAGACAGAGTGACGAAAAAGTCCCTCGGCATCGGCCTACCCGTGATGGATGTGCCGCAGAGCTGCGCAGTCACCTACGAGCTGTTTGCGGAGTCTCCATTCGGTCGGTATCAGGGAGACGGAGGGAAGCTTGGGCCGGCCTCGGCGTCATTGTGGACATCCAGACGGGGCCCGGTTTGACTCTGCCGCCGGACGGCCCGCCCCGCCCCGCCCCGCCAGCCCGACTCCCAGCTTGGCGGTAGACCTTCGCCAGACGCTGCCAGCCCATCCAGCAGCGGATTGATTTGTTCGTGGAGCCGACTGAGCAGCCAGCCCGAGCTGCCAGCCCTGCTTGCCTATCAGTCACTGTCCCCGGACGCCCGCTTCAAGAGGCGCCCGCGAGTGGCGGACCAATCCCAGCTTTCCTTTGCATTCGCGGCATTCGCGAGAAAGCGCGGGAAAGTCCACTTCAAATTTTGCCGGGTGAATGGAGATTTTGCCGCGCGACCAGAGCGTCACCCTCCGCGTGAACGCTCCCCCGAGTGGCGACCCGCCGCGACCCGCGCACCTCGAACACCGTATCGTGTTTGCAGAGGTCTCCAAGTGGGCCACGGCGGCTCCCCCACCCCCACCCCCAACATCCAGAGTTGTTGACGGCGTGCTGCATCGCCGTGTCCAATATAACGGCCTGAAAGAGGGCGGTGCGTGTTAATATGAAAACAAAGTTGCGCAGCTTTGCTAAGTTTCGCGCCGCACACGCTAACCAAGTTCGCTTTCGACATGAACCGGCGCCGAGGAAAAACTTGGCGGATGTATTATGAATTTGCAGCGCGCTCGGCCGGCGGAACGGAACGGGTGTTCCAGCAACAAGGGGGTGGGGGTCCGGTCCCATTCGACAGCCACTCGCACCAAGTCTATCCTGTCCAGCCTTCCAAACCCCTGCTTAACTACACCTGCTCTCACACCTTGCCAAACTCATTCAGAGTTTGCCCGTCCCCTGCCACACACTCGCACACACACGCACCCACTCTCACACGCCCGCACAATGGTGTGGGGAGGCACAGTTCCAATTTCAAAGTTTGCCGCGCTCAATCGGTCGGCTTTTGGGAGCGATCTACAGTCGCCCTGGAGCCTGGAGCCTGGAGCCTGGAGCCTGCAGCCGCCACAATCGGAGAGGCTTCCTCTCGGTGCAGCGCGGTAACGAACTTAGGCATTATTTTCCGCACAAAGAAGTTGGTCGCGTCACCGCCAACGGTGCGCCTGGGGGTCTGTCAGTCTATCTGTCTGTCTGTCTGTCTGTCTGTCTGTCTGTCTGTCTGTCTGTCTGTCTGTCCGTCCGTCCGTCCACGTGTCACGATGCTGCCCGACACGCACGGGGAATAACTCGCGCGCGGGGCACTTTCACTGATTGGCGCGTGTAAGTGCGAGTGTCCCATCGTTTCTCCCTGTCTCTCTCACTCCCTTTCCCCCTCCGTTTTCCTCACCTTCTTCTCGTCTTTTCTCTGCCTCTCTTTCTTCACTTCCATTTGAGTAGACTGTATACAAAAGAGAAATGTCAGCAGTTGACTCTTTGAAAAAACTCAAGGTATTTTTTAAAAAAATCTCATTCAACGAACGTTAATGAAAGCAGATGATCCATCGCCTTTTACAACTGCTGTGATAGCCGAGAGGTTAGAGACGTGGGATCGAGTTACCGCAGGCGGGCGTTCGAATACCAGCGTCACATACGTTTTTTCGACTTGCTATCCTAAGGGTGGTGGTTCGAGGCCATCCGAGCGGAGCCGTGTGCAACAGACCCACATGCCGGAGGTTCGACTCCTAACAAATATTTCCATTTAATTTTACTGCCTCACCCAGTGCGGTTCAAACCCGTAAACGTGAGCCCACTCCAAGCATGGGACGTGGTGGTCCAGGGAGTAGAGGCGTCGGTTCCCAATGCTAGGGTCGGCGGTTCGACTCCCCCAACTTCTTGCGAAATTTTGACCGGGTCGGTCGAGTCCTGTTGCGTCAAGAACCCACCTCACGCCGGTCCCCTCATCATGGGCCGTGGTGGCCGAGAGCGTAAAGTCGTGTGATCCCGATGGCGGGGTCCGGGGATCGAATCTCATCATTTCATTACATTTTTCGACCGCCTTCCTCCCAGTGCAACTCAAACCCGTCGTCCAACACGCTGCCAGACGTACAAGCGTGATAGCGTAGTGGTCAGAGTCACATTCACCTGGCCACTCCGCTGTGGGTGTCTAAAAAGCAATCCGCTTCGGCGGGTTGGCCTCGGCACTGGAGCGATGGCGTATTTGATCCATCAATCCAGACCACCCGGTGTGTGGTTGCGGGTGGTGCCTCCTCGACTTGTCGGGGAGGCGATGATAAGTCCTTTGAAGCTGGCCTAAAACGCTGTATGTTCGGTACGGGAGCGCCGGACAGTGGGGGTACCATGGGGTACACAACCAACCCTACGAAAACAAGAAGCTCCCACCAAACCTCTTCTCTGTCTGAGTCTCTCTCTGTCTCTCTGTCGTCTCACTCTACGTCCCGCCCCTCAAAGAGCTTCGTACTGGGTGCTCTCACCCTACTGCCTGAGCTTTGGGGTCCTACTGGGTCCCCCGGCGAACGCTTGGGTCGCTGACGGGATTAACCCCAGGTACCTGATAGCACCGGTTCCCATCCCGAACACCGAAGTAAAGCAGGAGGCCTCCCCATTAAGACTGGGGAGGGGGTGTAGAGTTCAAATTTTTTTCTTTTCCCTTTCAAATTTCTCAGTCAATACTCGTTGCAGCCCCTATTAGAGTAAAAGCACGCTGACACCTTCATGTGTATAGTAGTTTTAAGTATGTTTCAAGTGTTAAAGTATCATCTGCTAAAAATATTTTTTGAACAGTGTTTTAACATTAACATTAACATTAACATTAAATCCGCGCAATGCATTTCCCCGCGCTCAACACATTTCCTCCTACGGTGTGTATGGCGCCGTGGCCTTTGACCATCACCGTCCTCGTCAAAAACGCTTCGCTGTAAAAAGAGTGCGGAGGCACACAAAGCTCTCTGCCGCCCCCGCGCGCAAACTCCATTGCTTTGATGAAAACCGAAGCAGCCCGGATGCAGGCGGCGGCGAGTTTTGACATTTATTTATTGTTTTTAATTTCTCGCATTTGAATGTGAATGCCGTCCGCTCGGAAGTAAGACGGTCGGCGCCAAAGTCTAATGACATTACTTCGTTTTCCTCGCGAACGAATCTTTTACATTTATTCCCTCCACTTTTCACGGCTATTTTCCGCTTTTTTTTCCTCCTCTTTCTCCGCCGGCCTTCTGCTTCGCGCTTTATTCGCGGGGTAAATGGGAGGCGCGTGATTCACGGGGAAATGCCATAAGTCTCGCGGGACGGACGGACGGACGGACAGACAGACAGACAGACATTTCTTAAAAGGTCGTATCCGTCACGAAACGGCGGGGGCAAGAAATGAATTGAATCCCAAAGATGAGGGACAGACAGACAGGGTGCTGCAGGCTGCACAGTGGGCCAGACGACCAGCGCAGGCGGCCAAAACTCTAGACGCGTTTTGAGCTCCAGAGTCGCTAAACAGGACCCGAACCGAACCTGTGACCCCACCACTGAATTCCTCGTTCGGAGAGCAATCCATTGGTGGGGTCGCACGTTCGGTTCGAGTCCCATTTAGCGACTCTGGAGCTCCAAACGCGGCCGGGATTTCGGCCGCCTGCGCCGGTCGTCTGGCCCACTGTGGAGGCAGCCAGGACGCGGCTTCCTCGACACATCGCGAGGCCGCCGCGCGGCTCAGGCGAAGTTTCGAATAGGCATTAGCCAGTGGCAAGTAGGCGGGGGCGTCGCGAGGCATTCAGCGAGGCGCTAGCGCCGCTAGCCTCGGCGCAGGCCTCAGCGCAGGCCGCATTTCGAGCGGGGAAGTTCCAAAAACCTCCACCCCGAGCGAGCACCCCCTTGGATTCGGGAAGTGGCCGCCCAAAGTCAGCCCGCCTCGCGATTTTCAGCTATTTGGCGCTGCCGCTACTCCGCGCGCTAGGGACACCCGAGGGGCCCCGAGGGGCACGCGCCCCCGCGGGGTATTGACGGCCCCACTTACAGTGTGGCCCGCGTCCACGTGCGTAACTTCCATCAGCAGGCAAGATTGGTTCGGCCCACCTAACCTGCGTCCCCCGGGACGGGCAGCATAATCTTCCAAGCTGTCACCGGGAGGCGGAGGGGTGGGGGAGGGGGACCAGGGGGACTGCGTCCTTCGAAGCATTACAGTGCATTAGTTTATTCATGCTGGCCTGCCTGGGGACTCTCTTATTCAACCCCGCTGGACAGCCGCCTTTTTACACACACGCACGCACACTCACTCTCCTACACACACACACACACACCACGCATGCATAAAGCTCTTTCCTCCTTGTTCACTCAGCATAGACAAATAGGTCACGGCCCTCGCCAACCTTGACCAATATTATTCCAGATATGCTATATATATATTTCCTGTCGTTTTACGTTGTGTTTCAAATTATGTTAAGGAACGCACCCAGCGGAGGGGCATACCGACTCGCCAGACGGGAGAGGATGGCACGCGAGTTTACCGTCAGCTTTCGTTCGATTGATTATTTCTCGCTCAATCACCCTGCCTCTCGGATCCGCGTTGAAGTGGCGGGCCTAAAAGGGGGCCAGTGTCATGGTGCAGGTAATGGGCCTGGAAGGGGAGGGAAGGTCGCCCTTAATTTATGCCCCGTGATGAGCAGTGATGATGACAAACGCCTGGAGGCCGTGTCGCTGGAGAGCCCCGCCTAATGCTATCCCCGTCAGGCCGAGGCGGCCTGGCCGTGCCTGGCCGTGCCTGGCCGTCTGCACGGCAACAGGTTCAACAGGTTCAACCTGCCGTTGCCGCCGTGCCACGCCGTTTCGCGTCAACGCGGGACATGGTATCATTCGGCGTGGACGGCATCCTTATGGCCGTCGGTCTTCGTCTGTTTCGAGGAGCGCGAGAGGTCGTATCCTCTACGTCATTCTTTACAGTCGCCCTTCCTGCGTTCAGGCGTACCCCATTTTTATTTCGACCCGCCCTTTTTTACGATGTTTTTGTAAAATTTCAACTTGTTTGTAATTAACAGGGGCTGTCCCAAACTTGCCCCTTCGGGCGGCCGAGGCACGTCAAACTCTTCACCCCCCACCCCTCTCTCTTTGGTTGGACGACGGAGTGGTAGTCGGATTTTAATCATAAGTTTTTCCGTGTTTTTTTTGTCTGGAAATGGCCCGCGCAACTGGTGCACTACTCGTGGCGCGATAAATCTGTCACGCTGTCGCTCCGTCGCGTCGCCCCGCGTCGCCCCGCCGCGCGCTGTCAGCGATACGACGCGACACGACGCGACACGGCGCGACGTGACGGACGCCCTGTCTCTGTCACGCCCCGCCTGATTCGCGGCCATGCAGTCCATCACGCGGTACCTGCCGCGTCGGCGGGGAAGAGGCGCCAGACAAAAAACTTGACAGTCGGGGAATAGTACCGCCGGCGGGGCGCGAACGCGGGAACCCGGCCGTCGCTCACGGCGACGATAACCACTCGACCACCACGTCGTTTGAACCTGCCTAGCGGCGCTGCCGGCGCTCGCAGTGGACTGGCTTCTCTCCGCCCTGAGGGACTACACCGTGTCCTACACGGTCGGCAGGTAGGGACGGCCAGGGGCGGCCGCAAGACACATACGTAGTGTATACACAACCGGCCCGCAAACTTGTTTTGTGCTCGTGAGTCACTCACTACTCTGTGTGTGTGAGTGTGTGTGCGTGTTTGAGTTTGAGGGAGTGTGCAGTACCGCGCTGGCCCATCTGCATCGTAGAAAGGGCTGTCCTCGCCGCCAGCCCCGCCAGCCTCCATGTCCGCGCGGCACAGAGTGTGTGCGCGGCGGTGCGGTGCGCGGTCCGCCGGGCCGACAACAAGGAGGCCCAGATGCACAATGGGGCGGTGTGTTTTCACTTGCAGATCCCCGGACGGCGCGGTCTCTCCACCACTCCCCGCGCGATAATGCGTTGGCAGACGGACCTCGCTTCGCCTCTCCTCGCGTCGCCTACACTCTCCGTTTTGCATATTTTCACTCTTTCCACTTTTATTTCATCCCTGCGACATTTTTGTGTGTGAGGACCGATGCAGCTAGCTGCGTGCCATCGCAAGACGACTCCGACATTCGTCACTGGGCTGGAAAGACCATAGCTGACATGAAACTTTTCTTCAGAACAAGGTCTCTACCGTGATACGCCATATTTTTCTATACAGGGCATGGACGCAGTGAGTGACGGAGTCCACGTGCCCTTTCACTTTCTCCCGCCTCTCTCTCTCTCTCTCTCTCTCTCTCTCTCTCTCTCTCTCTCTCTCTCTCTCTCTCTCTCTCTCTCCTCCCTCTTCCATTCCACTCCGCCCCCCTTTTCCACCACACCATAATGAGCATGCTTCGAATACTGTAGTATCAGCACCGCGCGGCCAGTCAGTCGTTTCGAAACAAAAGACGACGCCTCGCGCTTTTGTCTCTATCATTTTTTTCATCCTTTTTTTCTGCCCCTTTCCATTATTCCTTTCCTCTTTTTCCCGCCGTGCCGGAATCGCATTACGTTCGCTTTCTCTCTCGGGTCGAAAAGGGGGGGGGGGGCGAAGAAAGACGAGGGGCCTAATTAGCGAGGGATTCAAATCACGCGTGAACAACAAAAACAACAAAAACGATCGGGGAGGTGGGCGTGAGAGAGAGAGAGAGAGAGAGAGAGAGAGAGAGAGAGAGAGAGAGAGAGAGAGAGAGAGAGAGAGAGAGAGAGAAGAGAGAGAGAGAGTAATTGCAGCTTGCGTGAGGGAAGGAGGGCTGGCTTTATGAGCCGGATGCCGGAGGGGTGCAAAAATAGGAAAATACGCGGCCGGGATGTGCGCAGTATTAATTAAAGAAACAATATAGAGAGTTCACGACAGGCACGCCAGGGATGCTGCCCGGCCGCAGCACGACAGCACGCCGCACAGTGGGCCAGAAGACCGGTGGGGCGGCCGAAACGCTGGGCGCGTTTTGAGCTCCAGAGTCGCTGAATGGGACTCGAACCGGACGTGTGACCCCACCAATGGATTGCTCTCCGAACGAGGAATCCATTGGTGGGGTCACACCTTCGGTTCGAGTCCCACATAGCGACTCTGGAGCTCAAAACGCGTGCGGGGTTTCGGCCGCCCCCCGCCGGTCTTCTGGCCCACTGTACACGCCGCGGAGGCTGCTCGGCCGCAGCACCGCAGCCCGGCAGCATTTAGCACTACTTAGGGGGGACCGGGAGCGGCCGGGGCCGACCGGGACCCACTGACCGGGCAGCGGGGCACTTTGCGGGGACGTCGACTTAAATGAAACAAGTTTGTTGTTTGGCGGCTCGGCGCGGCTCGGCGTGAGAGCGGACCGAAAGCCGAAGGCGGGCCGAACCC
This sequence comes from Thrips palmi, assembly GCF_012932325.1. Lineage (NCBI taxonomy): Eukaryota > Metazoa > Arthropoda > Insecta > Thysanoptera > Thripidae > Thrips > Thrips palmi. Next base: position 2,062,903 of record NW_023144633.1, read on the forward strand.
GAAGGCACCCGAACGCGTCCCGCGCTGCTTAGCCTGCTTAGCCGCGTCCGTTTCCGCGTGTACACTGCAAAGTGACGGGGACGAGAAATTTCGGGTGCGAAGATGGCCATCGAGACAAAATATCAATGGAGGTGCGCGGACCTCATTCAACATAACGAATAAAGTCTCTTGTTCCAATTGCCGCTACCGGGACTCGAACCCCAGACTCCCCGGTTCCCGCGCTCCACATCCCAGTGTAGCCGTTGTAGGCGGGTGGGCGTGGCCACGGACGCTTGCGAACGCTTGCGAACGCTTGCGGCGGGGTCATCAAAATTAACTCAAACCGCGGCAGGGCGCGCCGAGAGGCCCTGGCCTTGGCTGGGCTCGAGGATTCTGAGAACTAAATAATAGCTCAAGTTGGTCCGAGGGCCGAGCGAGGGCTGTGGGGCGGGCAGGGGGCAGCACTGGCTAAACGGTTTATTGGCTGCATTGGCCGCCGGGTTGGAAAAGGCCGGGGCTGTCTAGTGTCTAATGTGGGATGGGGTAGCAGTGGCCTCGAAGGAGACCCCAGTTGGCTGGAGATGACACGGGTCCGGCGCGGCACGGGGACGGCACGGGGGCCTTCAGGGGGCTCCAGGGGGCTCCAGGGGGCTCCAGGGGGCTCCAGGGGGCGGGCTTGCAGGCGGCGCGTCACTCCAGGACGTGCGCCCCTGCTGCGGCCAGTCACAGGCCCGTCTGGGGCAGCAGTTGCAACACAACACGACCACCGGAAAGGTTGTTTTGCTTCCTGCAATCACGCGAAGGCCTTGTCTCCCCCAAGCTTCCACGATGAGTCTCTCAATATTGGCATTTTTGACCGACTCAGTCAGTAGAAATATTCCAGACGCCATGAAGTACAGTCATCTTCCTGAAATTTGAAATTAGAAAATGGAAAGAAAAGTATGGAACTCTGCCACTGAGTAAGACTTTGTGCCTGCGTCACGTCAAATGGCTCCAATTCGATTTAGTCCCTCGTCGTGGGCAACAAAACACCCCAACAAAATAATAGTACCAAAAAAAAAATTGATTGTGTATTGGGATTTGAACCCGCGGCGCGCAGCTGAGATTCGCAATTACAAGCTGGCTCTTGGCGTGGGCGGCTTTGCTGCCGCAGTCCGTTTTGCGGGAGTCGCGGAGCTACGCCGCGACCGCCAAGCGACCGCCAAGCGACCGCCACGCCACTGCCATTCATGGCGTTCCCCGAGCACGTGCCTTCTGATTGGCGGGCCCGGCTTTGCCTATAGTCCATTCCATTCCATTAGTCCTCCCACGCCAGTCCGCGGGGCACGTTCGAAATTACTGAGCCCGCGGGGACATCCTGGAGCTCGGTGGAAAAGGTTGGCATGGTTTGAATGGGGAAAAGGGCCGAGTTCAAATTTCAAAAAGACTACAATTTTATTTTATTTTTAAAATCTATAAAAATGAAGGTATTTTTTTTCATTGTCCCTGGAGCCAACCGGCCACACTGGAGAAATAATTCTCCCTGGAGTCTGTTTGTGGCTGATACTTGAAGTGAAGGGTCGGACCGCCCAGTATTGCCAACCGCCCGCTACACCACAGAGTGCAAAGCTCTTGAAAAGTTGGCAGGACTGCACACAGGGATTCGGGGCGGCGAGTATTGCGCCTCCCCTGCGCACAGTGGGCCAGAAGACCGGCGGAGGCGGCCAAAACGCTAGACGCGTTTTGAGCTCCAGAGTCGCTAAGTGGGGCTCGAACCGAACGTGTGACCCCACCAATGGATTCCTCGTTCGGAGAGCAATCCATTGGTGGGGTCACACGTTCGGTTCGAGTCCTGTTGAGCGACTTGAGACCTTAAAACGCGTCGAGAGTTTTGGCCACCTCCACCGGTCTTCTGGCCCACTGTGCTGCGCTGGCGGGGCTGGACGCGGTGAGTGGCGCCCTCTAGCCTCGCCTTCGTTGCCCCCGATTTACGACCAATAGGAGAGACGGCCGAGATATGACCGCGATCCGACCGGTTTTAGCGCCCCGCCCCGCCATGGCCTCGCCGAGGGTATCCCGGCAAGGATGGCCGCATCAGTCGGCGGTTCGAACACTTTGTCCGGTAAAAAGGGGCGGGGCCGCCTGCGGGATTCCATGATCACAATTGGAGCGTTGCCCGGCCCGAAACGCCGCCGCGATTAACTGCGTAATTTTACCCCTTTAACGGTGTGGTGCCACTTACCCCTGACGTTCTCCAGCCTTACCCCGTTTCCTTCCAGGAGCCCATTTTCCGACCCCGCCTCGGCCGTTTGCATCGTAAATCACAGCATTCTCCGCCGAGTCGTACAGAGGTCTCTGCGTGTTTTCTTGCCGCTATTCTTTTTTACCGCCGGCCTCGTAAAATGATTTTCCATTCCAGCGTGCGCATTCGCTGGTACACGTTGCGGAAGGTCGATTGCCCGCGAAGCGATTCTTGGAATCCGGTCGGTTTTGGACCGCCCCCTTACCTGAACCGGTTTCTGCGCCTTTGGTCGCGGGAGAGGCCCGCCGAGGGGGTTGGGAGCGCTCAAACCTCGGTCAGCCGCGGTGTTTACCGCAAATAGGTGCCCCCCGATGTCAAACAGTTGACACGCTGGTCTGCTCAATCCAATTACAATCTCAACCCTGATGTGAACATTTTGGTTTCATTTCACTTTTCTGTTGGTTTGAAACACACGGAGATTTTTTTTTGTTCGTCCTCGGGGTTGGCTCCAGGACGGGGGCGGCACGACGGCCAGGGTATGGACCGGATGCAGAGCGCCTCGTCGCAGTGACTCTGCAAGGTAACAAGGGCCGCGCGCCTCCCGAACGCCCAAAATCATCCTCCTCGTATTTCTTTCGGCCGACAGCGGGATTCGATCCCACGACCTGCCGGCTCCGGGCAAGGCGCCGCGCCACGCACGCGGCTCCCCGGAGGGGCTCCGCTTCCTGGGGGACCGTCCGCGCCCCTTTTTCTCTCTCGCCAACAACTTCCAACTTACTGCTCCACGTGAATCAACAAAATTCCCTCCGCGTCTCGATCGGCGCTACGCGTCCACGGAAATATCAAGTTTGAGGTTTTCTCTTCTCGACACCTGTAAGGAAAAGGCACGCAGTAGCGGCCGCGCGATCCAAAAGGCGCTCATTTGCGGCCCTGCGATCTGAAAGGCACGCAGTTTGCAGCGCGCGATCCAAAAGGCACTCAGTTTGCCCCGCGCGATCCAAAAGACACGCAGTTTACCGTGGCGGCCGTAAACTGCGTGTCTTTTTGATCGCGCGGGGCAAACTGAGTGCCTTTGGATCGCGCGCGGCATACTGCGTGCCTTTCAGATCGCAGGGCCCGAAACATGAGGCCTTTTGGATCGCGCGGCGCCCTGGCGGTGCCTTTCCTTACAGGTGTCGTTCTTCGGACGCTGTCCGCACTGTCGGCGCCCTGGCCGAGCTGGCAACCCCACCAGGGGTGACCCTCCCGGCCTTCCGTTTTGGGAGCGATAGGGTCCCTGAGCAGACGATTCACTGTCGCGTCTCAAGAACGACCTCGTGAGCCCGGCCGAGGCGGTGCTCCTCGGGGAGCTCCTCTGGGCGTTCCTCGGGGCGTTCCTTTGGGCGTTCCTCAGGGCGTTCCACGGGGCGTTCCTCGGGGCGCTCATCGGGGAGCTCCTCGGGGCGTTCCTCTGGGCGTTCCTCGGGGCGCTCATCGGGGAGCTCCTCGGGGCGTTCCTCTGGGCGTTCCTCGGGGCGTTCGTCGGGGCGTTCGTCGGGGCGTTCCTCGGGGCGTTCCTCGAGGCGTTCCCCGGCTTGTTGTACTGCAGACGGTACACCTCACCCTGCCCTGCTCGCCGCGCTGTCCCTCGAGGGCAGGGAGTGATATTGGTCGGCGCGGGGATATCGACGCGAGCTCGGCAGCAGGGCGGCAGCAGGGCCCGGGGCGGTGCGGGGGCAGCGGAACTAGTAGCTTGTAGTACGCCGGGGTGGCGGGCTGCCTGGGCGTCCCTCGGGGTTGGACCAGCCCACCGTGAATCAGCGCCCAGACCGCAACTCAAGAAAACGTCCCATTTCGGGTCCATATCGAGAGCTACGGCCGTCTCCCGCACCGCGAGAACTCCACTTCTATTTTTTAAAAAAATATTTCTCGATTACTTCTCTTAGCTCTGACCTGTCAGTGTCGCTGCCAGAGCGCTGCCCAGAGGACGAACGCCTCGCAGAAGGCCTTGATGGAGCCGCGCCACTCGAAAGTGTCCGACCGACCACTGATTGAAGGCAGCCGGGCTTGTTTCGCCGGAATCCACCGTCCCTCTCGCCGGCCGCACTGGGGACGCCTTGGGGTAGGCCGCCCCGCCCCGCCCCGCCCCGCCCCTCCCCACATGACACCAATCCAGGCTCAGGGAACAGCTGTCTTTATCCTGTTGGCTTTGCCGAGGGAAGGAGCCCAGGCGTTTCCTTGTAGTGTAGCAGGTGGAGATGCCCCCACACAGGGTACACACAGGGTGCGCCTCGGGGTGCACACCGCAGAATTGACAGTTTTAGTCTTCTGCTTCTGCCGCGGGGTTTGTTTATGGGCGGCAGGTGCGCGGAACAGACAGACAGACAGACAGACAGACAGACAGACAGACAGACAGACAGACAGACAGACAGACAGAGATCCTGAGAGGAAAAGAAGCGTCGCTTTGGCGCTGCAGTTCCTCTCGGAATAGCCAAGTGATTCCCAAACATATTGCCGTCGCCGCGCCGTGTAATGCTCCCGATTTGTACCGCAGCCCTCCAGCCCGCCGTCCGTCTCTCTCACGCCCGCGCGAGTGCGAGAGAGAGAGAGAGAGAGAGAGAGAGAGAGAGAGAGAGAGAGAGAGAGAGAGAGAGAGAGAGAGAGAGAGAGGGAGAGAGAGAGAGAGAGAGAGAGAGAGAGAGGAGAGGGAGAGAGAGAGAGGGGAGAGGGGGAGAGAGAGAGAGAGAGAGAGAGAGAGAGAGAGAGAGAGAGAGAGAGAGAGAGAGAGAGAGGCAGAGAGAGACCCCGCCCCGCTCTCGAGTGCACTTCCGTCTCCGCTCACCCTCGCGGTGCCTGGCGGCCGGCAGACTGATTCCGAAGGTCGCTCTGTCTCTGTCGCACTCTCGGCCAAGCTCTCGGCGGCCCGCAGGAGTGCGAGAGGGAGGGAGAGAGACGGGGCGACGCCGCCCGGCCGCTCTCCGCTTTTTCTGAAGGCGGCCTGCCGTACAGAATCACAGCACGTCCGAGTGCGGGGCCGCGGGGTGCTTTGGGACACGCCACTGCTCGCCAGTGTACCAGTGTATGTGTGCTTTGCCTCGGCGTTGCCGCCCTCGGCGCGGCTCGGCGTGGCTCGGCGCTGCCGTTGTAAAAAATGAAACCTTACGACTTTCCTTCCCCACGGGCCGGTGCCGCCGGCGCTGGCGGTGCCGTGGGCGGGGTGGTGGGGGAGGCTCGCAACCGGCGTCGTGGTTGCGCTGGGATGGCCGTGCCGGGCCGGGCCGGGCCGGCCGTGCTCGCCACTGCCCTTCTTCCGTACAAGTCAAACAAACTGGTGGAGGGGGAAGGGGAGGGGGGATGTCAGCCAGAAAGGGAAACAGTGACGCTGTAAAAGGAGTAAAGGCTCGTTTTAAAGTAAAAGTGGAAACAAAACTACTGCTTTAACATTGCTCCCTGAAAAAAAAGTTAACTGAGGATGTAACGGTACTTGAACCCGGGTCCTCAGCGCCGGAAATCAACACCCTTAACACCCTCGACCGCAGTGTCAAATGCAGCATCTTGGGTCCTGCGAGTAGGAATAGGTGTCAATGGGTTTCGACCGCACGCGGAATCGCCCCAAAATAGTCGGAATGGGCGTTCCAGGGCGTTCCAGGAGGGCGTTCCCGAGAGGCGTTCCAGGAGGGCGTTCCAGGAGGGCGTTCCAGGAGGGCGTTCCAGGAGGGCGTTCCCGAGAGGCGTTCCAGGAGGGCGTTCCCGAGAGGCGTTCCAGGAGGGCGTTCCCGAGAGGCGTCCCCGACGGGTGTCCGGGCGTGGCCGCGACAGGTGTCGCTGACGGTGTCGTGGACGGCCGCCCCGCCGCCTCCCTTTTCCTCCCTTTTCCGGTGTATTTCCCAGCGGGTTGCCGCCGTGCCGCCTTTTTGCGTGCGCGGACGTGTGGACGTGAAGGCTCTGCTGAGAGAGTGAGAGGTCAGATGATTTATGGCTCTTTCCTCCATTTTCCTCCTGGAGAGAAAACGCTTTCTTTGTCTTTTTGTAGGTTTTTTTTCGCTCGGTCGGACTTTGGGAAATTGCAACTGAAACACTGGCCGTATGGGGCCGAGGCCATCATAGACGTCTGCATGAATGCGCTCAGCTCGGGCTGCTCGAGCGCCGGCCTCGTAAACGTGGCAGTAAAGCTGTGCTGTAGCGCTGTGGCCTGGCTGCAGTGTGCGCCTTCTGCTGCCAATCTCAGGCCGCCCCGCCCCGCCCCGCCCCGCCTCACCCTGCGATGCCAGTGTTGCCATTTTCCGAAGAAAGTGCAGTGTGGTGGGGCCGCCTGGAACGCCTGTGAATCGGCGGGTAGGCAACCCGGTGCACTCGCCGACGCGACGGGCCGGCCCGCGCTGCAGGGGCTCTACCTTTGAAGAGGCTAGACCACATTATGCCGTTTCGGGCCGGGTCTCTGCCGTCTCTCTCGCACTATTCACGCCCAGAGAGTGCGGGAGAGAAAGAAAGACAGTGATGCACCGCGTCGGGCTCCTTGCAGTGTCCACACCACACACACCCACTCGCACAGTGGCGGGGTGGTTGGTTAGCTCTAGCATGATGCGGGTGTTTTGCATTGTAGGTGGTGGGTGGACAGGCGCTGCCGGGCGCTGCCGGGCGCTGCCCGCACGGTGGCCTAATTTCACACCCGTCCGTGCTTCCTTCCGTCTGTCCGCCCATCCGTCTGCCTGTCTGTCTGTCCCGAATGTATGTGTACTGCTGCCAGTAAGTAATGCATTTGCGGTGCTGTACGGTTTTTTTCCCCTGCGGATTAAATTTCGCGGCGCTACATCGCCCGGTGTAGGTGCGCGACGCGTCCGGGGGCCGCGGGGGCCGCGGGGGCCGCACGGGGCTACAGGTGGCACGCCCGCCGCGCGTGCTCGCTCTGAGTTGCGCGTCGCGCGAACGGAGTCACGTGCGCGACACGGCAGTACATCCCGTCCTTGTCGCTCTCATTAACACGCGGACGGACGGACGGACGGACAGACAGACAGACAGACAGACAGACAGACGGACGGACGGACAGGGGCTTTCCTGTCGGTGGAAGGTCACGCTCGCAGTGTTATTGCCAACCTTTCCTTTTAGATAAAGCGACACAAAAGGAACGCGCGGGCCGGTATTCTGCGGATTTGGCGCGAACGTGATGCGGGGGGGAGGGGGGGAAGGGAAAGGGAGGGGGAGGAGGGGAGGGGAGGAGGGTGGGGGGAGGCTCGCAAAACGGCTCTCGATGTGACGCCCAATCAGGTCGCTCGCTAATGGTGTTCGAAACGCTAAGCAAATTAGCGCAGTGAATGTGTCCGTCCGCCCGCGCACGCGCAGTGGCAGCAGTGCCGCCAACGTGACACGCCGCGCGCATCGCAAAGCGACGCAACGCGTCGCAACGCGTCGCAAAGCACCGCGCATCGCGCCCCCGGACACGAAAGGCCATTAACGCTTCGGCGCATTTTAATGCTAGACACGCGACCAAAGCACGGCGGGCAGCCCGGCCAGGGCGGCCACCATTAGCCATTATCTCGCGCCACTGCACTGTGTCTGTCTGTCTGTCTGTCTGTCTGTCTGTCTACCTGTCTGTCTGCCTGTGAGTCCGTCTGTCGGTTGACTTCGGATTTCCGATCGCGGTGGCGGCATGTTTTGGATGTTCGACCTCCGCGCGGGCCGCGCCGCAAGGCTCTGTCTGTCCGTCCTCTGTCCCTGCGTCCGCCGAGCGAACGAATGCTAAATCGGCGTGCATACCTTTTCCCGTTCATCCGGCGCATTAATGCGACACATGCGACGCAGTCGTTAGGGGGGGGGGGGGGGGGGGAGTCGCGAGGCGTGTGATTGCTTCGCGGGCCTCGGCAGCCAACGGCAGCCAATCCCTGTGTGTTGCGGCGCCACCGCTGCAGCGCTGCCACGGCCGGATCGGCCGATACAAAGCGAGCGAATTAATTCCAGTATGGCGTTGATAAACCACTTGTTGTCGTGGCAGCGGGCCTAGCGCAGCCTGGCGCAGCCTCGCGCAGCCTAGAGCAGCGCAGAGCGATCCGCAGTGCAGGCTGCAACGCCGAAGTGAAACGGAAAAAAAAATCACTGGAAACGCGCAACCCCGAAAAAACAAATACAAACAAGTGGGTATTTGTACCAGAGGGTTTTGGTTTCGGGTGCTCGTTGGGTGCATGTTGCGGTAAGCTGAGCTGCTGGGAGCAGAAGGATGGATCGGGGTGGAGGTCAGAGCGGCTCGGGGGAGGGCTGGGAGGGGGGATACTGCGGTCGCCCTGGTGACGAGGAAGAGGTGCTCTGGGCTCGGCTCGGTCGCCGTTAATTTAGAGCGCCTGCAACGTGCCTGCCCTGGCGGTGCTGCTGGCGGTCCTTCTCCTGCCCTGCCCGCCGGCCATTAAAGTAAAAGATTCAGGCTCATCTGCAACATCCTCGAAGGAGGCGGTGCTGGCATCCGTTTCTCTCCGGGACTCTGGGGAAGGGGAGGGGGAGGGGGCCGAGCCAACGCAAGGTGTTTCAGTCCTCGTGCGAATTTACTCTCTTGGTTACTTTCAACGTTTTGCCTCCAGTTTTTGTTCTTGTCCGCAACTTGTGATCGGAATGTATCTGGTTTCGCACTGCCGATTTGTTTGAAGGCCGTTTATCGGTTTTCAAAACCGAATCGTGAGTTAGGGCGCTCGAAAAGTTATGCCCGGTCGTAGACTCTGTGTTGGCCCTCTGGACCGCAGAGGGCTAAAGCTCTCTCGCAGCAATCTGGCCCCGCGATCAGGGAAGAGCCCTTCAGAGCTACGACAAGTGCATGAGCCATGTGGTCGCCGGTGACATGTACACACCGGGAAGCTCCACTCCCACCCGGCACTTCCGTAAAAAACATTCATCGTTTGTAATAGTTTTCGAATTTTGATTTTGGATTTCAGAATAATGCTCCCAGTACGTAAAGGTGCCGAAGCCAAGACCCAACAATAACCTTTTTTTTCGTTTGGTTGCTTTTTTTTATTATCTAGTGCTCTAGTGCGTGTTTTTTTTTTACAAAGTTGGTGAAATATTTTGAGGAATGTTCAGAGGGTATAATTAAAACATTGTTCGGTTCAGAATATTCAATTTATAAAAATGACAATCAACATCATATGTACAATTACTTTCGAGACGTTTTCTTACAGGCTACATTTTTTTTTACAATCCTAGAGATATGTCTATGGCTAGAGTCAAGAGCCATGCACATTTGCACAGGAACCGTGTATAAACACAGAGTGGAACCTTCCCCGTTTGAAATTCGAATTCCCCGCCCGAGATGTTATTGTCGTTTCCGGCTCACTTCCACGCGGGAAACAACAACAACAACACAAGCACGGAGGCGATTCCCAGCAATTCAACAGAGTCGTACACAGAGGCGGCGCGCTTCCCCCGTCGCGATCTGCGAGCCATTGATTTGAATATCACCCCTTCACATTTAGTCCGAAACCGGCGGCGCTGCCGGACCGCTGGACGCGCAGTCCGAACAGCAAAACGAGAAATCTCTTTGGCCAGTGCTCCATTCAGGGCTCGCGGGCTTCATGAAAAATTCAGCCCCGCAGATCGATGTCGGGCGATGGAGGCATGGCCCGACGGACGGGCCCGGCGGTCCCTTACTCATTACCCCAGGCAGCCCGGCAGGCAGCCCGGCAGGCAGCCCGGCCAAGAAGAAAGGGGCGAGTACCTGCCGGCCGGGCTGGGTTGGCTGGGTGGCTGGGCTGCCAGATTACCCCGCCCTATTAAGACGATGATGAAAAAGTCGGCGGAACAATGCGGGTCCTGGAGGCACCCTGGTGGCACCGCGGCGCCACCAAGTTGCCTTCGACGCCACAAAGAGGAAAAAGTAAGCAAAGTTTTCGCAGCCCGCGCCGTGGTGATAGAACTACCCGCGGCGAAAACGGTTCGCCGGGTTTGGGGGTTGGGGCTTGCCAGTGGGGCTTCCCGCGGGGCCGCCCACCTCATTAAGAGGCAGCGCGTCGACTCGACGGAATTAGACAGATTTCGGAGCGCTTCGCACTGCTCTGTTCGCCCGGTGACACAATTATCAGAAATTGGTTTGGAATTGGATTACTCGGCCCCGGCTGCGTCGCGCGTCCGTCCGGCCCGTCCACACACGCTCACATCACTTGGACAAACTGAACAAGAGAGGCATGATTGCGTTGCCCACACTTGTTGCTCAGGTGAAGCTGATGAGGTCCTGCTCGATGGAGCGGCCGCACTCGCTGGGCGCGCTGCGCTCGTCGGCCAGGCTGATGTAGGTGATGCCGCGGAACAGTGTGTGCAGCGGCGGGCTGTCCGTGTCCAGGGCCGTGTCCAGGGCCGTGGGCGTGCCGGGCTGCGACAGCATCTCCCTGCCCGAGAAGGCCGAGTCCGACTTGCGCAGCGCGGCGAGGTGCGCCGCCTCCTTGAGGCGCAGACGCTGCCGCCAGCACCGCAGCCCGCACAGCCCCAGGCACGCCGCCGTGGCCGCGCCGCCCACCACGGACACCAGGATGATGCTGAGGTAGTTGCGCTCGATGCCCAGCGACACCAGGAAGGCGCCCTCGCGCGTCGTCACCTCGGTGGAGCCGATGACGAGGGAGTAGGCCTCGCGCTGGATCGCCAGCGTGAAGGCGTAGCGGCTGTGCGGCTTGAGGCCGTGCACCGTGTACGAGTGCATCTTGAGCCCCACGGTGAAGGTGACGGAGCGCGGCGCGGGCGGCGGCGCGGCGGACGCGCCCGGGGCGGCCGTCGTGGCCTCGGGCACCTCCTCGACGCGCAGCGTGTAGCTGTTGGTCACCGCGCTGCTCATGTTCCACGCCAGCGTCACGAACGTGGAGGTGACGGTGAGCGGCAGCAGGCGGACGTGTACGTCGCGGACGTGCAGCCGGACGGCGCGGGCGTCCTGGCCCGCCGGCGCGCGCGCCTCGCACGTGTAGGTGCCGGCGTCCTCGGCGTGCAGGTACAGCACCGTGAGTACGTGGTCGCGCACGCACACGCGCCCCGCCGCGTCCGCGCACTCGCCCTCCGACAGCTCCACGCCGGCGTGCGTGCGCCACGACACGCTGGCCTTGGCGGCGGCCTTGGCGGGGGCCTCGCCGGCCGCCGGGGCGCCGAACAGCGCGCGGCAGTGGAAGGACGCGTTGTTGCCCAGCGTCTCCGAGAAGGCCTCCGGGAACAGGGGGATGATGTAGGGCGCGCAGGGCGGCTGCGGCGAGGGCGGCCCCCGGCACGACACGGGGCCCTGCGTCAGGTTGCGCAGCCAGCCCAGGCTGCAGTGGCAGTGCAGCGTGCCTGCGGGGAGCAGAGCATTTCCTCAGGGTCAAACACCTCAATCTGACCACCTCTGAACTTCTCCCTTCCGCGCGACCAGTAGGAAAACGAATTAAATATGCACTGTACGTACCGTTGTCCAGCCGCAGCGTCTTGAGCGAGGGCGCCGCGTCCAGGAGCTCCCTCTCCAGGGCGAGCAGCGGGGTGCTGGACAGGTCCAGGGTGTGCAGGCGCGGCACGCCGGCCAGCCCCTGGGGGTGCACGTAGGTGAGGTCGGGGTTGGCGGACAGCCGCAGTTCGCGCAGCTCGGGCAGGGCCTGCAGCGCGCCGCGCCGCACGGTGGCGAGCGCCAGGGCCGGCGACGGCGACCTGAGTCGCTGCAGGTGCAGCGTGCGCACGGCCAGCCCCACGACGGCGCCGGCCGGCAGCGCGCCCCACGCGTCGCCCAGGGGGTTGTCGCTGAGCACCAGGTCGCGCACCGCGCCCAGGCGGCGCAGCGCCACGTGGGGCACGCGTCGCAGGGCGTTGCGCGACAGGTCCAGCGTGTTGGTCACGTTGACGGCGTCGAAGGCCGAGTCCTCGACGCGGATGATGTGGTTGCCGGACAGGTCCAGGACGTGCAGCAGCGCGGGCAGCACGAGCGCCGGCACGCGCGACAGCGCGTTGTCCGCGAGGTACAGCTCGCGCAGCGCGGGCGCGTCCGCGAAGAAGTGCGGCTTGAGCACGGCCAGGCGGTTGCGCCGTAGGTCCAGCACGGTGAGCTTCGGCAGCGCGAGCGCGGACGGCGCGATGGAGTGCAGCCCGTTGGCCGTCAGGTTGAGCACGCGCAGCTCGGCCAGGTCGCGGAACGCGAAGCCGCCCAGCACGTGCAGGCTGTTGGCGGTCAGGTCCAGCACGCGGAGGTCGCGGTTCGCCTTGCCCGAGCCCGTCAGCTCGGCCACGCCGCTGCCCTGCACGTGCAGCACGCGGAGCCCCGGCAGCCGCCGCAGCGCCCAGAAGTCCAGCCGCCGCATCGTGGTGTTGCCCACGCGCAGCAGCTCCACGTCGGCGTGGTCCTCGGACAGCACCGGCACGCCGGCGCACGCCATGGAGGCCCTCGGCCCGGACACCTCCACGTCGGCGGCCTCGGGCACCGGCAGCGGCTCGGGCCCGCACCGGCACATCGCAGGGCAACCGCCATTGCTGCCGCCAGTCGTCGGCGTCGGTGCGGTGGTGGTGCTGGCGGTGGTGGTGGAGGTGGTGACGGTGCTGGTGTCCGCCGTGCTGGGGGCCGTGCCGGCGCCCCACGGGGCCACCACGGCGAGCAGCAGGAGCACGAGCAGCGGCGACATCGTCAGGGTGGGTCCGCCTCTAGGTCCGCCAGCCCCATCGCCGTGCCCCGCTTCCCTGCCAGCAGTGTGGGTGCGGCCGTCTGGCCGTCAGGCCGCCAGGACGTCACCGTCGAGGGGCCGCTGTCCGCGCGCAGCTCATCCCGACGGAAGTGGCCGCCCGGCTCGGCGCACAGCGGCGGCTACATTTAATTTCCTGTCACCCTATCCTTCGGCAGGGCCTTCTCGGCGCGGATGAAAGCGCGCCGGAAATTGGCCCCGATATCCTTTACTCCTTGGCTGGCTGCCGGCTGGCCGTCCGGTCCTTGGCTGGCTGCCGGGCTGGCTGCCGGGCTGGCCGCGGCGAGGCGGCGAGGTGCGCGGCGACGTGCTGCAGGCCGACTACTTGTTGCGGCGGGCGGTGCTGGCGGCGGGGGCGGCGCGGTGGCTCCTCGCGTGGCGGCAGTCGGCGGGACACTGTCGGCGAGGCGAAGCTCGGGGGCGGAGAGAGGGAACGCCGCGGCGAAGCGAAGGGGCTGCCGCCGCCACCGCCGCCACCGCCGCCAGCGAGCAGTGTCAGCGCCATCACCCCCCCGCTGCAGCACCCGTGTTGCAGCACCCCTCCCTCACCCCTCCCCTCCCCCGGCCGGACCGCGTTGCGTCATTTGCGTACCTTGCACTCCACGAGCGGCTTGAAATAAACCACACCGTTCGCCCACGCCCCTACACGTGTTCATACACAATGTATGTTTACAGTGGTTCACATTCACGCCGCGCCGGAGAACAAGAACGAGGCACCGAGGCACTGCAGGGCGACCTTCCCCCTCCACCGCCCTCTCCGCGCCCTGTCGAAGCCTTGCCTCGAACAGCCCCGCGCCGCCCCGCGCCGCCTTACTCGATATTAGTTCCCTCAATATAACTCACGGTCGGCCGGGGGTTGGGGAGGGGGGAGGGGGCGACCGGAAGGGCGCATACAAATGCGCTATGGAAGTCCCTCCGGAGAAACCGGTGTATGCATGCGACCCGTCCCCCCTCCCCCCACTGTAGGTGCTCCCTAGCTCCCCGACGCTGATCAAACGGTCGCGGTCCCGCGGCACTTCGGCGCCGTTATTCCCGAGAACAAGTCCGCGGAATTACTTTTGTGCCTTTTGCGCGGACGTCCCCGGACGTCCCCGGACGTCCCCGCCAGACACGCCGGCTCGGGTTATTTTCGGAGGAAACGCGTTAACGTTTCCTTTTTGCGAGAAACACGGGAGTGCCGAAGGGGTGCTCGGCGGGACGGGGACGCGCGGGACGCGACGTCGCAAAGAAAGCTGATTTACATCCGTAATATCAGTTCCTAAATCACTCCCCGCTCCGCGCCGCGCGCCGCGCGCTACGCCGAGAGCTCAAAGTTGAAAGCACAGGGTGGCCCGGGGTTGCCCCGGTCGGCCGCGTCGGCCCCCTTCTCCCGCGGGCCGCCACGCCGGCGACGTCTCGGAGGGCACTTTCTTGTACGCTGTCCGGTCCGGTCGGTCCTTCCCCAGAACTTTTCTATTTGAATATCCGATTCGGCCGTCGCCGCTGCTGCGGTCGTTGTAGGCGGAGTAACATGCAGCAAGTCGACGGCAGCGCCGGCGGCCAGGACGTCAACCAGGGAGAAGTCAAAGCCCGAAGCCAATGACGGCAACCAGCACGGGCGAGTGCAGAAGCACGCGTTTGGCCGTGACGCAGTACGGTGTACTACACGAGCTGCGCTGGGACGGCCGGGGCGGCTGGGGCGGGTTATTGGGGATTAAACCGGTTTCCGGCGCTATTACGCCGCCACGGCGACGCCGGGGACGCCGGGACGGGCTCCATGTCGCCCTCCATGTCGCCCTCCACGGCGGGGCGCGTTGGAGAGCGCCCGCACCTGGGGCCGCGGGGCGCGGGGGGCGCGCGTGCGACAGAGCGGCGTGCCCCGTCGCCCCGCAGCCCCGCACGCCGCCCGGGACCCCCAGGCCTGATTGCAAACTGATGTCGCCGGGGGCTGCAAGCAGGGGAGGGGCGCCGGGCCAGCGCCGCACATGTGGCCGGCGGCGCGGTGGTGGTCGTGTAGTCTGGCGTCCTGGTAGCGGTCGCCCGGCGCCGCGGCCCCGCCGGCACGCCGTGCTGCGGTGATGCGGCAGGGCTAGCAGGGCTGCGGTGGGGTCCCAACCGACGAACTGCGCCCGCCGGCCCGGCCGAAAAACGGACGTCCTGACGGGGAGGGTGTGGGTGTCCACCGCCAGCCCGCCGCGCCGCCACCGGCCTCGCCCTGCTGGTGGTGGTGCTGTGGCCCTGCGCTGGCGCCCCAGAAGACGGTCGAGTTTATCTCGATACTTTATTGGCTGGGCTCCCCCTCCCCCTTCTCCCCGGACCGCCCCGGACACACAGTCCCACAACACGCCGTTAGAGGCGTGGGCTGGAGGCCGCGGCGGGGCCTAAGTAGTGTATACGGACCGATTTATGGGCCTTTCGCCCCGCCAGCCGGACAGCCCGAGCAGCCAGCCCCAACAGCCAGCCCGAGCAGCCAGCCCCGCAATTACACTTAAACGCCACGGTCCCGCCGTGAAGATAGCGCGGCCGAATCAAGGCTTAAGGCGTTGTAAATAAGGCTTAGCGTTTGACGCGGCCAGCGGATGGTTCCGCAGTTACGCCGTCCCGGCAGCCCGTCCACGGCGACATCCCTCAAGACCACGGCCACCTTTTTCAGTGTCGTCGTCCGTCGCCGCCGAGGCCGTCGCGTTGTTGCCGTGGAGGTAAGCGGCTTCGGGCCGCCGCAAGCCGTGAGGTCTGCGAGGTCCGCGAAGTGGCCGTCGAACGCAGGACGAAGGACGAAGGACGGAGGTACCGCCCGGCCATGCCCGGCCCCCTGCCCCTCTCTATTGCATTTCCTTCGATCCAACTCGGCGAGCGCAAGGCCTGGCAAGGCCCACCCCGCCGGCCGCACTGACCCCGTGTGTAGCGGGCTGGGCCTGGCTGGGCCTGGCCCTGGACGGGCCCTGAACCCTCACCGACCCAGACCCCGACGCAATTCGCTTTCTCCCCGCAAAGCCTCCCCCCTCCCTTCACCTTCGGCTCCACCTCCCTTCCGGTGATTGCGGAAACGGCTGATTTATAATTGTCGAGGTGTTCTTGTTGATTTTGGCCGCGGAGGGAAGATTGATGTCGATTCCCGAGATCGGAAATGGGCCGCGGGCCGAAGAGGGGGGGGGGGGCGTCTGCAGCCTGGAATCGAGGCTGGAATCGAATTTACTCTTGCAAATGCCGGTAATGGCAATGCTGCC
Organism: Thrips palmi; assembly: GCF_012932325.1. Lineage (NCBI taxonomy): Eukaryota > Metazoa > Arthropoda > Insecta > Thysanoptera > Thripidae > Thrips > Thrips palmi. Next base: position 2,078,937 of record NW_023144633.1, read on the forward strand.
TTCGGCGTGTACCGTGAATTACTGGTGGAGGTCCCTCGATCAGGGAGTGTGTCGAGGCGGCCAGCGCGAAAAGAAAGAGAGAGACTGCGCGGCCCTTGCGGTAGTCTGTTCAACACCCCGGATCCGTTTCCAGTTCATTTGCTGTTTTTTAAATTGAAAAAAATTGTTGTTGTTGCGTTTTCTATTTTTATCAGTCTCACTTCACCTGGCGGGGCCGCCCAAAGCATTTTCACTCTCATTCTCCTATTATCCAAGCACCGGCGCAAATGAAAAAGAGCGCATAGGGCGGCGGGAAAAAAAGCAGAACGGTAGTAAATAATTGTTTTAGAATGATGCAGGAACAAAATCCCTCTGTCCACACCCAGTCCTCCCCCTCCGCACGCGTGCTCACACACACACAACACACACACACACACACACACACACACACACACACACACACACACACACACACACACACACACACACGCACATGCTCACGACGGCCTAATCCGAAGGGAGCGGGGTCTTTACAAGCGGGGTCGTGGTCGCAGGGAATGGAGCTGCTACACCACGCGCCCTCTTTTATATTTTTTTAAAACGGAACAAAATAAAAGGCGTCATTACCGCCATGCGAGCGAATAAACAAGCCCTCCCCCGCTTTTTTATCTGCCAATGTTTGAAACTCGCGCGGCAGTGCTTGCGGGAAGACCCGCCACCGTGTCGGCACGGCACTGTAGAGGGAAGCGCGCTCCAAGTGCCTATCCCATGGCGGTGCCGCGGTGCCCAAAGGCTGTTCAGTTAGAGCGCTGCCGCTGCGGGCGTCACACACACTCTGCATAATCGGCCGGCACGGCGAGGCACTCCGAAGCACGGCGGGGCGCGGCGGGGCGCCCCGACCAATCAGGACAGGGCCCGCTGCAGCGCAGACAGAGAGCCGCAATCTGCGCCTCCGCCAGTACTCCCTCTCGCACTCGACGGGCCGTTCCGGTTGTGTGCGAGAGAGACCCCCCCCCCCAACTGCCACTTCTCCTCCTTGAAAGCTTTCAAGCGGCGACGTGCGGCAGTTTCTGCTGTCGGATCGCTTCGCGCTTCGCGCGCGCTTCACGATCTGCCGGAGGACGACGAGTGCGGGCCGGGGGCGGCTCCAGGGGAACTGGAGGGAGGGGGGAGGAAAAATGTATTTCAGAGGAGGTGGGTCCGCAGTCCGTTCGGCTGAGAATAGGTATGAGGTCAGGGGGTGGCTTTGGGGAGTCTCATGCTAATTTCGTGTTTTGTTTTGTTTTTATCGCAGGCCGGCGCTTTTGTCTTCCGTCCCGTTCGAACCGCGCGCCTCGCCTCGCCTCGCCGCGTTGTCAGGAAGAGGAGTATAGACTTCCGGTACACGCTAAAAGTTTTTTTTTTTTTTTTTTTTTTAAAGGTAGGGGCCCATCCAATAATTTCCCTCGGTACAGTACGACAATAGTGAGCAAAGGTGTGTCCATGTAAGGCAGAATGAAAACTTGGTAGTCTCTAAACGACCCTTTAAAAAAAATGTGAAAATTTTTTTAGACAATATTTGATTTAAAAGATTGCTGTTTTGTTTGTGTTGTTTTTTTTTTCACGGGGGCTCCGCACACAATGCGGTCGCGGCCCAACGCCGCGCTGCTTAGCGGGGACAGTTTTATAAATCGCGCGGATACAGAAAGAAACGGAAAACAACAAGGACAAAACGCAGGGGGGGGGGGCAAACAAGAAAAGGGGGTGCGTTTTGTTTTGTTGCCCGCGCCGCCAAGTTCCGCCTCTGCGGTCCATTTGGTCCATTTGGTCGTCCGTTACGACTCTTTGTGTTTCCCTCCCTGTCTGCCCTTCCCAGCCCCCCCCCCCCTCCCCGCCTTCCACACAACTTTGACTTAAAACGCACAACGCGTCACTGAATCACGCCGAACCTTATCGCAAACTTTGCAATTCATTCATTCGACCGCGCTTTGCATCTGAAAGGCACCGCCATTGTGCGGTTGGCCCGCCTGCCTGCGGCCCAGCCCGGCCGCCGTGCCGTGCGGTCGCTGAGGTCTGGGTGCGTTCGTGGTGCGTTCGTGGCGGGCCGGCGTGGCGGCGGACAGCGGTGACCGAAGTTGGCCGTGTCCGACCTGGTCCGACCACCTGACAGGCACCGTTCCACTCGGTTCCACTGCACCCCCTAACTGCCGATCCACGCCCCTAAGTACCCTGGCGCCCCCCCCTCCCTCTCCCCCCGCACATCGGGTTAGTGCTACTCGATAAACAGTATGCAAATGGCGCCCCTGCCGCTTAGGCCGCCCCCAGAGGCCGCCCGCCCGCCTGCCTGGCTGGCTGGAAACATCGCGGGGCCCAAAACTGCAATTTAGTTTGCTGAGGGCTCGGCTCAAACACGGCGGGTAATTTTTATTTTCCATTTTTTTCGGGCGTTGTGTAGCAGCGCGCCTGACGGCAGTTTGAACGCGCGCGCCAAGGCGGCGAGGGCGAGGCCGGGGCGGTGGGACGGAATGGAGTCGGCCTTAGTCTGCATGCCGCCGTGCCGCCGTGCCGCCCGTTGTTGAAACTTGGAGCAGGCGGTGCAGGTGCACGGCAGCGCTCCCCGTCTCTCTCGCGCCGCGGCAAGGCCCTCGAGTGCGAGAGGGACGGGCGGAGGGCCCGCGGCCATGGCCATTTCAGTTAGCGCGCGGCACGGCCGGGCCGTCGTGCTGTCCATGGCCGGGCTGCACCGACGTGCACTGCATGGCCTGCATGTTGCATGGTCCCCGGGGAGGGACCCAGGGGCCCAGGGGCGGCGGGCGGCGGGCGGCCGGGGGGCGGAGAGCGAAGGTCCCGAAGGGGGCTTCAGGATGGAAATGCACCGACGTATGAATTGCACGCGGGGTCGATAAAGCCTGCAGTGGCGCGAACGAAGCGAAGCATGCCAAGCATCATGGCAGGCAGGCAGGCAGGCAGCCAGCCAGGTGCAGCACACAGTGTGGTGGAGTGCGAGGCCAGCAGCGCGGCGCGGCCCTCTTGACCGCCACTGCTCGTTCCCAAACTCCGGAGTGCAGCCTCCAGCGGCCTTCCGGAGCGTAGAACGCAAATTAAAACGACTGGGGGGAATGCAAGGGATGGGCGCTTGAGGGGCCCTCAGAAGGTAGTCGGCATTGTGTGTGTGTGTGTGTGTGTGTGTGTGTGTGTGTGTGTGTGTGTGTGTGTGTGTGTGTGTGTGTGTGTGTGTGTGTCAGGTTGTCCCCGAGTCCGCGGCGCTGGCCCCCAGGGTGCCTCACCGCGACTCCGGCCCTCATCTCGAGCTTTAATGTTCTTTTAATGTACTTTTAATGTCCGGTTCGTCTGATGGCCGCGCCGTCTACTTGGCCTCCGCCCCGCCCACCGCGCCAATAAGGTCCACCTCGGCCCCGCCCCGCCCCGCCCCACGATCAGGGCTCACCTTCGTTCCCTCGTCGTGAAATGGCACAATCAGTAAAAGTTTGAATCGTCAAACAGGCAGGTGGTGGAGTAGAAAACCACCGCGACGTCCACTGTGGCTCCGGGCCGCACCGCGAACGTGGCCGTCGACCCCTCACTTTAGAGACTGTGGTTCGAATCTCCTCATTCGTTACGGATTTTTTTTGTTTTTGTTTTTTCATTCAGTCAGTTGCAGCGCCAGCCAGCGCCGCCTGGCCACGGCCTGGCCTTCCAGTCTTCCAGTGTCGGGGCGTCATTTCCGTGGCTGCGGGGCGCCGCCGGGCCGTAGCGAGTTCCTGGAAGAGAGGCAAAGGGCACGGCACCGCCACAGCAGCACACCACAGCACAGCGCAGCACAGCGCCACTGCAGTGCTGATGAAGAGAAATGAAGCCTGCCTCGTCCGTTGCCGGGGCCGGGGCCGGGGCCGGGGCCGGGGCCCGAGTCCGGGGCCGTGCGTCCGTTTGATGGCGCGGAGTTTGTTTCCGACTCGTCTGTTTGCGACTCGGCCGATCCATCCACGTGCCGTTTTCGCCGCTCGCCCTCACCGCCTCTTTTCCGCACGGAAAGGAAAGAAAAGAAAAAGGGGGAGAGATAAGAAAAGGACCGCTGTCGAGTAATAAGAGGCTGGCCGCGCTCGGCACTAGTATAGCCCGCCAACCCCGCCGGCCCCGCCAGTGTCGACGCGCGGCGTCGTGTGATATGACGCTCTAAGCGCCGCCACCCTACAATGTATCCCCGGGCCTATAACGGCCGTGGGGCGGGGCGGGGCGGGGGGCGGGGCGGGGCGGGGCGGGGCGGGGCGGGCGCTCATCCGCATTGCCTGTTGTGTGGCGCTGAGCCCCGTATGAATAGGCCGCGCGTGTGGCGTGCGGCCTGAGCGGCCTGAGCGGCCTGGGCCCGGGACTTGCCTTGACAGGCCTAATAGTAATAACCTCCCCCTCCACCGGGATGATGGCTTTTTCAGGTCGGCCGCGTCTTCACCACGTCCTCGCTCGCCAGTCCCACCAGCAGGACGGCACCGCCTGGACTGGATGCAGGAGCGCCCGAGCACGGCGGGATAGGCCGTCCCGTCAGACAGCGGCGCGTTCGGGTTGCCTACCCCGAGGTTCGCAGGCGCTAGCAGCCGCCCGGCCGGCAGCAGCCACCAAACCGCACCGAGCTGCCAAGCTGCCACCGCGTCGGCTCGATCTCGGCTCGCCTTCACGACGCCGTCTTCGCTCTGCCTGCTGAGGAGCTGGGGCCCGGCAGGGTGGCCGGGTGGCCGGGCAGCCGGGTGCTGGTTGTTAGGCGGAGGGTGCACTCTCTGCACTCTCGTCCTCGTCCCTCGGAGGAAAAAACTAAGGGCCCGGCAAGGCTGGCAAGGCTGCCTTGGCGCTACCGCTACCTCTCGCTATGCCGGCGGTGCACTTTTGTGTGGGCCTGCCGCCGCCGAGGTTTGCAGATAGAGAACAACTGCTTTTTCTCTTTGTTTTTGTTTTTTTCTCTCTCCGTATCTTTTAGCATTGTTGCGGTCTCGCCGCCAGGTGCTGGAGATCAAAACTTGCGTTTGCACTTTTGGCGGCGAGTTTGCGAGGGCGCGGACGGGACGGCGCGTCTGGGCCGTGCCGCCTAGAACAAAGTCGCTTTCTTCGACCTGCGCTGCGACTCGCGGGGCGGGGCGGGCGGGGCGGGGCGGGGCGGGGCGGGGCGGGGCGGGCGGGCGGGGCGGGGCGGGGCGGGGCGGGGCGGGGGGGCGGGGCGGGGCGGGGCGGGCTGCCGGCCATTCTCGCCATTGTTCCCTTCACTTCCGGGGTCTGCGCCTCGCATCGCCTCCCAACGCCTCCAGCACCTCCAGCACCTCCAGCAGGCAGTGGAGTAGACGCCGCTGATTTCGACGCCATTCTTTCCGCGCGCGTTTTCGAAGGGTCGGGTTCAAGCCCGGCCGGTGCCGGCCGGTCTAGGCCGGCTGAGGCTGACCCGAAGTCGAATCGACTCGGAGTGCGCGAGTTGGTAACGCTACCCTATCCGCCCCGGGTCGACCGCGAGGGGCAACGGCCCCGGGGCGGGGCGGGGCGGGGCGGGGCGGTCGAAGAGGAGGAGAGGGGTGGGTTGCCGGTTAAGACACCGTCCTTAATGTACTTTCCGCGCGGTGTTCTTCGCCGCCAGCACGTCGTCGTCGTCGCCTCTACCTGCCAGACTGCCTGCCAGGCCCAGTGCCGCTCGCCCCGCCCCTCCTCGTAGTCGGCCGGCCTCAGCACTCGACTATGCAGTAATTGCAGTCATTAGTTTGCCGAGCGCTTCACCTGGCTGTAAAACGAGTAGCACTAAAATGAGATTTTTCCCCCAAAAAAAGTTTTTTTTTTGCAAGTTGCTGCAATAATACGAAGGGCGAGTGTAATGTGCCTTCCAAGTGCCTCCAGGGCTGGGCTGGGCTGGGCTGGCCACGGCTCATCCACCCCCTCCCTCTCCCCGCGCCCATTTTTCACCAGAGTGACGAAAAGTAGTGTGATGATGGCCACGATAATGCTATGAGGGGTGGGGGTGGGGGCGGCGCCAGCAGGTGCCGGGGACAGGGGGAGGCTGGCTGGGGCTGGCTGAGCTTTATCACATCATTACCAAGATTGGACTATTACTGCACATCCAGGGCAACATGAGTGCAGAGCAGCGCGGAGCAGAGAGTGGGGCGCCGGCCTCGTCCACGGCCTCGTCCCCGCCTCGTCCCCGCCTCGTCCTCGACCTCCGCGCTGGCCGGCCTGGCTTGGTTTCTCGCAGTGGATTAGACGCGCCAGCCGGGGTTTGGTTCGGGGCGTCTGGTCTGCTTTTCCTCGCCGACAGTTTTGTCAGCTCTGGTTGAGAGCCCCGCAGTGGAGCCCCGCAGTGGAGGGAGGCAGGGAGGGAGCCCACCCCCTCCCTGCTTTCGCCGCCCTGCCGCCCGGTCCAGCTCGCCCTTTGACAAGAGATCGCCGCTGACGTCGCCTTACGCGGCACAAGTGTGGCTCTCACCCTTCCTCCCCCACCCCCTTCCCGGCCCTGCCTCGATATATACTGCGCGGACGGACAAATTTGAGAGAGCGACCACCGCGCTCCGCTCCGCGCCGCCGCGCTGCCCCGCTCGCGACGCCCGAAGATGGTATCGCATCAGTCCGATCTACTGGGCCACCGCCACCGCCACCGCCTCTGCCACTGGGGACTGGGGGCAAAAAAGAGGCAAACCGGAGGCCATCCCGTCCGTCCCCACCGAGTCCCTGCTTCAGCACCTCTCCATTTTCCCTCATTAGAGGACTCCGTCCCGGGCCACTCCGCCGAGGCCTGCGCCTCCCGCTCGCCCTCCGTTTTTGCTACACCCTTCTCTCTCTCTCTCCCGCTTCCCTGTCACTTGTTGCGATAATCCGATGCTGTGCTCGCCGAGGGGAAGGGAGGAGGAGGGAGGAGTTACTATCAACATATGGCTCGTCACAAAGTTTTCAGACGGCCACATAAAATCCGCCTCGCCGCCCCCTACCCTAGTCCCTTCTTCTTTCTCTCCTCCTCCTCCTCCTCCTACCCCTTCGGCCGCGAAGTTCGTCGAGGTACGCAGCGACGAGTGCATCTTACAGGCCCTCCCACTTCGTCTCGGAATTTTCCGGGGAAGTTTCCCCGCCAGTTATTCTCGCGCGGTATTTTCCTTACCGAGATTAAAACTACAGCTTGTGGTGGCGGCGGGGCGCGGAGCTAGTTCTGGGCCAAGTCCCCCACCCCTCTGGAACCACCCCCTGGGCTCGGGCCCCTGGGCTCCTTGTGCAACTGGAATCCTATTTTGGCTCGGGGCCGAAGAGGGGCGCGTGAAATAATGGGCATCATTCCATTATAACCAGCCCGGCCCGGCCCCGGCCCGGCCCAGCGTGCCATGAGCCAGCAACTGCAGGAACTTAGGCGAGCCCCGCTAAGCTACGCGAGGCGGGGACACAAATTGACCCTTACCCCGGAGCAGAGCGCCGCTGCACTCACCTTTTATTTTTTTCTAATTTTGGAGCCCGAGCCCACTCTGTCAGCTGTCTGCGTTTTGAATTTCGGCATTCGCATTGGTTTGCTTTCAAATGGCACTCAGTTTGGCGGGGAGTGCCCATCAAAACTCCTATCAGTGTGCCCTACTTTGTACACCATGGTCAATGTTAAGGGTTCTTTTCCTAGAATTTTTTTCCCATTTTTTTTTAAATAATTAAAACAGACTTACAATTTGCCAATTGATTTATTTTTCAGCACATTGTTTTGGAGATTAATAACACTATTAAAACAAAACGATAGATCAATTTCACAAAACAAAACAAATCAAGACAAGGAGATGGAGACAAAGGCAAGATTCTAGGAACCATTACAGTTACAAAACCTTGGTTCATAGCTTTCAGAAGCTATGTAAAAAAAGTACATTTGGAGACTTGATAAGATGCTGGACACATTTTCTAAAAAAAGGTATAGGTGAGTTAAAAGCTTAAACTTGAATAAGTGCATAGTGAAGAATTTAAGCAAGCAATATTGAAATCTCAACAACTCCAAGACAAAAAGGGGAAAATGGCACAAGACCAAAATAGTAGAGAATCAAATCAAGAATGTAAGAGGTGCACAGTCAGGTGTCTTTAAGGAAAATTAATATATGATAGCAATATCCAAAATCAGAAACTTGAAGACTCTATAATGATCAGTGTTTACAAGATACAATGCTAAGACTTTCTTGTGTGTGTATGTTTCATTCAAGAGCGACATTTTGAGTGTATCCACACCGGACATGTCAGTTGAGCTGCCTGATTTTTTATTATTCACACATGTAGGGATATATTTCTAAAGACTACAAGGAAAGAAGTAAGGTGTAAATATCTCAACGCCTATCACACATTTCTGTTGGTCATTTATATGGTTTTAAGCGTTTCCCGTGTATCAACATTCATCACAGTAAGCTCATGGCTTTGGTTACAGTTCTTGAACAAATCAACAAAACCTGCACTCAAGTGCACTAAAGTGGTTTAACACTATTTAAAAATTCATATGTACTCTAGAAAAGTCAAATGTGCATGGCACACTGCGTGTGGAGAACACCACCAGACATTTCAGTTTGGAGTATGCTTTTCAGACACACTACAATTTTCTACCTCATTGCGCTCCCAGAATGGAATGCTTTACGAAACAACTCCATTAGAAAATTCTTGTTAACAAATAAACATTTAAGATACTAGTGTCACTGAACATAGATAAAATCTGCGACAGAATCAAAGCAATAAAGTCCAAAAGTAACTACAATCTCTTGGAGAGCACTTACAAAACACTTAAGTTAAAAAGTTACATAAACTAAGAAAAATTCAGTGTAAATTGGATTTTTGATAACCATGAAAATTTTCTCACAAAGAAAAGTTTCAAATTGTAATCCTACGTTGGCTGAGTTTATAAAATCCAAGCACATATTGTAAACAGTAAATTTAAAGAGACATAGAAAAACATCAAAGGGCCTTTAAATGGTCAAGTCACAAGTATTGTGTAAAATTAAATGCCCTGCATTTCAGTCAAGAGATTTTCTTTCAAATAAGATCTTGCATACTGACATAAATATTGGAATACACTGTGCAGACACTAACGGAGGTGAGGAGACACTTACGAGTAAGAATAGCAATGTCACAAGGACTAAAAAATATCAAGGCAACACGGCTTAATAAGAAACAAACAGTGGTAGAAAACTGCATGTTTACACTTTTTGTTGGAACTGTAACACCTCACAATAACAATATAAAGTAGCAACCTGACTGGGTTCCATAAATTTGACACATTACCTATCGATTTCTTTCAAGTTTACAGTTTTCACAGTTTTGCATCATAAGGATAAAAGAATTCTAGGCACAAAAACTCACTAAACTTGCAGAGGGCGGCAAAAGGCACGGAGCCAAGTAGCATTTCACAACAGGGGAAATACACTGTCACACCACATGCACACATGTACATTTCTAAAACAACATGGCTCACAGAACAAAAGCTCGAGACAGCATTCAATCATATCACAGAGTATATTTGTACAAGAAACTGCCAAACACTTAAGGGCTATTGTGCTAAAACTTTCAACTTTAATAAGTACACAAGGGACTTGATGTCCATTTTACTAAGCAGTTTTGTTAATAGTGGGTAGAATGTCCATGGGCAAACAAACTGCTTTGATGAGAGATGGCATCAAAGAATAAAGGATTTATGGCTCAACCTAAATAACTTCTGGCATGTTGAGCCAAAGGGAACAGCAAGTAGCTTAGAAATAAATTGTTAACTGAACGCAATGTCCACAATCAGGGAGAGTAAGAATCAGGTGTCTCATAAGATAACATAAGTTATCGAATGTCAATACATTTAATACTTCAATGTCTGTCTTAAAAGTAGATCAATTTCACATCATGTGGAATCTACAATAAATTCTGGAGCAGGATGAAGGAGTTTATGAGGAGATTTCTGAGGAGAAAAATGACACTTCATGGATAATGATCATTGACTAGGATTTGTGTCCTGCCTTCATAAACTTCATAAGGTTTCTTCAAAACGTTGATGAAGCATCCTGCAGTGAGTCCTGAAAGACTCATCCAGCAGCAAAGCTTTTAGTCTTGGCGACCAGCTTTCCCACTGGAGAAAATCGGATGTCATACAAAGTCTAAATCCGATTTAATAGATCGAAGGCGGGTCTCCAGACGCCTCTCAAAGAGTTTCTTGCATTCAGAGAAGATGAAGACAGTCGAAGTAAGTGCAACAAGGAACACAATATCTGAAACAGAGGAACATGGCATGAACTGAAATTGTGGTTTATTAATAAAGTGTGTTGCAAAACAGCTGTAGCCTGAAGGTAAATTTACCTGTGAAGTACAAGGCTTCTGTTTGGAATACCATCTGAAGAGGTGGGAAATAGATAACCAGCATCTGCCCAACTATAGAGAGAGTAACAGCCACTAGAAACATACGATTGCTGAACAGTCCGATGGTGAAAACAGATTTTGTCTGGAAGCAAGAACGACAATGGTTACACCACCAGCATCTTCTTTCAAAAAAAAAGGTTGAAAATGAAAAGGGCATACCTGAGAGCGGCAAGACAGAGCATTGAACATGTCAAAGAAGACAAAGCAAGTGAAAGTCATGGTCGTGTCCCTTTTATTGATAAAATTGTCACTCATTTCTCTTTTAAAGACCCATAGTGTGCCCATAATTATGATGATGGCGGATGACAGAACATTGACTATGAGAGAACGAGTGATCATGGGCTCACGGACATTTCTGGGACGCATTTTAACTACATCTTTGTCAACTGGTTCTACACCCAAACTGAAAAAATAGAAAAATTTGTCAGTCAACCTAATAATAAATTTGCTCATTCATATTTTTTAAAAAAAGGAAGATCAATCTTTGAGCAAACCTTTGAGCTGGAGGTCCATCCATAATAATGTTAATCCATAAAATCTGCATGGCATTCAATGGATTAGGGATTCCAAGGAGAGTAGACAGTGCTATTAACGACAAAGCTGCAATGCTGGTGCTTAACTGGAATCGAACAAAGTTACGGATGTTGTGGAAGATGCCTTTGCCTTCTTCAATTGCAGCTCTGCAAGCCAACCAAATGCAACAATTAGTGCACTCACAATGATAATTATATTTTTAAATGACAGAATATAAACACTTTTGTATTCATACATAATAGTGTTGAAGTCGTCATCCACAAGAATCATATCTGCAGCTTCCTTGCACACATCTGTTCCATTTTTACCCATAGCAATACCAATATCAGCTTTTTTCAAGGCAACACCGTCATTTACACCATCACCCGTCATGCCAACAATTATTCCATGTTTCTGGAAAGCCTGAGAAAAAGCAAAAGTCAAATAGGTGAAACCATTCTCCAAAATCTAATGAGAAAAGATGTGAAATAAGTCTAGGAGTTCCTCAAACCTTAACAATGCACAGCTTGTGTTTGGGAGTCACACGATAGAAGACACTGACAGATTTGATTATTTGTTCCAGTTGCTGCTCAGTCAACTGATCCATTTCATCACCAGACAGTGATTGGAGATGCACAGTATCAAGCCCTACAGCAGCAGCTACAAAATAAATGCATGAATTGACAAATGAGTGACTTCTCACACAGGAAAAAGGAGCAGAGGCATAAGTCAACTTACCAATAGCTAATGCAGTTTCTTGTGAATCACCAGTGACCATATTTACACGCACTCCAGATGTTTGCAGCATTTGAATTGCTTCCTTTACATGAGGACGGGGAGGATCACAAATACCAACCAAACCAACAAATATCAAATCATTGAGAGAAGAACCTCTGGCCATGCCAATAACTGTAAAACGCAAAACATAAAGGAACAAATGATACTTGTTATTTTAAGAAAAAGAAATGACCAAACACATGGTGTAAAAAATACCTCTCAATCCTTTCCGAGCAATGTCATGTGCCTCCCCAAGGTACTCCTGCTGTTTCTTTGCATTCATAGGATAAAGTGTCCCTTTCTGAGAGAATTTAGTACACAATGGAAGAATTTTTTCCAAGGCACCTTTCACAAAGAAAAGTTCTTCTTTGGACTGAAAATTAAAATCCATCATCAGTACCTGCTATACACCTAATACCACACAAAGGGCATTTTGAAATAATGAGGCTTACATCTTCATATTTTGCTACACATTTAACTGCCATTATCTTCTCCTCTGAGCTGAAGGGGTATTCCTGAAGCCGCACATACTTCTGTTGCAAGTCATAAATACCATGCTGGAAAAAATAATAGGAAAGTGATGAGATATGTGATGTACTTTCAGGATAGCAATGAAGCAAACAATGAGCAGCGCCCACCTTCATGCCTGCTACCAGGAGGGCTCCCTCAGTAGGCTGCCCCATTAGAACCTCATCGGTAATTTTAGCATTATTACAAAGACAGCCAACCTGCAACCAGGATAAATTTGTGAGAACAAGTGTAAAACAAGTCATCAGACAATATTAAATCAAAGAGGAAAAATAATAGCAATTAATACAATTGATGATTTGAACTTGCCTCTAAAAGCCTATAAATGGATTGCCATGCCGTTTCCATAACATCACAATTGTGGATTCTTATCTCTCCTTGATCATTATATCCAGCTCCAGTGACCTATGTAACATACAAACCACAATTAGTACAGGTTAAAATCTCAAGCAAGACTCTAGCACTTAAAATTTGTAACACTGACCTCTGCTGCATAACCATCAGATGTCAAAAGTTTTGTCACAGTCATTTCATTTTTGGTAATGGTACCCGTTTTATCAGAGCAGACAACATTTACACAACCTAAAATTTGAGAAATTGTCGGAATGAGATTAAGAAAATTCTGAATGTTCTACAATAATATTTGTCATCAAAAGTTTGAAATAATATTGAATACCTAGAGTTTCAACAGTGGGGAGCTTCTTCACGATTGCTTTCCTTTTGGCCATTCTCATGACACCAAGAGCCAGTGTTACAGTAACCACAATTGGAAGTCCTTCTGGGATGGCAGCAACCGCCAAACTAAAAAGTAGAAATAAAGGTTAGAAAAAATTGATTTGTTACTCCTGACAATAAATGAGAAGGGTTGTGAAATTGTGAGCTTACCTTACACCGATGGTGAACATGTCCATAATAGGTCTACCTTGAAGCCAACCCAAGAGCATAATCAGGCCAATAATGCAAAATGAATAGAACGATAATTGTTGGCCAAGCTTGTCCATAGATTTTTGTAATGGTGTTTTAGGAGCCTCTTCAGCTTGCATCATTTTAAATACTTCACCAAATTCAGATCTTTCACCAGTATTAATGACAATACCCTATGAAAAAAAAAAGGATCATAGAATCATGTGGAATATTTGATACACACCACTCAAATAACACTTACCTTTCCATTTCCAGAACGAATTAAAGTTCCCATGAAGGCCATGTTTGTCTTGGATGTGTGTCCATTTGATTTCATAATAGGTCCTGTACTCTTAGCAGCGGGCTCTGTTTCACCAGTAAAGCTACTTTCGTCAATTTCCAGTTTTATGGTTTCAAATAATCGCAAGTCTGCTGGTACACGATCTCCAACAGAGAGGTAAACGACATCACCAGGCACCAAGTCTCTTGCTAAAAACGTCTGGAGTTGTCCTTCTCGCACACTGAAACCAAACAACTTACTATTGGCAAAATTTTCTTAAAACCAGTCTTAAGGTCTAGAACTCTTTCACTAGATATTCACCAATGACAAGAGGGAGGAACAAGTTTAGTCAATTCCTGAAGTGATTTTTCAGAACGATATTCTTGAACAAATGCCACGGTGACGACAATAATGATTGCCTGCAGAAAATATTTTGGCACTATTAGTGTGATAAGTGATAAGATTGAAAATTAATTAGGGAAAGGAGAATGGAAGGGTGCTTACCACAGTGATAGAAACTGCATCGTCGAATTGCTTCATGCAAATACTGACAGCTGCAGACCCCAAAAGGAGCATTATGAGTGGGTTCCTGAACTGGAAGGACAGACAAAACATGAGGTTAATCACAAATAAAGTCCTAACACAATTTTTTTCTACATTTATTAATACCAGTACTCACTTGTTCTATGTATTTTTTCCATGTTGGATCTTCCTGAAGAACAGACAGTTCGTTTAAGCCCGTCAATGATCGTCTCTGCTCTGCCTCATGCCACCCTAGGCCAGTCCTGACATCAACACGAAGCACTCCAGCGACCTCTTCTACTCCCATGGAGCAGACTTCACTCGTAGACATCCACATGTCGAATTGTTCTTCAGCAGATAATGGAGGATCACCCTTCTGCTGTTGCAGTTGTTGGGCCTGCTGTTGCTGTAAAATAAGAAACAGTGATAATATTATACCTTCTGTACTGCCTCCAGACATGGACAACAAACAAAAAAATGAGTAACAACTCAACTAAAGATACCATGCAAAGAAAAAAAAGGGTGAAGAGAGGATAGGAAACACAAAACCTTTACTAAGGAAAGAAAGCAGCAGAGACACTCATTGCCAAACATTTTTAACTAATATAAATTGAACTATCACATCCTTGTCCAAAGCAGGCTGCCAGTCACCAATTAAATTCTTTAATTGTTTCCAAAGAACTTACAAATTATGGCTTGTTAAGAAGTGTTATCATCCGTCTTCTTGCCTAGAGTGCAAGTCAAACATTTGCAGAAGCGATGCTTACACCTGAAACACTATTGCCATTCCACAGGATAAAATACATCAAAATTTACTACTTGAGACACAATGGTTAAAAAATATTCCAATGTTAGTGAAAGTAACGGAAAATTTTAACTAGTTAGCCATCATAAAAATTGACATGCTGCCACAATGTGGAATGAGAAAAGTGTCCAAGTGAGTCATGCTTTAAACGGACACAAAATGTGCGTCATCCGCACATCCTTTTACGTTTCAGCCCCAAATTATCCCTGACCTAGAAAAGAACGGCAATCGTTTACTATATCAAGTCAGCAAAAACTTGGGATTTCATACTTAATATTGTGCAAGTACTGAAACAACGCAGAGCGCAACTACAAGAGGTGCAATGCGTTAGTGATTCGCTACATAAAACTGTGATATTCAAGAACCAAAAATTATTAAAAATTAAAAACCAAAAGTAACTACATTCTTCCATACGGGTTCAAGAGTTTTTACCTTGTCACCTCTCATCGGAATCGTCATGGTGATTGAACTGCTTCCAACAGGGCAAAAAATATGACTCCCTCAACAGTCCTCACTCACTCCGCGTCGCGGTGAAGTTCATTCCCTGCACACAAGGCACACAGTGCCAAAACCCTCACAGGCAATGACCTAAGCCTTCCCGCTGCACTTTAACCTCCCGGGGCAACGATAACACGGCTACACTACGACAACGTCAGATTCCCGAAGGTTAGGTTCCTATTTGTTGACGACGGGGTGCATCATCTGCTCCGACGGGTCCCTTCCCGCGAGACGAATCTATTCAAACGCAGGGGAGCAGTGACAGCGACGGGACGTTGCCCCAGCACTGCCGCGTCAGGGCTTAAAAAATGTAGCGAGGGACACGGGGCCCTGGCTGCCAATCGATACTGCCTCGGCTCGGGGCCGCCGGGGGTAAGGCTGACGGGGCTTGGGGCTGGGGCACTCGGACGGTGCGGCTGCGGCTGGGGCGGGGCGCCACTCGGCACTTAGGCCCCAAAGAGGGACCAGCGACCAGCGAGCCTAACCTACCGCAGGGCCGCAGAGGCGATGCTCGGCGCACATCGGCGAGGCCGGGCTGGCGGCGGCACTGGCACGGCGCCGTCCAGGCACACTCTCGCGGTTCAATCAATGCACCGTTTTCCCATTCATTCCCCGCAGGCGCCGCCGGAAAAGTTTTCAAGGCATTGCTGCGGGAAAACAACAAGACAGCTCGACTTGACAGAAAACCCCACTGACGGTGCGGCTGGCCATTGGTGGCTCGCCGGCCAATGGGAGGGCTCGGTGCCCCCCGCCCCTCTCCTGCAGTTTCGGGAGGGGGAGGGGGCAACCGTTGAGCGTTTACCCCCGGCAACCTCGACAATCAGGGCATCGATTTGATTCCGGAGTGATCTGCACACGGATTGGGGAATGTCGGTTCGGAGCGGTCGCGGTGCCGCTCGGTGGATGCACGAGGGTACACGAGGGCAGCGACGGGCCGCACACGGGTGTCCCGGCCCCGCTCGCAGGGACGTCTAGCGAGGGCAGGTTGGTACGGCCTTGGCGCGGGCTTCTTTTGAAGCGGAGCGCGACCCTTGCCAGGTTTTTGCGGAGCGGAGGGGGTTGAAGTGCAGAGCAGAGAAGGCCCGAGTCCTCCCACATTTTCCAGCGGAAAGTGGCATTAAGAAACCCACAATAAAACACGCCTGGCCCAGGCAAGCCGGTGGCATGCCCCCTCACTCGAAATTCTCAAACAAAAAACCCTGAAAACTCAGGGAGGGACAAACGGCAGACTGCGATTTTACCTTCCTGAGCGCAAATCTCACGCAACTAATTTGATCGCTTTAAGTGTCCCTTTTTCAGTGGAAACCGTGAAAAGCGTGTTTGCCCCGATGAGACACGCACTGACGGCCGGACAGTGGTGTGGCCCGGCTAGCGGCGCGGCGCGTACTGCCAGGGTCAGGCCGGCTTGGCCGGGCTTGGCGCCGGCGGCAGCGGCAGCGGGCTCTAGTGCCTGGTGCGGCCCTCGGCCTCGGCGGGGTTGCGCGCTAAGCCCGGCGACCGGCGACCCACGAGTCGAAATCCCTTATCGCCAGCCAGTCCAGAATGATTCAGAAAACGTTATCCTACTAGTCAGAAGCTGAATGGGGCTGAAATCTCTACCAGATTAGCCCAGGAACGGATTAAGCCCATCGGCCAGGTGGTTCGGTTTCAAGAAGGCGGCACTCAGACATGACGCGTCTTTGACGCCCTCTCTCTCAACCGAAAAATTACTTTTGTTTTCATTTTTCCGAATTGTTTACTTCAGTTTTGGCCCGACTGCCGTATCACTCAGGGCACCCCGTGGTATCGCCGCCGCTCCGCGGAACCGCCCAGACAGGTGAAACCGGTGAAACCTTCAACTTGAGACGCCTGACAGCCCGGCGGCGATAGCGCCGAGACATGCGTGGGTCTCCATTCATGTCCTGCTTGCAGTGCTGTATACAGTGTGGCATCCCCCATCGACCCGGCAGGCCCGGCAGGCCCGGCAGGCCGCCTTGGAGAGGCCCGGAGCAACACAGCTGCGTTTGCCAACGCCCCCCGTCCCCGTCCCCCAGCTCGAAAAAACCCGGCCGCTCCACTCCACTGTGTTGCGAAACCGCGGCGCAAAACGAGCGTGGCGCCTCGCCTTGGGGACACTGGACTTGGGCGCGGCGTCGCGTCGATTCCATTCAGGCACTACACCACGCTTCGGCGCGGACGCGGGCCGACGCAGTCCACTCCACTGTGCAGTGGCGCGCGGCCGAGTACAAACAATCTGATTTCATTGAGCGCCTTCTACGAGGCCAGTGGCGAGAAGCAACGGTTCGATGGTTCGACCCCCGGTCGAGGGGCACGTCACCTGAGAAATGCGTGTAGTACACAGTACCCGCACTCTCTGCCCCTGACTGAGCCGGACAGAAAAATAGCTGGTTTCAGGGACTTCATCATGAATTTTTCCTCATTTTCATCTATTTTTCGCAAAGTCATTTCAGTGGCCGCGCGTGTCCTGTCCTCCTCCGATAAGGCGGACGACCAGTCACCGGGTTTACGGTCCGCCTTGCAAACATAAAACGCGACTCCCGCGTCGAGGTGCGACCTCCGAGGCGCCAGCCGCCAAGCCGCCAAGCCGCGGTGCGACTCGTCTCCCGTGTAATTGTTTTCGAACCAGCTTTCCTAGTCACTGCGCTGCGCGTGGCTGCGCGCGCTAGAATTGCCGCCTGGTTTCGAAGGATCGTTTCGTCGCCCTGTCTCTGTCGCACTCGCGGGGCGCTCCGCGCGGGCGAGAGAGAGACAGAGTGACGAAACGATTTCTCGGAATCAGGCGGCTGGCTGGCCGCTGTGCAATTAAGAATGACGAGGGTCATGGGAACGCATGCCGCCATGCGCCGCCATGTGCGCGAGGATTCCCGTTGCCCGCCGTCCCCGCTTACGGTGGCCCCCCGCCCCGCCCCGCCCCGCCCCCGCCCCTGCGGCTGGATCGAAACATCCCCCCCCCCCCGCGACCACCCCGACAATCATCGTTCAGTAGGCAAGCCGAGTGTTTGTCCGCGAACCACGTAACGCCTGGCTGGCTGCCCTGGCCAGCGACAGAGAGGCGTCTCTTCGATCGCGGCCCGGCCGGGGGGTAGGCAAACATGCAGCACCGGCGAGCACCGGGCAGTGGGCCTGGACTAGCCTGGACTGGGGCGGACTACCTACCCCAGCCCAGCACACTGCAGGGGTCAGGGCAGGCGGCTCCGTGCACGCACTGGGACTTACAATCAAGGCAAGGGCGCGGTCCTAGCGCAGGACAGGGGGCTCCAGGGGGTCGTGCACGCACTGAACTTACGATCAAAGCAAAGACGCGGTCCCAGGGCCGCTTGCGCAGTCCGGCGAGCGAGCCGAGCGTGCCGGCCCCGGCGCACCGGTGGCGCTCGTGCCCCAGCCACAGCGGGATCATGGCGACGTCCTTCCGGCCGAGTTCCGGCCGAGTTCCGGCCGAGTTCGGGCCGAGTTCCGGCCGAGTTCCGGCCGGCGGTGTGGAGGCGGTGGAGGCGCCGCGCGGTCAGGCGACTCGCATGCCGGTGGCGTCCCAGGACGTCCCAGGGCGTCCCAGGATGACGGGGAAGGACCGCGAGCACCGCGAGGACGCTCGTTAGCGATTGGTCACGCCGGGCTGACGCCGGGTCTAACGGGAAGAGCGGTTGGGCCTTGTGGGGTCCGCGACAGTCCGCGGCCGCCGGGGATCTGTGATGTCTCTGATCTGTGGCACTCGGTCAGCCCGTGCTTCCACGGACCACGGAAGAACAAGAGCAAAACCAGCCCGGCCCGCGCAATCATACGGCCCACCATGTGTGTGTGTTTGTGTGTGTGAGCGGGAGTGTGCGTCCTCTTCTCCCATGCAGCAATCTGTATTGTATCATCGAAGGCGCGCGGAACGGAGCGAACGCGTTCCGGCGATGCGAACGTCCGATAGCGCTCTAATTCAGTCGAGTCACCGACCGGCCCTTCGCACACACAGTGGACACACAGCACAACGCAGCATCTGTCAACACGCACGGCAGCTTCGTCGCTCCGTCTCTCTCGCACTCATGGGACGCCCCTAGTGAGTGCGAGAGAGACTGCGGTGCTCTGCCAAGGCTGCCACTGACCGGTGCAGCGAGCAGCGGCCTCGTGCAATCGCCTCGCATGCTTCGCATTGTCTAGCCAGCCAGCAGAGGCCAGCCATGGGCCACCATGGGCCCCATGGGCCAGCAGCCGGCCGCGTCAACAAAGGTCGGCGTTTCCATGTTTCCTCGGTTCCCTCGCAGGCTCGAAGCCGATGCAGGTCGCCGAGGTCGAGAACACTGCCTCCCCACAAGTCAGTGAGGATGAAGGAGCCTCCTGGCGGCAGGCAGCCCCTTCAGCACACCGCGTGCGTGAAGTGCGTCAAGTTGGATGGGTTGCCCACCTCCAGGCGCTCCAGGCGCTCCAGGCGCTCTAGGCGCTCTAGGAAAAGAAGGTAGCGTCTCCGCCCACTTATCCTGCTCTTGAAACTGAGGCCGTATCGGTACATTTAATCATCCCACGAGAGGACGAGAGCAAGCGTTCGTGTCGGGAACAGATTTGAGTGTTGCCGCGGCGACAAGCGCGCCGTGGAGTATTCGCAGTGCAGACGCGACGCAAGCGCCCTCTGTCGCCCGTCGTCCAAAGCAAACTGATTATTCTCAGGAAGGTGAAGCATCATCATCAGCCATTCAACTCGGATGCTTGCATTCTTCTTTTCAAATTTTCACTTTCAGGAAGTTTTTTTCTGGTTGGGAGACTTTGGTTAATCTAATTTTGGAATGCTAGCATTTTACAGTTTAAATTTATCACTTTCCACCCGTAAAGTTAGCCATGATATATTCATGTGAAGAGTATAGCCTAATCCTCTGACGTCTTTCATCCGAATAGAGTACGTATAATTGTCTGTTTATTGTAAATTTCTAGTTAATTAATGTTCTGTTTCCTTT
This sequence comes from Thrips palmi, assembly GCF_012932325.1. NCBI lineage: Eukaryota > Metazoa > Arthropoda > Insecta > Thysanoptera > Thripidae > Thrips > Thrips palmi. The sequence continues at coordinate 2,099,008 of NW_023144633.1, forward strand.
CAGAATACTCTGCTTAGACCTATTTCCTCGAGGGTTACATTCCTCTCGAAGGGCCATTTCACCCACGATCTCTCTGTTTTGCTTTTTGTTGCCGCAACTTAGCGGGTGCCGGCAAGAGCTTTTCACAAACAATAGTCGTGGCGTTTTTCGCGATATTGCCGATATTCCGCGGTTTTCCCGATCCAAAGATCCAGAATCTGGCATGCTGTGATCTGGGGCACAACTTTCACACCCTAAGAATGCCCATTTCACTCGAATGCCCCTCCTACCTGCAGAAAACCACCACCTACCCCCGAAATATTTCTCAAACCGAAAACTATTTTTTCTAATTTTGCCGGTTTGATGGGTTTGGGGGCGGTTTTCGCCAAGTCCATTCAGTACCTCCTTTAGAAGTGCTTCCATTCCGAATCGCGCTTACAAGTCCAGCAATTTCCCAAATAAACTTAAATCAGTATCAAAGTTTAACTTATGTTTACATTGAGGTTAGGTTATGATTTAATGAATGATATTTTTGACTATTCTATTCTGTTAAATTTTCTTGTCCTGAATGCTACTAACTTTAGTGTAGTCAAATATTTTGTCTAGTTTCTTATAAGCTCTACTTACCTCCCTGTAGCTGAGATTGATTAGACCGAAATATGTTAATAAGTTTATGTTTGCAGGTCCAGTGAATTCAATTGGTCAAAATGTCGAAGCGACCTGCAGATAATAGTGATGGCAGTGGGCAGCCACCTATCAAGAAAGTCCAATTTGAGCCAATGCGTATTGGACCAATATCAACATTAGAAGAAATGGACATGAAGGTTCTTCAGTTTCAAAATAAGAAGCTCGCTCAAGTAGGTTTTTGTCAGTATTCTGTTTTATCTCCTGTTCATGAACTTAGCATCTCTACAGGATTCTTCAATCTATTACAGAGGCTTGAGCAGCGTCAGAAAACAGAGGCTGATCTAAGGCAAAGAATAGAGCAGCTTGAAAAACGTCAAACTCAAGATGATGCTATGCTTAACGTAGTTAACAGATATTGGAACCAGTTAAATGAAGATATCCGTGTTCTCCTCCAACGGTTTGATGCAGAGACTGCTGATGAGTCTGAGAATAAAAGTAAAAAAAAATTGAATCTTGAATTTTGCTCTTCATTTTGTTTGTGAAATATGTGGTGCTAATTTTTTGGACTCTCTCAGATGAAAATGAAGCTACTACTTCATTTTTAATGCAGTTGTCAACATGGGACAAAGAAGAGTTAGATGAAAAGTTGGCAAATCGGGTTCAAGTCTCAAAGCGAGCTGTTGCAAAGGTCATTCAAGCTTTTGACCGCTTACAGCAAAGAAATGAGAAAATTACCTTAGCATTGAAAGGAGAATTAGATGGAGGTAATTTTCTTTAAGTTTTGTCTCTTTCCATTCAACCTCTATTTTAATTTGTGTACTCCGATAACTACCTGCCCATGTTCTTTTTCCCCAGATGAAGCTCCCAGCATGGATGAAACTATACGACAAGCCAACATTGAGGTTCAGGCAGAAAATCGAAACCTTCAAGCTCTCAACACATCTCTTCATGAAAAGTACCATAACATATCATTGAAGGTGAGTTTATGAGCCAACTTAAATCATTTGCTTTGACTGTGAGGAATACATGAACTGACAATGTCACTTTAACAATTCCAGCTGGCTGAACTTCAAGACCAGGTTAATGGTAAAGAAACAGAAGCTGCTGAGCTTCGTAACCAAATCGATGATTTGCAATATGAAGTTCAAAAATTTTCACAGAGGAATGACAAACTAGAAACGTCATTGGCAGATGCTATTGAACAGCTTAAAACTTACCAGCAAATGCAACAGCAGCAAGTAAATGAAGGCAGTTCTCAACCCAAGCCAGTGAATGTTGTCTCTACCGTGTCTCAAAAGAAGGTAAGTTATTTTATCAAGTATTTAATTATGTTTGCCTACTGGCCTCAAACCTAATCCCATCACCCTATTTATTTCAGTGTGAGGATTTGCAGAAAGAGTGTGAAGAACTCCGCGAGATGTCCAACAACCGTTTACAGGAATTAGATAAGCTCCACATGCAGCATAGAGACACACTGAAGGAAGTTGAAAAATTAAAAATGGATGTAAGTGGTTTGAAACTTTTTGTTTTATTAATAGATACAACCATTGTATTGGCCAACTTATTTTTAATTTAATTTGTGCCTCATTTCACAGATAAGGCAGCTTCCTGAGAGTGTAATAGTTGAAACAACCGAATACAAATGCCTTCAATCTCAATTCTCTGTTCTGTACAATGAGTCAATGCAGTTAAAGACCCAGTTAGATGAAGCAAGGCAGCAATTGCAGGGCAGCAAAAATGCTCACCTGCGACAAATTGAAATGATGGAGGTAATTTTCTTTTTCTGCATTTTAAGCTGCTTTTAGTGATATTCTTGCCCATTGTCACTTGGCAACTTGTTTTATGTTTCTTTATTTTTCTTATTATTGAATTTGTGCCTTTTTAGAGTGAAGAGCTGCTAGCTCAGAAGAAACTTAGGACAGAAGTTATTCAGTTAGAAGATCTTCTGGCTCAGTTACGAAAAGAGTATGAAATGCTGCGCATTGAGTTTGAACAGAATTTGGCTGCAAATGAACAAACAGGGCCCATAAACAGAGAAATGAGACATCTAATTACATCACTCCAGAATCACAACCAGCAGCTGAAGGGTGAGGTTCACCGATACAAACGCAAATACAAAGACGCAAATGGTGAACTTCCAAAGGTGTGTAGACTTGGTTTCTTAATTTACTGATGGAATTGCTCATGTTGTTTGTACCTTATTTACTCAGTGATAAAATAATTAATACTTTTGTTTTAGTTGAAGAGGGAGGTGGAGGATCTTCAGCAGAAGCTAGAAGAACATGCAGCTGCAGCTGAAAAACAGGAATGTGCATCAAGCGAATCATCAGTTAAGGAGGAAGAAGAAGGAAATTCTGAGCTTGTCAATGTCAAGGAAGAACCAGCAATGTCAATCAAGAAAGAAGGAAGTGGAGATGAAAATGAGGTTTGTGGAGACACCTCTAATTTTATGTCTTTGCCTTTGCACCTTTAATTCATCTTGTCTCGCTTTTTCCTCTGCAGCAGTTAGATGAGGTGGAGATGGACCCATCCATGGATACATCTCTCATGTCCCCTAAAGATAATAAGGACATCAAACAAGGCCAGGGAGCAGTGGCTCAGCAAGGAGCTCAAAGTCAGACGGTAAGTTTTTTTCACAGGAATTTATTACAAACAATGGAATTTAAAACATTTACTTAATGATGTTTTCATATTGTTTAGCCGGTTAAGACAAATGCTAGTTCCACTCCAGCCCCTGGAGTTGTGAATGACGTGAAGAAAGAAATGAAATGTGAACCTGGAAGTGATCCTCACCGGTCAAAGGAAATGAAAGGACCAGAATCAGAGCAAGTTCGAGAACTTCGTGCTCAGCTAAAGTCAGTAACCTGCGCTGGTAACATTGCTTTTCTTGCATTCCATTACTTGACTCAAGTTATTCTTATTGTATGCTCTTATTAATAGGAAAGCCCTGAACGACCAGAAAGAAATGAAACTTTTGTTAGACATGTATAAAGGTGTTAGCAAAGAACAACGAGACAAGGTGCAGCTCATGGCTCAAGAAAAGAAGAACCGTGCTGAACTTGAAGAGCTTAGACAGCAAATTAAGAAAATTCAGGTAATTTTTTTTCAACTTGCCTGGTGCTGGCAGCAAAGTTTGGTTTCTTATCTAAGGTAAAAATGAAATTAAACTATTTTTTTCACAGGAAAGCAAACGTGAAGACAGGAAGAAATTGGCAGATGAAGATGCTATGCGTAAAATAAAGCAACTGGAAGATCAGGGATATCAACTTCAAAAGCAGTTGGCTACTCACAAGCAGGTACAGAAATGCCCCTTTGATGTTAAGCTACTCCATCTCATTTTCTGTTATGCTTAATACTGTATTTTTGCAGGAGGAAGAGGCATTACTTAATGAAATGGAAGTGACAGGCCAGGCCTTTGAAGATATGCAGGAGCAAAACTCAAGACTTATCCAGCAACTTAGAGAAAAGGATGATGCTAATTTTAAATTAATGACTGAACGAATTAAATCTAATCAATTACACAAATTAGCAAGAGAAGAAAAGGATGTCCTAAAAGAACAGGTGCCCTTTCTTTGCTAAAGAGATACATTTCTTTTCATCAATATGCAAGTGTCTCATGTTTCTTTGTTTTTTTTTTTTCAAATGTAATAAATAGGTGATGACCATGACTACCCAAGTAGAGGCTACTAATCAAGTCGTCCGGAAATTAGAGGAAAAGGAAAGAATACTCCAAAATTCTCTCGCAACAGTTGAGAAGGAGTTAGCCCTCCGACAGCAAGCTATGGAAATGCACAAACGAAAAGCCATTGAGAGTGCACAATCTGCTGCAGATCTAAAACTGCATCTTGGTGAGAAGAACTTTCAATTGCAATCCATTCATTGAAATAATAATTAAGAGGGAAAGCACTGACCAACCTTGTTATTTATTTGTTTTCAGAAAAGTACCATGCTCAAATGAAGGAGGCACAGCAAGTTGTCACTGAAAAAACAAGCTCTCTAGAGGCTGAGGCGTACAAAACCAAAAGACTCCAGGTGGGTTTACTAATTCAAGTTTTGATGGTTTTGTTAAATGTTCAATTGCTGACGTTATTCTTGTTTTTTATTATCTTATAGGAAGAGATTGCTCAGTTACGTCGCAAGGCAGAACGCATGAAGAAGATTGAGCTTGCTGGTACTTTAGATGAAGTTATGTTAGAAGAAATTCGAGAATATAAAGAAACTCTCACATGCCCATCTTGTAAAGTTAAACGCAAAGATGCAGTTCTCTCTAAGTGTTTCCATGTTTTCTGCTGGGATTGTCTCAGAACAAGATATGAAACAAGGCAGCGAAAATGTCCGAAATGTAATGCTGCATTTGGTGCTAATGATTATCACCGTCTTTACCTATCGACGTAATATTCTAGGCAAGTAAGGAGTGTTTGAAAATTTTCATAGCCAATTGTCGTCAGGTTACTGTTGTAATCTGATATTTTGTGATAAACTATGCCAAGATAATTTGGAAACATGCAGAGGTCATTCATCAACTTGTAATCATTTTAGGTTTAGACCTTGGCTGAATGTGTAACTAGGTGAGTTGAGAGTGTATATCTTAACATATTTTGACAATATGAAGATATTGTCTTCCAAGACAGATCCTCACCTTATCAATTGGTGGTTTTGAGAGGACCAAATCCTCCCTTATTTAGTATTATTTTTTTTCTAAAGTTTTCTTTGTTTTATGTCTTTTTCTTATCATGGCTCTGTTAATGGAAATGATGCTGACCTCGGGGCAAGCCCTGTATGTGCGAGGCACTCAAAATAATTCTTGATAAGTCGTCCCCCACTTAGCTACTGGACTGGTTTTCCTTTGCCTTCTACGGTTTTGATAATTCACTATATTTTCCTCCTCATAAATATTTTAGGGATTGCAAATTGGCTCTTGTGTCAGATTAGCTTTGATTCTGTGATACAAATCGCATTTACTGTATCTTTTTAGGTGATTTTAAAACTTTTTTGTTCCTTAAATATTTCATAGACTACATAACTGGTAGAAGGGCATGGAGAAACAAATACTTAAATCATATAATAAAGATACAAATTAGCTTGCCTAAAGATTTTAATAGATTTTTTTTGCGTGTTTTGTTGTTTTTTTTTGACATTGTGAGCTCTTACTTATCCAGCCTTCAAAATTACTTACATCATTATTAAATAAGAAAAATTGGTTGTGATTTTGGATTGCATGGTTGCAAGTCAACATTTCTCTACTGCAGTGTACAAGCTAAATTGCCTTTGAAGGGAACAAAATAATTTACTTTTAAACTGTGTACCTTTAATCAGTTGTTCTTACACTAAAGCTCTGGAAGAGGACTTCAATTTATTCATACAACAGTTGGAATTTTGTATTTTGATTATTGTTGCGTAAAGGAGTGGCTGAGTCATAGTTAGTCCATTTTTCCATACCTAGTAGTATTCTCCAAGCACTGTGATATTTCATATTCAAAATTATGTCTTTGTATATTTGTAAATGAAAGTGGTTGTGTCTATGTAAATGTTGTTAAGATCAAGACTGGGAACTGGGGGGAAACGTTTGGTAGCACTAGATTTGCATCTGGTTTGTTTATATAATGTAGGTTTGGTGCTATTATGTTTTATGAAGAAGCCTTGTAAAATATCTTTATGAACACTGACTTTCATATTGTTTTATATGGGCTTCTTTGCAAGTCTATCTTCCTCAGAATTGGTGTGGGAAAATGGACTGTTTCAAGCTAGGATTGGTTTAGCTTGGTGTGTCCTTGTAAAGTTTGTAAGAATTTGTGTAAACAAGAAACTTCTTGATTGATGTCAAAAATTAATGCTGTTGAATAAAAGCAGTGAGTACATAATGAAAAATGTGTTTATTTGAAATTACAGCTCCAAATGTACATTTGTTAGCTCTACACATCTTTAAATTCCAAATGATACATTTTTTCAAGTAAAAAGCTTGGTTCTAACTCTTCAGAAATTTCTTGAAATACTCCATCTATGATATCCTCACACAACCTAAAATGAAAGATACAAGTACTGTAATTGTTTGATCTGGGTAGTACTTAATGCATTAATTACCCAATGTCGACATTACCTCTGAATAAATGGGCTCTGGACTTGTGAATTATATTCAGAAAATCTTTGCCTGTAATTCAAGATGTTGTGTATGGGCCCTTTACGAAGTCCTGAAATGGGGACATCTAAAACCAGCCAAAGGAAAATAAATTAATACAAATAATACAAATAAATCAATACAAATGATACAGTAAAAACAAAGGGTGACAACTTACTAGGATCAGGCAAATTGGTCAACACCTCATCTGAACCTGGAGTAGCGTTGTCATTTGATATTCCAGTCAAAGATGGAGGAGCAGTTGCCCATCCAACTCTCTTTGATTTTCTCAAGTCTCCTGAAATTAGAACAAGGAATTCTCTGAACAATCCTCTGGCAAACAAAGACTCAATGAAAAAAGCCTGTCCTTAAGAAATGTAACTTACCCTCAAAGTGCGGGGACCTTTTATTATCAGTGAAGTCAGCAGTATCTGTTGCAGCATCTCTGTAACCTTCTGTATCACTATCACAATGTTGTGTGATGACCAATTGCACATTGTTTGACAGATTTTGAACTTGAGTCCTGAAAAAAAAAAAAAACCTTTGAATATAACCTTTGAGTTGATTAGATCTTTGTTGAATTATCATATTAAATCACTGACTTACAGGGGCTTCTTAGGATCACTTGATTTTCTCTTCCCATCAATCGACTTGACATGCCTGCTTTTCTTCTTTTTCTTGGCAACAACCTTATTACAAAGCACATCATGCATGTGAGTTATGATCTCTTTCAGCTCAGAGTTACAACAGTTATAAATCTGAGTATCTTTCTGCTTTTTCTAAAATAAAATAAACACTAGTCAATGAATGGAGGATAAAAATATGCTACAGTGTGGTAGATGGAAAAACGATTTTGTTTTGCAAATTCTAAAAATCTACAATTTACCTCTTTATGTGAATTGCGACCTCTTGACGAGACATGTGCACTCACACTACTACGAACTGAAGATGGAGGGCCGAATTTAGCACGAGCTAAGTAGGAGGAAGTTTGCTTCCAAGAACCTCTATGTATACCATTATTTGTGCGTGACACAGCTTGTTGGGTCCTGGGCATCAGACTCCCTCTAGCACTAAGAGGTGAGCTAGCACGAGCACTCAAGCTTATGTCTTCAGGCTCAGTTCGTTTTTCCTCTAACATTCGAAGAAGTTCTTTGCACTTCAAATAAACTTCCTTTTTTTAAAGAAAAGGAACAACGTTAAATTTGAGTAGTCTATTAAAAAGCAGCAAGAAGGTTTAAACACCCTACTTACATCTGTTTCCTCTGTATCTTCAAACCCTTCAATTATTCCAGCATGAATGTCAAGCTGGCTCTTCAATGAACTGAGGTCACAAAGATGGTGCAAAAGGGTTCTTAGCTTGCCAAATATGTTCAAGCCTTGCAGTGAAGAAGGTATTTGTGTCAGATAAGCCTTCAAAAAGTTGAATTATTTTTAGGTTTTGACTTTTGGAACAAAATAGAAAAAATATGTAGAACAGGGGCTATACTAGGAGAAGGAATTTACCTGTAGGCTTTGTACTGCTGTTTGGTGAGCAGAAACTAGTTTTTGCATCAAAGCCTGGAGTTCAGTATGTCGCCCTGGTGTTTCTGTGGATGCACAAGCAACATGCTTACGCAGTTCAGCCACCTGGACAAGACAAAACTTGAAGACAATTTTACAAAAGTAGGTTTACAATCAAAACATGTGTATCATAGATGTTTTGGTGGAAGCATGAGAAAGACTAAATGAGGCAATCACCTGTCTCTGAAACTGGAAGAGATAATTGCGGGAAAATCTGGAAAGAAATTCATTAAGGCGAGTTTTTCTTCTCTCTAAGTCATCTGGTCCATCAGGCTCCGCAGGCTGGCACTGAATCATTCCTGTGATACTGTCTAAAGCAATGCTTATTCGTTGTCGAAGTAAAACTATCCGCTGAAGAGTTCCGGTTTCTTGAACATTTGCCCCTCCGTCTGTAACTAAATGATATCGGTCAGAAGTTCATCAAATTACAACAATTTAACTGAAATTGAATTGAAGACACTGGCTGAAATCCAACTGAGCTATGTAAGGAAAGCCTTTACACTTTACCTGTAGGAACTGGCCGTTTAAATGGCAAGCGAGGACCTTCTATTTCAGAGGGAATGCTTTCCGGCCCAAACTCGATAGGGGCTGAGGTTCTGGTAATATCTTTTTCATCTGCAGCATTAATCTGGGATGAAAATTAAACAGCAATCATCAGTGATTCCTCAAAGCTCTGCTTTCTTCAAGCTTGCTCTACATACCTCTTTACAATGACAGCAAGACGATGGTTGACACTCCAGCTTTTGATCACTGTCCTGTTTAAAAATGTTAATCTTGAACACAACATAGTTCAATACAATCATGTGAAAGGATGGATCCGAACATACCTGATTGTTTTCGGGCACGGCAATCTTATCCCTATCCTCAACAAATCGTTTCCACAGTAATGCATCTCTCTCCTTCTGTTTTTCCCTGCGAACTTTACGAACGATGCGCAAAAGTTCCTCCTCTGCTACATACTGGGAAAGAAATAAAAAAAATATAATTTTGGCGAAATGAGTCAAAGTCAAAAGACCTTAAAATTATTGAAGAACTTATGAGAGCAACAAACCTTAAATTTGAAAGGTTCTGAAATTGCATTTGCAGTGCAATTACTGTTGATTTCCATATTGTACAAAATGTCTTAAAATAAAAGCAATTTATCGTTCAGCAAAAGCTATCATTTGGAAACAGAGAAGGAGGAAAAGATCATTGGTAAACAGCAGATATCGCTAAATTAAACAGTAGCCGATAGACAGCAGCGGGGAAAAAATTTGAAACGTTCAAAACAAACAAATGAGAGGGTTAGGTTTGCTTTGACGTTAGATTTCATTGGTTATTGCAGTCACTTCCACCAACCAATCACAGTAGCCGAAATGAATTGCGTTTGTAAAACCAACCCACAAGGCGAAAACAGCTGCTGTATTTGCCGTCAAAATTAAAAAAAGCCGACTTTTTGTGAACTGTGGCATAAACTTCTCGTGGCCTATGATTTTTGACGATTATAGATTATCATGTTTAGCTTGTTTACATCTTTTATCGTGGTTCTGCCAAAAGGGTAGTGTGGTACCAACAAGCTCGAAAGCCGCTCGTCAGCTGTTAGCAGAAAGACTGCAGTGGGGGGCGGGGTGGAGTGGGAAGACAGCAGACGGCAGACGGCAGACAGACAGTCAGTTAGCAGTCAGAAATGGCGACACGAGTAGCATCTGGTTTTATGCGATCCGCTAGTATTTTTAAAGCTAAACCCGTTGAAATGCAAATCCAAAGAACAAAGACTACAACCAGAAGTGGCCGCGTTCTCCCCAAGCCGAAGACGCATTCGTTCTCGTTCGTAGGGTCTTTCTTCGTTGCCAATGCGGGCATTTTGACTGGCGCATCCTTCAGCAGGGCATTTGCCAACTTCCTAGAAGAACATGATTTGTTCGTGGTCGAAGATGACGACGACGATGACTAACTCTCCTCTCGACGCCAATTTTTTCTGCTGTAAATTTAAGGTAAGCACCTGTACGCAGTCTTCTCTAAAGTCGCTTCTATTCTTTTAAAAACCGTAAAGGACACTCAACTAGGGCATTTTTCTATGACTATTGTTCAATCACATTCACCGTCAGTTTGTTTCACCACAATTAGTTGTGTCAATTATTGATTGAAAGGCTGTTCCGATTCTCTTCTACCTTATAATCCTGCTCCTCCACGGCATTAATAAGGTGCCACTTCAATTAAAATTTGTCTCTTACAGGCACAAGTGGAAGTCAACCGTTGGCAGATGGGTGGTACTGGACCTGCACCACATTTTTATGACATGACTGCCTGCTACTGCCAGGCTGTGAAAATGACTCTTACTTTATTCTGACGTTATTTAATTTGTGTTACCACTGATAGTTTGTGTTCTTAGTTCTTTAGAATTTAACATGCTTAATGTATTATTTATGACCCTGTTTGAAATTTAAGAAATAAAAATGTATTGAAATTCTTAAAGAACTGTGTTCTTCATACTACCTCTCTTGTAAATGTCTTCAGTCTAACAGCAACGTAAATGAATAGGTTTTGGATTTAACAAATGAATGGTTCAAGGGGCTTTATTTAAGGATTTACAATTTGGTCTCGGAATGCAAGAGACGTTATTGCCTTACTGTGGCCGCTGTATTCCCTTTCTACAGTGCCTTTCTCTATATTCCACAGCCGGGCTATACCATCAGAAGATGCTGAAATTAGATAACCAAATTTATGCAAACTATTTCAAAAATTTAAACTATACAAAATGATAAGTCTTCTTTACCTGTTACTATGTACTGCGAATCTGCACTAAATGCCGCATCCCAGACCCACCTCTGCCCCTCTTGCTTGAGCTCTGTTTGCAATGTAAAGTCACTTGTGCGCCATACTCTGGCAGACTGATCAGCAGATGTTGTCACCAGGAGCCTGATTAGAAAATAAACAGGGACTTGATGCCTTGTGGCAAACTTTCTCAACGGCAACTAAGAAAACCTGTCTTACGAAGAATCTGGACTGAAGGCACATTTAAGTGCGAACTTGGGATGAGCTTCTATCTTATGGCACGGGTTGAGTTTAGTTGGTTCTTGAGAACCACCACCACTAAGGCTCCATATGAAACATCGGCCTTTGTTATTAACAGCTGCCATGAGGTTCCCTAGGGGGTCCATAGCAATACTTTGAATTGAAGCATCTGCTTCAGGAATCTGTAAGTATGCATTAATATTTAAGATGAACAATTGCTGCTAAGGAAATGGAATGTTGAGCAATAAGCCAGTCCCTACCAACTGTTCATTGTGGTCTGTCTTCAGATCCCAGAGATGGATAACTCCACTTTGATCACCAACAACAAGTTCTGATTGATTAGGATGCAGACAGACACAGTTGACTGGGGCAGATACTTGAAATATTCTCTGGCACTGGAGTGTTCGAGACCTACACAGGAAAGAAGAGTACCACGATAGTCCCCCTAACACTTACACATGATGATGATGTGCATAACTGCACCATGATATTTGAAACAATCACCTTAAGTCCCATATACGGGCACTGAGGTCTTCTCCTCCAGTGTACATCCATTTACCCTCTTCTTGAAATCCAACACTAGTAACATTTTTGGAGAGCCCTTCATAGTTGACAACTGGACTTGGATTGTTAGAGGCCAGATCATACATTCGAATACGTGTATATCCTGTAATATAAGAATAGAAACATAGTCCTGGGACAAGGAAATAATCTCAGTCTAACAATGCAAAAAATTACCTGCTGCTGCGATATGTTGCTTGTCTGGAGTTATATCAAGAGCATTCACTTGCTGAACTCAAAAGTTAAGGGAGATAACAAATATTTTACTTTTCTTGTCAACTATAGAGTAGAGGAGGTGCAAGGGCATTTGTTGCAGTACAAAACAATATAAAGGATACAGATTCCGTGTGCTGTGCTGTTCGTTGACATATTCCAGTGTGGGCTTGCCACAATTTAATTGTGTGGTCATATCCCCCAGTCGCTAAAATAACCTGTTCACTAGGCGATGTGTCAGAAGTCATAGTAATGGTCATCTGAAAAAAAAAAAAAAAATAGGCACGAAAGCTTGTTAGTTATTTTCAAGGAAAGAACCACTTGAATTTATTGTCAAGAAAGATAAAACGCCATGCCAAATATAGACACCTATCAAAGAAAAACTAACCTGAAGCCCGAACAAAAATAAACAGTGTTGATAAATAAAATCAGCTTTCCAAAACAAAGATAAGTAAAAACAGGAAAGAACCGTCGATAAAACACTGAATGCGTATTATTATGACTGTAATTTTTCAGTCCGTGTAACTCTTTAACGAGCTGTTTACTTCTAATCAGCTGTTTCTTATCACAAATAAAGCCAGCCAGGTTATGATTTCCCCCGGCTCTTCCCCTCCCCTCCCCTCTATACCCGCCCACCCCGCCACTCCACCGCACTTAACTTTTTATATCTCAAGAGGTAACATGAACGAAGAGGCATCCCAATTATTAATAAGCAATATTGAAAGGAAGCATGAATAAAGAAAGTTGATACGGTAGTTCTTAGCGTCTCAAAGCTAAAATGGAAACTCAGAAATTTTGTACTTTTTTAACATTGGCAGCCCTGCGGCACACTTGAGCGCGCTACGTTCAAATGTGTCCGCGCTCCGTCCACTTGATTGGGTGATTGTGGCGGATATGTTTTTCTGGCAATGTAGAAAACTTCTCAGACAAGATTGATACTGACACGAAATTTATTACGGAAGAAAGATTATATGTCACAAATAACATTAAGAGGCACAAATATGTTCCTCAATTAAGTGAAGCAGTTGGTGCCAAGTTTCTTTCCTTAAAGAAAGGATGTTGAGTCCTGCTTTTCTTTGTCTTGGAAGAACCAAAAAACGATGTGATTGATGGAGTACCAGGTGATGCTTCTTCATCTTCTTCCTCCCTGTCACAAAATTAGCGGAACCCATTAAAATTATTTGAAGACAAAAACCCTCATAACAAAAAAAAAATGGCACTTACCATTCCACAGTTGTGGCTGAACTTTCTAAAATTTTATCTGCTGTCGACCAACTCATCCTCACCATATGAGGGAATCCAAAAATAGGATCAATATTTTGCTGAAGGAATTTCTTTGTCACTGGATCTAGTGAAAATAAAAAATTATAAAAAGGGCATTATTTGAACAATATAAAAACAATAATGTCAAAGCAGACATACCATTTGGATATCCACTGCCCCATCCTTCAGCAGGCTTGTCAATGCCATCTTCAAATTTCCAGACCTGCAATGCTCTATCTCGAGACACTTTAGCACATATACTAGCAGCACTAACGCAGGGATAGGTAGCGTCCGCTTTGCTAGCAACAGTAATTTTGAAGTCTGGAAATATCTTAGACAACTTTTCCTGAAAATTTCAAAAGGAATGATACTGTGTTTGTTCAGCACAGAAAATTACATTACTAATAATAGTTTGTTAAGCAAACAAGTGCGTCACCTGATATTTGTCTGCTGGACCCACAGTGTCCACATACACCTCAGAAATGTTCACACCAGCTTCGACAGCTTTTTTGATGAGGCCTATCGCTGAGTCATGTGATACCTGGTTGAGCGAGTACTTTTGCCTACAGAAACATGAGATACAAAACAGAAACATCTGAGTATATGAGGTTTGATATTTAAGGAAATACCAGAGTCAAAGCTGCAAGAGAAAAATACCAGTACCTTCGTAACATACTATTACAAATGCTATTGGGAGCAATAACTTCCACAGACCAACCGACATAATCTTTCCCTTCACATAATTTTCCAAAAAGTTCTTCCCGTTTCTCTTCTGTTAAAACCTTGGAGTCGGCACAGCCCAATTTCTTAAGGGCGTCTGACTTATCAAGAGGGCAGTACGCCACACCATACACCATAGGACCTGAAAAATTAAGAGAGCACATTCAGACACATCGATCCATTTTTCATTCAAAAGAGACGTTCTTTCAGGCTAAATATTGACTAACCTAGAACAGGACCTCGGCCGGCTTCGTCGACACCCAAACAACATTTCTCAGTTTTACAAATTTCGGGAACAACAGAAGATAACACAACATTTTCGGAGTTATCTTTTTCAGAAAAGTACTGTGCTAAATGCTCAGCACAACTGACACTAGAATCCTCCATTGTAGGTTTAAAAAAATATCTAATTTTGATAACACAAACAAGGTTTGACCAATCGCTGTCTCCCGCGTTTTCTTTGAGTTGAACTCCGTACTGCGAATAGCAGAAGAAGAGACGGATTATTGGCACTTTTCTATCGTACGAACAGGAACCTTACGAATAGTCAAGTTTTGTTGATCTGGATCTGTCAAAACTTACCAAGACTGCTATTTTGAATAAAACGTTTATGGGTTTGTAAGCTGTCATTTGACCTTTTAAAAGGAAGGTTTTCAAAGTATTGACAACAATGGAACTCCAAGACATTCACTACAACAAAGCTGAATATGTTGAAACGGTGAGGTTACATTCACTACCTTCAATGTTTCTAAAATAATTTTTAGAGCTCTGTTGTTTGAGATCATTATGTATACAGTTCTCTTGCATCCTTCTGCTGAGTTTCTATCAATTGGAATCGACATCACACTATATTCTTCAAATTAATCTAAAGCTGATTTTTGGCTTGCAGGCATCCGGCAACAAAGTCAGTCGTCAGACCGTTCTTTGTGGTTCCCAAAACATTGTGCTTCATGGGAAGGTTATAGTTCAATCAGATGCCATTATCCGCGGTGATCTGGCCAATGTACGAACTGGAAGGTACTGCATTATTAGTAAGAGAGCTGTACTGAGACCGCCGTTTAAAAAGTTCAGCAAAGGGTAAGGTTACTTGTTAATGTTTCTTTCAAATTATTTCGTACATCTAATAATTTGTTTCTGTTTCTTCCCTTAAAGTGTTGCTTTCTTCCCCTTATTCATGGGAGATCACGTTTTTGTTGGTGAAAATTCTGTTGTTAGTGCAGCCATGGTGGGATCTTATGTCTACATAGGAAACAATGTTGTTATTGTAAGTGATAAATTTATTTCTTATTTCCCTTTCTGATTCTTTTTTCACTTAATCCTTTCTTCTTTTTCTAAAGGGACGGCGCTGTGTGCTCAAAGATTGCTGTTACATCGAAGATAACTCTGTACTTCCCCCAGAAACAGTTGTACCCTCTTTTGCACGGTATGCTGGATCACCTGGTGTTTGTGTGGGAGAGATGCCTGAATGCACTCAGGAATTGATGGTAGATTTAACAAGGAACTATTATGAGCATTTTGTTCCAGCTCCTCAATAATGAATTTGCTATTGTTTTGTACTCCCTTCCTTGTTTTGTTATGTTGTTGGTGATCTTCTTGTGAGTCACTCAGCAAGCTTCATTGTGAAATAACTTTTATGTCTTGTGTTAAATTATAAATAAAATACTGAACTTTAACTATGTACATTTATTTTACTTGAGAAAAGCTCTGGTTGTGCCACATTTAAATAGCATTAGAATTTGTTACTTCCCAACAGTAAGGACCAATAAAATGTAACAAAAAAGAATATTACTACCATAGTTACACATATTTTCCAAAATATTCTTTTTCAGTAGGTCCGGCCCAATTTTGAGTACCGACCATTCTATTCATAAGTAAATATTTGTATGTAATTGGATTGATGTTTCTCTTTTCTTCTAGTTCTTCAAGCTTCTTCTTGGCTAATATTGTTTTCATGTCTACAGCCTCTGCTTTGAAAGGTAACAATCTAGCTATTTGCTCCAGCCAGGGTTTCACCTTAAAATGTTGAAATGGAAGTTAAAAATTTAAATGTAACAGTTGCATATTCTCACAAAGAAATACCTTACCTCTTCATAACTACACTTCCCTCCGACTTCAATGATGATTCGCCCTTCCTTAATGGGTGTGACATAATGATCAATGGGTCCTTTACCTCCTCCATGACGCTTGCCAATACCCTAGGAACAACCAGTTGAAATCAATGAGTCATTGAATGAAGCATTCTAGACTTACTACCAAGGAAAACATACCATTTTGGAAATAGGTTGCCATGGATCATCTATTCTCCAAATGGCAAACATTCTTGAGGCATCAAGCTTTCGGCCTACAGTTAGTCGGATCATTTCCATGTGACCATACCTCAATCTTCCACCACACAAAGCCTGGAAGTTGAAAATGTTGATTCATTCAGTCATTCATTTTCTCACCAGTACAGAGATAGAAGCCATACTACGTACCCTGATACCATACTGCTCATGTAGTAAAGCATTGTGTACTGGCTCTGGACCTCTTATGAGATGGAGACTTTTCTTCATCTTGCGGTGCTTTTGGTTGGGAAGAGCGTGTGGCACTTTCATCATAACTCGGAGCTTAGGTTTTTCAGGTAGATTAATATCTGAACATCAAATAAGTAATTATAAGAGACCAGACTTTATTTTTTCTGAAAAGTAAAACTAAAGACTTTACTTGAAAAATTTAATCTCTTTGGCTTACCAGAATAATCCTCGGGTTCCTGCAGATAATTCTTTTTCTGAAGTGTTGTGCTTGTCGACAACGCATTCCGCCCTGAAAAGAAAGCAATTGCGAACATTTCGATTAAACAATCTAGAATGGGAACATCCAGCTCGACCTTATGCTTTGAGAGAATCGTTTAAAGTGCCCAAGGTTTTGAATTAGCAGACAGTTTGAAAAATATTCACTAGCAGACAGTTTACATAGGTTTTTGGTTACTTATTATCGCCGTAAACAGGAAACTTACCATTCCTTATCAAAGGCCCTTGAATTTGAAGCGTTTGGAAAACGCCCCGGAGTAATGATAACATTTTTGTAGTTTTTGTGTTTCAAATAAACCAATTGTAATTTAGGTTAAGTGTCCAACCAAAACATGCGGAGGTGGTGGGAGGGGGATGAAGGATATCGACAGGAGCACCATCCGAGGCGTAAAAATGGATTAATCCAGAAGTGTTCAGGATTCATGATTAAGGTATCAACTTTAACCAATTTAAATTAAAAAATTTTTAAAACTTTTTAGTTCAAAAGAGAATGGGTAGCGTGTAAGTTTAGTTTTCCCTACTTTGTCGTTGTGCTGGCACCAGTGACATTTTCCTGCTTTTTCTTCTTGCACCCTTTCCTCTTTGAAATCGTTCCATGTCCCAACCGGTTCCTGTTTCCGTTTCTTTCAGACAGTAGCCTCATCAAGGTGAGTGTCGCTCGCGTTTAAATCTAAGAACATCTGTATATTCTAGCTAAATTTACGAGCGAACTCCCTTTATATATTTCTAATGTGTTTTTTTTTAAGTCTTTTTAAGTGTTTCTGAAACTCGTTTTTGTTTGTTTCCGTTCATTTTAGGTCAAGATGGGGCGGCGTCCGGCACGATGGTTAGTACCGACTCATGCTTCTTTCCTCCTCTCATTTGATACTTTCTCGTACGCCTTTCGAAGTATTATTTAGTGCTGTGTCTTATTTCCATTACGCGGATCTCAATGTAGTTTCAATTACTCCCTGTATCGCTATAGTTGAGTCGTCAAGAGTTTGCTTACGTCGTTGCGCCACTTCTTGTAACTTTTGTCAGTTCTCTTTTTGCGGCGTTTTGAAATGAGGCTTGTTAAATTGCTTCTGCCCACCCTAAATCTCGTTGTTGGCCGCCGTCTGCAACGCTATTTGTTGCAATTATTGTTTGCGGTATCACGCAGTTCATGCTGCATGTTCGTATAGGTTATGTTCCTTAGTGTACGTGTTGACTATCCATCGGGAGACCTGATAAACAGTCAACAGTTCTGCTTCTGTACGCTGACTTTGACTTGTCTCGCAAGTTTGTTAGGGTCCTGTGTTTGTGGTTCACTGTGTGGCACTAAATTGATTTTGTTTTGTTACAGCTACCGCTACTGCAAAAACAAGCCCTACCCGAAGTCCCGGTTCTGTCGTGGTGTCCCCGACCCTAAGATCCGTATCTTCGACTTGGGCAAGAAGAAGGCCTCAGTAGACGACTTCCCACTATGTGTGCACCTCGTCTCTGATGAGTATGAACAGCTCTCGTCTGAGGCTCTTGAGGCCGGACGTATCTGCTGCAATAAGTACTTGGTGAAGAACTGCGGCAAAGATCAGTTCCACATCAGGATGAGACTGCACCCCTTCCATGTCATCCGCATCAACAAAATGTTGTCCTGTGCTGGAGCTGATAGGTAAGTTCACATCATGTTGAAGAGTCTTGCTGTCAGAGTTATGCTGACTGATATTTTGCACTTCTGAAAATGAAACGTATGGTTTTTATTATTACATCTGTAGTGCAATTATCTATCTGGTTGAAGGCCCAAGCTTTTTACGAGCAAGTCTACACTATAGTTGATATGTTCTCTTTGAATTGTGTCTAATCAGCTGATTGTTTCAGGCTCCAGACTGGAATGCGTGGTGCCTTCGGCAAGCCTCTTGGTACTGTTGCCCGAGTTCGCATTGGACAGCCCATCATGAGTGTCAGATCTAGCGACCGTTTCAAGGCTGCAGTTATTGAATCCCTCAGGCGTGCCAAGTTCAAGTTCCCTGGTCGTCAGAAGGTAAATTATCTTGCCCATTCATTGATTTCCATGATGCCAATTGCATTGGGTTGAAATCTTACTGACTTCTTCCCACAGATCTACGTCTCCAAGAGGTGGGGATTCACCAAGTACGACCGTGAAGACTACGAAAGGCTGAAGGCTGTTGGTATCCTTGCCAATGATGGTGTCAACGTCAAGTACAGGCCTGAGCATGGACCTCTTGATGCGTGGAAGAAGGTTCAGCTCGAACTCGCCCGAGTTTAAGTATTCATCCTACTGCGCAATGTCATCTGTGCCTGGTGATTAATAAAGTCTTAACATCAATTTTCTCTCAATTGTTAGTCCTGTTCCTTGCATCCTGACATTTCTTTGTCACACCTTATGACTCAATCATCAGCTGACGTTTGGTTGTGGGAGTCCATAGTTATTGTTGGCTCTCATTTCTGGTTGGAATGTGGTGAATTAGAGCCCTATATAATGTAGGGATCTTTGGTGAATGATGGTTTCTGCACTTGTTGGTGCATAGGGTGCATGGACTGCTTTGTTTACAGCAGTCAGGTGACTGTCAATAGTTTGTTTGAAGTACCATAAACTTCATTAGTGTGATGAGTAGACAAAACACCTAACAGAATCGTCAAGTTTGTCAATTGATATTGGCGTTTGTCACAATTGACCTATTATGTTACGACGTGAGCACTAGTTGCCACTGACCAAATCCTGGGTCTCGCCCAGGCGGATCGTGGAGAATGATCCTATCCTCCGTAGTGCCATTTTTTATGGTTATTTTCCATGTCATAATCTCAGCATTTTAATGGGCTTTGTCATTTATCGTTGTCATGTGAATTAATTAGTCCTTGCACTTCTCCGCGTTACGTGATTTAGGGACGGGCCCGTCTCATCCCCTGGTATGAAAAATCGTGGTTGAAGCTGAAACACGATATGAATCTGGTTCCTAGCAGACGACTGTGTTGTGCAGCAGAAACCACAACAAAAAAGAAGCGCATCTGTGAGCAGTGCAACTTCTTCTGAAAACTCGTCGTCCCTGGCTTTGTGTTTGTTTTTGTGGTTAGCTCCACTGGGAGGAGTGTGGTTACGAAGGTCGACAGGCCTGACCCGCCGGCCCTCCGCTCTCCGCCTCGTCGTGATCTGAGGACGATTGCGGCCACCATGAGCTCAGTCGACTCCGTGGCTTACTTCATGAACGAGCTGAACAGGGAGACTGGAATGTACGAAGAAATCTTGACCGTGCTGGGCCTGTGCTACCTGGGGAAACTGACAGTTTCTCTAACATGGTCTGCTGTGCAAGGCTTTAGAGCTCACATTTTATCCAGAATTCTTCCGTCGCCAAGTATAACAGACACTTATGGAAGATGGGCTGGTACGAGTTCCTTTTTAGTTAAGAGACCAAGTGTCTTGTAAGCCATGATTTCTTATAAGTTTATGGCTGTTTGTATGCTATCCTTTTACAGTTATCACTGGCTGTACTGCTGGTGTTGGACGTGCATACACTGTGGAACTTGCTCGCCGAGGAGTTAACGTAGTTCTCATCAGCCGAAATGTAGACAAATTGAATGAACTGGCAAGAGAAGTTGGTTGGTATACTTTCTATACATTTTTAAAACCAAATTGGCTTGTCAAAGCTTTAAACTGAGTTGGATGTACCTCCTATAATTTCCCCAGAAATGGACTACAGCGTAGAAACAAAAATTATTCAAGCGGATTTCACAGAAGGCAGACCTATTTATGAACAGATTGCCAAGGAACTGGATGCCTTGGATGTAGGAGTTTTATGTGAGTTACCACTTAATTTTATTTTAAAGTTGGTACTTGGAGCATCATTACAATTTTATTTATTTCTTGCAGTGAATAATGTTGGTGTGCTTCATGGTACTCCACTTTACCTCTCTGAAATGAGTGAAAGTGACGTTTGGGACATGATCAACGTCAACATTGGTGCCATGTCTATGATGACAAGAATTGTTTTGCCATCTATGTTGAGAAGGCAACGAGGAATCATTGTAAACCTTTCGTCTATTTCATCTGTACAGCCACTGCCTCTGATGGGGATCTATGCTGCATCAAAGGTTCAAGCCAATTTTTAAAAAAATGCCATTATTTTATTTATAGTAATAATATTATTGAACTCATCAATTTTAACTCCACACTTTGTTGTTGGGTTTGCAGGCATACATAGACTCCCTTTCTCTGGCTCTCAGTGAAGAATGTAGAGGATCTGGAGTTAAAGTACAGTCCTTAACTCCTTGGTACCTGAATACAGATATGTTGCACCTATCTCCAAGATCTAATCCTTATTTAGTGCCATCGCCAGAAATGTATGCTCACCATGCTATTTCCACTCTTGGTGTTGTTGACCATACAACTGGATACTGGATACATGGGCTCATGGCAAGTAGCTTTGATGAAGCAAAATAAAATCCACTTACATTTGGGTAATTTTCTAATGCAAATTTTGTTTTATTTTACAGAAGCCTTTCATGCGAATGTGTCCTACATGGATCTATGTCAGATTTGGTCACTTTTGGAACAAGAATGTGAGGGAGCAAATAATTAGCCGTGAACGCAGAAAAGTGACTCAAATTAGCAGAACTCGGTAGATTTTTGATCAGTTTTTGTGTCTACATTCCCTTCATCTACCGTAAAAAGCTTTTTAAAGCAGAGTTTTAATTTTGTTGTTCATCTACTTAATTTCATATCCTCCTTATCCATCACTCAAATGATGACACGTCAGATGTGTCAGGCTTGTCATTTTCTGTGATGTAAAAACAATCAAACTACTAACCAAATTCGCAAGATTGTATTTTCATTCATTCATTATCATTAGACTTTTTCATTGTGTTTTTTATACCTATAATTGAATAGTTAATTTATCCTTCTCTTTTTTTTGTATTTTAAAGAATGATAGTGATAAAAAAATTTATTCAAAGCCAAGTTCTAAAATCCTAAACCATACTCATATGTATGTGGCGCTTGTGGCTTATTTTGTTGTGCTCACGTAAACATTCTGATAGGGTGCACCACCTTTTAATAAATATTGTGCCATTAGATATTAGTGTAACTTTGAATGTACCATAATGTTTCCCAACATATTTCTGTGGATCCTGCAAAATTTAGAAAGTCATCAATACTTGCGCACTTTCCACATTTTGCGGCCGGCCGGTAGGAATGCCTGTTTATCTCAGCAATTATTTGTCTAGTCACCCACCCCTCTAATGATGGTGGGGGGAAAAAAGGGAAAATAGGAACTGGAGGCTAGTTGTAGAGTACCATAAATTACTTTGAAATAAAAACAACAAATGACGCTCAATCCAGTGTATCTGTTCTCTTGGCTTTAAAATTCCCTTCTTCAGAAAAACATGATTTCGCGGTTACCAACCGCTAGTTGAACCCCTAACTTGAAACGAGGGCAGTAGAATGCACCCTGATAAAAATGGGGTGACACTCTGGATGGGCGACTAGAGCTCTTTCCTAAGGTCACGTTCTAGTAGGAGGGGCGCCGGGTAGCTAGGCTACCCCTTGTACACGCGTGCACAGTGGTTGCCTAGCGGCCAGGCGTCGGCAAGACGTCGGCCATGTGCGTTGGGTTGCCAATTCTCCGGGCGGCGCAGCGACAGTGTACGAAACTGAGGCGGGAATCACGAATCGCAGCGACTTTGTTCATGCTGGACAGAGCCGGTTTTTTGAAAGTCCAGCCTTGAGTCTTGAGCCTTGAGTTAGCCTTCGCGGTGCTTCGAGGTCCCCTCCCCGGAGTCCTCAGGTCAGGGACGCGACTACCGATGCCGCGATGCCGCCCTCTCAAAGTCAGTGCCGTCCGACCGGTCGTTGGACGCATTTGGGTATTTGGCCGAGGCTGGTGCGGCCCAAAGCCAACAACAATAAAAACGCCTCGGCAATGAAGGTCGTCTAAATTTCCATGTATCTGCGTTGTTTTCGCGTTTATTTTGGAGCGCTCGGGCGGGCTGGTGTCTCGGCCCACTGACCCGGACGCTTAATACAAAGTCAGCGAGTACACGCACCTCTTCCCCTTCGCGCCGCTTCACGCCTTGTCCTTCTGGGCCTTGGCGATGAAGTCCCGGATGTCGCGGTGCGCCAGGTTGGTGAAGACTCCCGGGAGCCCATCTGCGCGCAGCCCATGCCCCACGAGATGATGCCCATCTGCTGGCCGGTCTTGTCGTTGAAGACGGGGCCGCCAGAGTCGCCCTGCAATCCGAGCACAGAGGTCAACATGACCAGTTGTCGTTGTTTTCAACGACGCGCCCGCTGGTCCACTCACCTGGCAGGAGTCCTTTTCCGCGCGCATGCCGCAGAGCATCCTGTCGGTGACGGTGAGGTCGAAGCCGGAATAGTCGTCCTCGCACTCGGTCTGGTCAATGGTCTCGATTTTGACTTCGCGCAGCGCGGAGGGCAGCGGTTCGGAGTGGAGGGCCTGGGTGCATCCCAACACTCTCAGCCAAGGCCCAAACCGATGTTTGCCCGCGGCAGAAATTAGTTTGAAGACCCCTTCCTCTCACTTACGTCGGTGTAACCCCAGCCGATGAGCGTGATTTCCGTGTTGGCGACCACCTTCTGGCCGACCGGCACCAGGGTGACGGCTTTCACCGCTTGGCCGAGCACCAAGTCCTTGCTGACCCTGAGGACGGCGACGTCGTAGTCGTACGCCGCGGCCTTGTTGTACTGGCTGGGGACGTAGATCTTGGTCACGTCCACCAGCTGGCCGCCCGACGCCCATTGGCTGGAGCCCACCCTCACGCGGTAGGTCACCTTGCGGTCCCTGTGCATCAGATGCCCCTTGTCACTCACACTCACCCACACCACCACGCCAACGCGCGTGCCCCCGCACTTACTTGAAGCAATGGGCAGCGGATAGAATGTGACGCTTGTCCAAGATGGTGCCGCCGCACTGGGGCGTGAACGTGTTGCCTTTCGCGATGCCTACATTGGCCTGGTTCATTCGAAATTGTTAGAAAACAAATCAGTGACACCCATGAACCCCCTCCCCCTAAAAAGAGCCGGGACTTGCCATGAAAGCACGTTTCACTATGGAGGTAGACAAACCTCCGACGATCTTCATGGAGCCAAGTCCTGCAGCCACGGCGGCGGCACTTTTGTGACCCCGCTTGTGGCCCCTCAGGTTTAAAACGGCATGCTCTGGAAAGAAAATAAATACCCCCCTCGATCATTTTTCATCCCGCGGGCCTCGCTTGTGTCTTGCCCGCGAAACTATCGTTCGCTGTAGGAGGCAAATCCCCGAAAGCAAAACCCTTTGTCACAAAATATGGACACTGGGTCGCTCTCTGTGGCGCCTGTACCAGCGACGATGACCTGGGCGGCCCACGCCAGGGCCACGAAGACGCAGTACTTGAAGAGCATGGCCGCGCCGCGTCTTTGGTTACAGTGCCACGGCGGCGCACTCTATGTGCACGGGGCTGGGCCCCACGCTTATATTGCGCGCTCATTGTAGGTGCACTGTAGGGGCTCGGTGGGTGCACGGCGACGACGAAAAATCGTCAAAAACGTGACGGTGGGTCGGCCCGCCGCGGCTCGCCGTGACTCGGGAGTGGCCGGGGCATTAATCACGTGCACGAAGCCGCGATGCTCAGGGCATTCAATTTCCATGTATCCTATCGCGGTTCTGGGGAAGCACACAAAATGGCAAACCGACAACGCAAACTCTATGCGGGGATGACGGACAGGGCTCGCGGCGGGTGGCGGGTTCAGGATTTCCAGGAAGAGGGAAGGACGGGCTGGAGGGGGAGGGGAGGCAGGCTGGACTGGAAGAGGTGCCGGGGCACGGGGCGGCGGCGGCGGGCAGGGCAGGGTCGCGCGCGGACGGCCAATCGGACGCGCGGAGGAGCAGACTTGGCGAATCAAAGACAAACTCATCACAGTCGCAGTCCAGCAGTCCGGCAGTCCAGCAGTGGAGCGCGAGGGGACGCCGCGAAGCAGCACAGCCACACAGCCACACTGCCACACTGCCACAGGGCCAACATGGACACGCACAGGGAAGTGCTGGCCGGCTTGCTGCTGGTGCTGGCCATGACGGCCATCCTCAACGTCCCCGCCAGCGCCATCAAGTTGCGTGAGTACCGAAAAACGCGCAGTAAATCCTCATTTGAATCGCCTCACTCCAGGGAGACGAAAAGCTTCCTGGGCGACGAGAAAAATGAGGAAGACTTTGGAGGGGTGGGAAAACAGTGGTGGAGCGCTGCGCGGCGCTGCGTCTCGGGGATGAGGGTTCACAGCAACAGCAGTTCACAGTGGGCAGGCAAAACACCTGTCCGGCCCGGCCCCCTGTTGGTGCGCTCGCGACGGAACCGCGCTGGCTTGCCGATCGCCGACGGCTTGTGACGCTGTGGCTGTGGTGGCCCCAGGGGCTTTGTGTGGTGGCGGAGATGTCTTTTGAGCTCACGGTAGCCAGCCAGGTGCTGCCATCGCATCAGAGCGACGCTATTTCGCGGTCGAGGCCCAGTCCAATCCACCTGCGGTTGCGTCACTTTCACTCCCCCTGACCTACGCCATGGCGTAGGCCAGGGTAGATCACCCTGCCTACCCTGGCCGCCGGGCCCCGCCGGGCCACGCCGGGCGCCCGTGCAGTAGTTGTCACTCGTTTTCATTGATCTTGCCAATGCTGCCCATAGCTGGAGGCGCGCCAAGCCTGGGCTGCCTGGGCAAGCCTCGCCAAGCCGGGGACTTCCCTATCCTCCAAGTGGGACAATGTCGCGCTCTTCGAACAGTGTCAATGTCGGGCCGACGACGGCAACGGAGTGGCAAAGGCAGTGCAGGGGCATCGCTAACGAACAGAGCTGCCCCATACAATCAACGGCCCAGCTTCATCTTTCCTCCACTTTTTTCGGTCTTCTTTTTTCACGTTTGAATATTTTTTGAAGTTACGAGCAGACCCCTGATTTGGTCAAAAAATAATTGTTTCCTCCGGAGCCAGAACAAGCCAGCGTGTGAACAGTGGTTGCGATTGCGAGGATGTCCCAACCAGTTATCTAATTAGGCGAACCGCACACGCCACTCGCGGTGCCGAGTGGGCTCACCAAGTTTGGGACGCACGCACACACGAACCGCTCACACACACGCACCCGTATTCACACGCGCTCGCGCGGCGTCGAACGTAAGCGCCGCACTCCAAAGACACGCGACAAGTATTTTCGGGCGAAAAAATGATAATAAAAGGACCACGTCTCGTGAGTCCTCACGTGAAACCAGCCGCCGCAGCTCAGAGAGTTGGACTGTAAAGCTTGTTTCTCTGTTGGCATGCTCCAGCGCCGTACGTGACCGCGTGCTCCCGCTCCGACCCCAAGCTCAACGAGTGCGTGCTGCAGAACGGCAGGAACGCCATCCCCATCGTCATCAAGGGCGACCCCAAGTACCGCGTGCCCAAGCTCAACCCCATGGTCATCCCCGAGCTGCAGCTGCAGCAGGGCACCGGCTCCGTGGGGCTCAACATCACCTGGAAGAACGCGGAGATCCATGGCATCAAGGACACCGAATTCCTGGACGTCGAGTAAGCCAATCACATCGCAGCCCCGCCCAGCGCAGCGCAACGCGGAAGCAAATCGCCTTTGTTTTTACGAGTCAAGCGTTTACTTCTCTTTTTCCTGCTTTTAGCATGAACGTCGAGAAGAGGCACATCAAAATGCACTTCTTCCTCCCGAAAGTAAGCATCACCGGTGCGTACACGGCGACGGGACGAGTACTTCTGCTGCCCGTGACGGGCTCTGGTCCTTCCAACATCACAGTTGGTGAGTACAGAGTACCTGGCTGCCTGCAGCTTATTCACGTAGGCACCTCAGGGAATGACCTCATTCTGTTTCAGAAAACATGAAGATTTCATATGATATCGATTGGAATTTGGTCAAGAAGGCGAATGGCAAAGAGTACCTGGACGTGACCAACCCAATGCTGACCCTCCTGGACCTCGGCCATCTTAGTATGAAATTCGAACGCATTTTCAACGGTGACAAGCTCTTAGGTGAGATTTCTCATGCAACATTCTGTTCTTGAGACATTCTAAAATATCTTTTAGAAGGGGAAAAAAATCTAACAAATGTGCCTTGCCAAAAAAATTTCAGGTGATAACTTGAACACGTTCCTCAACGAGAACTGGAAGGATCTGGCGAAAGAGTTCGGACCCGGAGTTGCTGACGCGATTGGACAAGTATTCGGTTTAGTCCTGAAAAACATATGTGACCTCGTGCCGTATGATAATGTGCTCAAGCCTTAAGCTATCCTTCAGAACACCGCATTTCATTCTGTTAAAATTATGAGTATCAAAGCTGTGTACATTGTTACCTTTCACCCACAAAAATCAATAAAATGAACCTTGTTTAAATTGACCTATCGACTTGACAGCCATTTCTGTCACCTGCAATCTGCAATGCAAACAAGAAATGGGACCGTGGACGACGGGCAGCGTGGGGGAAGGCCTGGGGGAAGGCCATCACCTGACCGGCGGTGCTTTGGGGTTTGAATCATCTTGGCGCAGCAGTCCCTGCCTATCATGTTCATGTTTCTGAAAAGGGGGAGGGGGAACAGCCGCTGTATTGTCGTTCCCTTCTTCCTTCCCTTCTCACTCAGCTCAGCCCCGTGCGGCTTGTCGGCTCCACCCGACTGACGCGGAGGCCGGATGGGTTGCCTATCCACCAGGCGCCTCGCCCGCCCCGCGCGCCGTCCGTCAGGTGGTGCGTGCAGCCCGCTCGGGAACGGGCCCTGCCGGCCCTGCCAGCCCTGCCAGGTAAGCCGCGCCTAGCTTTGCGCCCGGCCTGGCACTCCGGCACATTGTTCCCGCCGTGATAAATCAGCTGTCACCCAGGGCCGAAGGGGGCCGAATGACAACCTGACGACGGAGATGAAGGCAGCAGCGCGCGTATACATTTTGAGCAGGTTTACGCGTCGAGCCGAGAGCAACTTGTTCACTCCCTTCCACAGGCGCGGCAAGGTGAAGGGGAGCAGAGAACGGGGAGGTGCGGAACAACACTGACAGCACACTGCAAGCACCGAGAGTCCTTGGCGGCGGTCGAGAAATCCATGCGCACGTGCCTACCGTCGCTTTTGCCAAGGGCCTACCGGCCTACCTACGCCTCGGCTGTCACCGAGGAAAACAAAGCGAGGGCTGGATCGGATGCGGGTGGGGGAGAGGGAGAGAGAGGAGAGGGGCTCCTCAAGGGTTCCCGAGGGTTTCCCTCTGGCGGGCCGGCCGGCATAAGCATTCTGTCGGAGTCCGGAGTCGGCCCGCGGAATGGCTCGCGTGGCGTTGATCCTGTGGGCCTTTCTGAAAACGCGAGAGGGAGGGGGAGGTTAAAGCGTGGGCCAAAATCCCCGGCGTTGCTTAAGAACGGTCCCCGTTTGGCCGGTCGGGCCGCGCCGTCGCGGAGTCAACGCTCGGCCGCCCTGGTCGCCCGGCTCCGAGCCGTGCTGCCGTGCTGCTGGCGGGCCTCCGCCTGTGCCTTGCTGTGCCTGGCCTGCTGCAGCAGTGCGCAGTGGCCGCCTCCCCGCCGAACGCCGCGCGCCTCGCCTTGCGAGCCCTGCTTGTGGTGCCGGTGCCCCCCGATACGCAGAAGGAGAAGGAGCAGCCCTTCTTCGTCTTGCCAGTGTTCCAGCTGGCATCGGCGAGGGCGGCGCGTGGCGGCGAGGCGAGGCGCGGCGCGGCGCGGATCACAGCCGGCGAGTCGGCGGATCGGGTGGCACGATCGGCAAGTGGAGAGGAGAGGAGTCAGTGACCAGTGACTGCCGGCGAGGGCGAGCATCGGCCGCAGCATGTGGGCGACGGCGTGCAGGCTGAGGGGCTTGACGGCGACCGCGGCGCGTGCCGCCCGGCCCGCCAGGCAGGTGCAGACCGACGCCCAGAACGCCCCGCGGCCCCGCGGACGCCCCCTTGACGAGATGCCCCAGCCGCGGGGGCCCCGCACCATGGGCATGCCACTGCCGCTGTTCGAGGGGGGCCACAGCAAACTGCACCTGTACGTCGACGAGCAGCACCGGGACCTGGGCGACGTGTTCCAGGACCAAATCGCCCCCGACTCCGAAAGCATCGTCTTCGTGGCCGACCCTGTCGAGATGCGGCGCACCTTCGGCCTGGAAGGGAAGTACCCGCTGCACCTGGTGCCCGAGTCCTGGACGGTGTACAACAAGGCCTACGGCTGCCAGAGGGGACTCTTTTTCATGTGAGTGTCACTCTTTGACCACCAAACCCTAAGGAAAACCGACTTATTCTGAACTTGATTTTCTGCCCAGTGCTGCTAACTGCATTTCCTCTGATTGTTGCAGGGATGGTGAAGAATGGCTTAACATGAGACGTGTCATGAATAGACTCATGTTAAAACCTGAGGCAAATATTTTTTCAGCACCATGTCAGCACGTTGCTAATGCTCTAGTCTCTCAATGGCAGCATGAAAATACAACAGAAATTCAAAATCTTGAAGAACAGCTGTATAAGTGGTCATTAGATAGTAAGTCATGCTGCTGATGCAACTCAATTGGTTTTACAAAACAATTGCTTTAATTAAATTTTCCTTGGCTCATTTTAGCTGTTGTTGCTGTCATGATTGGAACAAACTATGAAGCCCATGCAGGCAAATGGAATGGTATTATAAGCCAGCTAGCATCTGACATACACTCAATATTTTTAGAGAGTGCAGAAATGTCTTCTATGTCTGCAAAAGTTGCCAGAGATGAAGACAAGCCTGTTTGGAGGCGTTTCAAGAAATCGGTTGATGTCAGTTTATCTACAGGTAATGGCACACCAATGTACTTTATTTCTTATCAAATATCAAAAATATCTATTTTATGTATCTGTTTCATGGCAGCTCGTTCTCTTTTGAGAGAGATGATTTCTGTCTGCTCTGCTTCACCCAGTGGGTTGCTCTCAGATATGCAGGATGCTGAATTGTCTGAAGAAGAAATAATGAAAGTAGTCGTAGACTTGATACTGGCAGCTGGGGATACAGTGAGTCAAGAGCCATTATTATGTAATTTAATTTCCCTGCCACTTCCTTAAATAAATTAAAATTTTATTTCTAGACAGCAATGTCCTTGCAATGGACTTTATTCCTTCTAGCAAAAAATCCAGATGTTCAGGAGAGTATTAGTGCTAAAATTCGCAACAAGACTGATACTCTGCATCCTGCACTGCTTCGAGGAGTAGTTCGAGAGGCATTGCGCCTTTACCCTGTGGCACCCTTCCTCATTCGAATAGTGCCAGAACAATGTGTTATTGGAGGATATGAGCTTCCTCCGAATGTAGGTGACTGATCTGTTGAATCAGTGGTTTTAGTATGAAAACAATATCCATTGTTCACAACTTCTTTTCAGAAACTCGTTTTCCTATCACTTTATACAAGTGGGAGGGATCCGAAAAACTTCCCTGAGCCAGAAAAATTCTGGCCAGAGCGCTGGCTGCGTGAAATTTCTAATGACAACGAAAATTCAAGTGGGGCATACATAGCAGTCAAGAATTCATATGCTTCAATGCCTTTCGCAATGGGTGCTCGGTCATGTATTGGAAGAAAGTTAGCGGAGACACAAATGATAACAACTTTAGCCAGTGTAAGTTTATGACATTGTTCACCTTTGCATGCTTTTTGCTTTGTGTGGCAGCAATTTTAAAAATTACTTTTGCCTTGACAGATATTGAAACAATTCAAACTAGAACTTCTGAATGCAAATGACATAGAAATGGTGATGAGAATGGTTGCCGTTCCTTCAGAGCCAATCCGATTACGTCTAAAACATCACCAGTGATGAAGAACAGTTCGAAAGAAGTTCAGCCTTTTACCTGAAGTTTTAGAATAATTTTAATGTTTGCGCCATAATTGTGAGTTTTTTAAAAATGCCGCGTTTTTAATTAATAGTTCTAATTTTTTACAAAAATAAATAGGGAATGCATGTAAATTGGTGTTTATTAGGTCCCTTTACCTCCCTCCTCCCTCACCCCC
The DNA here is from genome assembly GCF_012932325.1 of Thrips palmi. Classification (NCBI taxonomy): domain Eukaryota; kingdom Metazoa; phylum Arthropoda; class Insecta; order Thysanoptera; family Thripidae; genus Thrips; species Thrips palmi. The sequence continues at coordinate 2,129,770 of NW_023144633.1, forward strand.
TACCCCTACCCCCACCCTCATCCTTAAGTTGAGTTTTTCATAGTATCGCGGGAGGGGGGCGAAGGGAGAGGAGGAGGTTGTCTCGTTTCTCGTCGTCTGCTTCTCCTAGTGTCGCGGTTTTGAAGTTGTTCGGCAAAGAGCTGCAGGGGCACAAGAAGAGAGAAAATGGAAATTTGGACACGTTTGAAAGCATGGGTCCCCACAGTACTCGCTGCGCAACCTGACACCAATGCGGTGGCCGATCTGCACCAAAATCAGCCACAAGGCGATGCAGCTGTAGAGGTTAATGGGGATGGCGAAGTGAAAGAGACTGAGAAGAGGAAGGTTGACCTAAGTATCAGACCAGAAAATTTCACCGACATTCTAGTTGATCGAGAGGGTAGTTACGAATATTTTCCGGAAAGGAAAGAACGATACAAGGCTCCAGTGTGGAAGCGCTTCACTATGACGGGTGGTCTGGAAGGGTTTACGAGAGCTTCCTGCGAGAAAAAGCTGTACAAATTAATGAAGGAGGGTAGGTGTTTTTGTCTGCACTCCATTGAACTGTGTCCGATGCATTCTTTCAGCCCTGATAAGTTTACATTTATTGTGATTTTTTACTATTTGATTCTCAAACCATTTCAGAGCCCCTGATCAAGCTGTTGATTGGAGCTTTAGAAACATCGGGATGGTAAGAATGTTTTATCAACTCTGACTGGCTGCAGTTGGATTGGCAAGGTTTCAGATAATTTGCCTAGAATTCCTCTTCAAGCTTTATTAATGACTGTCCATTTTTTCAGCCCTATTAATATACGAAGGAACTTCTCCTGCGAGGTGTGTTACACCGGGGTTTGCGGAGGGTACGACACAGAAACACAACAAATAGTAATGTGCATGAACAATGTTAAAGACGAAGGCAGGATGGCCACAATTTTGGCCCATGAGCTGATTCACATGTTTGATCACTGTGTCAATGAAACTAACTTTAAATCAGCAGAACACCTGGCTTGCACAGAAATTCGAGCCATCAACTTAACAAGTTGTAGCCTGATTGATTCCTTCTTTGGAGGATATGTTAGCACGATGGATTTGATAAGTAAGGGTTATGGAAAGAAGCATGCCATTTGTGTCAAAGATAGAGCACTGAATTCTGTACTGGCTGCCTCCTCCAACCTCAGTGAGGAGGATGCTCGTAGAGTCATTGATAAAGTGTTTCCCCACTGCTATAATGATCTTGAACCAATTGGTAGGAGACTGAGACATAAAACAACTGATAATGAAAGAGCTTATAAGGATGGGAAACATTATGGATATGTATAACCACTAGGTATAGAAAAATGAATAAAATTGATTGTGAAACTTATTTAATTCATATAAAAAGAATAATATTCATTGACTAGCATTAAGAAGCCATACATGAGCTCTTTGTTCAAACAAGGATTAGTTAAAAATACATTACAAGAAAGTGGGTTGAAAGTTCATGAATAACTTCTTAATGAGCAAAAGAGGCAAGCACACGCTAGACAATTCCACAAAATGGACAACAGGTACAAGCATGGGAACAATGAAAGTTAAATTCTTTCTGTCTACAAATATAAGGTACATCTACTCAATTTATATTATCACAAAAATTAAAATAACAAACATAATTGGTCCACATCACACAGGTTTCACAACTGTGTGATCAAAATAACATGAAGAAGCATAGTGTCCATATGGTACATGTAATATCTACTTGTAAAATTAATAATAGGAAAACAATTTACCATTATGGCAATAACATTTATACAGTACAGGGTAAGAAAATATGTAAACAGATCCAAAGTAGAAAAATACAAAAATTTTTTTTAAAAAAAGTCTTCCAAATTATTTTTGAAAAGTGCAAATGCACTACTCACCTTACACAACTTCATTTGTTATAGCTGCCTTCAACATTGAGCAGCATGACCTGAAAAACAGATTGCAAATAAACAAGTTGCTATTCTGGCAGACACAGATGGGAAGTATCATGCTGCTTCTCTACAGCTGCCTTCAAACTTACGTCTCCTCTGATTATTTCTGTTCCGCAGAATTCGTCTGGACCTAAGCATGATTCTTTCCTGCTCCTCCTCATCACTACTAATAATTTCCAGTTCATACTCAACTGCTTCAGACAAGGCATTTTCCTCAACTTTCTTTTTCATTTCTGAAAATGTATGTAAAAGTCAAAGCTTGTAGAAGAACAAAATTAATTACAGCAGTAGCATTCTTGGCTAATTTGACTGTACCTGTGGCTTGTTGCCACCAGAAAGTCTTGCCCCACATGGCCCGGAGCCCAGGAATATTAGAGAGCTGAGGCATGGCTGATATGGATTGCAGGCATGATAGTTCAAGCGAGGCTGGCCAGGACATGGTGGTCACTAATCTCATTGAAGAATTGCCTATTGTTGAGCTGATCATTGGGTACAACACTTGGTTCTTCATTAATTTAAATGCAACTCCTGAAAGGAAGGAATAAGGAAAGCTTATGAGCAAATTGGGTTCAAGAGTAGTTAAACCAAAAAATGTAACTTATTTAAAGGGATGACTCCAGCTGTACCAAGGCGACGTCGGTTTAAGTAGAACTCCAAAGTTCCAGTCCACATGTTCAAGTGTACGCCCACAATGCTGCCTTTTCCGAATTGAGGCCCGTATGAAGTCCGAATGCCACCGTGGATTATATCACCTCTGTAGGAGAGTCCCCATGATTCTGAATCGTTACCTAATAGTGCTATGAACTTTTGACTGTAAGCGCTAAGGTTTACATGGGCTGTACCAACACCCACAACCTGAAAAACAACAAAACACAGAAAGTTAAACAAAACTTAACATTTGAAACTTGCTGAGCAAAGCAGGTTGTATACAACATTTGACTTACGACATCTGTCCCATGGATAGTTGACAACATCTTAATTTCCCACAAGTACTGCCTTCCTGCCATAAAAGGCACAGTCCCTTTTACGGCTGCAGTCCCCACACTGACAGTGGGGTTGAATAAAACTTCTCGTTGATTGCATGAGAGTCTAATAGGAGAGTGACATGAAGGTTCTTCCCAACTCCATTCACTGGCTGAAATGAAGCAATATAACATTGTAGTTCCCAGTTATGATATCAAAATTTAAGAGTCAACTATGTTTTACATTAAAAACGTCCGATTTAAAATGTAAAGAAAAACTTACCATCAAAGTCCTCCCCACAGAGGCATTGGACATTGTCTGGGTCAAACTCACATTCGCAGAAGGAGTATTCCATGGTTACGTACGGAAATGTCCGTGGACCACAGCAGTTGTTCAACTACCAAACAAGAACCTTGTTTAAATAATTATGGATAGAAACTAAATTCATCATAACTTCATTTTGTTGAGCTATTCCAATAAATGCATATGCAGCGCAAAGAACAAGTTTTTTGGTATTGGGCATCAAATACGGTTCAAGAACAAACAGAATCAGTACCCCTTTGGGAAAACAACAGTGACAAATTAAAAACTCTGGTTAAATTAAATTACTCGTTCCAAAAAATCATTTAAAGCAGTAAAAGAAAAATCATTCCAAGAAGGTGGACACGGTGGCCGGCCGATTTGCACAGACAAAACTCATTCAAATCAGAATGTCAACATAACTGTACGACTATTACAAACAATAGACATTCGTGCCATGACTATTACCAGAATTTAATGATGAAAACCCACCAACTTTACCAAAATTAAGTGTTGTTGACAGTCCAACGCAAAATAAACGGCGGGGAGGGGTGAGGGAGGGGGATGAGTGGCACTCGTGAAGGTTCTCGAAAAACTGGAGGGCGGTGAGCACGGTGGTGAAAATCGATAAATTTCTCATATTTCTGACAACTGCACCTGCTGTAAAAGAAAAAAAATAAGCGAAAGTAAAAGTGGCATAAAAATAACAGCTAGGTGCTTCGAGTGAAAGATTTTCAAACAAATTAGATTTCCGAGTCACTTTTGTGTTTGTTGGGTGCACACCATCACGATCACAATAGGAAATACTCTCTTCGGTGGATGGTGTTGATGATAGTGGTGTCGATGTCCGTTATTCTTTAGTCAATGGCGATGATGTCCTTTCTGCAAGTTTGTTTGCACGTTTCTCGACACTAACGCAAAGAAGATAAAGGATCGCGCTCCAACTTCAGAACAGGAATGCTTCAAGTCCAAGACACCCAAAACCAATGGCAATGGCGACAAGTTACCCCAACGATTACAGCAACTCTTGCCGGCTGTGCCTGTCAAAGGAGGGGCGACAGTTTGGCGTGTTTGGACCTGGGCCCACTCCCGATCCCGATGATATCGGGCCCCTCAACGCCAGAATATTCTCTTGTTTATCAATTGATGTAAGAAACAGTTATTGATTTCTGTGGCACCTTGTAAATTATTGACCCGCTTACTTCATGGTGTTCATTTTTTGTTGTAGATTTCCCAGTACGATGACCTTCCAAAGCAGATATGTCACAGATGTGAATGCCAAATCAACGTGTGGTACTATTTTAAGGTCGAATGTGAAGCATCTCAAAAAAAGTTAACAGCATGGTTGAAAGCTCATCCAAGTTCTTCATCGGAGAAAGAGGCCTGTATCGAAGATGAACACACTACAATGTTCCAAGAGGTACAGGCGGTGTTTGGTTTTCTATTTTTGCCGAGCCTTTTCGAATGTCTAATTGTTTGAATGTTGTTTCTTTCTAGTCTGTGCATATCAAGCTGGAGCCAGAGGATGAAGAATTCCCTACTGATCAGCATGAATCAGGAGAGGCTGATTCATCGCGTAATGACGGAGTTTTGGACCAGAGTCTTACCTATACATCCAATGAGTCAAGCAATTGTTTGAACCTGGTTATCTCTGGCACAACAACAGTGGACCCTGATGTCCATGAGGGCTTCAGTGAAGAGAAAGATGAGCCTTTTGCTCCGGTGCAAATGTTACCGACTTCTGAACGCACTCTGGATAAAGATGCATCAACCACCAAAATTGATGTAATAACTTGAATGGGTAAATATTCTCTTTATACAAATTTCTTTATTTGTATATTAAAGCTTGATTACTCTTAAATTTAGGAAATAAATCCCAATCCTTCAGCCAATGCAAAAGGATGGCTGGAGTCAGAGGATTCTAAGAAGACCTCGCAAGAACAATCTTCAGCACTTTTGGAGAGGTCCTTTCATGTCAAGAGTGAATCTAAGGAATCAGAAAGTGGTGATGATCAAATCCTTAAGCATCTTCTCACCAGTTCTAACAGTGCTCTTTCCAGAAGTTCTAGGTCACTCTCACCGTCTCATCAGATCCCTTCTTCCACCTCCACAATCACCTCTCCTAAGAAGCGTTTGAGAGCTTTGAGTTTGGAGCCAACCCTCAAGAGGCCCAGGTTATCTGAAAACTCTTCAGAGCACTCCAGAGTCCAATATAGCTCAATTTTTCTGCCAAAAATAAGTAATGATGTTTATGACGAGAACTCATCCACTTGCAAGATTTGTGTGAAATCATTTTCACATATAGCTAATCTTTGGCGCCACATTAAAACAAGCCATGCTCAAGAAAATCCTTTTAGATGTGACATATGCCGTAAAGATTTTTCTTTAAGAAGAGAACTTATTGCTCACAGGCTTGGAACAATCAACAAGTATTGTCGTCTCGGTAAGAAACCGGAACTGTCATCTCTAATTACTGCTAATCCGAGGATTAAATATGGAAACCGAGGAAGATATGAATGCAGTGAGTGCAAATTGAAGTTTATTACGTTCACTGATGCAAAAGCTCATGAAAGAATTCACACAGGAGAAAAGCCTTTCATCTGTTATAAATGTAATGAAAGAGAATTTCGCTTACGAAAAACAGCTCTTAAACACGTTACTTTATGTAAAGGCAAAGTTGAACTTCAGCCTCAAATTTCTCAGGACAACCATGAACATTCATCTGCTGCTGCCGTCACAGTTCCAAATTTGACGCTTCACAATGTAGTGAAAAAAAGTCTGAAGAAAGCAAAGTCATGCAATGTGGACAAGTGCTCTAAATGTGGCAAAGTTTTTTCCAGTGGTGTTGGGTTATCAAACCACTTGAAAACAAATTGTGCAAGAAAATGTATTTCTTGTCTTAAATTTGTACCATTTAAGACATTTTTTAAACACTATCGTCAGTGTTTTACAGCTGCTCATAGTTCCTCTGCATTGCCAGAAATAATTTCAGGCGAAGCTTTAAACTTGAACAATGACAGCGCTGATGTTAAAAATGTAGTAAAAAGTGAGAGTAATGTTACTGATGGACCTAAAGCTGAAAGTAGCCCTGTTCCTAGAAAGCTTATGAGGTTTGATATGACTGTGCGTGAGATGTGGAAGAAACAGCTGAACGAAGACGGCGTTTTAACATTGACCTGTGCATTTTGTGGAAGAACCAGTGTTAACAGAAAATCTCTCCATTCCCATATTACCAAACACAGCAGTAAACGTTTCAGAAATGCAAGGACTCCTGGGAAGTACCCAGGCTTCATGCGTCCAAAATTGAAATGTGATATTTGTATGAAAACATTTAGCTCTGCTTCTTCTTTGGAATACCACAAGCTGACACACAAAAAAGTGAAGTGTGAAAAATGTGAATTGACTTTCCCAGCGTCAATGGAGAGAACTCACTTATGTACGGCCAAAGTGAAGTCAGAATCCACTCAGTTATCTGGAATGGAATTTGGTGTACTTCCAGAAAAACGTGTGATTCAGTACACTTGTCATTTATGTAAGAAGAAATTTCATACGAGGAAAATGCTGTACCAGCATAAAAAAATGCACATTAAAGTTAAAATATTTAAGTGCAAAATGTGCAATAATTCCTACAGTGATGCTGGAGCCTTAAAAGCACATAAAGAAGAGGATCATAAAGATGAAGCAGAAGTGGTGAAAGAGACTGATAGAGAACTGACAGAAAATCGGAGTGTGGAAAACCAATCCAACCTGAATGAAAGTTCAGAAAAGTTTGTAGGAAAGCCACTCTATTGCCATGTTTGTCAGAGAGGGTATTCTTCTGAAGGATCCTTGGATCGTCACATGAAGTTACATAATAGTGTTAGTAAAGTTTTTGCTATTCAAAAGCCGAGCAATCCTGGTGTGTTTTACTGCAATATATGTGACAAAGCTTTCACGAGCTTAGTAAGCTTCACTGCTCATAAGGGATGGCATTCTCGTTCTCTCTCTGAATCAACTCCAAAGGCTGAAGTATCTTCTGATGAAACTCCTGATCTTTCAAAAAGCCCAGAGCCTCAGAAGACCCCAGATACCATAGAAGCCAACGATGATGAATCATCTCTTTCTTTTTGCTGCCCACATTGCCCCAAAAAGTTTGTTGCTCAGAAAAATCTTAGGATACATTTACATTATCATAAAAATCCTAAATTCCAGTCTCCAAAGGAGACCAAGTTAGAGACCGTGAGTCATATTGAAAATATTCATAAATGTGAGATCTGTCCAAGCACTTTTTCGGACTTGTCTGAACTTTCTTCTCACATGGTTACTCATACAGAGAAGTCTTCTGATACTTTGATTAAACCGTCAGAAAATGACACTCCTAAGCAGGAGCTATTGCATTGTAAGTTGTGTAATAAGGAATACAAGAACAAGAAGAACCTAAACTATCACATGATGGGACATTCAGGAGAAAAACCTTATAAGTGCAAAAGCTGCTCAAATCAATACAGTAATCCGAAAGCCTTGTCCAAACATGAAAAAGAGAGACATGCAGTGGTCCTTCGTCCATTCTCCTGTAATAGATGCAAAACTAGTTTTGTCTTGAGAGAAGATCTACTTGCTCACCAAGAAAAATGTCCCAATCAAATTCAGCCAGTGTCTTCTTAGTAGTCGTTAGATATTGCAGCAATTAAAATATGTTGAATGTCTGGTGTGATAGGAGCATCCTGCCCACCATTTACAGTACTTCTTCAATTATGTATCATACAGAAAAGAGTCTCTTTTGACAGTGTGTTAATGTACTTTCACTGCCATTCCTTCCTTTTGTTTTCCAATTTGAATAATGTTGTTCTACTTTTTAAGTGATTACAGTAATGTGAGTTGTTCCCTCTTGTGTGGTGTGTTCACTACTGCCTGTGATAAAAATATTTGTGTGTACAATCTGATTATTAGCTTGCGTGTGTACTTCAATTGGAACCATTTCTCCAAGTAGTGTTATAAGTTATTTCTCAAGTTTGACTTGACTTTGTGTATCAACCCCTTTAGTTTTTGTGATATTTCTGTGAAATATTTTGAACATGACAAAACAAATAAAGAAGAGTTTCCTTAAGTTTTATAGGTCTTTAATTGTTTAAAAAAACTTCCCATTTGTCAATCATAAGAGTGAATAGTTATATCTGAATTGTAAAAAAGAAAAACTAACAAAAAAACAGAACAATACGGACAGTAACTATATTACAGACATAAATTACTCATCAATGTACAATCCTTTGAAAAGGTAAAAATTGAGGAACCAAACTAAATGAACTGCTGCTTAATCATCATCCTGCAACAAAATAAATGCCACAATAAGAGATTTAAGCTTTAGTTTACTGCATGAGGAATAGATCCTGGGGCAAGCACTGAGGACAGTTTGGCATATACTTACTCTTCTTCTTTTAGGAGTTACTCTATCATCAGGCATTGACCTTTTCCTCTTGCCTAACAACCCAGTAACAGACCCTGCAAGCAAAAATAAACATTGATTGAGAAGACAGCAAAGTAATTCAATCCATTACCTAGGAAACTACACAGTAAAATAGGTAACACAAAAAAAGGTGCAAACCTGATCTCCGTGAGCTAATGCCATCTGAATCCTGATCTCTCTTGTCAGCTGTACGAGTTCCTCGACGAGATAAAAGTTGACCACCTTCCGAACCAACGGTTTGCAAAACTAATTGTGTGTTCTTGAACTCCTGTTAATGTGTTCCATGGCCAAGGCAGGTCAGGTGAGGGCGCACACACACAAACATACACAGAAAAGAAAACACAATTAGTAGAAATAAATGAAACAGCACACAAAACATATCAACAGATCTTAAATTGAGAAAAAAAATTGATGTCAGCTATAGAAACAACATGCGTAGTTGAAAATACAATCCATTAGAACAAAACAACAGAAGGACAAAAACGCAACATGCTATTGATAGATTTGACAAAAAACTTACATTCAGATGCATAACACCTTCCTCCTGCATTTCACGAGCCATTATATGGACTGGTGAGTTGCTCTTGTTGTACATGATTGCATTGTTGAACATAATCATGATATCTCTTTGGAACTCGTCCGTGGTACGGATTCTACCATTTTCTATATTCTTCTTTATGGTTTGAAGATCAAATGGTCTGAGTTTTAAAAATAAAATGTTAAAAATAGGGTATATGACACTAAAAAGGCAAATAGTTTGAGTTATTTCAGACTCAATACCTGAGAATCATTGAGCTGTATTCTGGAGCTATGTCATCAGTGATTGGCTTCAGGAAAATAGATGAATTTTTATGCTGAGCAATGCGATTATAAACCAACATAATAGATTTTTTCCATGACCGATAATCCTTTTCATCATCAGCGCTAACATTGGTGGCAGCAGGACTGTTTGGAACAGAATCTGAGCTGGCAATACTCTCTCGTGCATAGCGGCCTCTACCTCGTTTGACAGGTTGAGGTGGTTCAATATCTCTTGTGTTGTCATCCTCTGTGGATGGTGTGTCTGCCCTAATTTTCTCTTCTTTGATCTGAACAGCTGGAGGATCAGCATCTGCATCCCTGAAAAGGATAACAAAGCAAAAGTAGTTACAAAAGGCAAGTGACATTATGTGACATAAATGATACATCAAGTGTAAAACAATTACCTGGCATTTTCATCCTCCATTTGCACTTTGGAGGCAGAACTTTTCTTTTCTTCCTCAGTCTTCTTAACTGGTATCTTTAGATCAGAATCGTTTTTGGGTTCATCAAGGATTTCTTCCTTAACGCTGTCGTCTTCAGATGCCACTTCGTTAGAACTTTCACTAACGACAGGTGATTTGTCTCTCTTTGTGGGAGGCACTGGCTTTGGTTTGGGAAGCTTTTCTCTTGGAGATAGAGGGCTTGGTTTTTTGGTGCTTTCAACTTCCGTGACCTCTGCTACGTTTTCCTTTGCATTTTCTTGAATGCTTGGAGCTGGAGCTGCAGTTTTGCTTACTTCTTGCAATTCAGGTGTATCAGTTTTCTCAACTTCATTGGCAGGAAGTTTTGACAGCTTTGCGGCAGGTGAATCTGATTTGACTTTGGTATCATCAGCAATCTTCTTTATAGGACTGACTTCACTAGATTTGAGAGGTGTTTTGCTGGGAGACCTGTTTTCCACCTTCTGGTCATCTTTCTTAGGTGTTACACATTTGTCGCTCTCAACCGCCACACTTACTGACTCACACACAGAAGATGGTAGTACAGCCTGGGTGATGTCCACTTCTTTTTCACTGGCAACATCTTCATGAGGAATGACAACAACACTACTGTTGGGAGCATCTTGAAGCACCTGAATATCATTCACTATACTGGCCGTCTGCCTACTTTCATTGAGATTCATGACCAAGTCATCCTGCATGACTACGCCACCTTGGACAAGCATACCATCCTGCATAAACACAATACTGGCGTTTTCTAAATCTTCACGTGATAATGTTTCTGTATCTCCCACCACCTGTGGACTATTGCTTTGCACTGTAGAAGGTTTGGCCAACTCCTCCTGCTCCATAACAATGTTCCGAGCAACCATGTTTCCTTTGGAGGGTCGTCCAGCAATGCGAGGTGACGGTGCAGCAGATTGGGGGGTTGCAATGGCGCGTTGGGGCGATTGGTGAGCGGGAGATGTGTGCATGACAGAAACAGGCTCAATTTGTTCCTTAACATCACCTTGGGGCACTTCATCATCTTTGTTTGAGTTGGTTTCAACCTGATCGGTTACTGGTTCTGCAACAGTTCCTTCATTGGTTTCATTGGCTTCCAACATGTTACTGACATCAGCATCTTCCAAATTCAAAAGACACACACCGTCTCCATCCACCAACCCTGGTACAAGCTGAGAATAAGAGGAGTCAAAAAGAGTTAACAAGTTGATAAATTACTTATAACATAACAATAAAAGTAGAAAACATTAGATACTACCTCTTCGAGGACAACACCTATTGAAGCAGGATCCACAACATACTGCTCAAGTTCATCTGTGGAGAGCTGCTGTAAGTCAGCAGCATCAAGACTAACTTTACTTTCTGTTTCTGCAAAAGAAAAAGGAGGAAGTTAATTAAAAATTTGATGTATAATGGAACTAAGAACACAGGAAATTTAGAAACTAATCATAGGAACCACAGATAAATAGAAACAACAACAACATGAGAAAAGTCTTACCAGGAACTCTAGTTTCAGTTCCCTCCGGTAATACTATTTCCACATTCTCAGGCAGAGGCTCCTTTTTGAGTGTGTCTAAAAGAAAAGTAAGCAGAGTAAAGCTACAGTGTCACTAAAAGCAAACAGGTAGCTAAATGAGCTGAGAGCACATTAAATAACCAATGCTTAACAAAGAATAAAAATAAAAAATGCAATTACTGAATAATAGTATCATGCCTAAAATAAGTATCACATGCATGGTGGTCATTCCACCTCACACTAATTGACAAAATACCTTCGCATAAAGCAAGAATAAAATAATAGCAATAGAAGAAAAAAGAAGTTTCTTAAGTTATGATGAAAATTGGAGTGAAATCTGTCACAGAAACTTCAGCAGTACCCAAAAAAAGTTAATATTACTGCTGAAGTCAGACATACCCAAAGCTTCCGAAAGTGCTGTGGCAACAATTTTATCTGCTGGCTCTACATCTTGTGGTGAGGATATTTCTGAGGAAATTCCTTGCTGATCAGTCTCATTGGAAGTCACTTGCAGAGAAACATCAGTGAACTCATTAAGAGGGACACTTTGAAGAGAATCTTGAGCTTTTTCTTTATCTGGTGCAGCTACTTCCAGGGACACGTTGGTATTGCAAGTCTCTGTCAATTCAAGGGCTCCTATATCAGATAGTAGATTTGTAGGAAGAGTCTTTTCAGATACTTCTTTTCTTATGAGTTCAAGGGACTCTTCGTCCTGGCTAGAAAGTGGTTGCACCTGAACAGGAGTTGCTGGTTCCTCAACTTCCGACTTAAGTTCTGAGTTGGTATTTAACTCTACAAATTTACTGGTCACCATATTAAGCAAGGGTCCGGTTGTTGGTTCACTTGGCATGTCAGATTGAGAGTATTCAACTTCACAATGAGTTTCAACAGCTAGTTTGCATTTCTCAAAGTCTGTGTGGTTCTCTGCTTCTGGTTTGTCATTGGTTTCAAGAAGAGATTCTATCACAGGTGAGCTCATCTCTAAAGAATCGTGACTTTCTATGCCCAGCAGAAATTCTACTGATGGGGGACATTCCTCAGAGGGTGTAGGACCCTGAATAGGTTCTTTTGACAGTTCGTTGAGGTTTAGGGATTTAGGGGTCTCTACTTCTAGCAAGGGTTGTGCTGCTGGTTGACACTGCTGAAGGGGCTCAGCACCCACTAGCAGAAGCTCAACAGTTGGCTCCTCCACTTCATCACCTGTAGACACCATTAAAGCCATGAGTGCTGAAGGCAAACAGAAACATGGCCTTCTAACAAAGCAATCAGTCAAGAAAGAAAATAAAGTTATAGGCAAGCATGAAGGAGTAAAACAAAGTTTTCAATAATAAATTCTGCAACCATGCTGGATGAAACATAGGCTAATACATCATACAAAAAAAAACTACAAAGCCTGGCAATGTATTTAAATTATGCCAAAGAAAATAAAATAAAACATTTATCAATCAAAATTTTTTCCTCTGGCTCAGAAAATTCCTTGATCTCTCAGACACCAGATTGAATTAAGCCATCTTGCATTGCATGCACAAGAGAAAACAAGCTCTCAATTGCTGACCTGGTTTGGAAGTGGGCGTGCTGACAGGCCTGACAGGCTGCTTCGTAGCACTGGTAGCACTGTACGGGGGGAGCTCAGGGAGCTTTCCAGGAGTGGACGGAGGAAGCTCAAGCAACATGGACAAGGTAGGGGAGCCTGGCAAGCCATGGGAAAACAACTTTCAATTTTGGTGGAAGGATATACTCATAATTTAAATATTTAGAATCCATAAAAGATTGTAGTTTGTCAAATCTTAGTACAGCATTGTGAAAATAAATAAAAAGTTAAAGACATCTAGCAGTTGTCAGTTTTTGCCTTCCAGAAAAAAAGGCAATTGCAAAAACAGAATCCCTAAGTGAACATTGCTAGAAATGCAGTTAAGGCAGGAAGCTGGGGAAGGGGCCATTGCAAACACAAACAAAAGTACGAGACAGAAAGTGCCTTCAGATGCCACAATCTCAATGAGAGAAATTAAGAGGTGATTTGTCACACGTAGCAATGCAAAAAGCAAACTGTACATTATATCCTAAACAAGATATGTACTTACTGGATGTACTATGAGGTTGAGGTTTAGGAACATCATCATGCCCTGCCAAGGCATTTGATACAAGAGATTTGATATTAGGTGATGATGGTATGGATGTTGTAGAGCTAGGCACCCCTAAAACAATACAAAAAGTAGTTATAATCAGAGCACAGTGGTGAAGCAATTAGGACAACACAAATAAATCTCACCTGGTGATGAATTAAGAAGGCTAGTAATAGTTGGGGATGCACCACGCTGTGATGTAATGGCTGAATGTAGTATTGAGGATGACTGCAATCAAGTTCAAAATGTATTTGAATGATTAATAACTAAAATAAAGGATGAATAGAAAATTCCTACAGTATGAATAGATATACTCTACCTGTACACCAGTAACTGGTGAAGGACTTTTGAGAAGACTGGTGAGCAAAGGTGATGTTGGAGTAGAAACAGGTTTGGGTTCAACCACTTCTTCTGTTGTTGTTGGTTGCTGCAAGGTAGACAAAATAAGTTAATTGTACAAATTGGTCTAAACAGAGAATAAATTAATTCCACAGAGAAAAAACGAGTCCTTACTTCAGATGGGCTCTCCAAGTTATCTGTTTCACTTCCTAATTCAGATTGGTTGCTGGGCCTTCGAGCAGCTTGAGAGCCCGCTCCACGGGTGTGTTGCTGGGCAGCATGAGGACGCCAAGCCATTTCCATCTCCTGTTTTCGCTCTTCCCTTTGACGTAAGTACCGCTGTTGCTCCTCCTGTTTGGCTTCTTCTTGTTTCTTTTCCCTGAAAACAATTTAAAGAAACAACTGTGATGACGCAAAAAGAAACAGTTTTTTGATTTAAAAACATCTCCCGACCCCTGAACTAACTCTTGAATTTGAAGGATGAGGTCCTGTAGTCTGTCGTCTGCTTGTCCGTTTTGAACTAAACAAAGGTCTTCTTTGTCCCTCATGTAGACAGCACGTGCCTCTGCCATGAGTTTCCGCAGTTCCTCGATCCTTTCTATAATACAATTAAAAGAGGCAATTGAACAAACATCAAAAGAAAGAGAGGTATAATTAAGTGGTTGGCTACACCATTAGTACCTCCTGTTAGCTGTTTCACAATGACCTCAGCAGGAGTAAGATCCACACCCTCAGCCTTTGAACCATCGGCTCCTCGTTTTTTCCGCTTCGGGGTTTCTATTTGAGTCAGAAGGTTGTCGTACTGCACTGCACAACTCTTCTGGGAGAACCAATCAGCAGGGCGCCCAGGCTCTCCACCAAAACCACGAAGACTTCGACTTACTGACATCCTGGCACAAAAGGACAAGAAGAACAAATTTAAAGGCTGTAAAATTCCATAAAATAATTAAGATTTCTTTCCAAAAGAAAATTAGCTTACCAATTTTGGTTGCCACTTCTAACTACACTAGAGGCCAGACATAACTTCTCTCTGATGGACCAAGGGTCAACCTGACCTCGCTTCAGTTTGAGCACTAAATGAACAGACAGAATACTTGTTATCAAGACAATGCGAATGAACATAAAAGTCAAACAAGAATTAACATCAGATATTGACTAACAGTCAAGCAGTTTTAGAAAAATGCAATACATTAATGATTCAAGAATATGAGACGGGAGTGACAAAACATGTAAAAAACCGAGTACTAAAAGTAAAGAATGAAAACATCAGACATGATTGGTGTGTTGCCGACAGTGATTCAGGTGAAACACAATTTCAGAATGAAACGTGAGTGGAACGTGGTACGTTGCATTTATATTATGGGAATAAAATTTAAAGATCTAGGAACATTTACAAAACGCGAATACAATTTAAATTGCGTTTGTAATAAGAAAACGACTCCGACGCCGAAAGGCGCCGAATGGAGGTGACAAAGTCATTGTGGATGAAAGTGATGCGGTGGCTATTCAATTCAACAGACGTACCCTCTTCAACGGATGCCATTTTTAATGTTGTTTTTTGCTGGATAAATCACATTCCACTCCCTTGATAGGACAAAATCGACAAGACACAACACGATTAACCTCTCTTGAGGATTTTGTGTACACAAATGCCGATCGACAAGTGAGCATCGGTGTAGGAATATGAGAAATTCACAATAACATAAAAGTATGCGAAACTGCTCAGCGCGCGAGCTGTTTGAATTAAAGTTCGACAGCTTGAATGAAAGCATTTTTTAATGCTAGCTGTTGTACAAGGAAACATCGAAATCTGACTAAGATGACGGTATTGAACAATAAAGTGACCCCGATAAACAACCACACAAAGAAACTTAGCCGGTCAGAACAAAATCATCCGTAGGAATCTGATGGTCGGCTACGCTCACACCACCCCCGCTCAGAGAGCTAGACAAAGTCAGTCCTTTTCCAGCCAAGACAATGCTTTATTACTGACACTAATTTTCAATTACTCGACGTACCTTTCTCAAGACCTCTTGCTGTGCTTCACTCTTCATAAAGCGGCAGCAAAAGGAACGCGAAACAAGATGCAACGCGCAAGACGCAGATGAGTCCTTGCGCAGACAACGGCAGGCACTAACTCGTCTCGTCGCGCCGCGCCGACCGAAACACCGGCCACCCGACACCCCCGACCGCCACAACCCCCCCCCCTCCCCCTCCCTCGTCCCTCGCCCGCTCTCCGCTGCCAACCTTCACTTCACTGCCGTGACGAAACGGAAAACAAGGCAAAGTGATTGCAACGGAATGAAAGAGTGAAACGTTTTCTGCGAAAATTGCAAAACTGCACGTAAATGTGCCCGGGGCGCCGTACTCCCAAGAAGACCAAGGTGCGATGTGATTCCGGCGCCGAATGAAGATGAGATTCCTGGCCTCTGATTGGTCGCTGCCGTCGCGAGGGGCACGCCGGGGGCACGCCGGGGGCACATCGGGGCGTGACAGCGCGAGACAGAGACAGAGCATGCCCCAACGCGACTTCTAGTGCGACCATCTGGAAGGAAATGCCCGGAGTGCAGATGGAGTTCCCTCCCCGCCCTCCCCTTCACCCCCTTCACCGGCGGCACCCCGCCCACCCCCTCCGGTGGCAGGCCTGGCGGGCCGGCTGCAGACGCGGTAGGACCACGCCGTGGCGTGCGGGCTGCGCTGGGGCTGCGGGCGTCGGGCGTAGGGTAGGGCACAGTGTTGACCCGCGCGCGGCCCAGGACAGACACAGCGCAGAGCGCAGACTCCGAGCAGGCAGAGCCGGCAGGGCCACGCTGTGCGGCGCGCGGGGCCCCACGTGTTGGAGCTCGTCGGCCGGGCCGGCGCGAGGCCTTGGGGAGGCGCGAGGCGCGAGCACTCCGCGCAGCCCGTGATTCCGCCATGGTGTCCGCGAGGAGGACCACCGCGTCGTCCTGGACGGGGCTCCGCCGCTGAGTCGTCGGCATCCTCGCCTGGCCGCCATGGCCGTCAGACGCTGCTGTGTTTGGCTCGCCGGCATCGCCTGTCTCCTCGCTGCTCAAGGTGAGACAAGTGCATTGTCGTCGTCGTTGCGGGGGACGGCCGTAGCTTTTTATCGCAGCGTATCGACAGCTCATCAAGGCCCTGCAGGGCCCTAGGGTGCCGCAGGGGCGGCGTGACAGTCCCCCCCTAAGGCTGCCTCTGGACCCGCCCCTCGGCCGAGTCTTTTTCCAAGTCGTTCTGCTCGCCGGTGTCCGGAGTGAAAAAGAGGAGCTGCTCGCTCGCTCCGGTCCTTGTTATCAGTGTGCCATCTACCGGCCGGCTTGTCGTGCCTTCCGGCCGGCTTGTCGCTGCCGGCTCCGGTTGTCCTGGAGGACCGCCTGCTCGCTCCGTCGCCTCCGGGTTGCCTGGAGGGCGGGCTCCGTCGCACTCACGGGGCTTGTCGCGGGTGCGAGAGAGACAGGGCTGCCGTGCTGCGCCGCGCACCGCGCACCGTGATGTATGGTGCGGGGGCTTCAGCCGGCTTCAGCGCCCTGCTGACGTATGGCCCGCGGCCCGCCCGGCCCGCCGTCCGCGGCCATGGACCCCGAGTCCCAAGCCCCGTGTGGCCACGGCCAAGGTAGGCAGCCCCACGAGGTGGTTTTCTTGTCGCGGCACTGTTTTTAGATTCAGTCAGCTTGACGGGCCTTTGGAAATTTGGGAGAGGACGAACCTCAGTTAAGATCCGCTGAAAAAAAAGCGCGAAAAAAATGGGTTTGAAGCCGAACTTTGACGTTGGATCTCCGTCACTCAGACCGCGTGGCCACATGGCGGCGCTGGAGCGCGATTAGCAATGCGGCGGTGAGCGCCCTTCTGGGCCTTCTGGGCCTTCTGGGCCTTCTGGGCCTTCTGTCTGGCGTGCGAGCGGAGACACTTCGTTGCCACCCTATTCGGCCTCTACTTACCCCGCCCCTTCCTCTTCCCTCTTTTTCATTGATAGCTTCTCGAGCCAAACGCGGAGGAGCCGCCCGGGCCGGCGCGCTTCTCCCTCCATTTTCTGATATGAAATCTTGTGACTCTGCCGGCAAACTTGCGCCCCGCCCCCCGCCCCGCCCCGCCCCGCCACGCCACTTTGGCCATACCGCCGAAAAGCACGCGATAAATCCGGGCCACTATCTGCATGCAGAAATCAGCACCGGCTCAGAGCATTACGGCGCGGAGCTTTGGATTTCCTCGAGGACTTCCGCGCGTCACCCCACTCCACCTCACACACACTCACACTCACGCTCACACACACGCGCGCACAGGGAAATGGCGGCCCTCGTTCTGATTACGACCCTTCTCTCGGAGGCTGGCGTGGCATGGCGGCGCGTTGTTAGACGTCGGGGGTAAAGGGGAGGACATTCGGTTCAGGCTCGAGTTTTTGGCTCCTTTCACCCCCTGCGGCCCTGCGGCCTCCACGAGGGCCTCCACGAGGGCCTCCGCCACCGCGACCAGGGCTGGGGCTTGTTTGTCTGCGATTTAGGCTCGCTGCTGCCGCTGGCACACTCCGCGTTCTCTATGCGTTCAACCGAACCATAGGGCGCGCGCTGCAGGTCCAAATGAGCACAGAAAAAAAAGTAAAAAAATGGGGGAAAGAGGAAAAAGAGGGAGGTTTGTGGGTTCTATTGACTATTGATGTGGGCACCACGACCCAAGCCAGCGACCTCCACCCCATTGGGCCGCCGAGGGAGTGGTCCGGAGCAGTGCAGCGTGGAGGCCTTGAGGTAGGCAACCCGGAGGCAACCCGCCGGGGTGCTACGGCACGACCGCCGGCCAGGCGGCCAGGGAACAAAAAACAAAAACCAGCAGGACGGAGGCGGGTGCGAGAGAGACAGAGCCACGAAGCAATGCACGGACCGGTCCACGACCTTGTTACTCTCTCTCTCCCTCTCTGTCGTCTGGACGTTAGCAGCTTGCGACGCGCAGCACCCCCACTGGGGCCCACGGGCCCACGGCTCATAATGCCAAGTTTTCAAAGGAAGCTCTTGCGTAAGTCCAAGTCCCTCAGTCAACAGGGGGAGAGAGAGAGAGAGAGAGAGAGAGAGAGGCATGAAGGACCGCCCTCTGCCTTGCGAACCGAGACGGGCTTGGGCGACTCCATCGGGACCACAGCAGCAGGCCGGTGGCAGGCTGGCAGGCGGTGGCAGCGTGGGTGGCAGCGGGTAGCAGTCAGTGGCAGGGCAGGGCCGGCAGTGCCGGGTCGTTGTCTCGGGGCAGTGGCGTAGCTGCAGGGCGACAGGATAAACACATTCCAGCCTGATTTGTTGACAAGTCGCGCCACCTGCGAGCGAATAGAGCAAATATAGTTTGGGTGGCGGCGGCGCCGCCGGCGTGCCAGCTTGTTGACGTCCATCCATTACGCTCGT
Organism: Thrips palmi; assembly: GCF_012932325.1. NCBI lineage: Eukaryota > Metazoa > Arthropoda > Insecta > Thysanoptera > Thripidae > Thrips > Thrips palmi. Next base: position 2,149,010 of record NW_023144633.1, read on the forward strand.
CGGGACTGTTCGGTTCCGACACTCTCGTCTGCAAAGAATATTTTTTTTTTGCTGCCGTGGCAGTCAGTATTTCTCGAAATGGCGCGGGCAGGGTGGCGCGAGTGGTTGTCAGCGCGGTGTGAGGGCAGGGTGACAGTGCGGCGCGGGCCTTGAACATAGGCGGGGCAGCGCGCCTCGGGCAGCCTCGGGCAGCCTCGGGCGTGCAGCGGAGAATCTCCAGTGGAGATGAGGCAAGTCACTGAGGTGGATGCACTAGATATGAAACTCTCTTCACGTCACGTCCTCTCTTGTGCTACACCCTACACCCTTCGATACGACTACTCCAACCCCCTCCTCCCCCTCCTCCCCCGATTACATTTTCTCCCCGGAGCTGAGGCAGCGGCCCCGCGATGCACGAACCTAACACTCTGACGCCCGTCCCCACAAAAAGTCGAATTCGCTTTGATTTAAAAATGAATAAAAATGCTTTCAGTCTATTCAGGAGCACTGCGCATCCGTGACGCGTCCCGGATTTCTCCGTTGTCCAGAGAAGCAAATATCCGATCCGCGCGCCGGCATAGGTCCAGAGTCTTATGGCGTTCGATTTGAAATTTAAATTGAAAACGTCAAAGTGCGTTTCTGTTGATTCATGATATGCACGGGGGCGCCCGGTTGCCTCTATTTTTCGACCTTCCATGCAAATGCGAGCTTTTCCGCCTCCGGCTTTGGGTGTCTTTTTATCGGAGCTAAAACCACGTGTGCCGACGCAAAAAGGGGGAAAGATTGTTTCCCTTGGTTTAAAAACCACAACAAAACGAAGGAGACCTCTTGTTTGTGCGAGGGAGTTTGGGCACGAAGCGTGCGGCGGAGGGTGAAACTCTGCGGGTTTTGATTTTCATGGCTGTTTTACCTTGGACGGGTCTTGTACGGACCTCCTTTGCGAAACACTAACAAAAGAACAAACAAACGAAAACAAGCAAGGCAACAAGAGTGACCTATAGGCGGGGCTATCCGTGCAAACGCGTCTGGCTTCTGGGCATGCGGAGAGAGAACACAGCGGGAATAATAAAAGTTTCCCCCGCGCCCCCTCCCCACCCCCCACGCCCTTTTGGATGCTGGGCAGCGGAATCCATTATTACATTCCTCGTTTTGAAGCAGAGATGACGTCACGCTGCATAGTGGCGGCGAATGGGAGGGAGATGGGAAGTAAGAGAAATCTGGCGTTGGCTGGGCGTCTGGCTTCTGGCGGAGAGAGGGGCGCACGGGAGCCGCACCCACACCGCGAGCGAAGCGCTAGCGCAAGCTCGCCTAGCGCGGACGGGCAGGACGAGTTGGGCCTCGGTCAATATAATAACCCGACCCCGCGGTGCAGTGCAGCCATCGGACGCGAGCGAAAAAAAAAAGCGAGGTGGTGGGCGAGAGAGAGAGGCGCTATCCACAGCCGAGAAATAATAATCCGGACGCGGGGCGTGGTAATTCAGGATGAGAGAGAGAGAGAGAGAGAGAGAGAGAGAGAGAGAGAGAGAGAGAGAGAGGGAGAGAGAGAGAGAGAGAGAGACGTAGGCGAGGGCGGGGCAGTAGTTCACCGAGTGATCGACTGCGAAAGGAAGAGGCAGCCCCCTTGCATGCGTGATGCGGCTCGCTGAACTCACACAGTTGCATTCTGGGTCGCTCTGTCTCTCTCGCACTCGTGGAGAGAGGCGGGACAAGACTTGTTACTTGTTGCGTGGGTCAGTGCTGGTCAGTGCTTGTCCGGTGCGGCCACCGAGTCCCTCGAGGGACCATGGTCCCTGCAGGGCCCCCGCCGCCGTGCCGCCATCTTGGCTGCTTGTTACGCCCGGATTTATGCAAATGCAGCAGCCACCCGACCCTGTTGACATTTACATAAATTGTCTGCGCGGTACCGGGCGCGCGCTCTGCCGGTTCTTGTAGCCGCCGTGGCCGTCGTCGCCGTCCTGGTGGCTGCCGGCAGTTGTCGCCGCGCGGTCTGGCAGGACGCGCCCGGCGGCCCCGCAAGACGGATGAAGTTGAGACCGACGCGGTCCTGTCCCGGTCCCCGCGGGGCGGCTACAGGCCGCTACAGCCAGGCTACAGCCAGGCTACAGCCTGCACTCCGTCTCGGGGCAACTTAGTGGCGTTCCAGTTTGCGCGTCTCGCGAGCAGCTGTTGAGTCGCGGAGTCGAATGTGCCAGCCCGCAGTACCCGAAGTACCCCCTGTACCCTCAGTGCCCTCAGCGCGCCCGCGAAGTCGAGAGTAGGCCACGCAGTGAACAGTGGCGCGCGACGGGAGTGCCTACCCATCAGGCGTTCCGCTCTGCCGCCTGACGGCCTCCCTGACGGCCTCCCTGACGGCCTCCCTGACGGCCTCCCTGACGGCCTCCCTGACGGCCTCCCTGACGGCCTCCCTGACGGCCTCCCTGACGGCCTGCCTGATGCTGGGTACCCCCGCCACACCTCAGCGGCCGCGCGGCCGTGTGTTGCAGACTCTTTGCGCATCTCGTCCGCCAAAGTAAACCCTTTCACCTAACTGTGTTGACAGTTACGGAGCGTATACCCTCCCCTCTTTTCTCCCTTTATTTGTTTGCTTTGAGTTTGTTTGAAACTGCCTGCGGGGCTGCAGGGCTGAATGAGCGGCCGGCGCGGCGTGCGGGGCATGCACGTGGGGCATTATCAGTCGCTCCGTCTCTCTCGCTCCCAAGGACGCCGTCCTCGAGTGCGAGAGAGACAGCGGCGGAATATTCGCCAGATGCATTTCCGCTCGGCGGCAGCAGTGCTACCGAACCAAGCTGGGTAAATGGTAGCCCCTAGATGAGGCACGCGAAAATGGTTCAAAAACCGGCACTTGGTGGAGGCACTGCGATTCCCGGGTGCCTTTCCTCGCCCGCCGGGGCGCACCCATTCGCATTGAGAGGCAGAAACTTGTCCCCGTTGGCGTTCTCGGCGCTGCCGGGCGTTGCTGTCTCTCTCTAACGACCAGTTTGTTCGGCGAGGCCGCGGCGGGGCAGGCGACACACAGTGGGCCAGAAGCCGGCGGAGGCGGCCAAAACTCTAGACGCGTTTTGAGCTCCAGAGTCGCTAAATGGGACTCGAACTGAACGTGTGACCCCACCAATGGATTGCTCTCCGAACGAGGAATCCATTGGTGGGGTCACACGCTCGGTTCAAGGCCTGTTTCGCGACTTTGGAGCTCAAAACGCGTCTGGAGTTTTGGCCGCCTGCACCGGTCTTCTGGCCCACTGTGCGGCAGCCCGCACCGCGTGCGGCAAGGCGGCAAGGCGGTGTCGCCAAGCCGGCTGGGGTGAGGGCGCACAGCGAGCCGCGCCACGCCGCGCGCACAGCGACTAGACACAAATGGACTGACTACAGTTCGACGACTTGCTATTCGCAGTTCCAGTGGTGGCGCTAGTCTGCTAGTCGTAGCGGAACTTGCGTGAAGTGGCTGTCGTGCGGGGTGGGGGGAGTTGGAAGTGGCCGTAGTGCTGGTAAGTTGGGGCGCTGATCGTATCCGGCCGGCACAAAAGGTGCTGGAGTGCTGGCGGTGGGTTCAGCAGCGCTCCCGGAAGGGAAGGGAGGCTCCTCGGGGGCCTCGAGTGTGCCGTGCCGCCATGCCGGCGTCCCGGACTTGTCTCCGCGACGCACGCCGGCACGCCCCACCTACGCCCGTCTTTTTGACCTACTTAAAGGCGTGCACAATGCACAAGTGCTCTCGGGGGCTGGGGGCGGCACGCTGGGGGCGGCTCGCTGGGGGCGGCTCGGCGGCGGACGGCGGCGGTGGCTCGCTTGACGCCCGCATTCAGCGCCTATTCAGCAGCACGCCACACCACGGCGCGTCCCCCAGCCCTTCGATTCCACCACGGAGGCCCAAGGGCCGAAGGTCTGCCGGAGGGCGGCCGGTCTCTACGGCACGTTCAACCACAGCATCTGTAGGGGGAGGGGCAGGGCAGGGCCGGGCGGCGGGCACCGTGCCAGTTCAGTAGCGCGTCTGATTGGCTGCAAGTGTTTGCGCCCCGGACGCCGGCACGCCGGCACCATGACGGCGATAACCCTCCCGGCCCTCTTCTTGTGCGCGTCGCCCCGTCGTCTGCTCAGCCATTCCGCCGCCTCTCTCTCTCTCTCTCTCTCTCTCTCTCTCTCTCTCTCTCTCTCTCTCTCTCTCTCTCGCACTCATTGACTGTGCCGACAGTCGCAGCGGTGCGAGAGAGACGGAGCGAGGAGTGCTGGCGGCGGGCGGCGAGATTGCGACTGCGGCTATGCAGTTTAAGCACGGCCGGAGGGACTCTCGTCGGAGCGTTTTCCGACATTTTCATTGCATCCGCCCAACACACAAGGACCAGTTACGCAATCAACTGTACCAAAATTTTGATTAAAAAAATTAAAAAAAATAGAAACAAATAGAAAAGAAATCTCGGCTCACTGTGACGACAAGGGACCTTCAATGACGGAAATTACAAACGCGCTCATCATCTGTTTTCCTGGCATTAGCATTACGGCGTAGACGATTTTTTTTATGCTTCTAAAACCCGAGTCTGAGTGCGTCGCTGCAGTGGCGCGGCGTGGCGCGGCGGACAAAGCCTGGCTGTCTCGGCACGCGGCCGCTCAAACAGCAAACACGCCAAAAGAAATTAAATTTCACAACAGGAACAGTGCGGGGTCAATATTTGCCCCCGTTCCTTGGCCCAACTTTGATGAAATAATCCCCCGCTCTGCCGCGTTTGCGTTTGCCCGGTCAGATCGGGCCCGTAATGGTTTTAGTGCCTCGCTGCCTCGCTGGCTCGGTGTTTGGCAAGGCGGAGGCGGAGCGGTGGCGGAACCTTGGCCTGGCTTGGCCTGGCTTGGCCCCGCCGGGGGTATCGCTGTTCAAGTTTTGAAACTCGCGCCGCTCACCCACATCGAGCGCACCGCCGTGCCGTGCCGGGTCGGCAGCACGCTGCACAGTGGGCCATCAAAACTCGAGAGGCGTTTCGAGCTCCAGAGTCGCTAAACGGGACTCGAACCGAACGTGTGACCCCACCAATGGATTGCTCTCCGAACGAGGAATCCATTGGTGGGGTCACACGTTCGGTTCGAGTCCTGTCCAGCGACTCTGGAGCTCAAAACGCGTCCGGGGTTTTGGCCACCCCGCCGTGCGCTGGGCTGCGTCCGCGGCGGCCTCGATGGCGGCCTCGATGGCGGGGGCGGCGGTGCGGATGTTCTCGGAACGGCTGTCGCCACCGCCCCGCGCTCCGCGCACGCCCCGCGACAGCAGCCTTGCAGGCAAGTTGTCGGAAGTCTGTCGCCCCGCCCCAAGTATCGCCCAAGCCGAAGCTGCCAAGCCAGCCAGGCCAGCGAAGCTAGCGAAGCTAGCGAAGCTCTCAGGGCGATGACCTGGCCGCGCGCCGTGCCGCTCCCGAATCGATCACTGCGAGTCACTTCGAGACGCGTTGCCGCGCTGCCGGCTCCGTACCTGCCGCTGTGCAACCGTGAACCGTGCGTCTGCAACTTTTTGCTGCACTGTCACGCGCACGCGTGCGTTGGAGTGAGTGGCGTCGAGTGTTTGGACCGTGGCGCCTCAAAAAGTCGACGCAGCGCGTTCGACGACTGCCTGCCACGCGCTTCGCTCTTCTAGTGCATTCTAGTGCATTTTAGTGAGCCCTGGACGTGGCCCTGGAGGCCTCTCTCGAGGGAAGGCGGACCGAAGTCCGAAGGCGTTCTCTTTTGCCCCCTTTTTGTTGAAACCTCTCGGCTGTAGTTTGCAGTTAGCAGCCGACAACAAGAAAAGGTCTGCGAGTCGTTGACAGTCCGAGCGTGTGTGTGTGTGAGTGTGTGTGTGTGTTGATTGTGCGTCTGTGTCTGTGAGTGCAAGCCGCACCGGGCTCAGGCCGAGCCGGCCCAGGCTGGCCAGGCAGGACTCCTGTCCTCTTTATTGGGCCATAAATAAGACCTTTCCTGCCCCAGGTCGGTCCTACCGCCCGCCCCGGCCGTGTCGAGAGCCAGGCGAGGACCGTCGCGGAGCCTGTCTCTTCCTTTCTCGCCGCACGTTTGACGTTTTTGACAGCCCGCCGAAAAAGCGTCGAAAACCCGCAAAAAAAAAGAATCCTAAACCCGCAAAGGGATTTGAACGCAGACCGCGTCTAACCTAAACTCACTCGGCTTCGCGCGGCGTGCAGTGGAGCCAGCCAGCCCGGCGCAGCCCGGGTTCGATCCCCGGCCGAGTAATGCGTTTTGTTTGATTTGGCCGATGCAAAGTCGGTGGGTGTGCCGGCGACGGCATGTTCCCGGAAGATAGTGCCCCGGCCGTGCTAACACCATTCCGCATACGGCCCCCTCCCCCTTCTAATCAAATGAACGGTAATTCACGTAAGGAGTTGTAGTCGCCGCTTTCCGTCCGTCTCGACTCCATCTCGAGACGGCAACTTCGTTTCGCAGGAAATGAAAGGTATATTGGCGAGGGGGAGAACGCGACGCAGGCCCAACTCTCCCCAATTTTCGGCCAAATTTCCGTGCGTCACTTGAGCTATCTTCCGCCTATCGACGAGTTCCTTGTAAAGTCGGTGGAGCGCTCCACAGCGAGAGGCCCGAGCGAGAGCGCGCCGGAGCGAGCGCCACTAGAGCGCGCCGCGCGCAGCATCACTGTATCACTCGACAGGGGTCCTCGAAAAGCTTCCATCGCAATATAATAGTTCCATTTGGAGTTTGGCGGCGCGCGGCGCGCGGCCTCGGGGCTGCGGGCTTTGTTCACCACGCGGCTCAGCGGCGCGGCGAGCCCATCCTTGAAAACTGTGGAAACGCGTGGCAACGTCAGTCACAGTATTTTGCGCGCCGGCCGCATTAGTCGGAGCCGCGCCACAGTGGGCCAGAAGGCCGGTGGAGGCGGCCAAAACTCTGGACGCGTTTTGAGCTCCAGAGTCAAGTGCGACTCGAACCGGACGTGTGACCCCACCAATGGACTCCTCGTTCGGAGAGCAATCCATTGGTGGGGTCACACGTTCGGTTCGAGTCCCATTCAGCGACTCTGGAGCTCAAAACGCGTATGGGATTTCGGCTGCCTCCGCCGGTCTTCTGGCCCACTGTGCGCGCGATCCCCGCGTAGTGCCTCTGACTCTCTCCTTTGGCAGCACCCACTCGGGGGTGTCTACAAATCACGTCACGCCATCCTCGGCGATCCTTGAGTGGTCTGCCGGCGGTCCTTGAGTGGACTCTTGACGCTTCATTTCCCATCCTTGCTCTCGCGAGGAGGCGGCCTGATTATGGAAAATGTAGAATTTCTAAGCCGATCGTTAAAAAAAGGACTCAGTTTTCCAGTTTCCGACGTATTGACCCCCCCAAGAATAGGTCGGGCCTCCCCCACCCTATGTCGCGCGGTCCCCGGCAGTCCGGAGTTGGTTGCCCACTCACTTCGCGAGGGCTGCGCGGGCGGAGGAATCGTCGCCGCAGTTTTCAAACAAAACGAGTTCTTTCTCCTTTTTTCCTTCTTCATATTTTTTTTTCTGCCAGCAGGGCTCATACCTCTTGATGCAGAATAACAATTCTGGGGGCGGTAATGCTCGGGACCGGTCGGGCATTTACATGTGAAGCAGGGGGAGGGGTCCGGAGGGGGCCCGGGGCGCGCTTGGCCGGTGTAAGTAGGGTCTTTATCCTGGACGGCCACGCCGCGCCACGCCACTGCCCCCCGAGGGGCCGCGGCCACCGCAGCCACTTCATCCTCCAAGACACACAGTCCTTTACTTTTGGCGCACGTTCCCCTCACTTTTCTGCGTCCTGCCACAATCCCTCCCCGCCCGCGCGCCCAGTCGGTCGAGTTCACTTCCGCGATGGAATTCCGCACCCGTTTTTCAGTGCACCCTCGGAGCGGGCTGGAAGTACTAGTGGCATGGACTGGGCCGGCGAGTTGGACAAACATTTCTTGCAGCGAGGAGGCGCGGAGGGAACTTGGGGGACAGTCTGCCAGTGGGGGCACAAGGCCGAGGGACGGTTAAAGGGCGTGGGGGTGTAGTGGGCGCTTTTTTTTTTGAGGCGGGCTGTCTCCGGCGGGGTGTACCCATCGGGGTGTGCCTGGGGAAGAGGAGGACAGAAGGAAAGAAGAAGAAAAGGAGGAAAGAGGAAAAGCAGAGGCCTTCGTCAGGGCGCTTGAGGGCGACGCAGCTGGGCCAGTCGGGGCGAGCCTGAGGCCGGGACGCCTCAAACTGTAAGCCAGGGCATAAAACGCGGCAGCCCGATCGCGTCAGACGAGGGACTCCGTCTCTGTCGCACTCACGGGGCGTCCCTACAGTCTGTACGGGTGCGAGAGAGACGGGGCGACGGTCCGCTCTTTCGGAGTGCACGCGTTTTGAAAATGGCGGCCTGATTGAGTCTCACCGACCCACAGCGTGCTGCATCACTGCACGCGTTTTTTTCTGCGTTGTTGTTTTTTTCCTCCGAGTGATTGGAGAGAGGGTAGGAAGGAAGGGGGTGGGTGCTATCAATTGGCCAAACTAACGTGCCGCCCCGTCCTCGCCTTATTTTAGCTCCCCCCTCACGGAGGCCACGGCGTGCACGTGGGCACGGCGAGGTCCCCGTCGACGCGGACGCGGCCCGGCAGCGCACTGGCACACTGGCAGCGCAGGCAGCGCGACAAGACGTGTGCAGTGTGATAAAGGAGCAGCACATCGAGAACCCCCTGCCCTGCCCTCCCCTCTCCCCCCCCCCACTCCACTCCGCTTGCTGCATTTCCTGCGCAGCATGGCTGCTGCACCGGGTGGCCGCTGTTTCTCCAAACCCCCTCGAAACCACAAGTCATGCCCTGCTGTACGGTGGCGTGCCGTGCCCCGCCCTGTGCGCCGCGCCCTCTCGTACCCGCCCTACGACACTCCAGTTTTACGCCCCGCTTCGCGCTCGGCGGCCCCCGCAGCCCCGCCACCGGTCCCGACCAGGCCAGACTTCCTTGTCAGTCCACTGTCACGCTCGTTTTTTTCCAGTGATTTTCTGCTTTTTTTTTCTCAGTTTCGTTAACGTGAACTTGAGGCAGGCGGTCCCCGTGCAGCGACCCGACAGCGAGGCCGCCTCCCAGCAGCGTCGCTCCGTCTCTCTCGCACTCGCGGCGCTAGGCCGTAGGGCCGTAGGGGTGCGAGGGGGACGCAGCGTCCGGAGCGAGGCCGGCGTGTCGCCCGTGCCTCGGTCCGTGCAAGAGGGGCGCATTCCTGCAAGGGCGAGGAGTATTGGCCGAGGGGACAGGGCGACTCGCCCCGACTCGCCCGGAGGGTTATGAAGCTGGGCAGAGCACAGCGTGGCACAGCGTGGCATGCCTGTTCCATGTGTTTAAGGCTTCTGGCCCTTGGTTTGCGTGGCCGCTGCCGCCCCGCCCCGCCCCGCCCCGCCCCGCCCCGCCCCGCACACACGACCCTTTGTGGGGCGGGGCGGCTGCTGTGCGGCCCAACAAACTGACAGGATTGGACAGACGGACGGACGGACGCACGGGGCGGGTCCGATATGACCGTCCGGTCGTCCCTGCGTCCGCCGCTGTGCGAGCTCGGCGCTGTCTCGTCGTCGCGGCACTGCGAGTCTGCGAGTCAGCCAGGCGTGGCGTCCTCGCCGTCCTCGGCGGATCCGCTAACGAAGGCCGTGACGGCGCCAGCAGCAGCCGGATCGCTCGGATAGTTGATTTGTTGTTGTTCTAGTTTGTTTGCCATCGACAGGCGGACGCGCTGCAGCCCCCCTCCCCCTTCCCCCGCCGACATTTTAAAGAAGACGAGAGCAATAAATCGTTATCGTCACGAAAAATGGTCCGGCGTGACAGCGCCCTGTTGGGCACAGGACCGTACACTGTACACCACGACGAGCCGAGCAACAGCTGGGCCGCTGAAATTTTCACAGGGTGCGGGTAGTCTACGCTTCGTTCGTTTTTATTAAGAATCCGGCTGACCGGACACGACCGCGGGAGAATGAGAGGGCAGTCTGGGGAGCAGGGCGGACGAGGGGGAGAGAGAGAGAGAGAGAGAGAGAGCGCTGGGCGGCTGCTCTTGTGGTTCGCTCGCTATATGCTCCGGCCGGCAGGCCAATCGTAAAGGCAAAGTTTAGAGAGGTCTTGGAGTCCCAAAGTGTATTTCCCCCGAGGGCCCCCTCACCCCGCCCCCTCCCCACCCTCACCCGTGTGCCGTGTGTGTGGAATAGTGCCGATTAAGACGGCGCCCTCCCCCTCCCCCTCCCCCTTGCCCCGGAGCGACGTCCAGAAATTGGTTCGCCGGCCCGGCCAGCCCGTTCACGGCCCATCCGGCGACCGCGTCGCTTTCGGACGCTCCCGAGCCGCCACCGAGGACGCCGTCGACGAAGGTCACCGGGACTCGGGGGCCGCCGACGCGGTCCTGGTGGAGGCGGGCAGCGGCAGCCTCTCATGGAAACGCAAAGAACGTTCCACCGGCCGTTTCTGCCGGGGCTGAGGCAGGGTGGACCCAAAACAATAAGAAGCCATGAATCTCACTTCACCGGCCAGCAATAAACGTCTCAACTTTTGCCGGGGCTGCGGTTTCGGTTCCGCCGTGGTTTTGCCTGCACCCGCTTCCCCCAGCCCGCGCCCTTCGTGGCAACTTGTCCGATTCGTCCATTCCGGGCCGCGGGGCGTGGGGCCTTACGGTGTGGGGCCGCGGGGCGCGGGGCCTTACGGTGTGGGGCCGCGGGGCGTGGGGCCTTACGGTGTGGGGCCGCGGGGCGCGGGGCCTTACGGTGTGGGGCCGCGGGGCGCGGGGCCTTACGGTGTGGGGCCGCGGGGCGCGGAGCCTTACGGTGTGGGGCCGCGGGGAGGGAGCGAGGCGGAAGAAGGCCGTGTAATCATAGGCTGCGGGGATCCGGCACCTGCGGCCGAAGTATGAGCCGGCCGGCCCGACACTCTGTCTCTCTCGCACCCCTGCCGAACGCCGCTCGAGAGCGAGAGAGACAGACAGCGTGCGGGAAGCCCCTCTCGCAGCATGGCTTGCTGCAGCGGGGTGCGGCGAGGCCGGGGCTTCGGCAGTTAGTAGTTGCGCCAACTGGTGGTGAACCAACACAACGCGCGCTGGAACTACGACGGGAACTACGTGGAACTCGTGTCGTTACGGGTAGTTACGCAACACGTCGTTTCGTCGTCGTGGTTCTTTTATTTTCTTTATCGGTTTTCGCAGGGAGGAGAGATTCCATCGTCGTTACACAATATCGGATGATAATATAATCCCCCCCCTCCGCCTCCGTTCCAGGATGTGTCTCCGAAGCCATCAGCTGGCGGCGGTGCGCAGCCCAGGGTGGCAGGCAGGCAGGCAGGCAGGCAGGCATTCAGGAAGGAGCGAAACACTCTATTCATTACCTGCGCCGGCCGACAGATCTTTCTCTCTCTCCCCGCAGATCCACTGGAGGCTCAGCGTCTCTTTGCGTTGCTCTTGATTGGCTGGCGGGCGAGAGAGAGAGATAGAAAGAGGGGGGGGGGGGCAGTGACTGATGGCCCCGAGTTTGCTAATCATGAGGCAGGCGAGAGGCAACTTTGTTTTTCCATCCGCGGCATCCGCGGTGTACGAGGCAACTTTTGTCTTAAGTTGATTTCCGCTCCCCCCTGAGGTTTCCTAACAGATTTTCCCCGGGCCATATCCGGTAAACGGTGAACGGCGTGATTTAGCCGAGTGGTTAGTGCGGCTCTCATTTTCTTGTTCCAGCCCGCTGGAGGCGGGTTCGACTCCTGCTGCAGCCGCCGCTGCTTTTTTTTGTCTACTTTTTTTGGCCTGCTTTGCTGATCCTTTTTTAGAAGGACGGATCATTTGCCTCAATGTTGTTGCGGAGCGTGGATGGTCAAAATTAAAAAGTCAAACAAATTTACTTTTTTTTTGCGCGGTCGTACTTGCAGGTGCCATCCGCAGCAGGCGATGAGAGAGCCGCTGGAGGGCAGGACCAGGCAGGACGCGAAGGGGAGGGGAGGGGCGAGGAGGACCGCCGCAACAATCGAATTTCAAAAGTTGCCGCCAAAGGAAGAGTTATGAAAGTCCTATATCTGTAAGTGGAACGCTCGGTTTCTGTATTCCACTCGGAATGGGAAACGGGGAGCATGCATGAAATATTTCACCCTCTGGAAGCGCGGCGGCAGGCGGGAGAGAGAGGGAGAGGGAGAGAGAGAGAGAGAGAGAGAGAGAGAGAGAGAGAGAGAGAGGAGAGAGAGGGAGAGAGAGGACACAGTGGGACAATGGCACCGCGACACAGGTGGGCTTCTCGGGGCTCACAACATTCAACACCAGCCCTTCGACATAATATTTCAGCCCCGCCTCTCACTACTCTCTCTACTCCTTCATCCTCGGTGCTTTGAGACGATAAACCACAGGTAACACTCCCCACCCCCTTGCGCTTGCATCGGACGCACCCTGCCCCACCCCTCGCTTCCCGTCTGTTTCAGACTGCTTTTTGGCTGACCTCTTTCTCTCTCTTTTCTCTCTCTGCCATTCCTTTCTTGGCCGCTGCCTCTCCCTTCGTTTTCACGGCTCACTGTTCAAAGGGAGTCCGCGGGCGTCTCGCTGTCGCCTAATAGGCAGAGGTCACACAGTCACCGAAAAAAAAAGGAACGGGTGGTGGGAGTTGAACCCGGGCCGGGGCGGTTCAAACCCCGAATGGGGCTCCTTTTTCCCCGGCCGGTATAGCCAGTTAGCCATTGATGCCAGAGGCAGCCAGAGGAAGTGGTGGGCGCGTATTTTCTGTGTCGACGTTTACGCCAGAGCTGCGGTAGCGGGGGTGGCGGGGGCGGCGGGGGCGTTGTCGGGAGGCCGGTGCGGAAAGGTGAAAGGTTCACCGAAATTTGAGTAGCGTATTTGGGATTCCGAGCTATATTTTCCCGTTTCGAACGGCTCCACTGTCTGGGTCCGTCTTGGCGCGGGGGCGGGCGCGGCGTGGGCGGGGCGGGGCGGGGCGGGGCGGGGCGGGGCGGGGCGTGGGCGGGGCGGGGCGGGGCGGCATTCATGCATGCGGATGAGATGCAGAGGATCTCGGCGTCGTTGAAGTTGGCGCGCACCGCGTCGCGCCGCGTCGCGCCGCGTCCCCGAAGTCATCCCTGGGGTATTAGACCACGCCGTCGAGTCGTCATCGCCTCTTCATAAAAAAAAGCAGAAAAAAATCCAAACAAAAATGCATAAAAATGAGAATTGCGGGAGTGTACTGTTTTTTTTTTACGGTGTGGTGGCCTTTGGTGACGTCTGAGGCGTCTGCCTGCGGTGCGCGGGGTTGATGGCACTGCCTGGCACTGCCGGGTTGTGAGGCTGGATTTCGTTTTAATTGAGTCTATAACGCCTGCACGCCGAGCCCAGCGGCCTGGCTGCCCGGCTGCCTGGCTGCCGCACTGTTAATGATGCAGGTGGTCGTCCTCATTACCGCGGCGCCACAGTGTGGCGGCGTCTCTCCGCGGCCTCGCGCTGCACGGCACGCGTCGCCATCCGCGACGATCCCTTGGCGATTGTATTCATAGTCACAAAGTCGTCGTCAAAACCATTATTTGTTAAAAATAAAAATCATTGACGCAAAGGGCGTGTTTCCGTTCACGAGGTTTTCGCAGTGGATGTGACTGTCCGGGGTCATTGTTGTGTCGAGCACCCCTCTCGCTTCCCCCCCCTCCCCCCCTCTCTCTCCCCCTCTCTCGCCCGGCTGGGCGCCCCGTCCGGCCGCTCCTCCTTCCGCATATCGCACCTGACAACCAAACTTTGATCCTGATCGATCAAACTCGCCTCGTCGTGTCTCTGAGCCACTCATCCTAACAGCTCCCCTCCCCCTCCCCTCCCCGTCCGTTGTCCTTCTTGTACTTTTTGGCGGTCGATCTTCCCTCCCTTTTTTTCGGCCGCGCCCCTAAAATAAGCCACGCCGCCACTGCCATTTCCTCGGGCCTTTGTCATCCGCACAGTGGGCCAGAAGACCGGTGCAGGCGGCCAAAACTCTAGACGCGTTTTGAGCTGCAGAGTCGCTAAGCAGGACTTGAATCGAACGTGTGACCCCACCAATGGATTGCTCTCCGAACGAGGAACCCATTGGTGGGGTCACACGTTCGGTGCGAGTCCCTTTCAGCGACTCTGCAGCTCAAAACGCGTCTGGAGTTTTGGCCGCCTGCACCGGTCTGCTGGCCCACTGTGCGAGGTGCGCTGCTGCTAGCGCTTCTCCCGATGATATGCCCGTCCCTTTCTATGCCGGGATCATCCCGGCCCGGCCCGTCGGCAGGCCGTCTCTCTCGCACCCCCACGGCGCGCCCGGCGAGTGCGAGAGAGACAGACAGAGAGCCGCCGTTCGGTCTCGACCTGCCGCCCGCTCTGCCGCCGCTACCGTTAGCCGGGGTTATACGGCCGGGTTGCCTACATTAGGGGCGCCCCTCGAAGCCCATTCGGCCCCCTCGGCCCCCTTCGGGTCTTTCCGTCCGTCATCCTGAGCCGCTCGACGCGCTCGGCGCTCTCGGTGGCGCGGGGGATTTGGGCCGGGCAATGATCCGCGGCGAAAGAGGCCCGGGGCGGCCGGCCGGGACGGCTGCACACACGGCTAGGATTACACGCACCCCTCGCGTAGGCACACACACACACACGATGACGTCACCGTCAACTATCTCGATTTCCCACGGACCGACAGCCAGCTCCGATAGAGAGAGACAGCATGTTGCTGTCACATTAGGAGACAAGGGACGGACGAAAAAAAAATCCAACCCGCGCGGGTATTCGAACCCCGGGTCCCCGGCGTGATTGACGCGGCGGCGTGGTGGGCCGGGCGGTGCGGTCACGCAGCGCCAAATGAATTAGTTATTGGAATCCGCCGTGCCGCGCCACGCAGCGCAGCCCGGTGCCAAGTCCTGCGTTGTGGGTGCCCACCTGTTGCTCGGGGGTCGACACCCCCCACCAGGGCCACCAGGGCCACCAGGGCCACCAGGACCGCCACCAAGCCGACCAGGATCACGACGAGTGTGGGCCTCATTGAATCGCACTCGTTCGCTGTCCCCGCGCCGCATTCCTCGACGTCGACCTGGCGGGGCGTCGCACAGTGGGCCAGAAGACCGGCCGTCGCCGGCGTCGGCATCACCATGACGACCATCGTCGTCCCGACCACGGTACTTATCTCACTTTTGCGTTTTTGCTGTCCATTACCAGTGGCCCGGCATCCCTCAGCGCCGCCGGCCCGTCCTCCATCCCCCCCTCGAAATCCCCCCCGACCGCAACGTCTTCCTCCTGAGGGCGAAGGGACGCGACCTCCCCTCGCCGCGCGCGCCGTCCGCGCCGTCTGTGCAGCGGGGTTTTTGATATTTTCTTAATGTTTCCGGCTCACGCCCCGCCCGCCGAGTCGTCCTTCTCTCTCTCTCTCTCTCTCTCTCTCTCTCTCTCTCTCTCTCTCTCTCTCTCTCTCTCTCTCTCTCTCTCTCTCTCTGCTCGCCGCGGGTGGGAAGGAGGGGGGAAGTGGTGAGGCCGGAGAGCTGGGGAGGTCCAGCGGAGCCGAAGGGGATCAGACGACCAAGTCAGGAGTGCTTCGCGCAGCGTGAGGCCCCGGCTTGGGTGTGTCGGTAGAGGCGTTGTCCCGCTGAGCCGAGGATCTAGGTTCGAATCCCCAATCTATCGCAATTATTTTTTTTTATTTGTTTGGGACGTTGCCTGGATTCCGGTTGCTTCCAGTGGTGCAGTCGATGGGAGGAGGTCAGTCGCCGGAGAAGCAGGCCCTTTTCCCAGCGTAATTTCATGCCCAACAATTCCCGTTTCTCACCGTCATCCATATTTTTTTTAGTCCGTTTCCGCGACCTCGGCCTCGCCATTTTCGTTCCGCAGAGCGAGAAAGACAGACGGACGGACGGACGGGCGGAGGAAGCAGCGCAGATTGCCCCAATCCGAGTGAGCCGAGCCGAGCCCCGCCGCGAGCGCCCCGCGCGGACGCCGGGGGAAGTTAAAGAGATGCGCAGATGAGCTGGCGGGTAAAACAAACTCAAAGCGCAAACTTAAACATTGCGGATTAATGTGGAGATGGATGGCAGAGTGTGGATACGGACGGGCTAAGCCGAGCGCCAAATCTGGCCAATCCGGCAACCCGAGGAGCCGAGCGGATTCGCCTCCTATCGCGTGTTCCGCCGCCTGTTTCGCCTCCTTCTTTTGTTTTCGTCTTTTTCACCCCCACCCCCGCGGGAGGCCAACTGTAATTCGAAACTTGTTCCGGTTGCAGTGCAGCTGCAAGCGGCTTAGGCGTCATCTTTTTCTTTCTTTTTTTTCGCCCGGAAGGTGGCGGCGGCGGCCTCGTCGTCGGCCAGCCGCTCCGGCCAGACGCTTCTAATTGCACGCGGGTTCAAAGACTGGCTTTGCTCTTTTTCGACGGCGCCCCCCGCCTCGCGAGGAGACGAGTTTCAATTGGGGCTGTTTGGCGACGTTAGACGCCGTGTGGGGTTCAACCGTGGTCGGCTCGGCTCCCAGTCCGAGGGCGCCTGTGGTCTAGCCCTTAATGGTAATGGCGCGCGGGCAGGCCCGTCACGCACTGGTGTTCACCGGGTTGCCTACCCTCGACTTCACAGGCGCGCTGAGGCCGAGGCAACGGACTCGGAGCGGCGGACTGCTTGTCTGTCTGTCCGTCCGTCCGTCCGCTTGCCTCTCTGCCTCCACGAGGCTTGCTCGAGAGGGAGACGGTGCTCTTGGCGTGGAAGGTGGTCGAAATGAAGAGGAGTGCGGGACTGGGACTGCAGCAAGCGTCGAGGCGATTGCACCCTGCGGCAGCAGCGCGCCTTTGACGAGGGGCCGTCTGTGAGGGGCACGGTGCGCGCGGTGCGCGCGGTGCGCGGGCGTCACGAAAGAAAAATCAACAATGGGCCATTGTCCGCTTAAGAAGGCTCCTTGAGTAAAACCTTGGTCGGCCCGCCCCGCCCCGGCCCGCTCCCCTCGCCACAATTCAGGCCGGAGTAATCCCTTGGTGCGCTAGGCCCTAGGCCGGGCCCTAGGCCCCCTCCGGCTGGCGGCCCGGCCCGGCCCGGCCCGGCCTGGCGGGGCGCCGCGCTTCGGGGGACTACTCTTCCCTTTAGTCAAGCCGTTACCCCCTTGGAGTGGCTGGAGCCTCGCTGGAGCCTCGCTGGAGCAGTGCTGGAGCGGAGCTGGAGTCCGTCCCAGAGGTCGGTGTTTCGGCGCCTTCGTCGGCGAACCATGCCTCGGCAGGGGCGGATCCAGGGGGAAAGAGTCGCACTTTGCTTTCGCCAAATCCCCCACCTCCTTTTTTTTCTAAACAAAATTCTGTACCAAAATCATCAACAAAACAAATCAAAAACAATCAATCAAAAACAAATCTGATTCTGAGCTCGTCTCTGGATCCGCACTCAGACCAGGACCCGCGCTGACTCGCAGGATCGCCCACACGTTTGATTCGCGTTGGTGATCTCTGCTTGCGGTCTTTAAGAGCGTCGTCGGGCGTGGCCACCTCAAAGGCTGCCCCCGGCTGCGCTCGCTCTGTGTGGCCGAGCTCGGCTCGTCACTCCCGTTATTGGACGGACGGACAGACAGACAGACAGACAGGCAGACAGACAGACAGACAGACAGACAGACAGACAGACAGACAGACAGACAGACAGACAGAGCAGACAGACAGACAGACAGACAGACAGACAGGCAGACAGGCCACAAAGGGCCTAGGAGTGGTTTTCCGTGTCGCCAAAACAATAGACCTAAATGTGATAAAAACGAGGCTGAAAAAGCGCAGCGACTTGAATCAACATACCGCGCAGCGCTGCCAACCTAGGCCACGCCTACCCGGCGTGGAGGCACTGCCTGACGGGTCACTACACTGCAGTCACATTTGTATGGCAGCAAAAAAAATCTTCCAATGATTTTCTTTTTTGGAAATTTCTTCTTGTTATGGTGATTTTTTTCAAAAGTAATTTTGAATGTACGAGCAGGACTCGACCGCGACGCGGTGCAGGCCAGGGCGCTGCCGGGTCCTCGAGAGCGAGGAAGCCATGGTAGGACAAGATTGCTCAAGGGTGGCGGGCGGTGCCGGACGGTGGCGGACGGGGGGCGGGAGGGAAAGAAGACAAAAAATGATAACGAAGCAGCGGGTAAACAAAAGAAAATTTGAAGTGGAGCAGCGAATAAAGACGCTGCTAATGGTTTCCGTCAGAGCGGTCTCCGAGGGGCGAAGGGGGAGGGGGGATTGTAGGTACACAGGCCCGAGGTAGAGGCGGAGAGACTCTAGGAGGTCACGGCGCTCTCGGCGGCGTCGTCCGGCGTGGCGGCGGTCGGATTACGCCTCTCCGAATTGACCCGGCCAGGGCGGCCACGCCGAGGCCGTCGCCCAGCCGTCGGCCGGAGCCTTATTTTTGTGTCACTTTTCGCGTCGAGTGGCTTGTCCTGCGCGCCGTCCTGGACCGGGCGGTGAAGTGCCTCGCCGTCCTGCTGCAAGTAATCAGCAGGAGTAGCGGCCTGGCGCGGCCTGGCGCGGCGCGGCGCGGCACGGCACAGACTTGCCGTCTCCCCTCCAGGCAGCACTTAGTCGTGCTCCTCGCGATGACGTCACTGACGTCAACGTCACGCGAATGACAGCCAGTCACACCGGCTCACACTGTGAAGGAAAGGGCCGACTGACCGGCACGGTGATGCAACATTCAACTTCCGGTGGCGTGGCGGCGGCCCCGCGGACTGGCGTGTTAATGAAGCAGAAGCCGGGATTCGTTTCGGAAATGAATAAGTGCTATGAAGGGGCATTTTCACCGAGGGGTTGAGAGAGAGAGAGAGAGAGAGAGAGAGAGAGAGAGAGAGAGAGAGAGAGAGAGAGAGAGAGAGAGAGAGAAGAGGAGCATGGGAGTGATGGAAGAAGACGCCGTCTTTGTGACCTTCCGTTGGCTTTATTTCTCGGTTGGCAGCAAAGGAGGGGTCTGTCTCTCCCAGCAAAGGAGGGGGGCGGGGCCGGGCGGGGCGGGGCGCGGCCGGCGCCCTCTTGTTGGACGCAGCGCCGTTATTTCAGACAAACTAAAAATAACACAGACATCTGGGGTCCCTTCCTCCCCTTCCCCGTTCCCGGTCGGCCCTTCAGGGCGACACTAGCGCCACTTGCGCCACTAGCGGCAGCTGACTGCATTGTCTCAACAAGGCGACGCCATCGACTCCACTGCAGTACCCTGCCCGGCGGACGTGGCGTCCGCGTGGCCGCAGTCGTTGACGCTCTGCTTTCTGACCCAGAGGTCCTGGGTTCGACTCCCGCCAGACGCCGTTATGAAAAACACCGTGACCACTTGACTCCATTTCCGTGGTTCCACTTTTTGTGGAGCGGGGGCAGAAATGGGCCACCAGCAGTACCGAGAATGACGCGCGTGCGTCAAAAAAGCACCACGCAATTTACTATTCAAAGTCCGACTAGCGGGGAGTGCGTTGCGTTCGGCCTAAATGCAAATGGCGATCAAAGGAGCACTCGAATCGCACATGAAAAGGGAGCCTTTTGGCTGTGTCTGTGCTTGTGCATTCCACACGCGTGCCCCACGGGGACACGGCGAACAGGGGCGGGCTGCGCACGCGTGCGCGCCACGCCACGCCAGGCGCGTGCACGTGTTCGACAGGTGGATCCGTGTCGCGAGCAGACGTGACGACCGCGCACGCTCCCCTGCCGGCTGGCAAGGAGGCGAGTGGTAATGAAAACCAGGACACTCCGGAATGGAAAAAGCACGAAAATTAAAACAGCGCGGCGGCGGGTATCGAACCCGCGTCCGGTACCTCGCCGAATGGACAACGCACGATAGAAAAAAGGACGGGGTGGTGGGTATCGAACCCGCATCCGGAGTATTGCGGGGCACACACGCTAACCGCTCGGCTAGGGCGGCCGCACACCTGCTGGGGCAGACAGGGAGCAAGCGCTAAAAGCATCGCCGAGATTCTCATTGGCCGAAAGGCCGGTCGGTCAGGCCGCACTTTTTCCCGCGCCGGAAGTGCCGGCATTTCTTTCTCCTCCAGCGGAGCGAGCGGAGTGCGGAATTGGAGATTGCTTCCGGTGGCGGCGCGGCGCGGTGCTGCACCCCCCTCCAGGAGGTCGCCCTATAAGCAACCCCGCTTTGCGGGTGGTCAGGCTTGCACCCCCCCCCCCCTCGACGCGTCCCATACTTCACGGCCGAGGCCGACGAGTTCCCTTCCGATATCCACTTTTTATCCGCCACACTCTCTCCTTTCCTCCAGCTGATTTTCCTCTTGCCGCCACCGGCCCCCTGTCTCTGTCGCTCTCGCGGGGCGTCCCGTGGGGGAGCGAGAGAGACGGAGCGACGCGACCTGTCCGACCTCCCCGTCAAGCACGCGGCCTCCACGTCGGACGAGGACGACGTCCTCACGGGGACGGTTAGCTCGTCGTCTCCGCGCTGCTTTATTGGAGGCGACGGATTTCTTGTTTTCGAGACGCTCCTTTTGTGTTCTTTTTATTATTTTCGTCGTCCATTTGGTCGTTTGGACCGTCTTTCTGTTTTCCCCCCTACTTCGGCCATTTGCAACGAAACAAGATTGGCCAGAGATAGCATCTCGCAGCCCGGCCCTTATCTGACTCCGATATCATTATTTCTCCCTCTCGGAACATCTTTCCGTCATCAGCCTCCCATGCGGTGCGGCCCAGTTGCTTACAGCGCCGTGCAGGCCCCGCCCCGCCCCGCCCCGCCCCGGTCCGTCATCGGTGATTGCCGAAGATGATTCCGCGGAGCTTGGAGGCGACCGGACAGGACGGAGCACGATGACGTCACTGCGACCTACTTTTCGTTTCCAAGCGGATAAAAGGAAAAAAAGAGGAGAAAAGGCCGCCTCCGTCTTTTTGCTCTCGGAGAAAAAAAAGGCTAAGCAAACAAAAAACATCCTTTCGTCAAGAGTGCTAAAAAGCTATTTTGAAGGTGTCATTGTTGGTTCACCAAAACTAGGAAAGGCGGAAATTTTTCGAACAGTCAGCCGAAAATATGAATTTGTTTCGTGACGTGGCCCTTACAGCCCTTACAGGCCTTACAGTGCGGGTCCGCGGGCCACGACAATCCTCGGTGAGTTGCGTGTGGAGATGTGAGGCTGCTGTAGACTTTGGAAAGGCACGGGGAGGGAGGGGGGGGGAGGCTAAGAGGTCCTTTGTTGCGCTCGCTGCGTAACGCGTGGAAAAGAGAGGGAGAAAGGGAGGGATTGGGGAGGAGAGGGAGGGGAGGGGGGAGGGGAGGAGAGTTACAGTGGGAGGCCTCAGAAGCCTTCCGAGTCCTCAGCACAGCGAGCAGCGATAGCTCTCTTGCAGAAGCATGTGACCCTCCCGTGCCTCTCTATCGCTCTCATTACTCTCTCTCTCTCTCTCTCTCTCTCTCTCTCTCTCTCTCTCTCTCTCTCTCCCTCCCTCCCTCTCTGCCGCTCCGCCCCCTGCCTCTCTAGTCATCCGCGTTACCGCCCGCTCGTACGTGCGCGGAATGTTCCACCCTGAGGATTTCCAA
The DNA here is from genome assembly GCF_012932325.1 of Thrips palmi. Taxonomy (NCBI): domain Eukaryota; kingdom Metazoa; phylum Arthropoda; class Insecta; order Thysanoptera; family Thripidae; genus Thrips; species Thrips palmi. Next base: position 2,170,344 of record NW_023144633.1, read on the forward strand.
TCTGCCCTGTTTTTGTGCGTTCCATCCCTGCTCCTGCGGCTCCTGCGGCTCCTGCGGCTCCTGCGGCTCGGACTAGGCTGCTCAGGCCGCTCGTCTGCTTCAGAGGGTTTCTGGAGGCCGCGCCGCGGGCCGCGGCCCAAGGAAAAATAACGCATAGCGGGAACAAAAACCACAGAACTCGGTCAAATTTTAGTATTGCACGAAAATTCAAAACTCTTGAACCGTGGAAACTGAAAATTTTCAAAAATCTGCGTGGACAGAAATTTGTTTTTTTTTTGTTGGCCAAAACCCGACAACACTTTCCTTGGACGTGGAAACGCCAAGGAAGCCTCGATCACTGTTTTCCCGCTCAAGTATGTCGAACGAAATTATTTTTTGAGCCCTGCGGTAATTTATCTAGTGCACTGACAGGGCTGGAGGGCAGGCAGGCAGGAGGCAGGGCCTGCTCCGACCGGCCGCTTGTTGAGCGGGCGTTGAAAGGAAACACAATGAGTCATCAATTTGGCGCGCAGGGCGCTGCGCTCACCAGAACACTGCACCCCGTCTGCTGGAAACGGCGGAGCAATTCACGTCAAAAAATACCCCCGCAGCCCACAAAGCAAGGAGCAGCCCCCAAAGAATTCCTGTTGTATTTTTTAATTTTTTGTTTGTTTTCTGTCGCAGGTATGCATGAGAGGGGTGAGGCGGGTTGGCACCCCACTTGCGCCGCGTCGCCGTGTCCGAGGTGGATCTTCGGCTCCGTGGCGACGCTGCGGCTGAGGCGCTGGCCACCTGAGTCCCGTGGAGCGCCGGAGGACCAGCCTTGTCTTGTAATTTGTTTGTTGTTGGGCCCAGAATGGGGGTGAGGCCCGTGGGGCCTGTGGCCCGGCCCGGCCCGGCAGGGCAGCGCGGCTTAGGGCTGAACCAGTTAGCAAGCAATTCTCCCAGAGGGACGCGCCGCTGCGGCTGGCCAGGCCCGCCCTGCTGTCATTGGCGTGGCTCGCCCTCCACTTCCGGTTTTGGACCCCGCTTCCGCCCGCCCCGACTGCTTCCGGTTTCGGAGCTCGCCGGGAAGGAGGCGGCCAGGACGGCGCCCGTCCAAAAAGTCCAATCGTCGCGAAGCTCGGCAGAAGTGGCTGCTGCAGAACTTCAAAAACTAAACTTTCGAGCAAAAAACAATTTTTGGTTCCTGGACAAGCATCCAAAGGTCCCTCGTCGAGCCAGACGCCACGTGAATTTTTCCCGAAATTTGGTGGTATTCTGCGGGCAATCGAATTTGCCTCGTTTTGACAGGCCGGTCCGACCCTCCCGGCTCGGCGTGTTGTCTGCCGGTGCTGATTCCCGACCCGCCTGCAGGCTCCGTCGCTCTCTCTCGCACTCGCGGGCCGCCCCGCCCGGCCCCGTGGGGCCGAGAGAGAAGGGAGACAGCGCCGCCGGCCTCAATCATCGAGTTGCTGCATATCTCGCCCCCAGGCGGCGAGGCGCGGCGAGGAGGTCCGGGGGCAACCTGAAGGCGGCCGGCCCGTCTCCGGCACCGCCCCCCAAGAGTGGCATCTGTCTCTCTCGCACTCTTGGGGCCGGGGGCGCTGCGCGAGTGAGTGAGAGAGACAGAGCGCGGATCGGCGGGCGGCCGACGTCGCGTGGAACTGTTGTTATGCCAACTTGCTGTCGGACAGGGACGGGCCTCGTCACTGTAACACCCGTCAAAGCGTCAGACACAACCATCCTTTTCCCGTCTTCCGGGGGGCCGAGCCAGGCGAGACCCGGGCATCGGATCTGCAGGCGTTAGGGCGGCCCCCGAACGGGTTAGAGAGAGAGAGACGGATGTGGCGACGACCCGAGGGACGCGGACTAACAACCACCTCTGTCCCATCCCTGTGCAGCACAATCAAGACCCGCCCGCTCCCCGAAGACTTCGCTTCGCCGTCTCGATGCTCCACTGTTTTCGACCCTTTTTTTCCCCTTCTCTTTCTCTAGCGCTCTCCACCCTCTCATTAAATAAAACGGAATTTTTACAAAAAAATAAAAATAAAAACAGATTGGCGACCTTTCCGAGCAGTGCAGGAAGAGTCTTTTCTTTCCGGTATAGTAGTACTCTCGCGCGCATAACCAGATGGAGGCGCCGGGCAATGTTTTGTTGTTTTTATTTCCCAAGCGAGGCAGCAGGTGTATGTGTGTGTGTGGGTGTGGGTGTGCGTGTGTGGTTGTTTCCACCTTGCTGTATGTGTGAGTGTGTTTGTGTGTGCGAGACGAGGTAAATTACAACGCCGTTCTTTAGAAATGGCAAGTTGCAGAGACACATTTATTCGCTCCGCCACCACAGGGGTGGTTGGAGCCAGCCGGCGGGGGAACTGGGAGACTGCTGCCGCTGCTGCTGTGGGGAGCCGGGGGCCCCTTGAGCAAGAACTGTGGCACGTCGGCGTGGTGCGGCGCGGTACGGCGGCGTGGCCGTGGCACCTTGGTGCGCCTCGGTGTGTGGTGTCGGCGACGTGGAGATGAAAATGGGAGGGGGGGGGGGCGTCTCGAGATGAAGGAGGGGCGGAGAGGCTGGTGCATTAGCACTGCTGTGTGGCAGTGGTGTGGCGTTTCGTTGCCACCCCATGCTGCCAGGACGCCGCCGACGTGTTGTCGCGTTATTGCCGACTCGTTCAGCGATCCTCCGAAAATAGCGCAACAATCCAGAGCAAAAGTCGAAAATCGAAAAAAATGGGTGTGAAGAGATACTCTGACAAACGCTCTGTCTATAATCGAAAATATCGACCAGGCATTAAGTTTTCCTCTGGTTACACATCCCTATGAAAGTCAAAGACGTCAAAATACGAAAAAATGTGACACCTCCGGCGCGCGTCGAACCCGCGTTCTTTCCGTTACGAAGCAGGCGCGCTAGGCAACCCAGCTGGCTGCCTCTCTCTCCCTGCCGCTCCTTGGCCCTGCACCGCCCTCCCCCCCCCCGTCGGCCGCCGCCAATATTGGATACAGTGTGTTCCCATTAGGGGCCGTCGTTGCGCCAAATGAGCCACGCTGCCGCGCTCCTCCGCCACGCACAGCCGAGCCGTGCCGAGCCGTGCCGAGCCGTGCCGAGCCGAGCCGAGCCGAGCCGTGCCGAGCCGTGCCGAGCCGAGCCGAGCCGTGCCGAGCCGGGGCCCACGCCGGCGAGCATGTTCGCTTCGTTCCGTCCCCCTTCCCTTTCGTCGCGCGCGAGCGGGTGCGAATATCAGTTAGCGCGCCGCGACTTCGGCGCATGAGATTTGTGCGGCATAATTACGGTAATCGCTGCGGAAATGACCCCGGCCACCGCCAGGCCGCAGGGGGCGCACGCGGTTCATAGCCATTCACCCTCACACACGCCCACACACACACACACACCTACACACACATATGCACACACGCACGCGGACGCCATCCCCCAAAAGCAACAAGTCACACACGCGCGTGGGGGTTGGTTGGATTCCCCGCACCGCGTGACCCCGCTGGATTTAATACGCGCTTCGTTTCGGGAATTAGTGGCGGCGCGCGCGCGTGTGTGTGTGTATGTATGTATGTGTGCGTGCGTTGTGTGTGTGTGTGTGTGTGTGTGTGTGTGTGTGTGTGTGTGTGGGAGGGAGGGAGGGATGGAGAGTGTACGCGTCGGTTGTCGAGGCACAGCCAGGGACAGCCAGGCACAGCGCGGCGCGGTGCGGGGAGGTGTACGAGAAAGGCCTGCCTGGGCGTGCCTGCCTGCCGCCGCTGCCGCCAGCTCCCCGAGAGGCCTGGTGCTGGATGACTGCAGCACAATACGCACCACTTCAGGGCGATGACGGCGGCCCGCTCGTCCCGGCACTGCTTTTCTCTCGCGGAGCTCCGCCCGGCCTCGCCCGGCTTGGCCACGAGCATCCCCTGCGGGCTGTGTGTGTGTGTGTGTGTGTGTGTGTGTGTGTGTGTGTGTGTGTGTGTGTGTGTGTGTGTGTGTGTGTGTGTGTGTGTGTGTGTGTGTGTGTGTGTGTAGGCCGCAGCGCATGCATCGCGGCGTGTGCGTGCACGGCAAGGCTGTCTGCACGCGCATTACGTGCGGGAGTCACGGTTCGAATCCTCCCATCCGCCATCCCCTCTGTGGGCCCCAAAGACATGGAGTGCGCCATCAAAGTTGGAAAAAGCCGGGCTCAAGTTGGATGGGCTGGGCCCCGCCCGTCCCGGCCCGGCCCGGCAGCCCCCGGCCCGCTGCTTCTTTTTCACACTCCGACGCGCCACCGGGCTGCCTGCCCATTACCTCGCGCTGACTTACCCCGCGCTGACTTGCCCCGCGCTGACTTACCCCGAGCTGACTTACCCCGCCCGCGCTGACTTACCCCGCGCTGACTTACCCCGCACTGCCCCGCACTGACTTACCCCGCACTGACTTACCCTACTAGACTCATCCCGCCCTGACTTGCAGCCGCCGTGACGTACCCACCCCGCCCGGCGACCGCGCCCCTTGCTGTACACAAACTCGCCCCTGTTCTTTTCTGGCCCTTGGCTCCCTCTTCTAGTTTACAAAGCACGAGGGCTGTGTGTGTGTCGAGTAGCCCAAAGGGGCTGGCTGGCGGTGCCGGCGGCAGGGACGTAGGGACCGCGCTGCAGGGCAGGCCGGGCCGGGCGGGGCCGGGCTGCAGCGGGGCCGGCGAGGGTTCCCGTTATTGAATTTTGATGAGAATATAATGAAACCGCGAAACGTGAGGACACGGAGCCCCGCGGGCTGCCTGGGGCTGCCTTGCCTGGCATGCCCCGCGGGGGGCACCGGCCGGGGAGGACCGGCGAGGACCGCAGCCGCGGGCGAGCGGACGGACGGACAGGCAGACAGACCGCCGGGCGCGCAGACGGCGAACCACGGTTATGGCTGTAGGCAGTCAGGGATTGGGCAAGACGGTGTTCGAGTGTGTGTGCCTGCCTGTGTATGTGTGCGTGAGCTAGTGATAGTAGGGCGGCCCCGAGGGTGGGATAGGGCCATGCTTTCTGACACCGGCACGCTGTAAGGGCTGTAGGGGCGAGGCCCACGGCGTGGGGCTGTGTCGGCCTTAGTAAGACTCGCCTTGAAATTGCTTTTACATGCGTGCGCGCTTCAAAAATAATTTCCAGAGGCAGTGCCGTGCTTTCTTCGCCCGTTTATTTTATTTTTCCGTTGCACGCTTTCCCGCGGTTCCCGCGGTTCCCGGCGTGCAGAGGGAACATTATTTTCTTCTCATCGATCATTATCGTCGCGTTGCTGGCCCGGTACGCGGCCAGGGCGTGTGAAAAGTTGCCTGGGAAAATCAATTTTCCGCGGCAAACAAGTTGGGCCCCCTATCTCATCCATCGCAAAGCAGGTGCCTTGTATATCAAGCAGCGCAGCGTAGCGCCGCGTAGCGCAGCGCGGGCAGATCAAACGCAGAAACTACCGAGCGTCTCGGAGGCGGCGGTGGTTGTCGCCGAGCAGTGTGGGCGCCTCTCTCTCTCTCTCTCTCTCTCTCTCTCTCTCTCTCTCTCCCTCCAGCGAGGTTTCCCCGGATTATTCCGGCGCGTTAATTAAAAAGAGTTGCAGCGGGGCGCATTTCCCACTCATTGCTGGGTCATTAATTTAACTCTCCCACTCGACGTGCCGACGGTGGCGTTCGTTGTAGTGTTCAGGTGGGGCGGGGCCCTCGCCCTGGCCTCCTTGCCTTGCCTTGGGTGTCGGAAGAGCGGCGAGTCCATCTCCGCGGGGGAGAGAGAGAGAGAGGGAGGGACCATTTGCTGCAGGTCCAGCCTTGAAGCACTCTCTAAGCAGCGGGCACTTAGCAGGCCGGCCACTGCGGCCGCGCTGCGCCCGGTGCTGGGCGTTGCTGGGCGTTGCTGGGCGTTGCTGGGCGTTGCTGGGCGTTGCTGGGCGTTGTTTGGCGTTGCAGGGCGGCGCTCCGTGGTCCCGCCACGCCCTGCTTCCCGGCAGTTCCGGGTGGCGCGGCGTGGCGCGGCGGCACCGCCGTAAAGCCCGCGCATTTTTGCTCGTGTTTCGCGGTCCGGGAAGGGGAGGCTACTCGCCGGGCCGGTTGGGTCGGAGTACCTGAAGCGACTTCAAGATTGCCGGCCGGGGGAACCGAGAAATTTGAATGAGATTTTTAAAACATGCAACAAAAAATGAAATTTACGACGTTTAAACTCGTTTTTGCAAGTGGCCTTCCAGGTCACTCCGCGCAAAGCGACGTGGTTTGTGCCCGGCCCTCTCGGATTAGTGCTTCCCTCCCGAGTCCCGAGCAAGAACAGCGTCCTGTGCGCGGAATGCGGCCCTCTATGCATCATGCCGACCCGTCCACCCCGCCACTTTTCCCCGCCCGATCTTGATGTCGCGGGAAGAAAAAGACGAAAGACAAAAAATAGTTGGGAGGAAGCAGGAAAAAAATAAGGAGCTGGAGGGGGGGAAGTTGGAGTGTTGTCTCCCTGTGCTCACATACAGCCCATCAGGGCTTTCCTTTTGTCCCCCCCGGCCCCGCTAGGCCCCGCTCGGCCCCGCTGCACAGTGAACAGCGTCCAGACTGGCGGCCCCCTTCGGTCCCGCCAGGCCCTCCCAGCCCCTCGCCGGCCCTTCGCCTGTTGACCCCGCTCATTTCCTTCCTTCCTCCAGCCCTTCAAGACCCTCTCCCTCTACACCGCCCCTGATTCCCCCCGCCCCCTTTTCCGCTCAAGTCGTAAAAAGCAATAAAAGTTGAGCTTGGCGGCGCGGCTGGCTGGTGCGGCGCGGCGCGAGCTACCCAGTCAACTTGATGGCACGCTGGATGTCATTTGCGCCCTGCGTTAATTGCTTATTCTCGCTGCGGAGCTGCGGACTAAGGGTTTTGCCGCCCCGCGCCGCGCCGCCCCGCCCCGCCCCGCCCCGCCACGCCACGCCCCGCCACGCTCCGCCACGCTCCGCCGCGCCCCGCGGGGGATAAGTCCGGGAGCGGTCTTCCGTGGCACGACCCGCGTGCCGCGTTTGTGTAAGCAAGGGAACGGAAAGAGGAAAAAAAAAAAAAAAAAAAAAACTGGAGAGGGAATGCCGGTCAGCAGGGGCGTGTTTCGAGGCCAACCCGTTTGAATTATCTTCTCGTTTATGTTTGAGTCGTCGTCCTCGTCGTGCTCGTCGTGGTGGTGGAGACGCGGCCACGACGGCCGCATAGAGGCGCGGCGGTCGCAAGTCGTTTCGCCTCTCCAAAAGAGGCAAGAAAGAAAAAATACCCGTCCGCCAAGAAATAATACCTCTTGGTGGTTTAGGATAATTAATTTTTGGTCGCGGGCAAGCGCCGCAAACGCTCGCGGCGGAGTGGCGGCGGAGGCGGGGGCGGGTTTTGCGCGGCCAAGTCGTCGTTGTCGTCGTCGGCGGGCTTGGGAGGACTTGGCGGACTTCCCCCGAGGGGACGCGGAGGGGATTGTCCGAATTTCGCCGCGTTTCCCTCCTTTTTTGCGCGCGCGTTGCGAATTAGTGCGAGGACGGCGTCGCCGTCTCGGAGCGCAGCACGCGGCGCAGTGCGTCGGCGAGGCCATATGAAGAGCAGCGGCAGTGCGGCCCGGGCGGTCCGGCTAGTCCGGGTGCCGCCGTGCCGCCGCGCCCGACGCCGTCGTAACCGTTAGCCCAAACGGCTCGGCTGCTTTCGGTCCCGCCCTCGCTCCGTCTCTCTCGCACCCCTCGGCGACGCATCGCCAGAGAGAGAGAGAGACACCGCACAGTGGACCAGAAGACCGGTGGGGCGGCCAAAACTCCGCAGACGCGTTTTGAGCTCCAGAGTCGCTAAATGAGACGAAACGAACGTGTGACCCCACCAATGGACAGCTCTCCGAACGAGGAATCCATTGGTGGGGTCACACGTTCGGTTCGAGTCCCATTTAGTGACTCTAGAGCTCAAAACGCGTCTAGGGTTTTGGCCGCCCCACCGGTCTTCTGGCCCACTGTGCACCGCGTCCCTTCGGCTTCCCTGCAAAGGGACGCCGCGACGCCGCGACGCCCTCGCACTGGAAAAAGAAGACGCGCTGCCCCCCAAAGCGCGCTCCGTCCCTCTCGCACCGCCACGGAGCGCGCCGTGAGTGCGAGAGGGACGGAGCGACGGCGTGCGGAAGCAGCGCGCTGTTGCTTTGTGTCGTGCAGCGAGTTTCACGTTTCGGCTGCCGCGCCACTGCCGCGCGTGGAACACACCGTGGCGGGGCGGGGCGGCGCGGGGCGGCGCGGGGCGTACCTGCGTGTCCACTCTGCGGAAGCGCATCGGCCAATCATTATCCGCCGCCCTTTCTGTGTGCGTTGCCCGGCGTTTCCCGACTCGGCCACTTTGATCGTCCCGTCGAAGAGTAAACAGTCAACAATGAAAAATTCCCGCCGCCGCGCCGCTTTCAATCGCCCCGAAATGCTCATATATTTATTTTGCCGTTTTTATCTCTTCATTTTACGGGGCGATTTCGTTTGAACTGCCCCGCCCCGCCGCGCGGCGCGGCTCGCGGAACGTGACCGACGATCCGGGACGCCTGCTGCTGCGGGGCGGAGGGGCGCGGAAGGGAGAGGCGAGCGATGGCCTTCTAGAGTGTCAAATCAGAGATAAGAGCCTGGGCCCCTCATGCCGTGCCACGACGTGGCGCCACGGCGTGGTGAGGGACTCGGGGGAGAGGATTAGGTTGCATGCCTTTCGGTAGCCTCACCGCGACCGCCACCCGCTGGAGGAAGAAGAAGGAGGAGAAGGAGGCGGCGAATCAGCTGCTGCAGGGTGCTAACGGCGGCCGGCCATAAACTGGCGGGACATTTCCCTGCCACGGGTCGGGTGCAGCGCGAAATGTAAAAACGTGCACTGCGCGAAACCCGCACCCGGCCGGCGGTGACGCACGGTGGGCCAGAAGACCGGTGGAGGCGGTCAAAATCCCGGACGCGTTTTGAGCTCCAGAGTCGCTAGACAGGACTCGAACCGAACGTGTGACCCCACCAATGGATTCCTCGTTCGGAGAGCAATCCATTGGTGGGGTCACACGTTCGGTTCGAGTCCCATTTAGCGACGCTGGAGCTCGAAACGCGTTCGGGATTTCGGCCGCCTCCACCGGCCTTCTGGCCCACCGTGCGCCACCGGGACGGCCTGGGCTGCTGGCTGAGACGGTCGTCAAGACGAGGCTTTACGGGCCAACTTCAGCCAGGGTGCGCCGCCTCGCGCTGCGATTGGCTGCGATGCAGGTGATCAGCGCATTCGCCAGCGATGGCGCGTCACCGCTATCCTCAAGTTTCAAGTTTAATTTTTTGGGGGACCGGTCAATATTTTTTTTCGGGAGCCCTCGTTGGTAATTAGTTTTTTTAGAGCACGCGGGGGCGGGGAGTGCAGTCGTATATGCGCGACATGGGTACGCCTCGGCACGACACCTGCGCGCATCTGTGTGTGTGTGTGTGTGTGTGTGTGAGTGAGTGTGTGTGTGTGTGTGTGTGTGTGTGTGCGTGCGCGCGCGTGCGAGTGGGAGAGGTAGGCGCTGTGAGGGGTATGGGGGCCGCTGGCGCTACGATCTCCAGCAGCTGGCGCTGTAAAATTGTTTATGGTTGTGGCGGCCCCGCGCGGCCCCGAGCGGCTCCGGCTTGGAGCTCATCCCCATCCTGTCAAACTCGATGGCCGCGGCCGGGGCGGCGTTCCCACGGTCGCAAACAGGAACACCGGCACCGACCGGCACACTGGGGCATGCCCGGGCAGGGGGCGGCGCGGGGCGTAGTGTAGTCCGCTACAAAGTGTAGCGGACCGGCTAGCCGCGGCTCACGGACAGGGCACAGTACCACAGGCCGGTGCGGGACGATGTATGTACCACCACGAGAATGTACCAGGCTACATCTCTAAATGGTACATTCATGGCACGACACCTGTGGGGGAAGTCAGACCTCGCAAAGACACCCGCAACAACTCAATCCTTAAAGCTTTGATACCTTTCTGCGAAACGCGTTGCGAAAATGCGTTTTGTGGTGCTGACGCGGCTGGCGGTGGTTTTGACGCCCGAGTCGGCACGGCGTGGCACGGCACGGCATTGTGGCGGGCGGGGCCAGGCGGGGCCCAGCAGCGCGCAGCAACCTTGTCACTCCGATGCGCGAATCTTCACCCGAATGGAAACTCGAGACAGACGTGAAAGCCCCTTTGTCCTGGCCGAAAATCCTTTCCCGACAACACTACCCCCGGCCACGCCCTGCCACGCCCGGCCACGCCGCGTCAATGTGGCGCCCAAGTCGCAACCCTTTCCAAAAAAGAAACAAAAAAAAAGAACAACAAAAAACAAACATAAAAAGAAAACAGCAAAAGAACAGAACCGAAAAAAAAAAGAACTTTACGTGGCAAAAAACGAAAAAAAAACCTGCAGAAAAAAAAATTAAAATAACAAGACCAAAAAAAGCGACACACACGGAAAGGAACTTAAAAGACCCAAACCTAAAGAAAACACTACGGCCAAACAAAAAAACAACGAAAACTTCACGAAAATGAAAAGCAGAAGCAACGGGGAGACGAAAAGAACAAAAACAAAACAAAAAACGGACCGGCTGTCATTAAAGCGACGCATACAGGACAATGCATTCCCTTGCGTGCGAGTCGCGTGCGAGTCACGCGCGTGTCCCGACGAGCAAAGTGCGCGGGAACGGGGCGAGCTTTGCCCCGGGGCCCAGCGGGGCGTGCGGGGCGTGCAGGTGGAACGGCACGCCACTGTCGGTGGTAAAAATGCACGCCGGCAGTGGCGGCGAGGCACAGTGGGCCAGACGACCGGTGCATGCGCCATTCTTGGCGCGTTTTGAGCTCCAGAGTCGCTATGTGGGACTCGAACCGAGCGTGTGACCCCACCAATGGATTCCTCGTTCGGAGAGCAATCCATTGGTGGGGTCATACGCTCGGTTCGAGTCCCGTTTAGCGACTCTGGAGCTCAAAACGCGTCTAGAGTTTTCTGGCCCTCTGGCCCACTGTGCGCCGTAAACTCGCCCCGGCTCGGGTACACGGGGTGTCTGTTTCCGCCCCGTTCCAGGCGTTCCAGGCGTTCCAGGCCCGGCTGCCGATGTGTTGTTGGTTTCGGCGCCTTCGTTTCCGGGGACTTGTTTGTGGCCGCGGCCCCCTCCTGGCGGCTTCCGGTCCGCTCCGGGCCGCTCCGGTCCGCTCCGGGGCTGAAGGTCGACGCGTGGGCTGCCGGCGGCTGCCGGAGATGATCCGGGCCCTGCCCCGCCCGAACGGCCATGCGTCACGAAGCGAGGCGTTACGTGGTTCTTGCACGGCGCACGGCGGCCACAACGGCCGAAATCTCGTTAGCGGAGGCTTTCCCAAAGGCGTGCATTTATTTGAGTCGCCGGCAACACACTGGGGCCTTTGCGCGCCGGAGAGACGCGGCCCTAAAGAGGCTTTGAGCGTGACGGACGGACAGACAGACAGACAGGCAGACAGGACAGACAGACGGACACACAGCACGATGCCAATTATGCCATCGAGAGATCTGCAGTGTGCCGGCGGTGCCGACAGCGGGGCGCCCAGCGGCGCTATACGCCGTTTTGAAGCGGTCAAAATCCCAGACGCGTTTTGAGCTCCAGAGTCGCTAAACAGGACTCGAACCGGACGTGTGACCCCACCAATGGATTCCTCGTTCGGAGAGCAATCCATTGACGGAGTCACACGTTCGGTTCGAGCCCTGCTTAGCGACTCTGGAGCTCAAAACGCGTCCGGGATTTTGACCGCCTCCACCGGTCTTCTGGCAAGTCCCCTGAGCGGCGCCGCTCTCGGACGCGGCAGCCTTGCTTTCGGAGGCCCTGCACTGCCGCAATGACCGCCTCGACCCGCACGCCGCTGCAGAACCTGCAGAACGAGGAAATGATGATTGCGGAGGGAACAAAACGCAGTGGGGACTGCCGTGCCGTGCCGTGCCGCGCCGTGCGCGCGATACAAGCAGCTTCATTCCCTGCAGATGGCATTCCAGCAGGGCCCCTGATTGCAGGCGCCACCTGCCGCCACTGCCGCCACCTGCCGCCATTGTCGAAGAGGCAAAAAAGAGAAAAAAGAATTGAAAAAAAAACAAGAACAAAAAAAATGTAAGTTACCGCTATTGCTACGCGAGATCGCTGCGACACCCACGCGAGACACCTACGCGAGATAATTTTGTCTAACCAAAATTAGGTCATCAGCCTCGCCATTCAATTTCCACTGCAGTGAAAACAAAAAGCACGCCTGCATTAATCCATCTCTCTCTCACCGACACACGCACGTGGCTGCGTGCTCACCCAAGCACACATACGCCCTCGTGCATACCCACCCTACTCTTTGTACAGCATCGCATGCACCCACGTGTGCACTCGCACACACACATACACACACACACACACACACACACACACACACACACACACACACACAGACACCACACGCACACAGAGAGAGTTTCCAGAAGGCCATTCTCCTTTGACGCCCGCTTTCAAAGGACCCCCCTCCCCCTCTCGCGCAATTACGAAAGAGTCGCCATAAAATTGATCAGAATGCCATGGAGAGGGCCGCCGGAGCGACGCTTTCGCCCGATTTCAATAATTAATTAGTCCGAGAGGCGTTTGTCTATCCGGCCCTTCTCATTAAAGGGATTCTGGGAGACGGGGCGAGGCAACGCGACGCGGCTTCAGGACTCAGATTCCGATCCGAAGAACCCGGAGGACCCGAAGGACCCGAAAGACCCGAAGGACCCGAAGGTCAAGCGCGCCACGCCTTTTGTGACTGTAACGAGAGTGGTGGCGCGAGGGCCTTTCGACTGCGAATAGCGACGACGCCGCTGCGAATAGTGCTCAGCGCGACGCTCCCGATGCAAATGGAAATGGAGTCAAAAAGTAATTGCACTCACCCGACCCGACCCGAAAAAAAAAGTGGCGCGAGCGCCGAGATTTGAACCCGGGACGTTTCGGTTTGCAAGCGGGCGTCGCAACCGGCTCGGCCACCGGTGCCGCATTTTGGTGCCAAATTCCAGTCTGGCTATTTCAATTAGATAGGATGCAACAGGCCGCCCTCTAATGCACATTAACCTGTGGCGTTCGCTGCGTTCGGCCCGTTTGTCTTGGTCAAAGTGACCACAAAGAGCCCCCCCCCCCCTCTCTCTCCGTCTCCCTCTCGCCCGCACTCTGGCGCCGCCGAAAGGGATAAAAAGAGAGGCGAGATGATGAAATTTAGATAGAGACAAAGTTGTCTTTGTTCCTCGCGGATCGCGCGCCTTATTTTAAAACTTTTCTATGAAACGGGGCTGGGAACGAGGCGTTACAAAGTCGCGGCGAAGGGGACCGGGACAGGATGGCCGGTGTACCGTCGCGGCGCCGAGGCCGCGGCTCATGTCGCTGTCTCTCTCTATCTCGAGGCGGTCGCAGGGCTCGGGCAGGGTCGGGGAGAGGGGTGGGATCAGGGAAAAGGGAGGGATCACAGAGAGAGGGATGAGAGGCGAAGAGCGCGTTGGAAAGGGGTGTGGGGGTGGGGGCATCGCACTAAGTGGTTCCGCTGGTCGCGGCGAGGCAAAGGTATACAGCGACGCTTTTACCTGCTTGCCAAGTGCACCCCTGACCCGGGCGGCGCGGCGCGGCGCGGCGGCCCGGCCCGGCCAAGCCGTCCTCTCCGCGTCCCCTCCCAGTGTGGCCAGGGGGACCGTTTAACTGCTCGCTCCATTACAAGGGAAAGTGATTAAGGGGGAGAGGAGAGCCAAGGCGGCTGGGCCGCGCGGCCGGTCGCCACAGTGCTGCCAGCCTTCCAGTGTGCCGCCTGGAGTGCAGGCGGGCCCGGCGCGCGGACGTGCCCTCGCGCTGCCTACACCGCAGGCGCCAGTGCTGCCACTTTTGCAGACGACAATGCCCCCGATGCACCAGTGTCACAGGGTTGCCAACCTCAACCTGCCTCCTTGGGCAACATCCCGAGAGCAAAGCCGGCCGAGACGCTGCTCGAGTGACTGTTCGCCCACAGATGCCAACCCGACGGGCCTCCGGCAGGGCGGGCCGGGCGGGCAGGGCGCGGCCTCCAACTTGTCGGCACTTTGCACGTTTCTTTCCGTTTAGCCGCCCCGCCACCTTGACGACCTTGGCGACGACCTCGGCGGCCTTGACGTGCTCCCCTGGGCCTTGTTTCGCCCTCGCCCTTGAAATTCGCTAATTTCGTAACGGGCGATTCGTTAACGACGGCCGCTTCATCGGTCCGCCGGGCAGGACTTCGTGGACTCGGGCCGTGAGGCATGTCCGCCTCGTTGGCCACTTTACGGTGCGGGGGACGATTTCAGGTGCGCCATTATATCGGTGCGTGTTGCGGTGATGACCGACACGCCTGTACAGGCGATAAAACTTGCCTCCCCCCCCACACACATGGCCGCCAGAGCACATGCACACACACACACACTCACACACACACGAACTAGTTTGGGCAGGATTTTAGTGCCCGCCGAAACGGCCCATACTTTTATGGCTGTGTTCCTCTTTGTGACCGCACCCCGTGCGGCGTGGCGGCTTCGCGGCACATTGTTAAGGCCAGGGGGAGAGGGGGGGGGTTGGTAGCGGCGAACTGTTCCTGAAAAATGCGGAGAGTGAGCCTGGAAAAATAACTCAAGAATTCAAAATAATTATTGGAACTCCCTGGAGCGCCCACTATAGAGAGTGAGGGGAGACTTTCGGTCGTGAAAGCGTGGACGGACAATGTCGCCACGCGCTGTGCGTGTGTCTGTCGGTGTGTGAAGGCCGGAGGTGGGGGGGGGGGCTTTGTGTGGGCGCTCGTGCGAGTGACAGGGCGGGACGCCTTCTCAAGGAGCGCGTCGCGCCGTCCTGGTCATCATATTACACAACTCTACGTCCCATTAGTGTCGCCACTGCTGACAGGGGCGGCGTATACAGCCTGCGTGTGTGTGTGCTGGCTCAAGATCATTACGTGTCACACAAGGGAATGTGTCTCATCCCTTCGAAGCCAGACACACCCACGTTGGGGCAAGGCCCACACACACACCTCCATGATAGGTCTGCTTTTCGATCTCTCCCAGCATCTCTCCCTCTCCCTCTCGCCCCCTCTCTCCCTCTCTCTCTCTCTCTCTCTCTCTCTCTCTCTCTCTCTCTCTCTCTCTCTCTCTCTCTCTCTCTCTCTCTCTCTCTCTCTCTCTCTCTCTCTCCCCTCTGTCTCACCTGATTAATTACCTAACCCAACAGAGGAAGACTTCCCTTCCACCATTCATGTACGCAGTGCGGCTTTGCAGGGCTGCGCAGTGCTTTGCGGGGCCAACACAGAGGCCCCCGCCCCCAGCGGGGACGGAGGTGGAATACTTGGCGATTCGATATCGAGACGCAGGACAATGGAAAATTGTCCGCATTTGGCTGGGTGGGCTCGCCCCAGTGCGTCTGCGCCGCGTTCCCGCTCGAGTTTTCGAGTGTACGCAACCATCTTGCTCCATTTTTGCCATTTCCCCCTTTTTCTTGCTTTCGGAGCCGAGGAGTCGTTGTAGTGCATACACTACACTGTGCAGGGGGAAAACCTCAACCGAGTGGCAGAAAACAATGCATTTTTTCTGCGCAGTTTCCACTTTTTTTTGTTAATTTTCCTCTGCAGTTTCCAGACGTTAAAGCTTCAAATTGAACAGGCAGCCGCCACGCCCGACGCGCCGCGCGCGGCTCAAGCAAAAAGCCCCGGGGCCATCAGGCGAGTGAAAGGCTGGGTGGGGGGAGAAGAGAGTGCATGCGGACCTGATGAGGACCAGGGCGATGATGGAGGTCCCGGGCGTGATGCGTTTAGATGGCCGCCGGCCTCAAAAAACAACAACAAAGACCACCCTAAAAAACCAGAGACAGCTCCAAAACAGCCGCGGGGGCGTCGGGCGAATCAGCGATCGCGATGCCCGTCACGTGGCGTGCCTGTTCTTCTGGCCGTCTTAACGCCGCCGAGTATTTTCCGCTCCCGGAGGACGGAGGCTGTGGACATTCCTCTCAGGTGAGCGGAGGGTCGTTTGTGACCCCACCAATGGATGGCTCTCCGAACGAGGAATCCATTGGTGGGGTCACACGCTCGGTTCGAGTCCCGTTTAGCGACGCTGGAGCTCAAAACGCGTCTCGAGTTTTGGCCGCGCCGGCCGGTCTTCTGGCCCACTGTGCACCCATTTGCGAGTGACGGAACAGTCTTCTTCGCACGGCGCTCGGCCAAGGATCGGCCGCGGCGCGAGGAGGGAGATTTCCCGCTTTAATAAACTTGCTCTCGGCGGCGGGGCGGCGAGGCGGGGCGCGTGGCGGCTCAAGCTCAAGGCGGCGCGTCCACCGTAAAACTGAAGCGGCGTCCCGCTCCGGCGCGACATTACGCGTAAAAACAGCGCTTTAATGTCGCCAGTAAAATTACTGCACTAAATGCATATTAAATTCGGCCGTCTCGCTGTCTGGCGCCTCTCCATCTATATCTGGCGGAGGGAGGGGTGGGAGGACGGGCGGACGGGCCCGTGGCGCGAAGGAAATTGCCTGTCCTGCAAACAGACGGCAGGCACACTGTACTGTGGCACACTGGCCGACGTGTGACGCGCCCGCCCGGCCCTGCCCGGCGGTACGCAGTGGCAGCTCGGTATGGTTTGCAATTTTAAAATTCGGGTTGTCTGACTGTCTGACCGTCTGTCTGTCCGTGCCGCCGCACTCTGCCGGGTCCGTCTCCGTGTTATCAATGCATATTGGAGAGAGCGAGACGGAACTGAGGCGGCGCGCCAAAATTTATTTGTGTACCCCACGGCGAGGCGGGGCGCATTGCTGCTGCTGCTGGGATCCACTGGCAAACAGAGCGCCATCAGCTCTGCAGAAAAAAAAATCTCATTCAACGAACGTTAATGAAAGCAGATGATACTCGTTCGGTTTTCTTCTGGGCTCATTAGTATGGGCTCATTCCAAAGATAGTTCTTAAAATCTCATTCAACGAACGAGGCCGAGCTGGCGCCGAAGCCAGCACGAGCTGAGCAGAGCCGAGGTCTGCCCAAATCACCCACCCTTTGAGACGTCCGCGCAGGCTGCGCCTCACCGCCAGCCAGCCAGCCAGACACACCAGCCCGCCCCGGCGGCCAGCCCCTATTATATTGTTAGGATACGCGCTTGGTTTCTGGACTCGAGAGTAAAAGCACGCTGACACCTTCATGTGTACAGTATTTTTAAGTATGTTTCCAGTGTGGTGAAGGTATCATCTGCTAAAAACCGTATGCGGCAAATCAAAACCCGTATGAGGCAGACCAAAAGCCGTATACGGCAAACAAAAAACCGTATGCGGCAAATCAAAAACCGTATGAGGCAGACCAAAAGCCGTATACGCAAACAAAAAACCGTACGCGGCAAATCAAAAACCGTATGAGGCAGACCAAAAGCCGTATACGGCAAACAAAAAACCGTATGCGGCAAATCAAAAACCGTATGAGGCAGACCAAAAGCCGT